>NC_058085.1:93816091-94444147 GCF_014858855.1 Bufo gargarizans
GCGCCTCTGATTCCTCCCAGGCACAATTTTAATCCACAGATTTGGGAATAAAGGTTACAGTCTTTGCAATACGGTGGTGGAATAGTTAAAGCACACAGTTCACACTTCTCTGCACTTCAGAAGTATGCGGATCCTGTTCGTGACGCCAAAAAGAGCGATGCAGTGTCCCAGGGGGTCAGTAGTGTATGCTGGGCTTTGTAGTGCAGATTGACCACTAACCTGGGATCCACTGTCGTCTTCAAATCGGGGCGAATGCTGGAACAGGCAGGTAGTTAAAGAGTTCGTGACGCCAGTGTCAATTAAACGGTGACACGCCGTGTAAAGTATGGTGGAAAAATGAAGCAAGCACAGGATAGCCAACAAAAACTGGAACTTTTACTGAATATCAGTCAGGATAATACACGGACACTGGTAGTGCACAGTTCCATAAAAGACGGTTGGTTTTAGAAGAATACAGATGGTTCTTGACATTACAGGAAGGCCGGTCTTAGCGATGAATTATACAGAGTGTTGATTACAGGAGATGCAGTACAGGCGGCTTGCACACTATTCCTGACTGGTCCTGCTACATGTGACTTTCCTCCAAGGTCTAATGCCCTTTATCTGGCGTACCCTTGAAGCTGTCCTTATCTAGTACCTCCTCTGTTATCTTGAGTACCTCTCGCTTTATCTGATCGGCCTCTGTGGTAATCTGTGTCTTGGCTTGTGGCTCGCTTATGCTACTTCAGCTAAACGGATGGTGACTCAGGAGGGGAACCTTTTCCTTGGATCCGGAACCCGGTTACAGGGCCTTTACTACCCTCTCCTAGTCGGCAGGCTTCAGGCCTGCTATGCTCTCACAGGCCCATAGCCTGGCTTTCTCTCAGACACAGGATCATTTCTGACCTCTGCTCCCACTGTCTGTCTCCTGCTACTACTTCCTGACTGGGCCTTATATAACCTAGGGTTCCCTAGCTCCCTCTAGTGACTCAGAGCTGGAACTACACCCTAGCCGGCCTGCAAAATGCACGTTTCACAGTAACAGGAAAATACATAGCATGACATTTAAGATATTCTATACCAACTTCCCCTTAAATACAGGGGGAACGACAATACCCAAGTGACCCTTCAGTAGTGACGGGGTATTACTCTCCCGTACACTACACATGTATAAATACACAACCTACCTGGACGGGCCCAGAGAAAGGGCCCATATATATGCATATATGTCAGGGCATATATACATATATATATATACTTGACACTTCCCTCAATAGAAACATTGAAAGTGAGGGCCTACAGGTGAGTGAACCCCATAGAACATTGTAGTGAGGGCCTTATTGTTAGGAAACCCCATAAAACATTGTAGTGAGGGCCTACAGCTGAGCAGACCGTATGAAACATTTGAGGTGAGGGCCTTATGGTGAGCAAACCCCATAAAACATTGTAGTGAGGCCCTACAGGTGAGCAGACCATATGAAACATTGGAGGTGAGGGCCTAAAAGTGAGTAGACCGTATGAAACATTGGAGTGAGGGCCTACAGATGAGCAGACCATATAAAACATTGGAGGTGAAGGCCTGAAGGTGAGCAAACCCCATAAAACATTGTAGTGAGGGTCTACAGCTGATGAGACCGTATGAAACATTGGAGGTGAGGGCCTACAGGTGAACAAACCCCATAAAACAGTGTAGTGAGGGCGTTATGGTGAGCAAACCCCATAAAAAATTGTAGTGAGGGCCTTATGGTGAGCAAATCCCATAAAACATTCTAGTGAGGGTCTACAGCTGAGCAGACCGTATGAAACATTGGAGGTGAGGGCCTACAGGTGAGCAGACCGTATGAAACATTGTACTGAGGGCATATATACTGTATGGAACAGGAGGAGGAGGAGGATGAGTAAACAATATTCAAACATATACTCTTTTTTGGAGGTGAAAAGGGTGCATCTGATTCTTGTGGATTGAGTACATTGTAAAGCATACATTTCAATTGCGTGTTTGTTCCTCATTAGCTCAGTGTTCCTCTGGTGGAGTGGAGAAGTCAGGGGCAATCCAGGCCTTGTTCATTTTTATCTGAGTCAACCTGTCAGCATTGCCAGTGGACAAGCGGATACGCTTATCTCTTCTAATGTCACCAGCAGCACTAAATACACACTCAGACAAAATGCTGGCGCCAGAGAAGGCCAACACCTCCAAGGCGTAGAGCGCAAGTTTGTGCCACGTGTCCAGCTTGGACACCCAGTAGTTGTAAGGCACTGAGGGATCATTTAGAACGCTGACACGGTCTGCTATGTATTCCTTCACCAGTTTCCAAAACTTTTCCCTCCTTGTACCACTAGGTCATCCTTCGGGGTGAGGGTGCTGGCGGGGTGTCATGAAAGTGTCCCATGCCTTGGAAAGTGTTGCCCTGCCTTTGTTGGAACTGCTGTGTGTTCCCATTGTCTCCCTTACCCGATTGCCTATGGAAGTACGGACTCTGCCTTCAGCGTTGTCAGATGGAAAATTCTGGAGTAATCTCTCAACAAGTACCTTCTGGTATTGCACCATTTTACTTGTCCTCTCCACAGGAATGAGAGATGAGACGTTTTCTTTGTAGCGGGGGTCGAGAAGGGTGAACACCCAGTAATCCGTGTCATCTAAAATGAGTATAACGTGAGGTGTCCCGGGTAAGGCAGCCTAACATTAATTCAGCCATGTGTGCCAGAGTACCAACAGGCAAGATGTCGACATCAGGATGACTCTCCATCTTCTCTTCCTCCTCCTCCTCTTTGGCCCATCCACGCTAAACAGATGGAATTAAAGTTCCATGGGTATTAGCCTCAGTAGCAGAGGTAACAGTCTTTATCTCCTCCTACTCCTCCTCTTCACGATCCAGATCGTGCTGAGAAAAATAACTGTGGGTGGTCTGGGTATCACCCGGTGAGATGTCCTTCCCCAGTTCCTCGTCTGCCACATTCAGCGCGTCGTCCTTAATTGGGAGCAGCGTTCATTTGAGTAGACACAGCAGTGGGATGGTTACGCTGATAATAGCGTTATCGCCACTAACCATCTGTTTGGATTCATCAAAGTTTTTTTAAATCTCACATAGGTCTGACATCAATGCCCACTCCTCGCTTGTGAATTGTGGCAGTTGACTTGAAAGGCAACGACCATGTTGCAGCTGGTATTCCACAACTGCCCTCTGCTGCTCACAAAGCCTGGACAACATATAGAACGTGGAGTTCCAGTGCGTGCTCACGTTGCACAACAGTCGGTGAGCTGGAAGCCACAAGCGCTGCTGCAGCATTGACAGGCCTGCTGAAGCTGTGGACAACTTGCGGAAATGGGTACATACACGGCGCGCCTTCACTCGTAGCTCTGTCAAATTGGGGTATGTTTTGATAAACCGCTGATCACTAAGTTTAAGACGTGGGCTAGGCATGGGAAGTGTCTCAGGTTGCCGAGCTCCAAAGCCGCCACCAAGTTATGGCCATTGTCAGAAACAACCATGCCTGGTTGTAGGTTGAGTGGAGAGAGACACAGCTCGGTCTGTTCCCTTATACCATGCCAAAGCTCTGCGGCGGTGTGCGGTTTGTCCCCTAAGCAGATTAACTTCAGCACGGCCTGTTGACCCTTACCCACAGCAGTGCTACACTGCTTCCAGCTAGCGACTGATGGCTGCTGGAGTTGGAAGTGGGGGAGGATGAGGCAGAAGAGGAGGAGAAGTGGGGGCTGGAGCCAGTAACATAGCTGCTTGCAGAGACCCTGATGGACATAGGGCCCGCAATCCTGGGCGTGGGTATCTCCTGTGCCATTCCAGGGTACGACTCACTCCCGGCCTCCACCACATTCACCCAGTGTGTGGTCAGGGAAATGTAGCATCCCTGGCCACCAGCACTTGTCCATGTGTCCATCGTTAAATGGACCTTCCCAGTAACTGCGTTGATCAGGGCACGGGTGATGTTCTGGGACATATGCTGGTGTAAGGCGGGCACGGCGGCTGGGGACTGCGTACCTAGGGACCGCGGCCGACATCAGGTGGTACCGCACAGGTTGCAAACTACCACTCTTTTGTACTCTGCACTTTCCCCCCAAAAAGCGCCATACTGCGGAACACCTACCCCTTGCTAAGGTTGATTTACGCATGGGGGTGATTGGTGTAACGGTTGCGGGCCTGTTTAGTGTGGGCCGACTTCTCCCTTTTGCAACCCCACTGCCTCTTCCTGCCTCGGTGCTGCGGATCCCTCTCTGTACTGTTGTCCTCGCTTGGCTTTTCACCTTCTCATGTTGGGTCAATGACCTCATCGTCCAACACTTCCTCTTCCACTTCCTCACTCTGATCATCCTCCTGTCTTGACCTAACCACAACCTCAGTGATTCACAACTGTGTCTCATCGTCATCCACCTCGTGAACTAATGATTGACGTTCACCACCATCATCTTCTTGAGACTGTGAAGGCTCAAGAGGTTGGAAATCATGGCACAATATCTCAGGTACCTCTTCAAGCATGCTGGGCGCGAGGGCCAAATCTCATAGTGGAGCTGAAAAGAGCTCCGGGGAATAGCCGAGTGTGGGATAACTCATTTGGCAGGCCTCTCCATAGTGGGAGGAAGGATGATCTGAGCAAGGAGTTGGCTGACCAGACTCTTGGCTACAGAGACTGGACTTGGTGGAAGAGAGGGTGGTGCTTAGCCGACTGGAAGCATTATCATCAGCAAGCCAACCGACCAACTGTTCGCACTGGTCTGACTTGGACAGTGTTGTCTTGCGCCGCCTAGCTAAGTTGGACATGAAGCTGGGTACGGTTTTATAACTTTTTTGCACTGGCAGCAGGCACAGTTTCATTGCGCCCAGTGCCACGACCTCTGCCTGAACCATCAGCATAACGCTCGCTTCCCTGTCCCTTAGTGCTGGCCTTCTTCATATTTATGGATTTTTTCATGGTTGTGACGCTGTTTTTTTACTGTCCACAAAATACAGTTTTCAGATACAGGGCAGTATATGACACAGAACAGCACAGATTTTGGACAGTATTTCAGCCACAAATTATTGTTATCTGTAGTACAGACACTGTTTTATGATGTTGTTTATATTTATAACTATATTATTCCCAATATATGGGCCTGAAGCGCACAGACGGTACAGAAATGCAATGCACTGCGATTCACGTTTTAAACCGCAGACAAGAAAACTGGGTGCTGATTTAGTGAAATTTGCTCATACTGTCAGTTTTAATCTGTCTTTTAATTCTCATTAATTTACAGTAGGAGACAGTAGGGTATATAGAAGGCAGCATAACTACATGATGAAACTACACTGTGTTTGCACTTGGTATCATGAAGACATATTGATCTGTATAAACGCTGTAAAAACAAAACAATAGGAATTTTTAAAGATCTATTCCAGTTGCCTCAAATTTTATCTTAAATGTATTCGGATGATTTAAAAACAGTTGTAAAGGTGGGCATAACCTTTAAATTTTCATATACAAAGGTAGGGTAGGTACATTGCAGATCAAAACCAAGACTGATCAATTTGAGTCATACAAACTGTTCTTTTGAGGTAGCATAGTCTGCTATTTTATCACCTACATATTCAGACAACAATTTTAATGTCCTAATTTTGGCAGTGAGCCTAATAAGCGGTGGACTTGCCACAGACTCTACAGGGAAAATTCCTGGGAAGTCGTTGCTCAAGAGACCATCTGAGCTCTCCTCACGCCGCCAGCCAGGTACATAACATCTGATGTTCTCAGTATTAATTGACCGCCTCCGGACCGCCTAACGCAGGATTGCGTTCTGGCGGCGGTCGATCTCCGCCCCACAGCAGTGACAGAATTTATTTTTCTGATCACTGCAAAAACACCGTAAAATCGCTGCCGCGCTATAATAAGATCACTTTCGAGGGGCATGGCGAGTTCATAGAAGATTTTTTTTTTTGGGGGGGGGGGGCACAAGTTAGCGGAAATCAAAATTTTTTTTTTTTTTTTTTTTTTTGCTTTTTCTTACAAAGTCTCATATTCCACTAACTTGTGACAAAAAATAAAATCTCACATGAACTCACCATACCCCTCACGGAATCCAAATGCGTAAACATTTTTAGACATTTATATTCCAAGACTTCTTCTCACGCTTTAAGGCCCCTAAAATGCCAGGGTAGTATAAATACCCCACAAGTGACCCCATTTTGGAAAGTAGACACCCCAAGGTATTCCGTGAGGGGCATGGCGAGTTCCTAGAATATATATTTTTTTTGCCACAAGTTAGCGGAATATTTTATTTTTTCTCTTACAAAATAATTTTCTGCTAACTTGTGCCCAAAAAAAAATATTCTAGGAACTCGCCATGCCCCTCACGGATACCTTGGGGTGTCTTCTTTCCAAAATGGGGTGGTATTTATACTGCCCTGGCATTTTAGGGGCCCTAAAGCGTGAGAAGAAGTCTTGAATCCAAATGCCTAAAAATGCCCTCCTAAAAGGTACTCATTGGAATTTGGGCCCCTTTGCGCACCTAGGCTGCAAAAAAGTGTCACACATGTGGTATCACCGTACTCAGGAGAAGTAGGGCAATGTGTTTTGGAGTGCATTTTTACATATACCCATGCTAGGTGAGAGAAATATCTCTCTAAAAGACAACTTTTCCCATTTTTTTTTATACAAAGTTGTCGTTTGACAGAGATATTTCTCTCACCCAGCATGGGTATATGTAAAAATACACCCCAAAACACATTGCCCTACTTCTTCTGAGTACGGAGATACCACATGTTCGACACTTTTTTGCAGCCTAGGTGCACAAAGGGTTCCAAATTCTAAAGCGTATCTTTACGATTTCACAGGGCATTTTTTACGCATTTTAGGTCCCCTAAAATGCCAGGGCAGTATAACTACCCCACAAGTGACACCATTTTGGAAAGAAGACACCCCAAGGTATTCCGTGAGGGGTATGGTGAGTTCATGTAAAATGTATTTTTTTGTCACAAGTTAGTGAAATATGAAACTTTGTAAGAAACAAAATAAAATAAAAATTGTCCGCTAACGTGTGACAAAAAATAAAAACTTCCATGAACTCACTATGCCCTTCAGCGAATACCTTAGGGCAGTGGTGGCGAACCTATGGCACGGGTGCCAGAGGTGGCACTCAGAGCCCTCTCTGTGGGCACCCGCTCCCTGGTATGGTGTACCAGTATGCCTTAGACTTTTCCTGCCATTCATCAGCGCAGGGCTCACTGTGAACAGCACAGGCAGCGCACTGAATGTAGGCAGGCTATTACAGCTACATGATAAAGTACATGGAAGATATACTATATTGGCATTCAGGTTAAAGTGCGTGTTGGCACTTTGAGATAAATAAGTGTGTTTTGGGTTGGAGTTTGGGCACTCGGTCTGTAAAAGGTTCGCCATAACTGCCTTAGGGTGTCTACTTTCAGAAATGGGGTCATTTGTGGGATGTTTCTACTGTCTGGGCATTGTAGAACCTCAGGAAGCATGACAGGTGCTCAGAAAGTCAGAGCTGCTTAAAAATGCATAAATTCACATTTTTGTACCATAGTTTGTAAATGCTATAACTTTTACCCAAACCAATAAATATACACTTATTGCATTTGTTACAATACATTTTGAGAAAAATGTATATAGAAATGTAGTTTTATTTAAAAAAAATTACAAACGAAAGTGAAAAATGTCATTTTTTTGCAAAAATTTTGGTAAATTTTGATTAATATCAAAACAAGTAAATATGTCAGCAGCAATGAAATACCAGCAAATGAAAGCTCTATTAGTGAGAAGAAAAGGAGGTAAAATTAATTTGGGTGGTAAGTTGTATGACCGAGCAATAAACCGTGAAAGTAGTGTAGTGCAGAATTGTAAAAAGTGGTCTGGTCAATAAGGGGGTTTAAGCTAGGGGGGCTGAGGTGGTTAACATTAGGAACATCAGATACTTATGCACCTAGCTGGTGGCTGCAGGTGCCCCCCTGAATTCAAGTCCTCAAGACAGGTGATTACATAGTTACACAGTTGATTACTTCTGCGGGGGTGGCAATATTTTGTGCTGCAATTTGGTTTTGCTGGGGTGCTGCTGGGGCGGCATCTGAGGGGTTCAATAACACGGGTGGGGCAGCAAGATCACTGTTCCCTGTCATTCTGCCAACCCCATGCAATGGAAAGTGATTTGTGACAAAGTAATTAGTAACTAATCAAATTTCTTGTCGAAGTTCGGCAAAGCAGCCAAATCAATTTTTTCTAAACTTCGCTCATCTCTAGTTGCGGCCTTAATACTGCCACAGTACTGCTGTCTGAATGGAGCCTAATTGTGAGAAAGCAGATTATCATTAATATTGATCATGAGAGGTCAATATCTGGTAGTTGAATGAGGAGATTTTCTTTTTAGACACAAGCTGGTAATGGTTACCACTAAACGACAACATCAGTGAGAAAAATGAACAATTTGCATTTAGTGAACAACTAAGATCTGATTCAATATTGACAAATACATTTGTAAGTGAATTTAGAAGTTCTAGTTTCTTGGTGTTAAGCCTTTAACGTGTGACTACTTAAAGGGAATGTGTCATCAATTAAAATCAAGTTTTGATGTTCAAAATAATTTTTGTGATGTTCTTTTTAATTTTATGCATGCAGATTTTACTCTGGCCACTAAGGCCTATAATATGTTTAGACCTGTAAAGATCTCATTTCAGCAGTTATCACATTATCATCACATTCAGAAACTGGCAGAAAAAAAAACTCTGTATAAGGGCTCATGCACACAAACATATTTTCTGTCTGCTTCCATTCCGTTTTTTTTGCGGACCGCATGCGGAACCATTCACTTCAATGGGGCTGTAGAAAATACAGAAGTTACTCTGCGTGCATTCCGTTTCCGTTTGTCCGCATGGCCGCAAAAAAGTAGTGCATGTCCTATTATTGTCCGCAAATCACGGTTCGAGGCCCCATTCAAGTTAATGGGTCCGCAAAAAATACGGAACACATCCGTATGCCATCCGTATTTCATCCGTATTTTGCGGATCCATACTGTAGAAATGCTTTGTCCAGCCCATATTGCTCATGTGTTTGGTGATTAATAAGTTACTGTTTCTGTATACGATCCGCCAAAAATTGATCAAATACGAAAACCATACGGATATGTTTTATGCAATAACGGAACAGAAGATGACTTAAATCAGAGAAAAGAAAAACTCAGATACGGAACAACGAATCAGTGAAAAACGGACCGCAAAACAACAATGGTCGTGTGCATGAGCCCTAACACAGGATCAGCCACTCAAAATAGGTGATGGTCATATCTCACTTTCTCCCTCTCTCTGCACAACAACCTCTGCACAGATCACAGAGTCCCATAGTAGTCAATGAGTCATCATATGTCCATATGCATATTGCTTAAAAGGCATCTGTTAGTAGATTTGTACTTATGAAACTGTTGCATGTGCGCTTGCCCAGCTGAATGCGTCTGTGTTAGAGATGAGAGAACCAGGTTGTGTTGGGCTGTGAATGAGGGTGGATGGGACTTGCAGTGTCTGATATAAATCGATCTTATGAGCAGTTTACAGTCACAATCAATTTTCGATTCTAGTGTCAAGAACATTGAAGGGAAAGGCCTGAAAGAAGAATTGTGTACAGTAGGGAAAGGAAGGGAAAGCTGTCAGCCAGGCAGTGGGAAGTGAGGAGCAGAGGCTGGGTGTGCTTGGCACTACGTTTTAGCTGCATTTAATGCCTTATAACACAGTAGCAGCTGCTGCAGAACATCAAAGTAGCAGCTACCTGCAAGGACATTTCTTTAATCCCCCCCCTTTTTAACAGAAATAAAAAAAACATTGGAGGGTGAGAGAGGTAACAAGCTCAAAACTGTACAGCACATGTTTTACCATTCAGAGGATACATGCAGCATATGTAATCTCAGTGAAAACACCTGAAATACTAGTCTGAACTGTGTGTCAGGGCATCTCCAAATATATTTTTTCTAAATGTATTTACGTTTAGAAAAATAGCAGATGTGTGCCTTAGAACAGGGTTCCTCAACTCCAGTTCCTTAGTATTGAGCAGGTGATAGAATTAGTGTCCATGCATCAGGACTTACCTCAGGCATTCATTCTGTGGGATATTCTCAAATCATGACTGGTAGGTGGGCCCTGAGGACTGGAGTTGGGGAACACTGCCTTATAATACGCAGGCTGGCAGACAATAATATCTGTGAGTAATAACGTGACAAACTAGATATCTCGTGTTGGTGCATCTCCACACGTTTCAATTAGTGTTGATCACGAATATTTGATTTTGCGAATTTATATCGCGAATATAGGTACTTTGAAAATTTGCGAATATTTAGAATATAGTGATATATATTCGTAATTTCGAATATTCGAGATTTTTTTTATTGCGAATTTTCGTAATGCGATTTTTCAATTGCCGAGTTAAAACATGATTCCTCCCTGCTTCTTGCATGTGGGCCATTGACTCATTGGCCCACAAGCAAGAAGCAGGGAGGAATCATGACTTTAAATGGGATAAATGATGAATATTCTAAAAAACTAATATATAGCACTATATCGAATATATTATTTTTTTAAAATATTTGTAATATTCTAAGACAAGAATATATAGCAATATAGTGAATATTCGAAAAAAACTAATGTAGAGCAATTTAGCTAATATAGTGCTATAAGCTTTTTTTTCAATAGTTGAATTTTTTTTCCAATCTGTACTTCAGATAAGAAAAAAATTAGACAAACAATATTATAGCACTATATTAGCTAAATTGCTCTACATTAGTTTTTTTTCGAATATTCGCTGTATTACTATATATTCTTGTTTTAGAATATTCCGAATGTTTGAAAAAACTAATATATTCGATATAGTGCTATGACTCATTGGCCCACAAGCAAGAAGCAGGGAGGAATCATTTTTTTTTTGCATATTACGCGATTATTACCTTGTCGATTTTTCAAGTAAAAAAAATCGTAGAATTTAACGAATTTTCGAATTTGCTAATATTTGTTGAATATTCTACTACATATTCGAGAAATATCGTGTATTCGAATATGACCCCTGCCGCTCATCACTAGTTTCAATTATAATATTTTTTGGGGATTGAAGTTTTGGAAAACATCATATAGATGTCTTACAATACACAGGGTAGCAGACGATAATATCTGTGAGTGATAACGTGAAATATTAGGCATAAATCCATGTTGGTGCATCTGCAGGCAATTAAAATGTATTATTATTTTGTTTAAGTTTGAAAAAATGGCATTTTTGTTTCTTACAATACAAAGGTTAGAGAACAGTTTACATCAAATGCTTGTCAATGCATCTCCAGACAGTTAAAATATTTGTGTGGTAATAGGTGGGCGAAATAATCGCATAGCAGTTTGACAACTTGTGTTTTACACTAGCGAAAGTTTTATTCTGAATCTGTATATTTTAAAGCACAAAGGTCACAGGCCTTTCAAGACTCCGATGACGATTGCGTGCTGGACAAGATTTGGGAGTCGGGTGGGGGTGGCGAGGAGGATGCTGCTGGCCGCTGTGGCAGCAAGGCAACGTACCTTCCAAAGAACAGTCAGGGCCATGTCTTCTTCGGGATCTGGTGATGACACTGTGGGTGGGTTAGGCCCAAAACATGCCAGAGATAAGCCCAGCTCTGCTGCTTCTAGCTGAGTATTTAGGTTCTGGCAGATTTTCTCGACAATGCAGGAAGACAACATCTTTGCCCTGTCCAAGCTCTGCAAAACAAAATAAGACATTAGCAGGCAAACACAAACGTAGGCACCACAGCTCTATTGAACCACCTAAAACATCATCACCCCATCCAGTGGGCAAGCAAAGGTGACAGCCAGCTAATGCAACAAGAGTTCTCTCCCTCTCCGAGTCCACCTTGCAGCAGCCATGCCTCTTCCACTGGCAGTATGATGTCTTTCACATCATCATTATCCCCTTTAAGCTTCTCTCACTCAGACTCCTCCTCTTCCTCTAGTCCATAGTCAGTCATCGATAATCTGCTGGTGCGCAAGCTTAATTTCTACCTGGCCAAGTTGCTGGCAATGCAGTCGCTGCCATACCATTCAGTCGAGTCTGCTGCCTTTAGGGAGCTGATGGCTTCCAGACTCCCTGGAAGATAATTATCTGCTATTATTTCTTCCAAAAAAGCCATCCCTGCCTTGCAAAAAATGTGGGCCACTCTTTGCTATTCTTGCTGTGTGGCAAGGTTCATGCCACAGTGGACACCTGGAACAGCTCTAACGGGCAGGGACAGTACATGTCATTCACGCCCCACTGGATTAATGTTTTTTACCGACAGCGGCGAGGCAGCACCCCGGCCACGAGGCCTGGTCCTTCAGACAAATTAGTAAAATGTTACCTGTCTACAAGGTAGAGAAGGGGTATATCACAGTCAAAAATTAGTGAATTTCACCCGAATATGTAACAGACAAATTAGTGAAATGTTACCTGTCTACTAGGTAGAGCAGGGGTATATCACACCCAAAAATTAGTGAATTCACCCGAATATGTAACAGACAAATCAGTGATTTTTTTTTACCTGTCTATTAGGTATAGCAGTGGTATATTACACCCAAAATTTGGTGAATTTCACCAGAAAATGTAAATAAGTACAAATTAAAAAAATAAACTTGATTTATGAGGTGGAGGTTCATATGGAGTAGGAGTTTGAGGAGGCGGTGGACGAAGTAGGACGAGGCCAACACTGTTTTTTTGTTTTTATTTATATATTTTAATTATGGTACACTCAAAAAGAGTGTGAAATATCCAAAATACAACAATGAGCAATTGCGCTGTAGTATAACAATGGCTGGTTAAGGCCGGCATACATGTCTATTCTGCACAAGGTATGGACAAGTCCTGTGGGATCCATGCCTGGTTCATTTTAATGAACGTGAGCTTGTCCACATTGGCTGTGGACAGGCGGCTGCGCTTGTCTGTGATAATGCCCCCTGCCGTGCTAAACACACGTTCAGACAATACACTGGCTGCAGGGCAGGCCAGCACCTCCAAGGCGTAAAGGGCAAGCTCAGGCCATGTGCCCAATTTGGAGACCCAGAAGTTGAAGGGGGCAGACCTGTCATTCAGTACGTGTAGGCATGTGCACACATACTGTTCCACCATGTTGCTGAAATGCTGCCTCCTACTAAGACGTTCCATATCAGCTGGTGGTGCTGGTTGTTGTGGCGAGCTGACAAAGCTTTTCAAAATTTCGGCCATGCAAACCCTGCTTTCTGAGGTGCTGGTGGTGCCCCAGCTGCGTTGGCGACCTCTTCCTCCTCCTCTGCCTTTGCCTTGTGCTTCCACTGTGCCCCCGCTGTCAGGTGGGAATGCCACCAGCAGCGCGTCAACCAGCGTGCGCTTGTACTTGCCCATTTTACGATCACGCTCCAGTGACGGAATTAAGGGCGGTACGTTGTCCTTGTAATGAGGATCCAGCAGCGTGGCCACCCAGTAATCAGCACAAGTTAGAATGTGGGCAACTCGGCGGTCGTTGCGGAGACACTGCAGCATGTAATCACTCATGTGTGCCAGGCTACCCAGAGGCAACGAAAAGCTGTCCTCTGTGGGAGGTGTATCGCATGTGTCCTCTGTATCCCCCCAGCCACGCACCAGTGATGGCCATGAGTTGTTCTGGGTGCCACCCTGCTGTGAACACAGTTCCTCCTCCTCCATCTTCTCCTCCTCATCCTCCACCTTGTTATCCTCCAGAACTGTGCCCTGGCTGGACAATTGTGTACCTTGGGTTTGTGGGTGCAGGAACCCACCCTTGGAGCCACTTGTGAATGACTGGACGAAAAGCCTATGAAATGATCCCTCCTCCTCCTCCTGTGCTCCATCCTCTTCCATCATCACCAGCAGCCTTTTTTCAAGGCGGCATAGAAGTGGCATAGTAACACTGAAAACGGCATTATCGGCACTGGCCATGTTGGTGGAGTACTCGAAACAGCGCAACAAGGAACACAGGTATCGCATGGAAGCCCAGTCATTGGTGGTGAAGTGGTGCTATTCCGCAGAGCGACTCACCCGTGCGTGTTGCAGCTGAAACTCCAATATCGCCTGCTGCTGCTCGCACAGTCTGGCCAGCATGTGCAAGGTGGAGATCCACCTTGTGGGCACGTTGCATATGAGGCGGTGAGCAGGAAGGACGAAGTTACGCTGCAGCGCTGACAAAGAGCAGCAGCAGGGTAGGAACACCAAAAGCGCGCATAGACGGCCCACACTTTATGCAGTTCTGTCATATCGGGGTAATTTTTTAGGAACCTCTGCACCACCAAATTCAGCACATGCACCAGGCAAGGGGTGTGCATCAAACCGGCTAGTCCCAGAGCTGCTACGAGATCTTGCCCATTATCGCACACCACCAGGCCGGGCTTGAGGCTGACTGGCACCAACCACTCATCGGTCTGTTGTTCTATGCCCGTCCACAGCTCCTGCGCGGTGTGGGGTTTGTCCCCTAAACAGATAAGTTTTAAAACTGCCTGTTGTCGTTTACCCCTGGCTGTGCTGAAGTTGGTGGTGAAGGTGTTACGCTGACCGGATGAGAAGCTGGTAGAGGATGAGGAAGCGGAGTAGGAGGAGGAAGCAACAGGAGGCAAACTGAAGTGCCCTGCAATCCTCGGTGGTGGAAGGACATGCGCCAAACTCCTATCCACCTCAGGCCCAGCCGCCACTCCATTTACCCAGTGTGCTGTTATGGAGATATAACATCCCTGACCGTGCTTACTGGTCCACGTATCCGTAGTTAGGTGGACCTTGCCACAGATGGCGTTGCACAGTGCACCCCTGATTTTGTCCCCCACTTGGTTGTGCAGGGAAGGGATGGCACACCTGGAAAAGTAGTGGCGGCTGGGCAGAACGTACTGTGGGACAGCCACCGCCATAAGGCTTTTAAAACTCTCCGTCTCCACTAGACGGAATGACAGCTTTTCTAAGGACAGTAATTTTGAAATGCTGGCATTAAGGGGCAGGGATCGCGGGTGGGTAGGGGGGTACTTCCTCTTTTACTCCAGTGTTTGGGAGATGGAGAGCTGAACGCTTCCGTGGGACATTGTGAAGATGCTTGGTGACCCAGGTGGAGGTGTTGCTGGCAGATCCTCTGTTTGCAGGGTGGCAGGTGCCACTGTCACTCCAGAGGAGGATGAAGAGGCCTAGGTTGCAGCAGAAGAAGAAGCAGGAGGAGCCAGAGACCTTTCTTGTTTTTTTTTCTACTGCAGCTCATGCTTTGCACTTAGATGCCTGGTCATGCAGGTTGTGCTAAGGTTGAGAACGTTTATGCCTCGCTTCAGACTCTGATTGCACAGCATGCAAACCACTCATGTCTTGTGGTCAGCACCTTGTCTGAAGAACTGCCACGCCAGGGAACTCTTTGGAGCTGGCTTTGGTGTGCTCGGTCCCTTGCTGCGGTGGGCAGTAGCAGGCGTACTGTCTAGGGGACAGCCACTCCGCTTTTGCACCCTGCTCCCTCTTCTGCTGTGCTGGTGGCTCTGTGCGACCACCGCCTCTTCCTCCGAACTACACAGGTCACTCGCATGACCTTGATTCCATGTGGTGTCGAGGACCTCATCGTCCTCCACATGATCTTCCACCCAGTCTTCACCCCTGCCCTCCTTGTCGATCTGCACACTTTCGAAAGCCCCAGCAGTTGGCACCTGTGTTTCGTCATCATCCGTGATGTGCTGCGGTGGTCCTCCCATATACTCATCTTGAAATATAAGTGGTTGGGAATTGGTGCACTCAATCTCTTCCACTTCTGGGGCAGGGCTAGGTGGATGGCCCTGGGAAACCCTGCTAGCAGAGTCATCAAAAAGCAGAAGAGACTGCTGTATGACTTGGGGCGCAGACTGCTTGGCTGATTTGCAAGGGGGTGAGGTGAAAGACTGATAGACATCGGCTGCAGGTGCCAACTTTGATCTTTCAGCAGGAGACTGGGTGGGAGACAATGTAAAGAAACTGAATGCACTGTCAGCAACCCAATTTACTATTGCCTGAACTTGTTCTGGCCTCACTATTCGTAGAGCCACATTAGGCCCGACCAAATACCGCTGAAAGTTCTGTCACCTACTCGTACCTGATGAAGGTGTTTCACTTGTGCGTGTAGCTGGCACAGATCTACCACGTCCTCTCCCTGCAACAGGAGCTCCTCCAGTAGCACCACAGCCAGGGCCAAGTCCCTTATTTGACGCTCTCCTCATATTTCTCAAATTTAGGATCTTGCCCAAAATGGGTGTTTTTTAATAGCAGAATAGAACAACAGTATCTCACAATGACAGATGCAGACAAGGCCGCAAATTAAGTATTTTGCCCAAAAAGGGTGTTTTTTCAATAACAGAATATGACAGCAGTATATAACGCTTGAATTTCACACTGACAGATGCAGACAAGGCAGCAAATTAAGTATTTTGCCCAAAATCTGTGTTTTTTTAATACCAGAATAGCACAGCAGTATCTAAAGCGTGTATCTCACACTGACAGATGCAGACAAGGCTGCAAATTAAGTATTTTGCCCAAAATATTTTTATTTTATTTTTTATAACAGAATATTACAGCAGTATATAACGCTTGAATTTTACACATACAGATGCAGCAAGGGCTGTAAAAATGTAGTATTTTGCCCAAAAAGGGTGTTTTTTAAAACCCAGAAAATTATAGCTGTATTTCTAGCTTAAATTGCACACTTACTAATGCGGCAGAAGCCCAAGATGGAGTGTATTGCCAAACATGGGTGTTTTTTAAAACCCAGAAAATTATATAAGTATTTTAAGCATGTTTTTAACAATCACAGATGCAGAAAAGACTGCAATATTAAGTATTTTGCCTAAAAAGGGTGTTTTTTTTAAAGAACAGAATATGAGCAGTATATAACGCTTGAATTTCACACGTACAGATGCAGCAAGGGCTGTAAAAATGAGTATTTTGCCCAAAAAGGGTGTTTTTTAAAACCCTGAAAATTATTGCTGTATTTATAGCTTAACCGCCTCCCGACCGCCTAACGCAGGGATGCGTCCTGCGGGTGGTCGGGTTGTTCCTAGTTGACGCAACGGCGCGTCATCTCGCGAGAAGCGAGATGACGTGCAAAACCGGCCTGCACTGCGCAGAAGAAGTTCGTCACCAGCCTGCCAGCCAATGATCTGTGCTGGCAGCTTGGTGACTTTCAAAAAATCAAATCACAAGCCATTTAACCCACTATATTTATAAATATAATGTGTTAAATGGCTTCTGTGCTCTCTGCTGGTTCCTTTTCGTAGGTTGGTCCCAGCAGAAGGCACAGATCACAGTGAGTACACCAAGCACAACACATTTAGCCCCAGATCACCCCCCCATCACCCCAATTAACCCCTTGATCACCCCTGTCAATCACTAGTGAAAGGGAAAAAAGTGATCAGTGTAAACTGTCACTTTTTTTTTTTTACCAGTATTGACTGTTAGGTTTTAGGTTAGTTTAGGCCCCTTTGGTAGGTAGTTAGCATCAGTTAGCGCCCAGCCCACCGCACCGCAGTCACTGATTCGCTGATTAGCATATCGCTAATCAGCATTGGTACTTTTACACTAAGTTCACACCTGAGCGTTTTACAGCGCGTTCCTACGCGCTGTAAAACGCTCAACAAGGAGAAACCAATGCTTCCCTATGGGAATGGTTCTCACCTGGGCGTTTTACAGCGCGTACGATCGCGCTGTAAAACGCCCGACGCTCAAACAAGTTCTTGAGCTTTTTTGTCGCGCGTTTCCGTACATAGATATTCGGGAACGCGCGACAATGGGCGTTTGTAAACGCCGGTACAATCGCGCATACAAAGCGCTTCTTTCAGAACGCTCAGGTGTGAACCCAAGGTTATAGTATCTGTAAGTGATCAGAACTGATCACAGTCATATCTATAATAGTATTAGTGTCACCTTAGCTCGCCCTCCACCCAAAACGCAGTGTTTGCCCGATTAGGCCTGATCGGTCGCCCACACGTGCGTTCACCCACGCCAGCCCCGCCGCAGTGACAAAAATGTTTTATTTTTTTTATCACTGCACAATCACTACACAAGCGCTGCGGCGATAAAAAAAAAAATCAGTTTTGATATTTTTTATCAATCGCAGCGGCTTTTTGTACTTCGCTAGCCTCCCATTTGTAAGACAGGCTTGCTTTTTTTCTTGGGTAGTCTCAGGGAATACCCCCTAAATTTAGTTGACCAAATGGCAAATAAGGGGTATTCTTCTGAAGAGGCCTACAGGCTTCTGACCCAGTCGGATGAGGAATGGGAACCCTCATCTGACTAATCCAGCGGGTCAGAATACGAACCTGTAGACAGCAGTGGCAGTCTGACCCAAAGTTCGGACGATAAGGTTGAGGTCCCTGATACCACCAGGCATACCAGGCCCCGTGTTGCTAGACCACAGGTTGCACAGGATCCGCTTCAAGGGCAGCAGAGTGAGGCTGGCGCTGTCAGATTACGTGGTGAGGCATACACCAGCAGCACAGCCCATCCTGGACCTAGTACCAGCACTGCCGTACAACATGGTGAAGTGGCGAGCACCAGAAGGGCAGTTGAAGCTGGTACGGTGGCACGTGCAGTAGTTCCCCCGTCGTAGCCACCGCACTGACAGGCCCGTAGAGCCTCTAGAGTCCCTGAGGTGCTGGCAAACCCTGATTGGCAGCCCCCATCTTCAGCCGCACCAACATCTGCATAGACGAGTCCCTGATACATTTTACCGGGCGCCTTGGCTTCAAACAATACATCCCAGGCAAGCGCGCCCGGTATGGGGTCAAATTGTATAAGCTCTGTGAAAGGGCCACAGGCTATACGCACAAATTTAGTGTCTATGAGGGTAAAGATCAGACCCTGGAGCCGGTCGGTTGCCATGACTACCTGGGGAGCAGTGGGAAGACAGTCTGGGACTTGGTGTCACCTTATTTGGCAAGGGGTACCATCTTTATGTGGACAATTTCTCCACAAGTGTGCCCCTCTTCCGGCATTTGTTTCTAGAACAGATTGGCTGCTGTGGCACCGCGCAACCTAGTCGCCGGGTCTTCCCCCAACAGCTCGTTACCACCCGTCTTGCAAAGGGGGAGAGGGCTGCCTTGTGTAACGAAGAACTGCTCGCGGTGAAATGGAGAGACAAGCGTGACGTTTACATGCTCTCCTCCATTCACGCATACACGACAATCCAAATTGAACGAGCAACTGGAGTCATTGAAAAGCCCCTCTTGGTCCACGACTATAATTTGCTCATGGGAGGGGTGGACTTCAATGACCAGATGTTGGCTCCTTATTTACTTTCCCGCAGGACCAGATGTTGGTATAAGAAGGTGTGTGTATGCCTTATTCAATTGGCTATGTACAATAGTTTTGTTCTCTACACTAAGGCTGGGAGAACATGATCCTTCCTTAAATTTCAGGAAGAGATCATCGAGAACCTTCTGTATCCAGGAGGATCTGTGGCCCCAACCACCAGTGTAGTGAGCCGTCTACACGAGCGACATTTCCCCAATGTCGTTGCTGGTACGTCAAACCAAGCGCCACCCCGAAAAAGATGTTGTGTCTGTAGCAGGAGTGGAATATGGTGTGACACCCACTATTTCTGTCCTGACTGCCCTGACCACGCTGCCCTATGCTTAGGGGGGTGTTTCCGGAAGTACCACACACAGGTACACTTAGTATAGGGATTGCGTGACACAGGACAGGCACACAGGGGTCTTAGGGCCCTTTCACACAGAGCTGCTGCAAACCTCTCCTTTCACCTGGGACAAAGTGCGTAATGTACTTCGCCACATCTCTGGGCGATTTGCGCTTTGCACATTGTCCCATGGGGAAGGAGAGGTTTGTCCTATAAAGGTCAAAAAAATAAAAAATCACAGGTAAGCAAAAAAGTTAATGTTCCAAAAGTTCAATAAAGTTTTTTAAAAGTTAATGTTCTGTTTCAAATGTTATATAAAGTTAATGTTAATAAATTTATTGCGTTGCGTTTTTTTTTTTTTGTTTGTTTTGTTTTTTTACCTTCTAGGTGGACCAACCGATCAACCAGCTGAAGCACTGATGTGCATTCTGACAGAAGCATTGCGCTGCTGTCAGATTACACAAAAGTCTGTGTATGCGGCGCTGCAAGACGAGATTTCTCCTCTGCAGTAAAAAAGATGCGTTTGCCGAGGCTTATGAGCTGAGGGGCGGTGGCAAACACTTTGTATATAAAAAATAAATAAAAAAATTCCGGCAATGATTTATTCATCCACATCGATTGATGTGAATGGTGAAATCAGGTTTTCAAGGGCATACGGGCTGAGTAGGTTTGGATGTTGGGCGGAGCTCCTATGTCCCGGCAGACGGCTTTCCCCTCCTTTTTTGTGTGCACATTTTTGGGCAGAGATTTTTCCATCCACATTGATCGATGCGAATGAAGAAATCTGTGCCGTTAATTTTTTCTTTCAGCCCAGAGGCTGAAAGTAAAAAAAAAATCTCATTACCCGTATGCTCAATATAAGGAGAATAGCAGAAACTCCTAATGCTGGCCATACATGTAATGATTGTGGAGAACCTCAAATGCCAGGGCAGTACAAACACCCCACAAATTACCCCATTTTGGAAAGAAGACACCCCAAGGTATTCGCTGAGGGGCATATTGAGTCCATGAAAGATTAAACTTTTTGTCCCAAGTTAGCAGAAAGGGAGACTTTGTGAGAAAAAAATAAATAAAAAAATCAATTTCCGCTAACTTGTGCCCAAAAAAAAATCTTCGAAGAACTCGCCATGCCCCTCACAGAATACCTTGGGGTGTCTCCTTTCCAAAATGGGGTCACATGTGGGGTATTTATACTGCCCTGACATTTTAGGGGCCCTAAAGCGTGAGAAGAATTCTGGAATCCAAATGTCTAAAAATAACCTCCTAAAAGGTACTCATTGGAATTTGGGCCCCTTTGCACACCTAGGCTGCAAAAAAGTGTCACACATGTGGTATCGCCGTACTCAGGAGAAGTAGGGCAATGTGTTTTGGGGTGTATTTTTACATATACCCATGCTGGGTGAGAGAAATATCTCAGTAAAATGACAACTTTGTATAAAAAAAATGGGAAACGTTGTATTTTTCAGAGATATTTCTCTCACCCAGCATGGGTATATGTAAAAATACACCCCAAAACAGATTGCCCTACTTCTTTTGAGTACGGCGATACCACATGTGTGACACTTTTTTGCAGCCTAGGTGCCCAAAGGGGCCCAAATTCTAAAGACCACCTTTAGGATTTCACAGGGCATTTTTTACGCATTTGGATTCCAAACTAGTTCTCACGCTTTAGGTCCCCTAAAATGCCAGGGCAGTATAAATACCCCACAAGTGACCCCATTGTGGAAAGAATACACCCCAAAGTATTTCGTGAGGGGCATGGCGAGTTCATGTAAAATTTTATTTTTTGTCACAAGTTAGTGGAATATGAGACTTTGTAAGGAACAAAAAAGAAAATAATCATTTTCCGCTAACTTGTGCCCCAAGAAAAAAAAAATTCTAGGAACTCGCCATGCCCCTCACGGAATACCTTGGGGTGACTTCTTTCCAAAATGGGGTCACTTGTTAGATATTTATACTGCCCTGGCATTTTAGGGGCCCTAAAGCGTGAGAAGTAGTTTGGAATCCAAATATGTAAAAAATGCCCTGTGAAATCCTAAAGATACTCATTGGAATTTGGGCCCCTTTGTGCACCTAGGCTGCAAAAAAGTGTCACACATGTGGTATCGCCGTACTCAGGAGAAGTAGGGCAATGTGTTTTGGGGTGTATTTTTACATATACCCATGCTGGGTGAGAGAAATGTCTCTATAATGTCAAATTATAACTTTGTATTAAACAAAAAGGAAAAGTTGTCTTTTAGAGAGATATTTCTCTCACCCAGCATGGGTATATGTAAAAATACACCCCAAAACACATTGCCCTACTTCTTCTGAGTACGGCGATACCACATGTGTGACACTTTTTTGCAGCCTAGGTGCGCAAAGGGGCCTAAATTCCAATGAGTACTATTAGGATTTCACAGGGCATTTTTACGCATTTGGATTCCAAACTACTTCTCACGCTTTAGGGCCCCTAAAATGCCAGGGCAGTATAAATACCCCACATGTGACCCCATTTTAGAAAGAAGACACCCCAAGGTATTCCATGAGGGGTATGGTGAGTTCATGTAAAAAAAAATTTGGGGCACAAGTTAGTGAAATAATAAAAGAAAATAATCATTTTCCGCTAACTTGTGACAAAAAATTAAAACTTCCATGAACTCACTATGCCCATCAGCGAATACCTTAGGGTGTCTACTTTTCGAAATGGGGTCATTTGTGGGGTGTTTCTACTGTCTGGACATTGTAGAACCTCAGGAAACATGACAGGTGCTCAGAAAGTCAAAGTGCTTAAATTGATTTTTTTGCACCATAGTTTGTACATAGTTTGTAAATAAATATACACTTATTGCATTTTTTTTATCAAAGACATGTAGAACAATAAATTTAGAGAAAAATGTATATAGAAATGTAGTTTTATTTGAAAAATTGTACAACAAAAAGTGAAAAATTTAATTTTTTTGTAAATATTTCGGTCAATTTCGATTAATATCAAAAAAAGTTAAAATGTCAGCAGCAATGAAATACCACCAAATGAAAGCTCTATTAGTGAGAAGAAAAGGAGGTAAAATTCATTTGGGTGGTAAGTTGTATGACCGAGCAATAAACCGTGAAAGTAGTGTATTGCAGAATTGTAAAAAGTGGTCTGGTCATTAAGGGAGTTTAAGCTAGGGGAGCTGAGGTGGTTAAATTGAACACTGACAAATGTTGCAAAGGCACCAGATGTTGGATATAGCCAAAAATGGGTGTTTTTTTTAAACCCAGATTATTATTGCAGTATTTCAAGCTTGGATTTGAATGTCAGAAAAGCACATATGCTGTGCTGGTGCACTGAGCTTGCATAAAATGGCCGCTGCTGCCCACCTAACTAACAGACGGATAAAAGTTATTTTTTTGTGTCACTGGGCTCAGGGCAGGGTAAAAAGATTGTGCACTGCACCCATAAAACTAAATCTAGGTAGATTGTTGAGTTAACAAGATCTTATGATTAAATATTCTTTCCTATTCTCTCCCTCACAGCAGCAGCATCCTCTCCCTTACAGTAGTAACAGCAGAGTGACATGCAGCGCTACGTGACTCCAGCTTATATAGAGGCTTGGTCACATGCTGCACTGGCCAATCACAGCCATGCCATTAGTCGGACTTCCTGCCTCCATCTCCTTTGCATACTGCCAAGGTGTGTCTGGGTCATCTGTCTTGCTCATCACCCTGTAGCTCCTCCTACTGCTCCTGCTCCTCCTCTCCTGTCACCTGTGTAGAAAAACCATCCATTTCTCTACACAATACTTGTGCTCGAATGTCCTCCTCCTTCTCCTCTAGTTCAGCCCCCACAGGGCTCATGTGGCATTGAGATGTAGGCGCCACATCTTCTGTCCCCTGGCCAGCCAGATTTAGTAGCATCTGTTCCAGGACATGAATCAGTGGAATTATGTTGTTTATCCCGAAGTCCTGGCGACTGAAAAATAAAATGGCCTCCTCAATGGGCCTCCTCAAGTATGAGCTGCCACTGATTAACATCGAAGTTACACAGGGGAGTACCTCTGTCCGCCTGTATAATCAAGAAATGTATGGCCTTTCTCTTTTCACATAATCGGTCCAACATATGGAGAATGGAATTCCAACAGTTGGAAACGTTGCATATCAGCCTATGTTAGGGGACGTCTTTCTCCCACTGCAGCTTAAGGAGGGTGTGCTTTGCTGTGTACGAGTGGCTTAAGTGCATGCAAAGTCTCCTGGCCATTTTCAGGATGTCTTGCAGATGAGCGGAAGACTTCAGGAACTGCTTTACAACCACATTGAACATGTGCGCCATGCAGGGTGCATGGCTTAGCTCTCCTTGATGCAGCGCCAACACCATGTTCTTCCTGTTGTCAGCCACCATGGTTCCGATTTTCAGTTGTCGAAAAGAAAGCCAGAATTAGATTTTTTTATAAAGGACGCTGAGGAGTTCCTTCCCTGTGTGACTCCGTTCACCCAAGGCACCCAGGTGCAAAACAGAATGACACCGCCGTGCCTTGCAAACGTTGTATGCTGGAGGGGCATGGTGAATTGTCCCTGCAGTGGAGGCTGATGACATGGTGGAGGATGAGAAGGCAGAGGCAGACATTGCTGAAGGACCAACGGCGTGAGAACGTGGAGGCTGAAGCGGCTTCACCTAGTGAATTTGCTTCTGTGGCTGGGCAGGAACTACATTTACCTAGTGGGCAGTAAAGGACATATATTGTCCTTGCCCTTAGTTACAGCTCCACACATCGGCACTGCCGGGGACTTTGGCAGACACTGACAGGCTCAAGGACTGGCCCACCTTCTGTTCTACATATGTGTGCAGGGCTGATACTGCCTTTTTCGCAAAGAAATTACAGTTTGGGACTCTCCACCTCAGCTCGGCACAAGTCATCAGTCCTCTGAAAGGTGCAGAGTCCCCCACTTGGAAAGGGAGGGACTGCAGCACCAGCAACTTGGCCAGGAGCACGTTCAGCTTCTGCGCCATTGGATGAGTGCACACATACTGTTGTCTCTTTCCAATCGCTTCAGTGATCGATTGCTGATGGAATGACTGACGAGGAGTAGGGGCATCAGAACCAGAAGATAATGGGAAGGACAGGCAGCTCCCTTTGGCTGAGGTGGTTGAGCCTTGACTGCATGAAATCGGGTGAGTGCCACTGGTTGATACAGCGGTTGCTGCTGCGTGCTGGACCACCACATTGGAGCCACGGTTCTCCCAGGCCACTTAATTATGAAGCTGCATGTGTTGATGCAGGACCATGGTGCCAAAATTGGCATCCTGAACATCAGAGTAAGCAGCACTTCATACCCCACAATAGGTACCCACAATTATGGTCCAGACATGGTGCTCGCAGATCCAGATCCAGGCTAGGGATCCCTTGAAATAGCAATAATTTTAAAAATCCACAGCACTCCTTTGTTTTGCAAAAAAAATCCAGTAACTTTATTCAACTAAGCAGCATACAATTGCGACGTTTCGACTGTAGAAGTCTTTATCTAGCAGTGCAATAATGGACACTATCATCCTTATATAACCCTAAGTGCAATGTGATAGGTGCCTCCCCCCTACGGGGGTGTGTTCACATATTTACCCACAATTAAAAACAACCTTTAGATAATATCTGTGTATAACATAATCATGGTACACTCACACAGGCGACCATCCATGTGTCCACAGGGCTCTCTCCTCCTGCAATAAAGGGCTTGCCTGTATCCGGCGTACTCCTGCCATGATTGCAAAGACACCCCGGTTTGGCGTACTGCTAATGCAATTGCGCATGCGTCGGCCGTCATGTGAATATAATACAGTCACATGATCGGAGCAGTCAGCCACTAAAATGTCAATGTTCATATGACGTAAGCTGCTGCTAGGAGAATCCCAAAGAGACTAGAAGGGTTATCCATTAGGAATCAAACACGTCACTACAACACAGTGATGCAGACTGTTGTCATGCAATATATCATTCTCAAAAAGGAATAATAACCTCCAGTACCTATACAGACCAATCATCAATAGTCAAATTACATCTGAGGTAATACTGGAGATAAAGCTAAATCCTGACAAACCGGAGTCCCCTGGGTATACTTGATTTATATAAACTAAACTCCCGGAGGGGAATTAATAACTAAATCCATATTTCAAAAAAGCCAAGAGGGGGTTAATGGTTACACGCAGGACGTCGGACACCGTTTCAACACTGAAAGATCCTTAGGGATGGGATCAATATTAGAATGACCCTGGGCACGTTTGGCTCCCGACTTTCCACTGCTGCCACCCTGCTGATTCATAGCCATGCTGCCACCCTGATGGCTCAGCCGCTGCCTCAAGCGCAAGCTGCCACACTCATCTCCTGATGATAAAGCCCCTAATTCACCCGACTCCCAAGTGCGATCGGCTACATCATCATCATCATTCGCTACTGTCTGCACATAACTGATGTCCCCCTCAACAGTCTCAGGGCCGCTCACAACACCTGCTCCTACGCGTCTCTCCTCATAACGACTTGCCCGCCTACCGGAGGAAGCAGCGGATGACTCCACCAGACCTTGGCTGGGTAGTAGCTGCTGACTGTCCTCTAGTAGCTCGTCCTCTCTAAAAAGTGGAGCCGAGCTTACGGCATATAATACTTCTCGCGCTGAAAATGACGGAGGAATGTTCAGGATAGGTGGGGGCACAGGGCCTGCTCCTGGGCCATGCCAACTAAGCGTTGTGTCAGAGGAACCCACGACTCTTGGCTTGGGGTGTCTGATGTCACATGAGTCGAAGTCAAAGACTGAGTCAACTATTCAAGCACCGCTGAGTTGCTAGTCAAGATACAACCTCTTGATGACACCAGGTGCTCGGGCCTCTGACTGCAAATCCTGCTGCCACCCCCCTTCTTCTGCTGCCTGCGACAGAAACATTTTGGCCACTGCCCGCTAACTTTGAAGGGCCAGTCACCTGTCTGTCTGACAATAAAATAATTAAATTAAAATATTACCCCTCAAAAAAGGCTGTAGTACAAGTAAGTGTCAAGTCAAAGGAACCCACCAACTCTTGGCTAGGGGTGTATAATGTCACTTGCGACGAAGTCAGAGACCGAGTCAATAATTCAAGCACCGCTGGGTTGCTGGTCAAGACACGCCCGCTAGATGACACTGGGAGCTCAGGCCTCTCGCTGCGACTCCTGCTGCTACCACCCCTTCTTCTGCTGCTACTTCTGCCTGTGACAAAAACATTTGGCCACTGCCCGTTACCTTTAAACGGCCTGTCACTTGTCTTTCTGACATACTGTATTATAAAATAATTAAATTAAAAGTAAAATCATACACCCCAAAAAAGGCTGTAGTACAATGTAACTTCACCACAGAACGGCAAATAAGATGTATTTTTTCACCACAAAAAAATGTTTAACAATGTAAATTCAACGCAGAACGGCTAATAGGACATACTTATATTTACTATTAATACACCCCATAAATGGATGTAGTACAGTATAACTTAACCGCAGAATGGCAAGTAAGACATATTTTTTTTAATTATTACACCCCCAAAAAAGTATAACAATATAAAATCACAGCAGAATGGCTAATAGGACGTACATACGTATATTTCCTATTAATACACCCGTAAATGGCTGTATCACACAGCACTTGCAGCCTAATAACAAGCAAGGTTTGCTGGAATTTCTGAGCTATCATATAGTGCAAACCTAAAAGCAGCAGTATAATGGCAATTTGGATCCCAATTAGTGCAGCAAGGTGTAATAAAATCGCTCCTATTACCCAGGCTGTACACTCTCCTATTGCACCCTGTGCTCCTTTTATAGCATGATTCTTCCCTATCCTTTCCCTACACTATGAATAATCTTTTCCTGAACTTCTAAATCGATTTTTCAGCACAGTAAAGTCTTTCCTAACACTGTCCCTAGCGCCTGCTGACGTCTTTCCCTGCATTAAGCACACTGGGAAATGGCTGAATCCAAGATGTATGAGGCTATTTATAGGGCTGTGACATCACAGGGCTGTCTGGCTGCTGATTGGCTGCATGCATGGCATTGTGAGTGATCCCTCATTCCCAGAGTTCTTTGCTCCATGTCCTCACATGTGCAGCAGCCATTTTAGGAAAAAATTTGATTCTTTACCACTAAGCGTTAGGAAATTTGACTTCTGTGCAAATCAATTTTTTTTCTGAGATCGAATTCCACTTCATCAACTTCCATTCGCTCATCTCTAGTATTAAGTGCAGATTGATGGTGGAAAGATGTTTTTTATTTTTTCTTGCACACATAGCAATATGTGAAAAAAGTGAAAAGGTCTGAGGACTTTCCAAAGGCACTGTACTACTGTTAATCTATTATATTGTACTATACTATTACATCACATTGTTTTATATTGTAATGTACTAATGCTATATTATATTACACTTTACTATATTACTAGATCATAATGTATTATATTCTGATATACTACTGTTAATTTGCTATATTGTAGTATTTTATACCAGTATATCATATTGTTTCATAATGTAATGTACTAGTTATTGTATACTATGTCATACTGTTTTATATTGTAACATACTGTTACATTATATTGTACTATACTGTAGTATTTTATTATATTGTATTATATTGTGATATACTACTGTTAATTTATTATACTGTACCAAAGTATACAACAATATTGTTTTATTTTGTCGTTTACTACTGTTAATTTATTGTTTTGTACTACACTAACTACTACATCATATTGTTTTAGATTGTAATGTACTAATGCTATTATATTATATTATACTATACTATATTACTATATCATAATGTATTATATTCTGATATACTACTGTTAATTTGCTATATTGTAGTATTATATACCAGTATGTAATATTGTTTTATATTGTAATGTACTAGTTATTAGATTCTATTGTACTATACTATATTACTATGTCATACTGTTTTATATTGTACCATACTGTTATACTAATACATCATATTTTTTATATTTTCATATACTACTTGTATTACATTATACAGCATTAAACTATACAATTATTTTGTATTGAATTATACAGGTCCTTCTCAAAAAATTAGCATATTGTGATAAAGTTCATTATTTTCTGTAATGTACTGATAAACATTAGACTTTTATATATTTTAGATTCATTACACACCAACTGAAGTAGTTCAAGCCTTTTATTGTTTTAATATTGATGATTTTGGCATACAGCTCATGAAAACCCAAATTTCCTATCTCAAAAAATTAGCATATTTCATCCGACCAATAAAAGAAAAGTGTTTTTAATACAAAAAAAGTCAACCTTCAAATAATTATGTTCAGTTCTGCACTCAATACTTGGTCGGGAATCCTTTTGCAGAAATCACTGCTTCAATGCGGCGTGGCATGGAGGCAATCAGCCTGTGGCACTGCTGAGGTGTTATGGAGGCCCAGGATGCCTCGATAGCGGCCTTAAGCTCATCCAGAGTGTTGGGTCTTGCGTCTCTCAACTTTCTCTTCCCAATATCCCACAGATTCTCTATGGGGTTCAGGTCAGGAGAGTTGGCAGGCCAATTGAGCACAGTAATACCATGGTCAGTAAACCATTTACCAGTGGTTTTGGCACTGTGAGCAGGTGCCAGGTCGTGCTGAAAAATGAAATCTTTATCTCCATAAAGCTTTTCAGCAGATGGAAGCATGAAGTGCTCCAAAATCTCCTGATAGCTAGCTGCATTGACCCTGCCCTTGATAAAACACAGTGGACCAACACCAGCAGCTGACATGGCACCCCAGACCATCACTGACTGTGGGTACTTGACACTGGACTTCAGGCATTTTGGCATTTCCCTCTCCCCAGTCTTCCTCCAGACTCTGGCACCTTGATTTCCTAATGACATGCAAAATTAGCTTTCATCCGAAAAAAGTACTTTGGACCACTGAGCAACAGTCCAGTGCTGCTTCTCTGTAGCCCAGGTCAGGCGCTTCTGCCGCTGTTTCTGGTTCAAAAGTGGCTTGACCTGGTGAATGCGGCACCTGTAGCCCATTTCCTGCACACGCCTGTACATGGTGGCTCTGGATGTTTCTACTCCAGACTCAGTCCACTGCTTCCGCAGGTCCCCCAAGGTCTGGAATCGGTCCTTCTCCACAATCTTCCTCAGGGTCCGGCCACCTCTTCTCGTTGTGCAGCGTTTTCTGCCACACTTTTTCCTTCCCACAGACTTCCCACTGAGGTGCCTTGCTACAGCACTCTGGGAACAGCCTATTCGTTCAGAAATTTCTTTCTGTGTCTTACCCTCTTGCTTGAGGGTGTCAATGATGGTCTTCTGGACAGCAGTCAGGTCGGCAGTCTTACCCATGATTGCGGTTTTGAGTAATAATCCAGGCTGGGAGTTTTTAAAAGCCTCAGGAATCTTTTGCAGGTGTTTAGAGTTAATTAGTTGATTCAGATGATTAGGTTAATAGCTCGTTTAGAGAACCTTTTCATGATATGCTAATTTTTTGAGATAGGAATTTTGGGTTTTCATGAGCTGTATGCCAAAATCATCAATATTAAAACAATAAAAGGCTTGAACTACTTCAGTTGGTGTGTAATGAATCTAAAATATATGAAAGTCTAATGTTTATCAGTACATTACAGAAAATAATGAACTTTATCACAATATGCTAATTTTTTGAAAAGGACCTGTATTGTGATATACTGTTAGTTTATTATATTGTAATATACTATACCATTTTGCTTGATACATTATTATTTTATGCTATATTATATCATATAACATTTATGGTACTCCTCTTTGCCACCAAAGTATACTATTAACTAAATAACCCACACACAATTAACCTTTGCGTGTTAAACTTCTAGCCACAAGAGTGATTCAGATCAGTAACCAAGACATTCTTCAATAGCTGTTCACACTGAGTAATTGTGGTGAACCTGGGGAAGTCCTGCCGCTCCTGACCATGACAAGGATATTGCTGTGTGCATACAGTCTGGGGAACATAGTATTTCATTTCCAAAATGTGTTACAACAATTTCATGGTCAAAATAATTGACTCTTGATTCTTCATAATCATAAGCTTCACTTTATGTTACACATATTTATCAGAAAGCCGAGTGACCACTATTATGGCCATCATTTCAATGCACCAAAGGTTTTAACCCTGTCTAGATGTCCAGTAAAAAATTCTGACAGAAAATAGTAGAAATTCACTATGGAATAATTAGTTGTGGATATTGTTAATGTTCTACCAACAATACCACCCATCCCTCTTAAAGCAGCAACATCTCACAATTTTCTTAAATGTATCCTGTATTCTGTGAGAGTGCTCAGATGGAGGACTAGTGGGAGGGAAATGGAGCAAAAAAATGTTGATGTGTCACCAGTGTTTTACCATTCAAAATGGGGTATGAATGGGGTAGCAGCTTTCATACTCCTCTTTGAGGCAGTCGCTTTTCTGCCCTGCACGCAAAGGATTGGGTATGTTCAAATCCAACATGACCAATCCACTTTTTTATCTGCCATTGTGGGACAAATTGCTAAAATGATCAGATGTGCCCTTATGTACCCTTCTTTATGGCTTGAGATATCCAAATTACATAATATAACCTGGTATCAAAAAGCAGGAAATGCTCAACCCCATATGCAGATGTGCATTTATAACCGGGGGAGCAAATCCTGCACTTGTGGTACATTGCTAATGGCGATCCCCAGCAAGAGATGCATACAATGGAGGATGCCCGCAGCAGACTACAAGTGCTACATAGACATCCTACCCCAGAGAGCAAAATGTGTGGGTGTAATTGACTATATAAAATAAACATTTAGAAGAATAGGTGCACTACTGTTGTGGATGCAATCAACAAAATCTGACTAAACCCTCACACTGATGTTAAAAGTCTTTAGCCAATATATCCTTATATGAAGGACATACCGGAGCCCGCGCACCACGTCAAGGTATCTCAGGTGGCACGAGACCTAACACTAACCTACCTATAGGGAGCATTTGGTGCACCTGTGAGGCCTGCATCATATCAGTCAGCTCTGGGAGGGACTCAGAGCCTCCTACCTTCTCCCATTGCAGGTGTGGTTTCACACTGGAGGCAACTGGGTGCTGTTTGCTGTGAGTTGGACCTTACGCTTCTGTAATTCACCCACTGGCCCCTGGTACTGCCCATATGGCACAGGTAGGTTAGCGTTAGGTCCTGTGCCACCTGAGATACCTTGACATGGCTCCGTTATGTCCTTCATATAAGGATATATTGGCTAAAGTCTAATTTTTAACATCGGTGTAAAAATTTTGTTGATTCTATCCACCACAGTAGTGTACCTATTCTTCTAAATGTTGGCTTGAGATATCCGAACATGAGCTGAGCAAAATGACCAGTTTTAAAAAAATAAATGCTCCACAGAGTAATGAAAAGTTGCCACTCTTCTGAAGATATCTCCAGCCAAGAGGAAAGTTAAGGAAGGAGACATTGGTATGTCCACCTTAAAGGGTTTTTGGGGAGTAAAATATTGATAATCTATCCTCAGATTAGCTCTTCAATATCTGTTCGGTGGGGGTCCAACTCCTGGCACCTGGTTGATCAGCTGTGGTTTATTCATAGCCCGGTGACATCATGTTCCTTAGTCACATGGCCTACAGTATGTGAAGCTTAGTAGTCTCATTGAAGACAATGCTCCTGGGCTGCAATACCAAGCACAGCCACTAAACAATGTAAGGCATTTTGCTTGGAATGTTGTGAGGAGGCTGCAGAGCTAATCTGAGTGCTGCACTCTTTCAAACAGCTAATCGGCAGGGGTGCCAGGATTCAAACCCCTGACAATCTGATATTGATGATCTATCTTGATGATAAGTCATCAATATTGTACTCCCAGAAATTCTTTGATTTGCTGAAAATAACTGGACTGTGCTTTCTATGGCAGAGAATGAGCAGTAGTCATCCTTAATGGGAAGCTGTGATGGTATTCGGTAGGGAAGACATGGACAGTGAGCCCTCACTGGAACCCTGCCTGGTTTCCCTGCCTACTTGCAGTGCAAGCCTTAGGTGGCAAGTCCGCAACTGGTTGACGTTATCTAGTCTACTAAGGTGCAAAGCAGACAACACACAGAGACAAAAAAGACACAAAAGTAGAGTTGGACAGAAATGGGTCAGAACCAGATGGACGATACAGTACCAAAACAAGAATAGCCAAGCCGAGATCAGAATCAGATGGGAAACACAGTACCACATCACGAAGCAGAGGGTAGTCAAATAGCCAAGCTGAAATCAGAACCAGATGGGAAACATAGTGTCAAATCACGAGGCAGAGAGTGGTCAAAATCAAGGTGAGGTCAAATATACAATCCAAAAGCACACATAAAACCGGAACTCAGCGCTCCATAGGACAGTTTTCAACCAACTCAACCCACCACCCATCTCCCCCAGCGCACGAACACTGCAACTAGAAACACAGAATTGCGCTCTAGTGTTAGGGACACAAATGTATCATCAGGGAGCATGGCCTGGATGCACGTGCCAAAGCCAGAGACTGCAGCACAGTCGTTTCGGCCAGGAAAGTTTATGAGAGAAGCACTTTCAAGATATTCTTTTCTCTTCTTTTCCATTGCTGCCTCTTCACTGCAGTGTGTTCTGACAATACTAGAAGGCAATACCCTGGAGACTGATGTACCCATCCTGAAGGCCAAATAAAGCCATTGTGACTTCACACAATGCAAGGTGAACAGTCACGCTATTGTTTTTTTACATTAACAAGCTTTTTTTTTTTGCTGGTATTATCTATATTGCTACTTCTTTATTTTATGGAAGTATTCTAACCTAGAAGCATGGCTTCTACAATATGGTATACTATGGTGTCATGGGGAAGCACCCTGGGGTGTCAAATCATTTCAATTGATTTGATTACAGGTCTTTCCCCTTACAACTCACGCATGACCACTATTCTTCCCTGAATCCACTCCTTACTTCTATAGAAAAAGTAAAGCAAATTGCCCTGGGCGAACCTGGCCTAAGACAATCCTTGCTGTAAATTGTATAGATAGGCTAGGTCAACTTACTCCTTTTTTGACTTTGCAAAATAAAATCTATTCTGAATGTCATTTGAACTCAGCTTACAATAATTATTGAAGAAAAAAAGTGACAAAATTAAACAATCCACTCAACCAAGTTTGCAAATTAATCTTTTAATTTAAGTCCAAGCTCTGCAGCCTGAGTAATTTCAGATAACACACAGCAGATGAAAAACGCCAGATAATATCTATTTTCCATTATGGGAGTTTAGAACGCAAAAAAAAAAAAAAAAGACTTTTGCTGTGTTGAAATTCTAACTGTTCTTTTTCTTTATTTTGCATGTGGTTTATTATTTCCAATGGATCTGAAATCCCTATCTGTGTGATGATGTGACCTTTAATCTGGAAAAGCTTTCTGAGCTTCTTAAAGTGAATACTTTATACTCATCTGACTGCATAGCAATAGACAGTTTTATGGAATGGTTCAGAACAAGGGAGTAATTTCATGAGCCATGACAAAGATGCAGAATAGGTCCTGTTCATGTGATGTAAAAAAACATTATAGGGCATGCTGTAAATAGTAGGGCTCTGCTCTTCTCTGATGCATAAGCTTGAAAAAATAAACATATACAGTGGATATAAAAAGTCTACACACCCCTGTTAAAATGTCAGGTTTCTGTGCTGTAAAAAAATGAGACAAAGATAAATCATTTCAGAACTTTTTCCACCTTTAATGTGACCTATAAACTGTACCACTCAATTGAAAAACAAACTGAAATCTTTTAGGTGGAGGGAAGAAAAAATAAAAAATAAAAAAATAATGTGGTTGCATAAGTGTGCTTATAACTGGGGATGTAGCTGTGTTCAGAATTAAGCAATCACATTCAAAATCATGTTAAATAGGAGTCAGCATACACCTGGAATAATTTAAAGCGCCTCTAATTAAGCCCAAATAAAGTTCAGATGCTCTAGTTGGTCTTTCCTGAAATTTTCTTAGTCGCATCCCACAGCGAAAGCCATGGTCCACAGACAGTTTCAAAACATCAGAGGGATCTTATTGTTTAAAGGTATCAGTCAGGAGAAGGGTACAACACAATTTCCAAGGCATTAGATATACCATGGAACACAATGAAGACAGTCATCATCAAGTGGAGAAAATATGGCACAGCAGTGACATTACTAAGAACTGGACGTCCCTCCAAAATTGATGAAAAAACTAGGAGAAAACTGGTCTGGGAGGCTACCAAGAGGCCTACAACAACATTAAAGGAGCTGCAGGAATATTTGGCTGTGTGTTACATGTGACAACAATCTCCCGTATTCTTCATATGTCTGGGCTATGGGGTAGAGTGGCAAGACGAAAGCCTTTTCTTACAAAGAAAAACATCCAAGCCAGGCTACATTTTGCAAAAACACATCTGAAGTCTCCCAAAAGCATGTGGGAAAAGGTGTTATGGTTTGATGAAACCAAGGTTGAACGTTTTGGCCATAATTCCAAAAGATATGTTTGGAGCAAAAACAACACTGCACATCACCAAAAGAACACCATACCCATAGTGAAGCATGGTGGTGGCAGCATCATGCTTTGGGGCTGTTTTTATTTTCAGCTGGAACTGGGGCCTTAGTTAAGCTAGAGGGAATTATGAACAGGTCCAAATACCAGTCAATATTGACACAAAACCTTCAGGCTTCTGCTAGAAAGCTGAACATGAAGAGGAACTTCATCTTTCAGCATGCCAACGACCAAAAGTATGCATCTAAATCAACAAAGGAATGGCTTCACCAGATGAAGATTAAAGTTTTGGAATGGTCCAGCCAGAGCCCAGACCTGAATCCGATTGAAAATCTGTGGGGTGATCTGAAGAGGGCTGTACACAGGAGATGCCCTCACAATCTGACAGATTTGGAGTTTTCCACAAATAAAATAAACTAAATATGTAAAAATAAAATTTTTAAAAGTTACCACTGTGTGTGTTGGTTTTTTCTTGGCGTCGCTGACGAACTGTGTGAAGTGGATTATTTTCACAAAAAGTCACATTCCATTCAAAAAAGTGGTCGTGCTGCCTTCCACGGATTCCAGCCTCCAAGTATAGAAAGAGATGATGACAGCTCTTTTCATGCAGCCCCAACACAGAGTTCCAGCAAAAGAAGATCTCCACCACGGATATTTCTTCTGCAGATTAAAAGGTTTCGGGGCACATAGTAAAGTTCCACCAACTTTTTGTGTTTCTAAAATCCTTTTATTATACTCACAAGAGAAATAAAATAGCAGGCATATAAGTATCTGCAGCACCGCCCGACCCGGGTGTTGCCAAAAGAGCTTCGTCAGGGACCAACACTCCACCCTTCCTTGGGCGTCATCTTATACAAGTGAAAATACCAGGAGGCACACCCCTCCCTCCTTATACAAAATTTCAAAATATTCACTTCAATAAAAGACCTTTTCATATTTTTTTGCCACAGAATTTTTCATAAAGACTAAAATAATACCTCATTTAAAACCATCAAAATTCACACACCCATCCTTTGATGTTATACTCTACCCTATTTCTTGCAATTATTTTCTGTATATTCCTTTGCTTTTTGTCATCCTTGGTGCTATTCCTGCATGCAATGCAGAAACCGCACCATGTGAGCAGTCTTTTTTTCTTATTTTTTATTTTTTATGTGGATATGACTATGCACCAAGGTGTCACGCAGATTTGGGGTTTTTCTATATAAAATCTCCGGTCTCACCGGAATTACATCCCCCAAAATAGGGTCATTTTGTAAGTCTACTTTCACACTAGTGTTTTGGCTTTCCGTTTGTGAGATCCGTTCAGGGCTCTCACAAGCGGTCCAAAACGGATCAGTTTGCATTCTAATGCATTCTGAATGGAAAAGGATCCACTCAGAATGCATCAGTTTGCATCAGTTCCGTCTCCATTCCGCTTTGGAGACGGACACCAAAATGCTGCTTGGTTAAGCCATTCTGTTGTTGATTTACTTCTATGCTTTGGGTCGTTGTCCTGTTGCAACACCCATCTTCTGTTGAGCTGTTCAGCTGGTGGACAGATGGCCTTAAGTTCTCCTGCAAAATGTCTTGATAAACTTGGGAATTCATTTTTCCTTCGATGATAGCAATCCGTCCAGGCCCTGACGCAGCAAAGCAGCCCAAAACCATGATGCCCCCACCACCATACTTCATAGTTGAGATGAGGTTTTGATGTTAGTGTGTTGTGCCTCTTTTTATCCACACATAGTGTTGTGTGTTTCTTCCAAACAAATCAACTTTGGGTTCTACTGTCCACAGAATATTTTGCCAGTACTGCTGTGGAACATCCAGGTGCTCTTGTGCAAACTGTAAACGTGCAACAATGCTTTGGACAGCAGTGGCTTCCTCTGTGGTATCTTACCATGAAATCCATTCTTGTTTAGTGTTTTACATATTGTAGATTCGCTAACAGGGATGTTAGCATATGCCAGAGACTTTTGTAAGTCTTTAGCTGACACTCTAGGATTCTTCTTCACCTCAATGAGCAGTCTGCGCTGTGCTCTTGCAGTCATTTTTACAGGACGGCCACTCCAGGGGAGAGCAGCAGCAGTGTTGAACTTTCTCCATTTATAGACAATTTGTTTTTTTAGACAAGGCTTTTGGAGATACTTTTATAACCCTTTCCAGTTTTATGAAAGTCAACAATTCTTAATCGTAGGTCTTCTGAGAGCTCTTTTGTGTGAGGCATCATTCACATCAGGCAATGCTTCTTGTGAAAAGCAAACCCAGGACTGGTGAGTGTTATTTATAGGGCAGGGCAGCTGTAACCAACACCTCCAATCTCATCTCATTGATTGGACTCCAGTTGGCTGACACCTCACTCCAATTAGCTCTTGGAGATGTCATTAGTCTAGGGGTTCACATACTTTTTCCACCTGCACAGTGAATGTTTATATGGTGTGTTCAATTAAAACATGGTAACATTTAATTCTTTGTGTGTTATTAGTTTAAGCAGACTGTGATTGTCTATTGTTGTGACTTAGATGAAGATCAGATCACATTTTATAACCAATTTGTGCAGAAATCCTTATCATTCCAAAGGGTTCACATACTTTTTCTTGCAACTGTATATATATATATAAAAAAAAAAACTTTCTGTGGTTAAAGCAAGGTAGTAGGATCTTGAGTATTGGGAGAAAAAAAATCCCTGCTTCTGAATTATGTGACTGGTACTGTACTAAAAAAAGGGGAAGGATCTAAAATGTTTATTAGGAATTTTGGTATATGATGGGTGCGTGAATTTTGATGGTTTTAAATGAGGTATTATTTTAGAATTTATGAAAAATTCTGTGGCAAAAAACATATGGAAAGGTCTTTTATTGAAGTGAATATTTAGAAAATTTGTATAAGGAGGGAGGGGTGTAGCTCCCGGTATGTTCACTTGTATATGAAGATGCCCAGGAAGGGTGGACCATTTGCCCCTGACGAAGCTCTTTTGGCGAAACCCGGGTTGGGTGGTGCAGATACTTATGTTCAATGCCTGCTATTTTATTTCTCTTGTGAGTATAATAAAAGGATTTTAGAAACACAAAAGTTGGTGGAACTTCACTATGTGCCCCCCCGAAACCTTTTAATCTGCAGAAGGAATATCTGTGGTGGAGATCTTCTGGAGAGCACCCGACAGGTTTAGGGAGGGTGATGAGGGACTGATGGTTCCCCTATCCTTCCCTAAGGTGGTCAGAGGGCCCATATATGGGATGTTCCTGGTGGATTAGGTGGCAGATGGGGGAATGGAAGGGAACGGGTTAAATGGCAAGGTGGTGTGGCTAATAGAGGGAAGGGGAGGTGGCCTTTGTGGAGGATAAATACGCCCTCCCCTGCTCCTGCCTCTTCCTCTGTCCGGTGAAGGAAGCTGGTCCCGCCCGCCCTGTGTTATGGTTTTTGATTTTAATGCCTGGTTGGTCATTTTGTGTTTCCTTTTTCGAGGTTCCTAGTGGTGCGGAATTAGGAAGTCAAGGCTGGCGGCAATGTGGAGATCTGAAGCTTGATGGGAGATGATCTGGAGCACGTGCCCTCTGATGTTCAGGGGTTGGCACACGCACAGAAGGAGTGGTTCGGAGGAGGAGTTTATAATTGCCTGTATAATGTGAGCTGTGGCCGACAATCACCCAGTAAAAGAGAGTTATAAAGTTGAAAGGTTGTCCGTGTCCTTTGTTATAAATTAAGTTGGGGAGGGAAAGGGTCCGAAGGTAGGTGTTATCCTAACCCCCCTTTTTCCCTGAATACCAGCAGTCTTTTGCTGGAACTCTGTGTTGGGGCTGCACGAAAATGGAATGTGACAGATTTGGAGTGTTTTTGCAAAGAAGAGTGGGAAAATCTTGCCAAGTCAAAATGTGCCATGCTGATAGACTCATACCCAGACTGAGTGCTGTAATAAAATCAAAAGGTGCTTCAACAAAGTATTAGTTAAAGGGTGTGCACCTTATGCAACCATATTATTTTATTTTTATATTTTTTCTTCCCTCTACCTAAAAGATTTCAGTTTGTTTTTCAATTGAGTTTATAGGTCAAACTAAAGGTGGAAAAAATTCTGAAATGATTTATCTTTGTCTCATCTTTTTACATCACAGAAACCTGAAATTTTAACAGGGGTGTGTAAACTTTTTATATCCACTGTATATTGTTCACTGCTTGAGAAAGATCCCAGGAAGCTGATCGAAACGTTGCGGGTCTGGTGAATAAAGTTTTTCTACTATTTTACACCTTGGAAGTGCCATGGAATTTCTTTAGCCACTGTATATTGTGGGGATTTGCTGTGGTAGACAGGCTTGCGGACACAGTATACAGTGTTTTATTCACACATAAGGAAAACACAAAAAGTTGGTTTCAAGGAAAAAACAGTCACCTTGAGTCTGGTGTTTGTTCACACCAGGCAGCAGCACTTAAGTCCTTGGGTGAAACAGATGTCCGTGTGCTTTCATCCATACAAGATAGCAGGCCTTAATCCTGGGTCAAACTCTCAGGCCCCAACACAGAGACTGGCAAAGCTCCACTGACAGATGGAGGATAATTCACACCCAGCTGAGACTGCTGGCTGGGTTTTATATCCCTAACCAAAACTCGACCTGGAATGTGGGGAACAGCCACCCACCCTGCACTTTGGCTGCTCCCAGTAAGAGCCAACCCAGTTCGGCTTTACAGCCACACCAAATAACCAATAGTGTCAGTCAGCAGTAGCTGCCGCTGACACTTAAAATTACTGGCTCTTACCTCACCGAGGCCAGGAACCTCGGTGACACATATCTTCTGTCAATGACGGACCCTTGCGCTTTCCTACATACCTCCCCCTTTGTTCAACCCTGAGGGGGTGAACACCCACCAGACAGTGTACCCGGGACAGTGCATCTGCATTTCCCTGTAACCTGCCTGCCCTATGTTACACCGAAAATGGTCGGTTACCAGACAGAACTTTCTCCCCAACAGATAATAGCGGAGAGACTCGAGTGCCCACTTGATGGCCAGGCACTCTCTCTCCACTATACTGTACCTAGTCTCGGCTGGGGTAAATTTGCGGCTCAGGAAAACAACGGGATGTTACTCCCCATTGATGTCCTGAGAGAGTACAGCTCCGAGGCTTACTTCAGAGGCATCTGTCTGTACCACAAACTCCCTCTTGAAGTCGGGCGTAACCAACACCGGGGACCCACACAGGGCTGACTTCAGAGCAGAGAAAGCCTTTTCCGCCTGCTCATTCCACTGGACCATCACTGACTTGCGTCCCTTTAAAGGGCCTGTCAATGGTGCAGCGACTGTAGCAAAGTGGGGGACAAACCTCATATAGTATCCCACCATTCCCAGGAATAACTTTACTTGCCAAAGTAGTGACCGGTCGTGGCCAATTCCGAATTGCCTCAATTTTATTTACCTGAGGTTTAATAATTCCACGCCCAATTACATACCCCAGGTACTTGGTCTCTTCTAACCCTATCGAGCGTATCGACTATGTGGACGGAGTACAATGTCCTTTAGAGTACAATGATGACGAGCCCCCAAGGTGGCGGAGACGCCACCAGGCGGAGCAAGGGGACCCCCTTTCCTGATTCCTGATTTTGTTGGCCAATCAGGAATACAGATTCCCACAGTGGACTTCACTGAATATGACTATTTTTTTTTTTTTTTTTCAGTGACCACTTTGTGAATCTGATGGTGGAGCAAACAAACTTGTTCGCCAAACAGTTCAATGCTCAACACCTGGGCTCCTTTTTGGCTAGGTCTGGCGGCTGCAGCCGAGATGAGGACGTTTTGGGGCCTCGTGCTGCACATGGGCCTAGTAAAAAAAAACTGTGTCAGGCAGTACTGGAGTGGGGACGTCCTCTACCAGACCCCACTCTACTGTATGGCCATGACACGTTCCTATTTTGAGGCCATCCGGAAATGCCTGCATTATGCAGATAATGCAGCATGTCCCCCCGAGGTGATCCTGCCTATGACCGCCTGTACAAAATCAGGCCGGTCATCGATCACTTCGGGGCCAAATTTTTGGAGGCCTATGTAACTGGAATGGAGGTCCAGGTTGATGAGTCTCTCATTGCTTTGAAGGGGAGACTCATTTTCCACCAGTATGTTCCCTCTAAGCGGGCGAGGTATGGCGTGAAGCTGTACAAACTTTGTGAGAGTACCTCAGTGTACACTTACAAGTTTTGTGTGTACGAGGAGCGAGATTCCCGTATTGAACCTCCAGAATGTCCCCCCACTCTGGGTGTTAGCGGGAAACTTGTGTGGGACCTTATGCACCCACTGCTAGATAAGGGTTACCACCTGTACGTGGGTAACTTTTATACTAGTATCCTCTTGTTCCAGTCCCTCGCCGCCAGATCCACGCAGTCTCCCTACCCACCCCCTCCAGGTACCTATCACCAGGGGTGAGACCCGTGCCCTTACCAGTGGAAACCTGTTGCTGGTCAGATATAAGGACAAGAGCATCGGTAACAGCATCACCCCTGTCCCTGTGCGAGGTACCGCGGCAACGGTCCTCAAGCCTGATTGTATCATCGACTACAATGGGAGGAGTTGATCTCTCTGATCAAGTCCTCAAGCCATATAACGCCATGCACAAAACCCGGGCATAGTACAAAAAAGTTGCGGTCTACTTGGTACAGGTTGTCTTGTACAACTCTTTTGTTCTGTCCAGGAGCACTGGCAACACAGGGAAATTCCTCCAGTTCTATGAGGCAGTCCTCAAGGCCCTGATCTTTTCTGACCAGGAAAGAGCAGGCCGGAGTACATCGGGAACTGGAGGCGCCTGAATCGTCCCTGGCCAACACTTTCCAGGTGTGGTCCCCCATACTGGAAAGAAGGGACGGTCTAAAAAAAAAGTGCAGTGTGTCACAGGAGGGAGATATGGAAGGACACCACCACTCAATGTGACACGTGCCCCGATCATCCGGGCCTCTGCATTGACGGTTGCTTCAGGGAGGGTTGCTTCAGGGAGTACCACACTTCCATGGAGTTCTAAATTTATAATCCCCTTCCCCAATTTTAATTCCATTTAGCCACTGACAATCACCCAGAAAAAAAAATTAAAAAAACAACTATAGCTCTCATGACCTTCTCATGGCTTTTTTTTTCACCTTACATCACAAAAAGTGTAATAGCAAGCAATGAAAAAGTCATATGCACCCCAAAATAGTGCCAATAAAATTGTCCCCTCATCCCGCAAAAAAATGAGCCCCTTCTTAAGACAATAGGCTAAAAACAAAAAAAAATGACTCTCAGATTATGGAGATGCTAAAAAGTTTTTTTTTGTTTAAAAAAGGATATTATGGTATAGTGTAAAACCTAAATAAATTTAAAAAGTAGACATATTAGGTATTGCTGTGTCCATACGAATATGCTCTATAAAAATAATACATGACCTAACCTCTATAATGAACACAGTAAAAAAAACAAGAAAAAAAAAACGATGCCAAAACAGCAATTTTTTCCCAAATTTTCAATTTTAATCCATTTGTTCCGTTAACAAAGCAAGGGTTAACAGTCAAACAAAACTCTATATTTATTGCCCTGATTCTGTAGTTTTCAGAAACACACCATATGTGGTTGTAAAATGCTGTATGGCCAAACGGCAGGACGCAAAAGCAAAGGAGCGCCATATGGTTTTTGGAACACAGATTCTGCTGGACTGTTTTTTTTTTTACACCATGTCCCATTTGAATCCCCCCTGATGCACCACCCCTAGAGTAGAAACTTCATAAAAGTGACCCCATCTAAGAAACTGCACCCCTCAAGATATTTAAAACTGATTTTACAAACTTTTTTAACCCTTTAGGTGTTCCACAAGGGTTATTGGCAAATGGAGATGAAATTTCAGAATTTAAATTTTTGGGCAAATTTTCTATTTTAACCGCCTCCGGACCGCCGAACGCAGGATTGCGTCCTGGCGGCAGTCGATCTGTTCCTTCTTGACGCGCCGGCGCATCATCTCGCGAGGAGCGCGCGTTCACAGGAACCGGCAGGTAAACGAGTAGATCTACAGCCTGCCAGCGGCGATCATTCGCTGGCAGGCTGTAGATGCGATTTTAACAGCAAAAAGGTATATTAGATGCTGTTTTGATAACAGCGTCTAATATACCTGCTACCTGGTCCTCTGGTGGTCCCTTTTGCTTGGATCGACCACCAGAGGACACAGGCAGCTCTGTAAGTAGCACCAAACACCACTACACAACACCCCCCCTGTCACTTATTAACCCCTTATTAAACCCTGATCACCCCATATAGACTCCCTGATCACCCCCCTGTCATTGATCACCCCCCTGTAAGGCTCCATTCAGACGTCTGTATGTGTTTTGTGGATCCGCGGATCCGATCCGCAAAACACATACGGACGTCTGAATGGAGCCTTACAGGGGGGTGATCAATGAAAGGGGGGTGATCACCCATATAGACTCCCTGATCACCCCCCTGTCATTGATCACCCCCCTGTAAGGCTCCATTCAGACATCCGTATGTGTTTTGCAGATCCGGGGATCCGCAAAACACGGACACCGTGGATCCGCAAAACACGGACACCGGCAATGTGCTTTTTGCAGATTTTTCTGCATTGCCAGAACTATATAGAAAATGCCTTTTCTTGTCCGCAATTGCGGACAAGAATAGGACATGTTCTATAGGCTCTACAAAAAACGCAGTGTTCGCCCGATCAGGCCTGATCTTGTGCGCACACTTGCGTTCAGTCCGCCCCACCGCAGTGACTGAAATATTATTTTTCTGATCACTGCAAAAACACCGTAAAATCGCTGCGGCGCTATAAAGATCACTTTTGAGGGGCATGGCGAGTTCATAGAAGATTTTTTTTTTTTTTGCCACAAGTTAGCGGAAATTGTTTTTTATTTAGTTTTTTTGTTTTTTCTTAACCCCTTAAGGACATAGGACGTACCGGTACGCCCTATTTCCCGAGTCCTTAAGGACCAAGGACGTACCGGTACGTCCTGACTTTAAAATCGGCATTCCGGCGCCGCAGGGGTTAATTTGAACAGGATGCCGGCTGAAATCATTCAGCCGGCATCCTGTTAAAACGCCAGGGGGGGTCATGTGACCCCCCCGTGTCGGCGATCGCAGCAAACCGCAGGTCAATTCAGACCTGCGGTTTGCTGCGCTTTTTGCAGTTTCTGATCCCCGCGGTCCCGGACCGCGGGGATCAGAAACTTTAGAGTGCCTAAAATCAATATAGTACACCCCCCCTGCACCCCTGCATGATTTGATGGCGGCGGGTGGTGCAGGGGGGGTGTCGCAGGCGGTGGGGGCGTTGCGGGAGGCGGGCGGTGCGGCAGGCGGGATCGCGATCCCCCGCCCGCCTCCTATTGCGTAATCGTTGGTGTACAGTGGGTATACCAGGGTGCCAGCACATTGCTGGCACCCTGGTATAAACGGCTGACATAGTTGATGCGATGTCAGCCGTTTAACCCTTTCCATACAGCGGTCCGTACGGACCGCTGTATGGAAAAGGTTAACAGTAAGAGGGAGCTCCCTCCCTCTCCGATCGGAGGGCTGCTGTGCCTTTGCAGCCCCCCGATGGGAGAGGGAGAGAGCCCCCAGACAGCCCCCCAGAGCCCCGTCCTTACCCTTCCCCGTCTGCGCAGTTCTGACCATAACTGAGCAGACGGGGAAGGTTCCCATGGCAACAGGACGCCTGCTCAGGCGTCCTGCTGTCCATGGTGCTGAACAGATCTGTGCTGAAAGCATAGATCTGTTCAGTGTAAGTAAAATACAGTGCAGAACCCTATATAGGTTCTGTACTGTATTTTACAGACATCAGACCCACTGGATCTTCAAGAACCAAGTGGGTCTGGGTCAAAAAAATAAAAAAAATAAGTGAAAAAAGTTAAGATAAAAAAAAAAAACATTTATCACTGAATAAAAATTAAAAAAATAAAATAAACTACACATATTAGGTATCGCCGCGTCCGTAACGACCTGATCTATAAAATGGTCATGTTACTTTCCCCGCACAGTGAACGCCATAAAAATAAAAAAATAAAAACTATGAGAAAATTGAAATTTTGCCCACCTTACTTCCCAAAAAAGGTAATAAAAGTGATCAAAAAAGTCGCATGTACGCCAAAATAGTACCAATCAAACCGTCATCTCATCCCGCAAAACATGAGACCCTACTCAAGATAATCGCCCAAAAACTGAAAAAACTATGGCTCTTAGACTATGGAAACACTAAAACATCATTTTTTTTGTTTCAAAAATAAAATCATTGTGTAAAACCTACATAAATAAAAATAAAGTATACATATTAGGTATTGCCGCGTCCGTATTGACCGGCTCTATATAAATATCACATGACCTAACCCCTCAGGTGACCACCGTAAAAAAAAAAAAAAAAAAACTGTGTAAAAAAAGCAATTTTTTGCCATCTTACGTCACAAAAAGTGTAATAGCAAGCGATCAAAAAGTCATATGCACCCTAAAATAGTGCCAATCAAACTGTCATCTCATCCCGCAAAAAATTAGACCCTACTCAAGATAATCGCCCAAAAACTGAAAAAACTATGGCTCTCAGACTATGGAGACACTAAACAATTTTTTGGTTTTAAAAATGAAGTTATTGTATAAAACTTACATAAATAAAAAAAATTGTATACATATTAGGTATCGCTGCGTCCGTGACAACCTGCTCTATAAAATTACCACATGATCTAACCTGTCAGATGAATGTTGTAAATAACAAAAAAAAAACGTGCCAAAAAAGCTATTTCTTGTTACCTTGCCGCACAAAAAGTGTAATATAGAGCAACCAAAAATCATATCTACCCTGAACTAGTACCAACAATACTGCCACCCTATTCCGTACTTTCTAAAATGGGGTCACTTTTTTGGAGTTTCTAATCTAGGGGTGCATCAGGGGGGCTTCAAATGGGACATGGTGTCAAAAAACCAGTCCAGCAAAATCTGCCTTCCAAAAACCATGTGGCATTCCTTTCCTTCTGCGCCCTGCTGTGTGCGCGTACAGCGGTCTACAACCACATATGAGGTGTTTCTGTAAACTACAGAATCAGGGCCATAAATAATGAGTTTTGTTTGGCTGTTAACCCTTGCTTTGTAACTGGAAAAAAAATATTAAAATGGAAAATCTGCCAAAAAATTGAAATTTTGAAATTGTATCTCTATTTTCCATTAAATCTTGTGCAACACCTAAAAGGTTAACAAAGTTTGTAAAATCAGTTTTGAATACCTTGAGGGGTGTAGTTTCTTAGATGGGGTCACTTTTATGGAGTTTCTACTCTAGGGGTGCATCAGGGGGCTTCAAATGGGACATGGTGTCAAAAAAACTGTCCAGCAAAATCTGGCTTCCAAAAACCATACGGCGCACCTTTCACTCTACGCCCCGCTGTGTGGCCGTACAGTAGTTTACGGCCACATATGGGGTGTTTCTGTAAACGGCAGAGTCAGGGCAATAAAGATACAGTCTTGTTTGGCTGTTAACCCTTGCTTTGTTAGTGGAAAAAATGGGTTAAAATGGAAAATTAGGCAAAAAAATGAAATTCTCAAATTTCATCCCCATTTGCCAATAACTCTTGTGCAACACCTAAAGGGTTAACGAAGTTTGTAAAATCAGTTTTGAATACCTTGAGAGGTGTAGTTTCTTAGATGGGGTCACTTTTATGGAGTTTCTACTCTAGGGGTGCATCAGGGGGCTTCAAATGGGACATGGTGTCAAAAAAACTGTCCAGCAAAATCTGGCTTCCAAAAACCATACGGCGCACCATTCCCTCTACGCGCCGCTGTGTGGCCGTACAGTAGTTTACGGCCACATATGGGGTGTTTCTGTAAACGGCAGAGTCAGGGCAATAAAGATACAGTCTTGTTTGGCTGTTAACCCTTGCTTTGTTAGTGGAAAAAATGGGTTAAAATGGAAAATTAGGCAAAAAAATGAAATTCTCAAATTTCATCCCCATTTGCCAATAACTCTTGTGCAACACCTAAAGGGTTAACAGAGTTTGTAAAATCAGTTTTGAATACCTTGAGGGGTGTAGTTTATAGAATGGGGTCATTTTTGGGCGGTTTCTATTATGTAAGCCTCGCAAAGTGACTTCAGAGCTGTAGTGGTCCCTAAAAATTGGGTTTTTGTAAATTTCTGAAAAAATTCAAGATTTGCTTCTAAACTTTTAAGCCTTGTAACATCCCCAAAAAATAAAATATCATTCCCAAAATAATTCAAACATGAAGTAGACATATGGGGAATGTTAAGTCATCACAATTTTTGGGGGTATTACTATGTATTACAGAAGTAGAGAAACTGAAACTTTGAAATTTGCTAATTTTTCCTAATTTTTGGTAAATTAGGTATTTTATTATGCAAAAAAATTAATTTTTTTGACTTTATTTTACCAGTGTCATGAAGTACAATATGTGACGAAAAAACAATCTCAGAATGGCCTGTATAAGTAAAAGCGTTTTAAAGTTATCAGCACTTAAAGTGACACTGGTCAGAATTGCAAAAAATGGCCTGGTCCTTAAGGTGAAAATGAGCCTGGTCCTTAAGGGGTTAAAAAGTCTCATATTCCACTAACTTGTGACAAAAAATAAAATCTCACGTGAACTCACCATACCCCTCACGGAATCCAAATGCGTAAAAATTTTTAGACATTTATATTCCAGACTTCTCACGCTTTAGGGCCCCTAAAATGCCAGGGCAGTATTAATAACCCACAAATGACCCCATTTTGGAAAGTGGACACCCCAAGGTATTCGCTGAGGGGCATATTGAGTCCATGAAAGATTGAACCATTTGTCACAAGTTAGCGGAAAGGGAGACTTTGTGAGAAAAAATAAATTAATCAATTTCCGCTAACTTGTGGCAAAAAAAATAAATTCTATGAACTCGCCATGCCCCTCACGGAATACCTTGGGGTGTCTTCTTTCCAAAATGGGGTCACATGTGGGGTATTTATACTGCCCTGGCATTTTAGGGGCCCTAAAGCATGAGAAGAAGTCTGGAATCCAAATGTCAAAAAAAGCCCTCCTAAAAGGAATTTGGGCCCCTTTGCGCACTTGGCCGTAAAAAAGTGTCACACATGTAGTATCGCCGTACTCAGGAGAAGTTGGGCAATGTGTTTTGTGGTGTCTTTTTACATATAACCATGCTGGATGAGAGAAATATCTCTCTAAAATGACAACTTTGTATGAAAAAATGTGAAAACTTTTAGATATTTTAGATATTTCTCTCACCCAGCATGGGTATATGTAAAAATACACCTCAATACACATTGCCCTACTTCTTTTGAGTTCAGCGATACCACATGTGTGACACTTTTTTGCAGCCAAGGTGCCCAAAGGGGCCCAAATTCTAAAGAGCACCTATAGGATTTCACAGGGCATTTTTACGCATTTGGATTCCAAACTACTTCTCACGCTTTAGGTCCCCTAAAATGCCAGGGGAGTATAAATACCCCACAAGTGACCCCATTTTGGAAAGAAGACATTCCAAGGTATTTCGTGATGGGCATAGTGAGTTCATGGAAGTTTTTATTTTTTGTCACAAGTTAGTGGAATATGAGACATTGTAAGAAAAAAAAAACTTATTTTCCGCTAACTTGTGACAAAAAATAAAAACTTCTATGATTTCACTATGCCCATCAGCGAATATCTTAGGGTGTCTACTTTTCGAAATGGGGTCATTTGTGGGGTGTTTCTACTGTCTGGGCATTGTCAGGTGCTCAGAAAGTCAGAGCTGCTTCAAAATGCGGAAATTCACATTTTTGTACCATAGTTTGTAAACGCTATAACTTTTGCGCAAACCAATAAATATACACTTGTTGATTTTTTTTTATCAAAGTCATGTAGAACAATAAATTTAGAGAAAAATTTATATAGAAATGTAGTTTTATTTGAAAAAATTTAGAACTGAAAGTGAAAAATGTCATTTTTTTGTAAAAATTTCGGTAAATTTCGATTAATAACAAAAAAGTAAAAATGTCAGCAGCAATGAAATACCACTAAATGAAAGCTCTATTAGTGAGAAGAAAAGGAGGTAAAATTCATTTGGTTAATAAAGTTTGTAAAATCAGTTTTGAATACCTTGATGGGCTTCGTTTCCAAAATGGGGTCATTTTTCGGTGGTTTCTTTTATGTAAGCCTCACAAAGTGACTTCAGAACTGAACTGGTCCTTAAAAAGTGGGTTTTGAAAAATTGCTGAAAAATTTCAAGATTTGCTTCTAAACTTCTAAGCCTTGTAACGTTCTTAAAAAAATAAAATGGAATTCCCAAAATGATCCAAACATGAAGTAGACATATGGGGAATGTAAATTAATAACTATTTGTGTAGTTATTACTATGTATTATGTATTATAGAAGTAGAGAAATTGAAACTTGGAAATTTGCTAATTTGGTATTTTTTGATAAATAAAAATTATTATTTTTTACTCCATTTTATCAGTGTCATGAAGTACAACATGTGAAGAAAAAACTATCTCAGAAATGCCTGGATAAGTAAAAGCGTTTTAAAGTTATTCACACATAAATTGACACTGGTCAGATTTGCAAAAAATGACCTGGTCCTTAAGTTGAAAATGATCCAGGTCCTTAAGGGATTAAACCTTCTGTTTCCATAGAACGGTGCTAGAGGAATTACAGAGTAATAGTCTGGTTAGACTAAAAGTCAGAGATACCAAAATTCTTCCAATGCCACAGTGCAAAAGGCACTTCCTAGTGCTGCTCCTGCCAAAGTGAAACAATTGCACTCAATGGGCGAAGTGTTCGCGAACCGCAAGTTCGGGGCGGGTCCCATTTAATTTAATGGCAGGCGAACCTGAAAAACCTTCAGCTCATATTTGCAGAAATAATTACTAGAAGTGCGCAAATAGTCCCACAACATGGACAGTGACATACCAGATGTATTATTCGAATTTGCGATCTCCATTCATAATTTTTTTCAATGCGAAATATTGCAATATAATTTTTGCGTAAGCGCATGCGCAAATGCACTATACAGAACCCAAATGCACTATAAAGAAAGTATATTGGTATATAACACCCCGCTTCAATCATTTTTTTTGGGGGTGGACTGGTATATCACACCAGTAGAAATTATTTGTTCCAATAACGCTTGTCCCTCTATATACCCGCAGTATCGCAGCAGAACCGCACACAACTGCTGCACAATACAAATGCACTATAATATATTTTCTAACATAGAAAGTGTATTATAACATTGTACAAGGAAGGCAATATATTAGAATATGCATAAAGATAAAAAGTAACCTTTAATAATTTTACTATGAGGGTCCATTCACACGTCAGTAAGTGTTTTGCGGATCCGCAAAACACGGACACCGGCAATGTGCATTCTGCAATTTGCGTACCGCACTTCGCTGGCACTATAATAGAAAATGCCTAATCTTGTCTGCAATTGCGGACAAGAAAAGGACATGTTCTATTTTTTGGCGGAAAAACGAAAGCAAGGATGCGGAAGTGCGGATCCGCAAATGTGGATGTGGATCCACAAATGCGGATGCGGACAGCACATTCCGGCCCCATTGAAAATTAATAGGTTTGCACCCGTTCCACAAAATTGCGGAACAGATGCGGACCCATTTTGCGGACGTGTGAATGGAAAAGATATCCTTCAAAATGAAAATAAATTAAATTATTAAAGTTAAGCAAAAAGCATAGATGTGGTGGGCAATAACAAGTGCTTGGCGGCACTAAATCAGGTGCTCGGCGTCGCTAAATCATAAACCATATGTCCTACCACAATCCGGGGGGTTCCAGTGCACATCCATGAATCCCGGAGGGAAAGCAAAAAACATCTATCCCTGGGCTAGATGATGATGTGGTATTGAAGCACAGGGTAGGCAAAGAACTGTCCCTGGTATTGCCCTGCAGGGGGGTGCTATTCTGGCCCTGATAGCCTAACCACAGATCACCCGCCCTGATAAGAGCGACCCCGTCTGGAACCTTACCCTATAAAAAATTGGCCCTAGTAAGCCCCTAGGCCCCTGACTTCCAGGTGATCACTATATACATCTATGTGTTTTTGACTCATTATAAAAGTATATTATAAGTATATTGCACCCCTCTATGTATCACTCATATCAATAGTACACCTATACCAGTCCTTAAAAAGACTTTTGGCTATTAGCTAGTGTTTGGTGTCCCTAACAGCCTGTCCCTGCTTAACACAGAAACATCTCCGTACACTGGCAAAACACTGAATGTAAAAATCACAGCCAGATTAGGTTTATTTATAAGGTAGGGGGTATGTCCATGTGCTGAAATGTCTCAAATGGCTGTCCTGTACCACCTGATGTATGTGTCATGGGTCAAAGTTCTTCACAATGTAAAAGAATATGGTGGGCGCGAATATCTCCATATGTTCGCATGTTCGGCGAATCGCGAACACGCAAAGTTCGCCTCAAAACGACAGCCTAGTGAACCGCAAGGCCATCTCTAGTCTACAATCACCCATCAATTTTCCCCCAAAAAGCCTGTTTCACATAAAAAATTTCACCACTACGTAATTCGGTCTATACAGCAAAAGGAGGTCTACAATCACCCATAAATTTTCCCCAAAAAAGCCTGTTTCACATTAAAAAAATTCACCACTGCGTAATTCGGTCTATACAGCAAAAAGAGGTCTACAATCACCAATCAATTTTCGCCCAAAAAGTCTGTTTCAAATAAAAATTTTCACCACTACGTAATTCGGTCTATACAGCAAAAGGAGGTCTACAATCACCCATCAATTTTCCCAAAAAAGCCTGTTTCACATACTGTAAAAAATTTTTACCACAACGTAATTCGCTCTATACAGCAAAAGGAGGTCTACAATCACCCATCAATTTTCCCAAAAAAAGCCTGTTTCACATACTGTAAAAAAAATTACCACCACGTAATTCGCTCCATACAACAAAAGGAGGTCTACAATCACCCATCAATTTTCCCAAAAAAAACCTGTTTCACATTAAAAAAATTCACCACTGCGTAATTCGGTCTATACAGCAAAAGGGGATCTACAATCACCAATCAATTTTCTCCCAAAAAGTCTGTTTCACATAAAAAATTTCACCACTATGTAATTCGGTCTATACAGCAAAAGGAGGTCTACAATCACCCATCAATTTTCCCAAAAAAAGCCTGTTTCACATACTGTAAAAAAAAATTACCACCACGTAATTCGCTTCATACAGCAAAAGGAGGTCTACAATCACCCATCAATTTTTCCCAAAAAAGCCTGTTTCACATAATGTAAAAATTTTTTGCCACCACGTAATTCACTCCATACAGCAAAAGGCGGTCTACAATCACCCATCAAAAAAAATTTTGAAATAAAAAATGTCACCAATAAAAGGATAATAGAATTTGCTTCATACAGAACAAAGTCTACAATCAATCATCTATTTTCCCCCAAAAAGCCTGTTTCACATAAAAAATTTCATCACTACGTAATTCGGTCCATACCGCAAAAAGAGCTTTACCACATATAACTGCACTGCTGAACGGCAAATAGGCCCTTATTTTTTTCCACTTTTACACTAAACAAGGCTTTTCAACATATAAGTGCAACGCTGAACGGCGAATATATTTTTATTTTGTCACTAATACACAGCAGACAGGGCTTTAGAATATTTAACTGCACTGCTGAATGGCAGTTAGGTTCTACATTTTTTCCTCTTTTACATTACACAAGGCTTTTCAGCATATAAGTGCAACGCTGAATGGCGAATATATTTCTTTTGCTACTAATACAGGGCAAAAAGGGCTTTAGAATATATAATTGCACCACTGAACGGCAAATATATTTTTATTTTGACTAATACACGCCTGAAAAGGCTTTAGAACAGAAAACTGCACCGCTGAACGGGAAATATATTTTTTCTTCTTCCACTAATACTCGACAAAAAGGGCTTTAAAACATATAACTGCACCACTGACCGGCAAATATATTTTTTCTTTTTCCACTAATACACTCCGCAAAAGGCGTTAGAACATATAACTGCACCTCTGACCGGCAAATATATTTTTTCTTTTTCCACTAATACACGCCACAAAAGGCTTTAGAACATATAACTGCAATGCTGACCGGCAAATATATTTTTTCTTTTTCAACTAATACACGACAAAAGGGCTTTAGAACATATAACTGCACAGCTGAACGGCAAATATATTTAACTTTTGCCACTAATACAAGATCTGTAATTTTAGCACTTCACCACACAACGGCTAATAAGCCCTTTTTCCCACTAATACAAGCCAAAAAATGCTTTAGAACATATAACTGCACCGCACACGGGCAAATAAGAGGTAGAAATATTTCCTTTTAATAAACCCTATTAATGTCTGTTTCAAACAGCACTTGCACCCCAATAACAAGAATGGTTTGATGGAATTACAGAGCTGTATAATGGCAATTTGGATCCCCAGTAGAGATGTCGCGAACACAAAATTTTCCGTTCGCGAACGGCGAATGCGAATTTCTGCAAATGTTCGCGAACGGGTGAACCAGGCGAACCGCCATTGACTTCAATTGGCAGGCGAATTTTAAAACCCACAGGGACTCTTTCTAGCCACAGTAGTGATGGAAAAGTTGTTTCAATGGGACTAACACCTGGACTGTGGCATGCCGGAGAGGGATCCATGACAAAACTCCCATGGAAAATTACATAGTTGACGCAGAGTTGGATTTTAATCCATAAAGGGCATAAATCACCTAACAATACAAAAATTTTTTGAACGTGGTTTAAAACATCCAGTGTTTGTATACGATAAGGTATGATGTTGTATCGATCAGGTAGTGTAAGGGTTACGCCCGCTTCACAGACATTGACAGACCAAACTCCCCTTTTAATGCACCGCAAACAACCGCAAACCGTCCATTTGCCCAACCGCAAACTCCCCATTTGCACAAGGTTGGATACCAAGCTAGCCATGTCCTGTTGATGTCATTGAAGGTTTCTTCCTCCACCCAGCCACGTACAACACTAAGGGTCCCCAAAAGGTGAATTGATGGTTAAAAAAACGCTGGCTCCCTCCCCTTTGTTTGAATCCACGCCACGGTCACTGCGTCTGCGCCATGCAATTTACTGTCACACCCGATATGAGTGGTATTTTCTGTAGTACTATTCTCATCAGTTTAATCCCTGTTACGTCCCATATCAGGGATTGCCTTTTGTGAAAAAAAATTTAGGCCGGGTACCTTCGAATGCCTTCACAGTGACAGACCAAACTCTGATACACCAAACTGAATTGATTTTAGGAATCGGGAGATGGAAAAAGCAGCTTTGTCGGTCCTCTTACTCCCAACTTGGGGCACTGCGCGTGCCCAGAGCAATGTGCTGTGACACCCTATATGATGTCTTAACTAGTACTATTCCTATCAGTTTAATCCCTGTTACATCCCCTATCCGGGGACGTGTGTCGAATTGATTAACCATTGTCGAATTAACGAACCATTACGACATCCTGAAATAATTTTGTTCTGAGCTCTGTACTTGCTTTGTGTTGGAATTGATGGGGATTTTTTTAATTGTCTGCATTATTTCTAACAAACTATTAAGATACTTTATTATGATTTTTTATTTTATGTATTAAAAACCCATACAACTTAAAAAAAAAAAATTATGTTTTTTCTATAAAAAATTATCCAGCCGATCGCTTTTGGTCTGATCATAATGAAGCGACGGCCTTATCATCTGGGGTGTGGCAACATTGCCAACACACTCATAGAGGTGATGATCGCTTCATTGTGATACGCAAGTCCCTTCACCACAACAAGGTAACGATCACAAAGGGGAATTGACACTTGTATGTGCCTTTTATTTTTGCAGCCACAGTGCAGCGCAGTGCAGCGCCAATGCTATTGTTGCAGCCTCTGTTGTAGCAGTGGCCGGAAAAATTTATGTTTTCAAGGCAGAAAGGTGACTAAAACATTGCGGCTTGAACCCAAGTTGGTGGCGGAGAATTCACGAAAGTCATCCGGTATGCAGACATTAAATACAGCAGTGTGGGGACCATTTTGAGGCCAAAGCATGTCATCAGGCCTTTTGTTAGTCAAACGTATCCCCCACTGTCAGTCCCTTCGGGATCCATGCCTCATTCATCTTAATGAAGGTGAGGTAATCAACACTGTTTTGACCGAGGTGACTTCTTTTGTCAGTGACAATGCCTCCTGCTGCACTGAAGGTCCTTTCTTACAGGACACTTGAAGCAGGGCAGGCCAGAAGTTCTATCGCAAACTGGGATAGTTCAGGCCACAGGTCAAGCCTGCACACCCAGTAGTCAAGGGGTTCATCGCTCCTCAGAGTGTCGATATCTGCAGTTAAGGCGAGGTAGTCTGCTACCTGTCGGTCGAGTCATTTTCTAAGGCTGGATCCCAAAGGGCTGTGGCGATGTGTAGGACTGAAAAAGCTCTGCATGTCCTCCATCAACAACACATCTGTAAAGCGTCCTGTCCTTGCCGCCGTGGTCGTGATAGGAGGAGGATTACTTTCACCTCTTCCCCTGTTAGATTTCCGTTGTGCTGTGACATCCCCCCTATAAGCTGTGTAAAGCATATTTTTTAGTTTGGTTTTGAACTGCTGCATCCTTTCTGACTTCCGGTAAATTGGTAACATTTCCGCCACTTTCTGCTTATACCGGGGGTCTAGTAGCGTGGCCACCCAGTACAGGTCGTTCTCCTTCATCCTTTTAATACGAGGGTCCCTCAACAGACGTGACAGCATGAAAGACCCCATTTGCACAAGGTTGGATGCCGAGCTACTCATTTCCCGTTCCTCGTCCTCACTGATGTCATTGACGGTCTGTTCATCCCCCCAGCCACGTAAAACTCCACGGGTCCCAGATAGGTGACAACAACGAGCACCCTGGGATGCCTGCTGTGGTTGGTCTTTCTCCTTCTCAAAGCCACATTCCTCCTCTGACTCCTCTTCCTCATACTCCTCTTCCAGCGTTGCCGCAGGTCCGGTAAGCGATTATGACAAGGCTGTTTCTGGTGGTGATGGTGACCACAACTCTTCCTCTTCACGCATATATACAGCCTGATCCAGCACTCTTCGCAGGGCACGCTCCAGGAAGAAAACAAATGGGATGAGGTCGCTGATGGTGCCTTCGGTGCGACTGACTAGGTTTGTCACCTCCTCAAAAGGACGCATGAGCCTACAGGCATTGCGCATGAGCGTCCACTAAAGTGGCAAAAAAAATCCCAGCTCCGCAGAGGCTGTCCTAGCACCCCGGTCATACAAATACTCGTTGACGGCTTTTTCTTGTTAAAGCAGGCGGTCGAACATTAGGAGTGTTGAATTCCAACGTGTCGGGCTGTCGCAAATCAAGCGCCTCACTGGCATGTTGTTTCGGCGCTGAATGTCTGAAAAGTGCGCCATGGCCGTGTAGGAATGCCTGAAATGGCCACACACCTTCCTGGCCTGCTTGAGGATGTCCTGTAAGCCTGGGTACTTAGACACAAAGCGTTGTACGATGAGATTCAACACATGTGCCATGCACGGCACATGTGACAACTTGTCCAAATTCAATGCCGCCAACAAATTGCTTCCATTGTCACACACCACTTTGCCAATCTCCAGTTGGTGCGGGGTCAGCCACTGATCCACCTGTGCGTTCAGGGCGGACAGGAGTGCTGGCCCGGTGTGGCTCTCTGCTTTCAGGCAAGTCAACCCCAAGACAGCGTGACACTGTCGTATCCGGGATGTGGAATAGCCCCTGGGGAGCTGGGGGGATTCCGTTGATGTGCAGCCAGACGCCGCAGCAGTAGAGGACTCATCCGAGGAGGTTATGAAAGAGGATGGAGTAGGAGGAGTAGAGGAGGTGGCAGTAGGCCTGCCTGCAAGTCGTGGCGGTGTCACCAACTCCGCTGCAGAGCCACGCATTCCATGCTTGGCAGCCGTCAGCAGGTTGACCCAATGCGCAGTGTAGGTGATATACCTGCCCTGACCGTGCTTTGCAGACCAGGTATCAGTGGTCAGATGGACCCTTGCCCCAACACTGTATGCCAGAGATGCCATGACTTCCTTTTCAATCACTGAGTAGAGGTTTGGGATTGCCTTTTTTGAAAAAAAAAATTTGTCCGGGTACCTTCCACTGTGGTGTCCCAATAGCGACAAATTTTTTGAAGGCCTCAGACTCCACCAGCTGGTATGGTAAAAGCTGGCGGGCTAAGAGTTCCGTCAAGCCAGCTGTCAGACGCCGGGCAAGGGGGTGACTCTGTGACATTGGCTTCTTACGCTCAAACATTTCCTTTACAGACACCTGACTGTGGGCAGATGAGATGGAACTGCTGAAGGTGAGAGGCGGAGTGGCAGGTGGTTGAGAGGGGGCAAGGAGGACAGCAGTGGTTGACGTGGCTGAAGATGCTGGACCAGGAGGAGGATGGTGGCTTTGAGTTTGTGTGCTGCTTGTACTCATGTGTTGATCCCATTGGCGTTTGTGATGTGAGATCATGTGCCTTCGCAAAGCAGTTGTACCGAGGTGGGTGTTGGATTTCCCACGACTCAGTTTCTTTTGGCACAGGTTGCAAATGGCATTGCTGTTATCAGAGGCAGACACACACAAAAAATGCCACACTGCTGAGCTTTGCAATGATGGCATTCTGGTGGTGGCAACAGCATGCGTTGGTTGGCGTGCTGTCTGGCTGACCCCGGGTGCCGATACATGCTGTCTGACTGTGCCACTAGCTCCTTGCGAAGACCTCCCCCTGCTTCCAACTCGTCTCCTCCTTCTCTCTGTCACCCCTTCTGAACTTTCCCCCTCTTCTTCTTCTCTTTGAGCAGGCACCCACGTGGCATCCACGGACACATCGTCATCATCAACCAATTCACTTGTATCTGACACCTCAGCAAAGGAAGCAGCAGCGGGTACATCATCATCATCATCACACTGTACGTCCATGTGTGTAATGCTGCCTGACTGAAACATATCCCTGTTATCTACATCCTCTGGCAATAATGGTTGCGCATCACTAATTTCATCCAACTGATGTGTAAATAACTCCTTTGAGGGATCAAGTGAAGCGGCTGTGGTGGTAGTGGTGGTGGTGGCGGCGGGCGGGAGAGTGGTAACTTGAGAGCAGGTGACCAAAGCTGAGCTGGAGGAGGATGGTGCGTCAAGGTTGTTAAGGTTGTGAAGCTGTTGAAGATTGGGTGTCCTGTGTAAGCCAGTCAAATATTTTCTCAGAATTTTTTGGGTTCAGGGTACGTGGCCTCTGAACACTGGGCATTATTCCAGGGCCAGTGGAAATCACAGCACCATGACCACGACGGCCCCTGCGACGTGGCCTGCCTCTGCCTGTCATTTTCTTTTAGATAAGTGGTACTATGCGTGCAAGGTACTGTGCCACCCTATATAAGTGGTGGGCAGTGGGCACAGTACAGTCTGTGTGGGCCTGACACACACTGGCTTGCAACTGTGATTATATCACAGAAACATTTTAAATATAATTTTTTTTCATTTGCAAGGTATTTGAGTGAGTGACACCCTGTAACGGTATGAGTGGAGGCCTAGCCACTAGCCAGTGGCCACAATACAGTCTGTGTGGGCCTGACACACACGGGCTTGCAAATGTGATTATATCACAGAAAAATATTAAATAGAATTTTTTTAATCTGCAAGGTATTTGAGTGAGTGACACCCTGTAACGGTTTGAGTGGAGGCCTAGCCAGTGGCCACAATACAGTCTGTGTGGGCCTGACACACAGTGGCTTGCAACTGGGATTATATCACAGAAAAATATTAAATATATTTTTTTTTATCTGCAAGGTATTTTCTTTCACACCCTGCATGAATGGTGTGCACACAGTGCTGTCTGTGACTGAGCCTTCAGCCTCTCACACACAGGCAGCCAGGCAACTGCAATATATATATATATATATATAAATAAAAATAAAGCAGACTGATGCACCAGCCCTGAAAATGGCTTTTTGGGGTGCTGTTAGGACGCTGTCCTTACAGCAGATGAGTCTGTGGACACAGAACACATCCCTAGCTAACGCTTTCCCTATTGAATCAGCAGCAGCAGCACTCTCCCTCCTCTCACTGAGAATGCAGCTTCCGAATGAATCTAAAATGGATGCTATCCAGGAGGTGGGAGGGTCTGGGAGGGAGGGTCTGCTGCTGATTGGCTGGAATGTGTCTGCTGACTGTGAGGTACAGGGTCAAAGTTTGCTCACTGATGATGTATAGGGGGCGGACCGAACATTGCATATGTTCGCCCACCGCGGCGAACGCGAACAAACTATGTTCGCCGGGAACTGTTCGCCGGCGAATAGTTCGGGACATCACTAATCCCCAGTCAGTGCACCAATGTGTAATAGGATTGTTCCTATTACCCAGGCTGTAACCTCCCCGAATGAACCCTGTTCAACATAAATGCTGTGGAATGATTGCTCCCTATTCTTTTCCTACACATTGAATTATCTGATCCTGCACTTGTAAATCGTTTTTTTTGCACAATTACGTTTTTTCTAACACTGTCCCTAGCGCCTGCTGATGTCTCTCCCTGCACTGGTAAATGGCAGAATCTAAGATGGCTGACGCTATTTATAGGGCTGTGACATCACAGGGCTGGCTGCATGCATGGCATTATGGGTGATCCCGTCTTCCCATTCCTTTCTCCATGTCCTCATGTGCAGCAGCCATTTTAGGAAAAAATGCGATTCGTTATCACAAAGCATGAGGAAATTCAGCTTCGGTGCGAATCAAATTTTTCCTGAAATTCGGATCAAATTCCACTTAGTCAGCTTCGAATTGCTCATTTCTAGTCAGAACGGTCATCTCCTGCTGCTGTCATCATTGTAATCATCTAATAGACCGCAAGTTGCAATTATTCACTTGAGGTCATCCTGGATTATGATGGGACTGATTATAAAATCTGCTCAAATGTTACTAGAATGCACCTTAGTGGTTAAACTGTGGAGCTGGCTAGGCAAGTGACAGCTGATCAGAGTATTATTAAGTATCATACCATGTTATTATATCTTTTTGCACATCACATATATTTAGATCTAAATATCATCAATCAACAAATGCAATTTTCATAATGAAATTTTAATGAATCTTATATGGGAAAGAAATGGGTAAATCCTGTCTTGCGTTCTCGTATAATAAAAATGAGGGGATGAAGGGATGGATACAGAGAGGAAGAATATAAATCAACTTAAATTATGAGTGGTCATTTTATGGCATTAGTATGTATAATCCAGCTGTACAGTAACAGTGCTAGATGTTAGGCTTATCTTAATCTATGCCCATCTAATGTACAGTGTTCTCTGTTTCATCTTCTAGCAGATTTATAGGCTTAAGGCAGTATCTTTACCACTGTCTAAGATGTTACGTACATTTTCTGCTTAGTAGGCTGGGCCGAAGGAGGAATATATTGAGATCAAAAGCATTTCGCCATACTTTATTTTACAGTCTTCAAATGATAAAATCAATTTCACATAATTCAGTAATATATTAGGTTCTTAGACAGGAAATTTGCAAAGAAATTCAAGCATTGCTTGGACCTGTTGATGAAAGATGGTTTTACTAATAAAAAATTATATACACGATACTGAGCACAACTTCCCCTGTGCCTATCCTGCTGGATCTGCTAGGACGGGATAACCACTTCAATCAATATTAAAGTCAAGGGTACCTTGTAATTGATCTGTGTTCAGTGGCTTCCTCTTATTTCCTTGTTGCAGATGTCTCTCACAGGATCTATTCGGGTTCGGTAATTATATGTTGGAGCACGCTCCGGTCGGTGGCGTAACTCCGTTCTTACGGGTGCTTGTGCTCATGTAGAGCTACTGAGTGACATCACTTGTACGAGCTAAGAATCACTGTGAGTACCAAAAAGCATTCAATGCGTTTCGAACAGTAACATTGTTCTTCATCAGGGAATCACTTTGGTACTACCTACACCCCTTCTTATATAGACCTGTACTCTCATAATTGCATTAACACTTTCTCTGCCACATTCCGCCTCAACAGTGCATACTATTACACATATTCCTCCCCACTTCCTGCTTATTCAAACGCAAACAGCTCTATCTCTACATTTAAATCTTTTGGTGCCATTGTATCCATATTGAAGATCCACTTTGTTTCCACTTTGGACATACTTTTTATGTATTCCCCTCCTCGCGCATCTATTTCTACTGTTTCTACTCTGCAAAACGTCGATCCTTCAAATTTCCCCTTCATATTTATCCTTATAATGTTGTGACAACGGGTGTCCCTCAAAACTCCTTTGGATATTATATACATGTTCTCCCACTCTCTTTTTCAATTGTATTTTTGTGCGGCCGATGTATATTTTTATTGCAATGGCATTTAATGACATATATTACTCCTTTAGTGTTGCATGTTATGTGTTCTTTTATGTTATGTGTATATGAACCATCACTATTCTGTATTTGGATATGTTTTTTGTTCTGAGATTTTTTACATCCTGTACATTTTTTGCACGGGAAAAAACCCCTAGGTAACCTGTTATCTATTATTCTTTTATTTTTGATTGCCACACCTTTTCCAGTAGATGCTACTAGATTTCCTATATTTATTGCTTTGCAGTATACAAATTTTGGGGCTTCTGGAATACCGTCTCCAATTACTTTGTCTTCCTTTAGGATGTCCCAATATCTGCTTATTATCTTCCTAAAATACTTTGTTTGTATGATAATAGGTGGAATTGATTCCTTTATTGCTTCCTGTAGTTCATGTGTTTTTATGTTATTATTATCTTTTTCTTTTTCCTTCCTTCTTTGATTCATTAATAAGAACTGTCTATCCTTTTGTCCTATTTCAGTTTTCTGATGAATACGTTTTTTGTGTATCATACACTTTTAGCTCAAATTATTTCTGTAATTTTTCTACCTCCTCCTGATAGTCCTCCCATGTAGTACAATTTCTTTTAATGTGCAAAAACTGACTTTTGGGGATATTTTCTAGCCACTGAGGTAAATTACAACTTTCTCTGGAGATAAAGCTATTGGAGTCTGTGGGTTTATTGAAAGTTTTCATGCAGATTTTTTCTCCTTCCGAATAAACGGTCAGAGCTGAAAAGTTAATCTCTTAACTACTATAGGTTGGGGTAAAATCCAGATTAAACAAATTTTTATTTATATCCTTAAAAAATAGTTTTAATGTATATATTTATTCTCCCACCACCCCACATAGAGATTAGCAAACCCCGGTGCGAATCTCGTCCCCATCGCGGTCCCCCACGTTTGAAGATAAAAATCATCTTTATATTTAAAATCGTTTGTTTTTAAAATAAATTATATATATTCCCCGATGTAATCTATCTGTGTACCAAATAATTCACCCTTTTTATGCAGGAAAAATGTTGCTGCCTTGGTGGGATAGGAAGGAGCACATACAGAGAGTTTAAACACTATTTAGAGCACATAATAAATACCAAACCAATTTACAAGAGAATAATAATCCATATTTTCCACATACCAAAAGTGTATTACAAAAATTAGAACATCTACTAATTACATAAATGAGGGACCTATGGGAAATCGTATCCCTGGAGAAAAACCTTGAGTGGGACATAGTCCCAAAGGGTTTAAAAGTAGAAAAAAATACTATCAGGAGATATGGGAAATAGTGGTATTATAGAAGAATGGGAACAAATGTTTCATGAATTTTCAAGGAGAGCAATGTGTTTTAAAATAGAGAAAAGAAGACAAAGATTATATAATATAAATAGAGATATAAAAGAACTGTTTGAAAAACTTAGACCATGGAAAGACCATCCCAGTATAAAACCTTTAGTTGAGAGTATAAAAAGAAGAATTCACCTGAAGGAAGAAGAAATAAAAGATAAAAAAAATGATGAAATTTAATAGTGACTTCGTTCCGGTAATCGCGCAAAATGGTGAAGGGGAGATTGTGGATAAGTCATTTGAAACGGTAGATGAATATATACCAGAAATAGGTAGTGGGCAGGAAGATCGACTATCGTTACTTACTATACACACTGAAGAAGAAGAAATGGTAGGTGAAACTCCACCCGTCCCACTGTCTCCAGATATAATAATACAAAGGAGGAGGAGTCCCCCAGCAGTTTCAACATGAAATAGGTATAGTGCCCTATCCCAGGAAAATATAGAATGGGAAAAAGCAGAAAGCCCTGAAATGGCTGATGAGAGTAACCCTGCAGGAAGAGAAATAGAGAATAGAAAACAGAAGTGTACCAGTAAGGAGAGTGAAAGTAAAGAAAAAATAAAATAAGGGAACAAAAAAGATAATAAAATAGAGGTTGCTAGGGAGGATAATAATGAAAAAAAGGAAAAAAATATAAATAAGAAGAAAGTCATAACAAAAAAAATGAAACAAGATTTTTTTCAGGTCCGAAAAAGGAGAAATGTAAAAGGGGATGCAGAGGAGGGAAACTCGCCAAAAAGAAAAAGTTACGGAAAACAAATTAAGGGAAAAGGGGGTGGTGAGGGGCAATTTTTTTTAAATTTAAGTAGCTATATATTAACAAAAGTGGAAAATCTAATTTTGAAAAAGGGACTTAAATTTGCTCCAACTTCTTTTTTTAATAAGTTTGAAGCATTTATAGGCATACGCAAATTTTTGAGAAGGTTGGCTTTGAAAAAATATTTTATGAAAAAAATAATAAAAGGAAAAAAGGAAAATAAGGAAAAAGAAGTGAAACCTGAATATTTGTATCCACATACAAACTTGAGACCTAAATCTATATATAATTCCGTACAAGAAGATTCTACAGTTTTGAATACATTTATGAATCAAGTGACTAGAGACATTAGAAAACTAAGAACACCAAGAAACCCTAAATACATGAGCAACATCATAAAAATTTAGAAAGAGGCCATCATTTCTATGCAGGAAAATAATAAAATCATTATCCGCCTAACAGATAAAGGCGGAGGCATAGTAATTTTGAACAAAGAAGATTACAACGAGGAGGCGCAAAATACACTAAGTAAAAAGAAAATCTATAAATCACTAAAAAGGGATTCCAACATATGAATTAAAAAACAAATTAAAAGAGCTAGTTGGGAAAGGTAAAAGCCAAGGAATTCTTCATAAAAAAGCAGCATATAATGAGATAAAACACCCTAAAATAGCAGTTTTTTACCATAACCCAAAAATACACAAAGATGTCCGATGCCCCCTGAGGAGACCGATAGTGTCAGGGGTAGATTGCCTAACTAGCTCCCTTTCTAGGTATGTTCATCAGTTCTTTCCATTTGCGCCCAATCCCTACCAATGTATCTACAAGATACGAAACATACGCTCCAGAGTTTAAGGGCTCTTTCACACTTGTGTTCTTCTGTTCCGGCTCTATACCGGAAAAATCCTGATTAGGATTATCCTCATGCATTCTGAATGGAGAGAAATCCGTTCAGGATGCATCAGGATGTCTTCAGTTCCGGACCGGAACGTTTTTTGGCCGGAGAAAATACCGCAGCATGCTGCGCTTTTTGCTCTGGACAAAAATCCTGAACACTTGCCGCAAGGCCGGATCCGGAATTAATGCCCATTGAAAGGCATTAATCCGGATCCGGCCTTTAGCTTTTTCTGAATGGTTACCATGGCTGCCAGGACGCTAAAGTCCTGTTTTCCATGGTAAAGTGTAGTGGGGAGCAGTATACTTACCATCCGTGCGGCTCCCGGGGCGCTTCAGAGTGACGTCAGGGCGCCCCACTCACATGGGTGACGTGATCGCATGGATCACGTCATCCATGCGCATGGGGCGCTCTGACGTCATTCTGGAGCGCCCCGGGAGCAAGTATACTGCTCCCCCGCTCCCCACTACTACTATGGCAACCAGGACTTTAATAGCGTAATGGCTGCCATAGTAACACTGAACGCATTTTGAAGACTGATCCATCTTCAAATGCTTTCAGTTCACTATCGTTTTTTTCCGGATCCGGCATGTAATTCCGGCAAATGAAGTATACGACGGATCCGCAAGTGTGAAAGATAAGTCAAATTATATGGAAACTCTAGATGTAAAATCGCCATACACCATAATTGAGAACAAAAAAGGGTGCGAGGCAGCAAAATTTCGGGGAATGTATATAATTTATTTTTAAAAGAAACTATTTTAAATATAAAGATGATTTTTATCTTCAAACGAGGGGGACCGCGATGGGGACGAGGTTCGCACCGGGGTTTGCTAATAGAGTTGAGCGGACACAGGGATGTTCAGGTTAGACGGGTTCGGCCGAACTTCAGAAAAAAGTTAGATTTCGGGACCCAAACTTGACCCGAACTTGACCCTGAACCCGAACCCCATTGAAGTCAATGGGGACCCCAACTTTTGAGCACTAAAATGGCTGCAAGTGCTCTGCAAACAAATGTGGATAGGGAAATGACTTTAAAAAAACATAAAATACGTAAAAATAAAAAAATTTAATATTGATCTAGGAGGACGAGGTCCATATGGAGTAGGAGGTTGAGGAGGCGGTGGATGTGGCGGTGTAGGTAGGAAGTGGCGGTGGAGGAGGAGGTAGACTACACTGCTTTTTGCTTTTAAATTATTATTATTTTTTATCAGGGTACACCCCAAAATATTGGGAAATATAACCTGTGATAACCCCCTCTAGTCGTGCTTAACACACATTCAGACAATACGCTGTCTGCAGGGCAAGCCAGCACCTCCAAGGGGTAAAGGGATAGCTCAGGCCATGTGCCCAATTTGGAGACCCAGAAGTTGCAGGGGCTGACCCCTGTCAGTCAGTTCGTGTAGGCGTGTGCACACTTACTGCCCCACCATGTCGCACTTCCCCGTGATGTTCACGATCCAATTTGATATCTGCTCTTTAAATTTATGTTCCTGTCACCTATGTAGAGGTGCCCCAGTGACAGCCACCATCCATTTGGATATCTTCTCTATCATCTTTCGATGTTCTTTTCTGAGCCTTCCATGTTGATCACGGTTATCGGTGAATCAGGGTTCCACGCCGGAGAGGGAGCGTGACCAAATTTAAGGGAGATACATTTATAAAAAATGTTTGGGATCGAGCGGAAATGTGGAAAAAGCAATTGAGGCGCAAATGTGGGACAAATTACAGAAGTGCAAATGTTGGCCAAAAGAGTAAAGTGGAAATATGGGAAAAGTTATTAAGGCAAAAATGTTGGCCAAAAGAGTAAAGCGGAATTGTGGGACAAATTATTGAAGTGCAAATGTGGTACAACTTGTTGAAGTTTAAGCATTGAATCAAAGGAGGTGGCGCGCATCAATTAAAGAAGCATTTCAGAAATTTTATTCCCTGTCACCTATGCAGAGCAAGGGTTTATTCACATCTAAAATTGTATAATGTCCACCCAAGAATGTAATAGAAAAATTAACGAAATTTATTAACCTATCTACGGGGGGCGCATGCGCGTGACTCACGAGGAGGACATGCTTCCGTGAGCTCCGCTCCGCTTTGTCACGACCCCTGGTCATGGTCGTGACTCCTTGGGAGCCGCATGCAGTTATCCGCGGTCTGGTGTTGTCGCAACCGCAGCTGGGGGCACTTAGTGGTTTGCCTCAGGTGCGGTTGCCGCGAATAACAGGCATACGTGCGGTTGCCCTTGGCAACGTGTTTTGGTGTGCACGTCCTTCGTCTGTGTTTGTGTGCACTTCCTGGTCTGTTTGTTGTGCACGAGGTTGTATGCACTTGGACACCTCCCTTCACCTGCGGTTGTCCGCGGCAACGGCTGGTGTTGTGCATGTGGTGGCAGGGTCTCTGCCTGCTGGTTGTTCTGCAGGACACGGTGGCCACGCATGCCGTTGCCAGCGGTGAAAGGTGAGTGAGTGTGTGTGCTATTCCCCTTTAAGTTGGTGTTTTCCCTTCTGTGGTGTAGGAAGGGTTAACTCCCTTCCCAGTGTGTGTGTTGTCACTGGGTGTGGTTGACTGGTGGGTGTGGCCTTTTGGCCTATATAGCCTGAGTCTCTTGCAGGCTTCAGTAGGTTGCTCTCAGCCATGCTGGCTGGAGCAGCCTCCTGTCTCCTCCATCTGCCTGGTGAGGACCATCCTTCTGGTCATAAAACCATTGTCAGTTAATACTATGTTTCACGGTGTTATCTAGGTGTGTGTGGGGTTATCTTGTTAGTGCAGCTTATGGTTTCCTGGTTTCCCGTGTAATGTCTGGTGTGTGCTGTGTCCTTTATGTTGCTGTGGACATCAGCACTTGTTCATGGGTTCCAGGTTTGTGTGTCTGTGGCAGGTAAGTGCAGGACTAGTCTCACTTACCTGTCATTTCCATATGTCTGTTGATGTTCCCCCTGTGTTGCTTGGCCGTTGAGACCCCTGCTCCTCCGTGCCTAGGAGGAGTAGGGCGTCTGACTCTGTCCCCTAGTACAGGGCCGACTTGAGGGCTCGTAGGGACTGTAAGGTTCCGGCGTATGAGTCCTCCTACCATCAAGGTCGGCTCATACTGATAGGAGACAGGGTCAGCGTTAGGGACGCAATAGGAGGTGACCTGCTCCCTAACTCTGTGGTCCCGGCCAAGGAGTAACCCCACCATCTCCTGGCACCGCACGGCTGGGGGTTTCCCCCACCGCCAGCCGTGACACGCTTATCGAGTTCACCTTGTTCTAAGCGCCTTTTATTAGGCTCTAATCAGCCTCAAAACCGATGCAGGGATCCTCGAAGATGACCCGCACCAAAGGGAGGTCGAAAATTCCGGGCACCCTAGTCCCGTCGCAAACTTTGCCGGAGCTATTCCGACAGACTAGACAAACCGCCATGGCGGACACTCCATCAGAGCCCGCTAGCCCTACTTCATCTGACGGTGGCGGACCCTCGCCGGACACGGCTGCTTCTAATACAGGTCAGAACGATCTATACAAGAACATATCAGCCCTGTTTAAAACGGAACTATCCCAAGAAGTCTCTGAGTTTTCCCGCCAAAGCCAAGATCTGGGAAATAGAGTCTCCGACTTAGAGACAAGAATGGGCGACATGTCCGATGCGTTGGGCCGTCATATAGAGGACATCACCTCCCATGATGCTCACCTGATAGAGTTAGAGCTCAAACTTGAAGATCTCGAGAACTGGTCTAGGAGGGGAAACCTGAGGGTCAGGGGCCTTCCAGAATCCTTCACCGATCTACAAGCTACCCTTACCACACTGTTTGTGGCCCTGCTTCCACAGACAGAACTCAATCTCCTGAAGATGGACAGAGTCCACAGGGCTTTGGGGAAACCTCGTAGCCCGGATCTCCCTAGAGATATCATCCTTAAGTTTCACCATCCGGAATCGAGAGATAAAATCCTAACTGCAGCAAGGGACCTTCCTGGGTTACCTGGTCTTCCAGCTTCGGTCCATCTTTATGCGGACTTGGCTCCTTCCACACTCCGTAGACGCCGTGAGATGAGACCAGTCACACAGTCCCTGCAGAAAGCTCACATTTGATACAGGTGGGGTTTCCCCTTCAACCTGTCGTTTTAGCTGAACTCTCGCCTTCATACAATCCATTCACCGGCGGAGGGGCTGGAAGTCTTGCAACGAGCAGGGATCCCCTGCGAACCTCAAGTTCATAACCTCAAAGGCCAGCAAGAGTCTGGACCAAAGTCCCTGCTACTCCGAATGGATTGAACAGATCAAGAAATACCTGAACTCTTCCTATCAGGAAAGTAGCAAAGTCCTGTATCTCAGCATGAGGTCTCTTAGGGATCTCTTGTTGTTCCTCACCCTCTACATTACATGAGGCCAACCCTTCTGATTCAGGGGTTCGATAATGTGGATTTTCATGTTGTCCCTGTTTATGGGTTATTGTGAGGGAGTAATGCTAGCCAATTACAGGCTGGCCCTCTATTCGCTTTTCTGCTGAGAAAACTCCTTCCCTTTCACTGTCTCCCAGACGTGCATTGACCCGGAAGGGAGATACGTAGTTATAGTAGGGACATACAGGGATGAGTCTCTTTGTCAAGTTAACTCATATGCTCCTAACGAGGATCCCATTTCCTTTTTTTAAAATGTCGGAAAAGTGATTGATTCCTTTACTTTTCATAAATTTGTGTGGTGTGGGGACTTTAACTTTAGTATGCACCCTGTACTAGATCGCTCCTCCCCTCCTTCTACCTTGCGCTCAGCGACACTGACAAATAAGATCCAGCGAGTCTTTCAATCTCTATCCCTAGCTGACACCTGGAGAGAGCATAATGGGTCACAGAGAAGTTACACCTTTTATTCATCAGCTCATAGGGTGTACTCCCGCTTAGACATGATCTTGTCTTCCACCTCTCTCCTCCCATACATGTCCTACTCCCGACATGTGGTCTCCTCTTGGTCAGACCATGACATGGTTATCTCAGATTTTACGGCTCCACAGGTTAGTTCTACTCCGTTTCATTGGAGGCTAAACGAATCTCTCCTGACACATACAGCACAATTTACTCAATTGCAGGATGAACTCTCACACTTCTTAGCTGAGAACGTTTCGCCCGAAATCAATCCTATGACATTATGGCTAACACACAAAGCCTTCATGAGGGGCAGATTGATAAGTTTGGCCTCCAGGAGAAAGAGGGAACGCTCTCAAGCTCAAGTTGGGCTGGAAGCCAAACTGAACAGACTTGTCTGGGCACATCAGAGATCCCTGTCTCTTTATTTGCTTAAGGCAATTAAAGATGTTAAGCTACAACTTAACATGATTCTCACAAATAACACAGAAAAAGCCCTTAGATGGACGAACTCCTTCTACTATAGGTACGCCAATAATCCAGATAAACTTTTAGCTAGCCAACTAAAAAATAAACAGAAGATCAATCACGTATTTAAAATTAGTACAAGATCAGGCCAAACCACTTCCAATCCTGACACTATCTACACTGCATTTCAGGAATTTTATGCACACCTTTATTCGGCCCCTCTAGGAGATTCTAGTCCACAGATAAATGAGTTTCTATCATCAGTTCATCTCCTTGTCTTATCCCCAGAGTCCCAATCAGAACTTAATAAACAGGTCTCAGTGAAAGAAGTGGAATACGTTATTAATTCCTTAAAATTAGGGAAAGCCCCAGGCCCTGATGGCTATTCAGCCTTATATTATAAAAAGTTTGCCCCTCTACTTATCCCACATATAACCAATTATTGTAACTACTTGATGCAAGGAACTACCCCTCCAGAAGAATTTCTAAAAGCTTCTATTACAGTTATACCTAAGCCCAACAAAGACCCTCTACTCACTTCCAACTATAGGCCGATTTCTTTGTTGAACATTGACAACAAACTTTTCACTGCTATCTTGGCTGGGAGACTCAATAGACTCCTTCCAAGCCTTATCCATAAAGACCAAGTTGGATTCATATCTGGTAGGGAAGCCCCTGATAACATCAGAAAACTACTTAACATTATCCAAAACTCAAATAAATCTAAAACCCTGCTAGCCTTATTGGCTCTAGACATTGAGAAGGCCTTTGATTCTGTTACATGGACGTATCTTTACAGTGCACTATCGAAAATGGGAATTAAGGGTCCCTTTTAAGCAGCCATCCAAGCTCTCTATTCTAAACCGGAGGCTTATCTTAAATTACCCTCTACTAGGGCCTCTCATATCCCTATTAGAAGGGGCACGAGGCAGGGATGCCCACTGTCCCCAGCCTTATTCGCTCTGGCCATCGAACCCCTAGCTGTTCACATAAGATCTCACCCTGATATTAACGGTTTGACAATTGGGGAAACTGAATATAAACTCAATCTCTTTGCAGATGACCTTATGTTAACCATAACCAACCCCATTATTTCCTTCCCTTCCCTACTAAAACTCTTGGATTCTTTCACCAAAGCTTCTGGCCTCTCCATTAACCATACCAAATCTGAAATGCTTCTTTGTAACACCTCCACCTCCACCAGGTCACTACTCACTCAAAATTTCCCATTTCAACTTAGTCCCCAATATATCCCTTATTTGGGGGTTTTGTTGCCTAAGACTCTGGACACAGCTTACAGGTTAATTATTTACCCATGTATAAAAAGATACAACAGGACTTGGCGACTTGGCAATCCCTACAGGTGTCGTGGGTGGGTAGGATTAATATCATCAGAATGGTTGTTCTTCCGAGACTCCTGTACTTATTTAGGGCTTTACCAATTCCAGTTCAGGTACGGGACCTGAGATCAGTTCAGAGAGACTTAATGAGATTCATATGGGCTAATAAGCGTCCTCGCATATCTAAGTCAGTAATGTGTAGACATAGGTCTCAAGGGGGGCTATCAGTACCAGATTTGGTTAAATATTACCAAGCAGCTAGATTGGCCCAAATGTTTTTGACCCACTTAAATCCACAGGCCCACCCTCTATGGATTCCACTTGAACGCTCTTTTCTTCTCCCCTACACGTGGAAAGCCCTGATCTGGAACACTGCACCTATTCCTCAAGCAGTTCGTAATAACTCCCCCCAGACTTACTATTCGCTGATTCTTTGGAGGTCAGTTAGGTTTAAATTTACCCTGCAATCCAGGCCCTCACCTTTACTGAGTATTGTAGGTAACCCTGCCTTCCTTCCGGGACTTCAAGTACATAACCTTAATTGGTGGTTATCTAACCAACTGTGTACTCTCCATAAGTTCCTTGTTAGAGGTAAACTGATATCCCGTTCGGATTTCAAAGAAAAATACTCACCTCCGGTAGGAGAATTTCTCATCATGAACCAGGTTTTTACTTATCTCAGGTCTATTCAGATACCCAACCGTAAGGTAGAATTCTCCCCCTTTGAGCGTTCTATTAATTTCTCGCTATATAGGCAGGGTCTCCTGTCAAGAATGTATGAAGCCCTTAACTCTATCCCCGGAGATCACAAATTAGCATATATGAGAGCCTGGGAGGGAGACTTGCATCAGGAATTTTCTCCTTCTAGATGGTCCCAGCGCTCACTAACCCTTACGAAGGGATCCTGGCAGGTTACACTGGCGGAAACCTCCATAAAAGTACTACACAGAACCTATTTGGTCCCAACAAGGCTGCATGCTATATAACCCGAGATTTCCCCTATGTGTTTTAGAGGATGTAATGAGGAAGGGTCCATGCTACATACATGGTGGTCTTGCCCTGTGGTCAAACGGTCCGAATAACAAACTTGATATCTTCTGTCCTGGATTGCAACTATCCCCTTGCGTTGCCACTATGCATTCTGGGAGATAAGCCTCATTGGCTAACCTTTGCCAGATTAAACTCTCTCAATATATATTGTTAGCTGCCAGAATCCATATAGCTTACAAATGGCGATCTGACTCGCTTTCTTACCAAGTTGTTATTGAGAGTATTATTAAGATCATGGTATATGAAAAACTGTCAGCTATCTGTTCTGACACATTTCTAACTTTCGAAAAGGTCTGGGAGCCTTGGCTATCTTCCTCCCATGCCCCAGATTTGAGATATAGTGTTTCTCTTTGATCCTAATACTTATGCATGTCAGAGCTATGTCACTGAATTATTGCACTCTCTCCTCATGTTTAGGAACTACTCTGTCCTTATAAACATGCCAAAACAATGTACATTATGATATGCACTACTCCATGAATTGTTATTGTTTTTGTATAACATATTCTTTTATTTGCTAATGTTTATGCATACCTATCTATGCCAAAATCCAATAAAAGATTTTTGAAACTTATTAACCTATCTACTTGGTAGAGCAGGGGTCTATGACAGAAAAAAATTGTTTATTGTCACCCTAAAATGTAAAATAAAAATTATTGAAATGTATTAAGCTGTCAACTAGGAGGGGTATATTACACCCAAAAATTTGTAAATTTCACCCAAAAATGTAACAGGCAATTATTATTATTTTTTTCGGTCTACTAGGTATAGCAGTGGTACTTCACACCCAAAATTTGTTGAATTTCAACTGAAAATGTAACCGACAAATTTTTATTTTTTTTATCCTGTCTACTAGGTATAGCAGTCGTACTTCACACCCAAAAATTGGTGAATTTCACCAGAAAATGTAACTGACAAAGTAGTGAAATAACATAAAATAAAATACGTACAAATAAAAAAATGAGGTGAAGTTCCATATGGAGTAGGAGTTTGAGGAAGCGGTGGACGTAGCGGTGTAGGTGGAAGCGGTGGTGGATGAGGACGAGGTAGCCAACACAGGTTTTTGGTATTCATTTTATTTTTTTAAATTAGGGCACACTCCAAAAGAGTGTAAAATATCCAAAATACAAGAATGAGCAATTGCGCTGCAGTATAACAATGGCTGGTTAGTGGCGGTATACATGTCTATTCTGCACAAGGTACGGACAAGTCCTGTGGGATCCATGCCTGGTTCATTTTAATGAACGTGAGCTTGTCTACATTGGCTGTGGATAGGCGGCTGCGCTTGTCTGTGATGACCCCCTCTGCCGTGCTAAACACACGTTCAGATAATACACTGGCTGCAGGGCAGGCCAGCACCTCCAAGGCGTAAAGGGCAAGCTCAGGCCATGTGCCCAATTTGGAGACCCAGAAGTTGAAGGGGGCAGACCCGTCATTCAGTACGTGTAGGCGTGTGCACACATACTGCTATACCATGTTGCTGAAATGCTGCTTCCTGTTAAGACGTTCCATATCAGCTGGTGGTGCTGGTTGTTGTGGCATGCTGACAAAGCTTTTCCACATTTCAGCCATGCTAACCCTACTTACTTATGTGCTGGCGGTGCCCCAGCTGGGTTGGCGACCTTTTCCTTGTCCTCTGCCTTTGCCTTGTGCTTCTACTGTGCACTCGTTGTCAAGTGGGAATGCCACCAGCAGCGCGTCTACCAGCGTGCGCTGGTACTCGCGCATCTTATGATTACTCCTCAGTGACAGAATTAAGGACGGTGCGTTGTCCTTGTAATGGGGATCCATTAGCGTGGCCACCCAGTAATCGGCACAAGTTAGAATGTGGGCAACTCGGCGGTCATTACAGAGACACTGCAGCATGTAATCGCTCATGTGTGCCAGGCTGCCCAGAGGCAACGAAAAGCTGTCCTCTGTGGGAGGTGTATCGTCTGTATCTTCTGTATCCCCCCAGCCACGCACCAGTGATGGCCATGAGCTGGTCTGGGTGCCACCCTGCTGTGAACATAATTCCTTCTCCTCCATCTCCTCCTCCTCATCCTCCACCTCATCATCCTTCAGAACTGTGCCCTGGCTGGACAATTGTGTACCTGGCGTTTGTGGGTGCAGGAACCCACCCTTGGAGCCACTTGTGAATGACTGGCCGGAAACCCTACAAAATGATCCCTCTTCCTCCTCCTCCTCCTTCTGTGTCACATCCTCTTCCATTATTGCCAGCAGCGTATTTTTAAGGAGGCATAGAAGTGGGATAGTTACACTGAGAACTGCGTTATCGGCACTGGCCATGTTGGTGGAGTACTCGAAACAGCGCAACAAGGAACACAGGTCTTGCATGGAGGCCCAGTCATTGGTGGTGAAGTGGTGATGTTCCGCCGAGCAACTCACCCGTGCGTGCTGCAGCTGAAATGCCACTATCGCCTGCTGCTGCTCGCACAGCATGTGCAAGGAGGAGTTCCACCTTGTGGGCACGTCGCAAATGAGGCCGTCCACAGCTCCTGCACGGTGTGGGGTTTGTCCCCTAAACAGATAAGATTTAAAACTGCCTCCTGTTGTTTACCCCTTGCTGTGCTGAAGTTGGTGGTGAAGGTGTTACACTGACCGGATGAGGAGCTGGTAGAGGATGAGGAAGTAGAGTAGGAGGAGGAAGCAACAGGAGGCAAACTGATCACGTCCTCTCCCTACAACAGGAGTTCCACCAGCAGCACCACTACCTGGGCCACGTCCCTTATTTGACACTCTCCTCATATTTCTCGAATTTAGGATCTTGCCCTAAATAGGTGTTTAATAGGGATGAGCGAACTCGAACTGTATAGTTCGGGTTCGTACCGAATTTTGGGGTGTCCGTGACACGGACCCGAACCCGGACATTTTCGTAAAAGTCCGGGTTCGGGTTCGGTGTTCGTCGCTTTCTTGGCGCTTTTGTGACGCTTTCTTGGCGCTTTTTGAAAGGCTGCAAAGCAGCCAATCAACAAGCGTCATACTACTTGCCCCAAGAGGCCGTCACAGCCATGCCTACTATTGGCATGGCTGTGATTGGCCAGAGCACCATGTGACCCAGCCTCTATTTAAGCTGGAGTCACATAGCGCCGCCCGTCACTCTGCTCTGATTAGCGTAGGGAGAGGTTGCGGATGCGACAGTAGAGCGAGATTAGGCAGATTAACTCCTCCAAAGGACTTCACTTGATTAATCGATCGATCTGCAGCTGTGCATCATTGAGCTGCTGAAATTCAAATGCTCACTCACTGTTTTTAGGCTGCCCAGACCGTTTGTCAGTCACTTTTTTCTGGGGTGATCGGCGGCCATTTTGTGTCTTGTGCGGTGCTGCGACCAAGTGCATCCAAGCTGCGACCAAGTGCATTTAACCCTCAATGGTGTGGTTGTTTTTTGGCTAAAGCCTACATCAGGGTGAAGCTGTCACACCAAGTGCATTTAACCAGCAATAGTCTGTTCATTTTTTTGGCCATATACTAAATCAGGGGCAAGCTGCGCCTGTCACCAAGTGCATTTAACCCTCAATGGTGTGGTTGTTTTTTGGCTAAAGCCTACATCAGGGTGAAGCTGTCACACCAAGTGCATTTAACCAGCAATAGTCTGTTCATTTTTTGGCCATACACTACATCAGGGGCAAGCTGCGCCCGTCACCAAGTGCATTTAACCCTCAGTAGTGTGGTGCGTCAAGCTGTGACACCAAGTGCATTTAACCAGCAATAGTCTGTTCATTTTTTGGCCATATACTAAATCAGGGGCAAGCTGCGCCCGTCACCAAGTGCATTTAACCAGCAATAGTGTGGTTATTTTTTGGCCATATCCCAGTCTAATTCTGTCACTAAATCCATACCGGTCACCCAGCGCCTAAATACTAGGCCTCAAATTTATATCCCGCTAAATCTCTCGTTACCGCTGTCCTGTTGTGGCTGGGAAAGTTATTTAGTGTCCGTCAAAGCACATTTTTTGTTCTGGGTTGAAGTACAATTCCCAATTTAGCAATTTCATAATTTAGTGGTTCCTGCTATATCAGAGCTATTTGAAATCTATCCCTAAAAGGGTATATAATATTCAAGGTGCACATTGGGTCATTCAGAATAACTTCACACACACCCGCTACTGTGTATTTCCAAGTCTAATTCTGTCACTAAACCCATACCTGTCACCCAGCGCCTAAATACTAGGCCTCAAATTTATATCCTGCTAAATCTCTCGTTACCGCTGTCCTGTTGTGGCTGGGAAAGTTTATTAGTGTCCGTCAAAGCACATTTTTTGTTCTGGGTTTAAATACAATTCCCAATTTAACAATTTCATAATTTAGTGGTTTCTGCTATATCAGAGCTATTTGAAATCTATCCCTAAAAGGGTATATAATATTCAAGGTGCACATTGGGTCATTCAGAATAACTTCACACACACCCGCTACTGTGTATTTCCAAGTCTAATTCTGTCACTAAACCCATACCTGTCACCCAGCGCCTAAATACTAGGCCTCAAATTTATATCCTGCTAAATCTCTCGTTACCGCTGTCCTGTTGTGGCTGGGAAAGTTATTTAGTGTCCGTCAAAGCACATTTTTTGTTCTGGGTTGAAATACAATTCCCAATTTAGCAATTTCATAATTTAGTGGTTTCTGCTATATCAGAGCTATTTGAAATCTATCCCTAAAAGGGTATATAATATTCAAGGTGCACATTGGGTCATTCAGAATAACTTCACACACACCCGCTACTGTGTATTTCTAAGTCTAATTCTGTCACTAAACCCATACCTGTCACCCAGCGCCTAAATACTAGGCCTCAAATTTATATCCTGCTAAATCTCTCGTTAACGCTGTCCTGTTGTGGCTGGGAAAGTTATTTAGTGTCCGTCAAAGCACATTTTTTGTTCTGGGTTTAAATACAATTCCCAATTTAACAATTTCATAATTTAGTGGTTTCTGCTATATCAGAGCTATTTGAAATCTATCCCTAAAAGGGTATATAATATTCAAGGTGCACATTGGGTCATTCAGAATAACTTCACACACACCCGCTACTGTGTATTTCCAAGTCTAATTCTGTCACTAAACCCATACCTGTCACCCAGCGCCTAAATACTAGGCCTCAAATTTATATCCTGCTAAATCTCTCGTTACCGCTGCCCTGTTGTGGCTGGGAAAGTTATTTAGTGTCCGTCAAAGCACATTTTTTGTTCTGGGTTGAAATACAATTCCCAATTTAGCAATTTCATAATTTAGTGGTTTCTGCTATATCAGAGCTATTTGAAATCTATCCCTAAAAGGGTATATAATATTCAAGGTGCACATTGGGTCATTCAGAATAACTTCACACACACCCGCTACTGTGTATTTCTAAGTCTAATTCTGTCACTAAACCCATACCTGTCACCCAGCGCCTAAATACTAGGCCTCAAATTTATATCCTGCTAAATCTCTCGTTAACGCTGTCCTGTTGTGGCTGGGAAAGTTATTTAGTGTCCGTCAAAGCACATTTTTTGTTCTGGGTTTAAATACAATTCCCAATTTAACAATTTCATAATTTAGTGGTTTCTGCTATATCAGAGCTATTTGAAATCTATCCCTAAAAGGGTATATAATATTCAAGGTGCACATTGGGTCATTCAGAATAACTTCACACACACACGCTTCTGTGCATTTCCAAGTCTAATTCTGTCACTAAATCCATACCGGTCACCCAGCGCCTAAATACTAGGCCTCAAATTTATATCCCGCTGAATTTGAATACAATACATTGGGCCAAATAATATATTTGTTGTTGTGGTGAACCATAACAATGAGAAAAACATCTAGTAAGGGACGCGGACGTGGACATGGTCGTGGTGGTGTTAGTGGACCCTCTGGTGCTGGGAGAGGACGTGGCCGTTCTGCCACATCCACACGTCCTAGTGTACCAACTACCTCAGGTCCCAGTAGCCGCCAGAATTTACAGCGATATATGGTGGGGCCCAATGCCGTTCTAAGGATGGTAAGGCCTGAGCAGGTACAGGCATTAGTCAATTGGGTGGCCGACAGTGGATCCAGCACGTTCACATTATCTCCCACCCAGTCTTCTGCAGAAAGCGCACAGATGGCGCCTGAAAACCAACCCCATCAGTCTGTCACATCACCCCCATGCATACCAGGGAAACTGTCTCAGCCTCAAGTTATGCAGCAGTCTCTTATGCTGTTTGAAGACTCCGCTGGCAGGGTTTCCCAAGGGCATCCACCTAGCCCTTCCCCAGCGGTGAAAGACATAGAATGCACTGACGCACAACCACTTATGTTTCCTGATGATGAGGACATGGGAATACCACCTCAGCATGTCTCTGATGATGACGAAACACAGGTGCCAACTGCTGCGTCTTTCTGCAGTGTGCAGACTGAACAGGAGGTCAGGGATCAAGACTGGGTGGAAGACGATGCAGGGGACGATGAGGTCCTAGACCCCACATGGAATGAAGGTCGTGCCACTGACTTTCACAGTTCGGAGGAAGAGGCAGTGGTGAGACCGAGCCAACAGCGTAGCAAAAGAGGGAGCAGTGGGCAAAAGCAGAACACCCGCCGCCAAGAGACTCCGCCTGCTACTGACCGCCGCCATCTGGGACCGAGCACCCCAAAGGCAGCTTCAAGGAGTTCCCTGGCATGGCACTTCTTCAAACAATGTGCTGACGACAAGACCCGAGTGGTTTGCACGCTGTGCCATCAGAGCCTGAAGCGAGGCATTAACGTTCTGAACCTGAGCACAACCTGCATGACCAGGCACCTGCATGCAAAGCATGAACTGCAGTGGAGTAAACACCTTAAAACCAAGGAAGTCACTCAGGCTCCCCCTGCTACCTCTTCTGCTGCTGCCGCCTCGGCCTATTCTGCTGCTGCCGCCTCGGCCTCTTCCTCCGCCTCTGGAGGAACGTTGGCACCTGCCGCCCAGCAAACAGGGGATGTACCACCAACACCACCACCACCACCTCCGTCACCAAGCGTCTCAACCATGTCACACGCCAGCGTTCAGCTCTCCATCTCACAAACATTTGATAGAAAGCGTAAATTCCCACCTAGCCACCCTCGATCCCTGGCCCTGAATGCCAGCATTTCTAAACTACTGGCCTATGAAATGCTGTCATTTAGGCTGGTGGACACAGACAGCTTCAAACAGCTCATGTCGCTTGCTGTCCCACAGTATGTTGTTCCCAGCCGCCACTACTTCTCCAAGAGAGCCGTGCCTTCCCTGCACAACCAAGTATCCGATAAAATCAAGTGTGCACTGCGCAACGCCATCTGTAGCAAGGTCCACCTAACCACAGATACGTGGACCAGTAAGCACGGCCAGGGACGCTATATCTCCCTAACTGCACACTGGGTAAATGTAGTGGCAGCTGGGCCCCAGGCGGAGAGCTGTTTGGCGCACGTCCTTCCGCCGCCAAGGATCGCAGGGCAACATTCTTTGCCTCCTGTTGCCACCTCCTCCTTCTCGGCTTCCTCCTCCTCTTCTTCCACCTGCTCATCCAGTCAGCCACACACCTTCACCACCAACTTCAGCACAGCCCGGGGTAAACGTCAGCAGGCCATTCTGAAACTCATATGTTTGGGGGACAGGCCCCACACCGCACAGGAGTTGTGGCGGGGTATTGAACAACAGACCGACGAGTGGTTGCTGCCGGTGAGCCTCAAGCCCGGCCTGGTGGTGTGTGATAATGGGCGAAATCTCGTTGCAGCTCTGGGACTAGCCAATTTGACGCACATCCCTTGCTTGGCGCATGTGCTGAATTTGGTGGTGCAGAAGTTCATTCACAACTACCCCGACATGTCAGAGCTGCTGCATAAAGTGCGGGCCGTCTGTTCGCGCTTCCGGCGTTCACATCCTGCTGCTGCTCGCCTGTCTGCGCTACAGCGTAACTTCGGCCTTCCCACTCACCGCCTCATATGCGACGTGCCCACCAGGTGGAACTCCACCTTGCACATGCTGGACAGACTGTGCGAGCAGCAGCAGGCCATAGTGGAGTTTCAGCTGCAGCACGCACGGGTCAGTCGCACTACAGAACAGCACCACTTCACCACCAATGACTGGGCCTCCATGCGAGACCTGTGTGCCCTGTTGCGCTGTTTCGAGTACTCCACCAACATGGCCAGTGGCGATGACACCGTTATCAGCGTTACAATACCACTTCTATGTCTCCTTGAGAAAACACTTAGGGCGATGATGGAAGAGGAGGTGGCCCAGGAGGAGGAGGAGGAGGAGGAAGAGGGGTCATTTTTAGCACTTTCAGGCCAGTCTCTTCGAAGTGACTCAGAGGGAGGTTTTTGGCAACAGCAGAGGCCAGGTACAAATGTGGCCAGCCAGGGCCCACTACTGGAGGACGAGGAGGACGAGGATGAGGAGGAGGTGGAGGAGGATGAGGATGAAGCATGGTCACAGCGGGGTGGCACCCAACGCAGCTCGGGTCCATCACTGGTGCGTGGCTGGGGGGAAAGGCAGGACGATGACGATACGCCTCCCACAGAGGACAGCTTGTCCTTACCCCTGGGCAGCCTGGCACACATGAGCGACTACATGCTGCAGTGCCTGCGCAACGACAGCAGAGTTGCCCACATTTTAACCTGTGCGGACTACTGGGTTGCCACCCTGCTGGATCCACGCTACAAAGACAATGTGCCCACCTTACTTCCTGCACTGGAGCGTGATAGGAAGATGCGCGAGTACAAGCGCACGTTGGTAGACGCGCTACTGAGAGCATTCCCAAATGTCACAGGGGAACAAGTGGAAGCCCAAGGCCAAGGCAGAGGAGGAGCAAGAGGTCGCCAAGGCAGCTGTGTCACGGCCAGCTCCTCTGAGGGCAGGGTTAGCATGGCAGAGATGTGGAAAACTTTTGTCAACACGCCACAGCTAACTGCACCACCACCTGATACGCAACGTGTTAGCAGGAGGCAACATTTCACTAACATGGTGGAACAGTACGTGTGCACACCAATCCACGTACTGACTGATGGTTCGGCCCCATTCAACTTCTGGGTCTCTAAATTGTCCACGTGGCCAGAGCTAGCCTTTTATGCCTTGGAGGTGCTGGCCTGCCCGGCAGCCAGCGTTTTGTCTGAACGTGTATTCAGCACGGCAGGGGGCGTCATTACAGACAAACGCAGCCGCCTGTCTACAGCCAATGTGGACAAGCTGACGTTCATAAAAATGAACCAGGCATGGATCCCACAGGACCTGTCCGTCCCTTGTCCAGATTAGACATTAACTACCTCCCCATAACCATATATTATTGGACTCCAGGGCACTTCCTCATTCAATCCTATTTTTATTTTCATTTTACCATTATATTGCGAGGCTACCCAAAGTTGAATGAACCTCTCCTCTGCCTGTGTGCTAGGCCTAAATATATGCCAATGGACTGTTGCAGTGGTGGGTGACGTGAAGCCTCATTCTCTGCTATGACATGCAGACTGATTCTCTGCTGACATGAAGCCAGATTGTCTGTTACGGGACCTCTCTGCTCTGCCTGTGTGCTAGGCCTAAATATATGCCAATGGACTGTTGCAGTGGTGGGTGACGTGAAGCCTCATTCTCTGCTATGACATGCAGACTGATTCTCTGCTGTCATGAAGCCAGATTGTCTGTTACGGGACCTCTCTGCTCTGCCTGTGTGCTAGGCCTAAATATATGCCAATGGACTGTTGCAGTGGTGGGTGACGTGAAGCCTCATTCTCTGCTATGACATGCAGACTGATTCTCTGCTGACATGAAGCCAGATTGTCTGTTACGGGACCTCTCTCCTCTGCCTGTGTGCTAGGCCTAAATATATGCCAATGGACTGTTGCAGTGGTGGCTGACGTGAAGCCTCATTCTCTGCTATGACATGCAGACTAATTCTCTGCTGACATGAAGCCAGATTGTCTGTTACGGGACCTCTCTCCTCTGCCTGGGTGCTGGGCCTAAATTTATGACAATGGACTGTTGCAGTGGTGGCTGACGTGAAGCCTGATTCTCTGCTATGACATGCAGACTGATTCTCTGCTGACATGAAGCCAGATCCTCTGTTACGGGACCTCTCTCCTCTGCCTGGGTGCTGGGCCTAAATTTATGACAATGGACTGTTGCAGTGGTGGCTGACGTGAAGCCTGATTCTCTGCTATGACATGCAGACTGATTCTCTGCTGACATGAAGCCAGATCCTCTGTTACGGGACCTCTCTCCTCTGCCTGGGTGCTGGGCCTAAATTTATGAAAATGGACTCTTACAGTGGTGGGTGACGTGAAGCCTGATTCTCTGCTATGACATGAAGACTGATTCTCTGCTGACATGAAGCCAGATTGTCTGTTACGGGACCTCTCTCCTCTGCCTGGGTGCCGGGGCCTAAATATCTGAGAATGGACTGTTCCAGTGGTGGGTGACGGGAAGCCAGATTCTCTGCTATGGAACCTCTCTCCAATTGATTTTGGTTAATTTTTATTTATTTAATTTTTATTTTAATTAATTTCCCTATCCACATTTGTTTGCAGGGGATTTACCTACATGTTGCTGCCTTTTGCAGCCCTCTAGCCCTTTCCTGGGCTGTTTTACAGCCGTTTTAGTGCCGAAAAGTTCGGGTCCCCATTGACTTCAATGGGGTTCGGGTTCGGGACGAAGTTCGGATCGGGTTCGGATCCCGAACCCGAACATTTCCGGGATGTTCGGCCGAACTTCTCGAACCCGAACATCCAGGTGTTCGCTCAACTCTAGTGTTTAATTAATAGTAGAATAGAATGACAGTATGTATCTCACACACCCTGAACCAGACTAGGCCTCAATTAAATTTGTTTGCCCAAAATGGCTGTATTTCAAATACCTGAATAGAAGCCCTGTATTTAAAGGGTGTATCTCACACGCCGTGACACACACTAGGCAGCAATTAAAGATTTGTGCACAAAATGGCGGGATTTCAAATACCTGAATAGAACCCCTGTATTTAAACGGTTTATCTCACAATGACATCTGCGGCAAAGTCTGCCAACTAAATTTGTGTGTCACGGACGAAGTAGGGGAGAACACCAAAAGTCAATCAAGAAGGAAGGGGAAAGACTCACCGCTAGGGAAGGAAAAGGGTCACCACCTATAAAACTTTGCTCCTGGCCCTAACTCCTATCCGTATGGGCACCTCTTGATAGTAGAGATACCCATACACGGGAACCTAGAAAACCCTGGTGACCCTCAGATGCCCTAAAGATAACGACAGGGCAGAGACAACCCGTTCCTTCCCTGATGAAGGAACTAGCTTCTCACTGAGGCCTAGTAAACAACCGGGGGAAGGGGGAATGCAAAACATGACAAGCGGAACACTTAACTTCAGAGGATGAAGGATGAACAGGACTTCAACACGAACCACACTTCAGCTCTTCCAAGACCAAATGAAGCTATCCCAAGCAAGGAGGGATGGGAAAAGTCAGACTAAATAGGGCGGGGTGAAGGTCACATGATCCACACCTGAACAGGAGGTGTGGACATACCAGCAACACACAGACAAAGTGAAACCAAAAGAGACTGTCAGATCACTAATGCGTAGATAATCTTTCAGACGTTCTGAGACCTGTCACAGATGTGACAGACAGCAGTATATAACCCTGGAATTTAAAACGTCTTGAGGCTGCAAGGCCTGAAAAATTGTGTATTTTGCCCCAAAAAAGGGTGTTTTATTAATAGAAGAATATAAGCCCTGTATATACAGGGTGTATCTCACACGCCCTGACCCACACTAGGCCGCAATTAAAGATTTGTGCACAAAATGGCGGCATTTCAAATATCTGAATAGAACCCCTCTATTTAAAGGGTGTATCTCACAATGACATCTGCAGCAAAGGCTGCCAACAATTTTTTTTTTTGCCCAAACGGGTGTTAGTTTAATAACTGAATATGACAGCAGTATATAACCCTGGAATTTTGAACGTCTTGATGCTGCAAGGCCTGAAAAATTGTGTATTTTGCCCAAAAAAGGGTGTGTTATTACCAGAAGAATATAAACCCTGTATATAACACGCCCTGACCCACACTAGGCCGCAATTAAAGATTTGTGCAAAAAATGGCTGTATTTCAAATAACTGAATAGAAAACCTGTATATAAAGGGTGTATCTCACACGCCCTGACCTACAGTAGGCCGATATTAAAGAATTGTGCCCAAAATGGTTTTATGTCAAATAAGTGTATAGAACCACACTATGTAAAGGCTTTATCTCACAATGACATATGCAGCAATGGATGCAAAAAAACATATTTTTTCCCCAAACTCGTGTTTGTTTAATAACTAAATATGACAGCAGTATATAACCCTTGCATTTCACACATGCTGATGCTGCAAGGCCAGAAAAATAGTGGATTTTGGCAAAAAAAGTGTGTTTTTAAAAACACAAATAATTATGGCTGTATTTCTAGCTTAACTAGCACACCCACTAATCCAGATGTTGTATATTGCCAAAAAAGTGTTTTTTGTTGTAACAGAATATGAAAGCTGTATATATTAAACTTGAATTTAACACTTGCAGATCTGTAAAATAGTGGATTTTGGCAAAAAAGTGTTTTTAAAAACCCAGAAAATTATGGCTGTATTTCTAGATTAAATTGCACACTGACTAATCCTGCAAATGCACCAGATGTTGTAAATTGCAAAAAAAATTGTGATTTTTCTTTACAAACAGATTATTTGTGCTGTTTTTAAAGCTTGGATTTCAATGTCCCAAAAGCTCAGATGCAGTGCTTTTACCGAAATGTTCGGGTTCGGGTCCGGGGTCCAAAAATCCTAAAGTTTGGTTCGCTCAACCCTATTCACTAATCTCTATGTGGGGTGGTGGGAGCATAAATATATACACCCTAATGGCGAGATCAGGGCAGGCCTCGTCATATGGCGGCGGTTTATTGATGATGTTATTTTTGTATGGGAGGGAGGGGAAGTAGCATTTTAGCAATTTTTTAAGGATATAAATAAAAATGAGCTTTATCTGGATTTTACCCCAACCTATAGTAGGGAAAAAATTAACTTTTTAGATCTGACCATTTATAAGGAAGGAGAAAAAATCTGAACGAAGACTTTCAATAAACCCACAGACTCTAATAGCTTTATCTCCAGAGAAAGTTGTAATTTACCTCAGTGGCTAGAAAATATCCCAGTCAGTTTTTGCACATTAATAGAAAGTGTACTACTTTTAGGACAAAAGGATAGACAGTTGTTATTAATGAATCAAAGAAGGAAGGAAAAATAAAAAGATAATAATAACAGAAAAACACACGAGCTACAGGAAGCAATAAAGGAATTAATTCCACCTATTATCATACCATATAATGGGCAAAAAAAGTATTTTAGGAAGATAATAAGCAGATATTGGGACATCCTAAAGGAAGACAAAGTAATTTGAGACGATATTCCAGAAGCCCCAAAATTTGTATACTGCAAAGCAATAAATATAGGAAATCTAGTAGCATCTACTGGAAAAGGTGCGGCAATTGAAAATAAAAGAATTCAGGACTAAATATAGAGGTTTTTTTCCCGTTCAAAAAATGTACAGGATGTAAAAAAATCTCAGAGCAAAAAACAAATCCAAATACAGACTAGTGATGGTTCATATACACACAACACAAAAGAACACATAACATGCAACACTAAAGGAGTAAAATTTAAGGGATCGATGTTTTGCGGAGTAGAAACAGTAAAAATAGATGCGCGAGGAGGGGACTACATAAAAAGTATGTCCAAAGAGCTGTTTGCGTTTGAATAAGCAGGAAGGGGGGAGGAATATGTGTAATAGTATGCACTGTTGAGGCGGAATGTGACAGAGAAAGTGTTAATGCAATTATGACAGTACAGGTCTATATAAGAAGGGGTGTAGGTAGTACCAAAGTGATTCCCTGATGAAGAACAATGTTACTGTTAGAAACGCGTTGAATGCTTTTTGGTACTCACAGTGATCCATAGCTCGTACAAGTGACATCACTCGGTAGCTCTACATGAGCACAAGCAACCGTAAGAACGGAGTTACGCCACCGGCCGGGGCGTGCTCCAACAAACAATTACCGAACAGGAAGGAGAAAAAATCTGAACGAAGACTTTCAATAAACCCACAGACTCTAATAGCTTTATCTCCAGAGAAAGTTGTAATTTACCTCAGTGGCTAGAAAATATCCCAGTCAGTTTTTGCACATTAATAGAAAGTGTACTACTTTTAGGACAAAAGGATAGACAGTTGTTATTAATGAATCAAAGAAGGAAGGAAAAATAAAAAGATAATAATAACAGAAAAACACACGAGCTACAGGAAGCAATAAAGGAATTAATTCCACCTATTATCATACCATATAATGGGCAAAAAAAGTATTTTAGGAAGATAATAAGCAGATATTGGGACATCCTAAAGGAAGACAAAGTAATTTGAGATGATATTCCAGAAGCCCCAAAATTTGTATACTGCAAAGCAATAAATATAGGAAATCTAGTAGCATCTACTGGAAAAGGTGCGGCAATTGAAAATAAAAGAATTCAGGACTAAATATAGAGGTTTTTTTCCCGTTCAAAAAATGTACAGGATGTAAAAAAATCTCAGAGCAAAAAACAAATCCAAATACAGACTAGTGATGGTTCATATACACACAACACAAAAGAACACATAACATGCAACACTAAAGGAGTAAAATTTAAGGGATCGATGTTTTGCGGAGTAGAAACAGTAAAAATAGATGCGCGAGGAGGGGACTACATAAAAAGTATGTCCAAAGAGCTGTTTGCGTTTGAATAAGCAGGAAGGGGGGAGGAATATGTGTAATAGTATGCACTGTTGAGGCGGAATGTGACAGAGAAAGTGTTAATGCAATTATGACAGTACAGGTCTATATAAGAAGGGGTGTAGGTAGTACCAAAGTGATTCCCTGATGAAGAACAATGTTACTGTTAGAAACGCGTTGAATGCTTTTTGGTACTCACAGTGATCCATAGCTCGTACAAGTGACATCACTCGGTAGCTCTACATGAGCACAAGCAACCGTAAGAACGGAGTTACGCCACCGGCCGGGGCGTGCTCCAACAAACAATTACCGAACCCGAATAGATCCTGTATGAGACATCTGCAACAAGGAAATAAGAGGAAGCCACTGAACACAGATCAATTACAAGGTACCCTTGACTTTAATATTGATTGAAGTGGTTATCCCGTCCTAGCAGATCCAGCAGGATAGGCACAGGGGAAGTTGTGCTCAGTATCATGTATATCATTTTTTATTGCAGTTTCCCTTAGGCAGCAGGCGATACCGCTGCACATTATATAGATCAGCGCCAGTGGATTGAGAACGGAGCATGGTTTTATTTATATTTAGGTCCGACTAGATGTGTGAGCATACAGCTGCTGCCTATGCAAGTGCAGAGGGGATGCGGCGGATGGGTAGCCATCTTTCTTCAAAAGTTCAAAGAAATGCTTGTATTTTGATAATGTCTGGAGAACCTCTTTAAAGAGAGTAAATACACTTTGTATGCAAACCATCTTCACTTCCTTTGATTCCCTGCCAGCCATGATAACCATGGTCAGGTCATAACTAAGGCCTCATTCAATTTTCAGTGTTATCAGTCTGTAATATGGTGCCCAATGCCCATAAATATATGGGTCCATACTTCCCATTTGCTATTATTAAAGAATTCATGGAAAAATTGTGGCATGTTCCACTAGATGTCGTATATCATAGTTTATGCATAGAAGTACTATACAATGAAACATGGAGTGCATACAAATCCATAATCCAGAACCTTAGGAACTGCCATATGCTTTATGTGTAATAGGACTCTACCTAGCAATTACCATGCTAAAAAATATCTCCTGCTAACCACCCTGCCTTTTCATACTATGTATCCCAAACACTGAACATAGAAAGCTCATGCCTGGTCTGCGATGAACATCCCCAGACCACTCAGAAATGTCCTATAAATGGGACACTCTGGCTAAAGTCTTCGTGGTTGGCAACCATGAAAGTTAGATGTTGATTTTTGCTATATTTATTCTCTTTTTACACTGAGCAGTAGTAGTATGGGGTATCTACTTCTTGCACCACCCTGTACAGTGGTAGCATTGGGATGGCACAGGCTCAGGAGCTGTTCCCATGCCTTTCACAATGGGTGTCAGGTGTAATATACAGTATGGAGCTCCAATCTCTAATCTTGGCTCGTTAACTTCTTACAAACTACTGTCAATAGTGACTATGGTGCCTAAGTGTTTTTTACATAGTGATTAGCAGCATAGGCAATATTTGTTTTTATCGGTATTTCGCAAATTTTGGGCCTAATATTTGCCATAAATTCTAAAATTCATGATCTCCAGCCATTATTTTCATCATTGCAAAAATCGGCAATGTAATATGCGCGTATTGCGCAAGCAATAAAGGCGTGGCTCACTTTTGCTACATTTTTCACAAACTCCTGATCACTGTAAGTACCGTATTTTTCGCCGTATAAGACGCACCGGCCTATAAGACGCACCTAGGTTTTTGAGGAGGAAAATAAGAAAAAAAAAATTTTGAACCAAAAGGTGTGCTTTTGGTGGGTTTTGAACTAATTGTGGTCTATGGATGGCACTGTTATGGCGGATCTGTGGGTGACTCACTGTTATGGGGGATCTGTGGGTGACGCACTGTTATGGGGGATCTGTGGGTGACACTTATGGGGGATCTGTGGGTGACACTTATGGGGGATCTGTGGGTGGCTCTTATTGGGGTCTCTGTGTATGACAGTTATGGGGGGGATCTGTGGATGACACATATATAGCATCTTATGCTATGTGTCATCCACAGATCCCCTCCATAAGTGTCCCTGTAGTGAATGACCCTCAATACAGGGCTGGGGGCCGGCATCTGGTTTTATAATGACAGCGGGGCCCGTGCAGTGACTGTATTCTACTACACGGGCCCCGCTCACTGTATAATCGTATGTCTAATAGTAAATAGTTATGTGCATAATCGCATAATGAGCGGAGTACTTACAACTACAAGCGCTCGCCGAGAGGAGGGAGGAGGCAGGCCGGGAGGACAGGCGCTGGCAGCGTGAGTCATACGTCATGCGCCCACGCCGCCTGCTTCATTCATAAAGTGGGCAGCGCAGGCGCGTGACGTATGACTCACACACTGCCAGCGCCCGTCCTCCCAGCCTGCCTCCTCCCTCCTCTCGGCGAGCGTTTGTAGTTGTAAGTACTCCGCTCATTATGCGATTATGTATATAACTATTTACTATTAGACATACGATTATACAGTGAGTGGGGCCCGTGTAGTAGAATAGTCACTGCACGGGCCCCGCTGTCATTATAAAAGCAGACGCCGGCCCCCAGCCCCTCCTCCCTCACAGCTGATACACCCGCCGCGCGGCATCGCGGCGGGTGTATCATTGAAAATCGCTAAATAATTTGCGCACGAAAATTCGCACGAAAATTTGCAAATCGCAAAATAAGCTGCATTCGCCGTATAAGACGCACTGCTATTTTCCCCCCACTTTTGGGGTGAAAAAAGTGCGTCTTATACGGCGAAAAATACGGTAATTCTACATTACAGCACTGTTTTTGATTACATTTCGCATGCGTGGCATAACAATAGCTTTATATGTTTCTATAAAGTGCTCCAATATATTTGCAATTGTGCAAATCGACACTAATGATGCACATATTTTTTGGCGCAATACATGAAAATTCACATTTTATCAGGTCTGAGTACATATTACTGATTGGTGCACTAAGTATTGTTGTGACATCACAGCACTATGTCCGTAGCGTGTATGTATGGACAGCAGAGAAATATCTCTTACATAAACATTGGAAAAAAAAATCTCGAATATTTGCTATGACGAAGATATAGCACTATATTCTAGGTCTTCGCGAAATCTCAAAGTGCCGATATTCGAGATAGAAATTTGTGATTAGAATATTCGAGAGCAATAGTGATGAGCGACAGGGGCTATATTAGATTTTATAATATTTTTTGAATATATCTGTGAATATTGCAGTTATTTCCTTAATTGTGAAAATCGTCAATGTAATACTCACGTAATGCGCACGCAAAACAGGCGTGGGTCAATTTGGGTACAGTTTTCAAGCTGCTCGAAGTTTACTGAGACTGGAAATAATGGTTAATGGTTGGCACGGCAGAACATTACAATAGCTTTATATGCAGGTAGGGTGCTCCAATATATTTGCGATTGCGAAAATCGGCAATTAATGATGCGCCTATTTTTTAGCAATATGTGTAACTGGGTGACATCACAGCATTATGTATGTATGGACAGCAGAACCTACACTATAAATCAATGTAACCTATACTGACTATCTCCCCCTAACTATCTGAATTATATATCTAAGTTAACTGTCTAATGTATATACAGCAAAGCAGAGAGCACAGCAACGACACTGCTGTCTCTCTCACAACTCTATTAACTACAGAAAATGGCTGCTGGGGAGGTTCTTATATAGTAAGGGGTAGGCAACTTTCCTATTGGTTGCTAGGGATGTTGCTAAGCTCAGACAAAGACATTGCAGCCTTCTCGTTGGCCCACAAGCAAGAGTGAGGTTACTGATGGAAAAAAAAAGTTGAATATTCAAATTTATGAATAAACAGCACTATATTCTAAATATTCGTGAATTCTCGAAGTGCCGATATTCTCGATAAATATTTGTGATCCGAATATTCGCGCTCAACACTAGCAAGCAACACTAATTTTACAGAGGGAGAGAGACACCTATGTAGCAGCACCCCCTTAAGATGATATGTACAGGTGAAAAAAATTAGAATATCGTGCAAAAGTCCATTTATTTCAGTAATGCAAATTAAAAGTAATTGCATTAATGCAACTTAAAATTTGAATTTTGTGAAAAGGTTCAATATTCTAGGCTCAAAGTGTCACACTCTAGTCAGCTAATTAATCCATACCCCCTGAGCAAGGGGGACCTCAAAATTGAGACTTTGGGGTTTTCATATAAGCTGTAAGCCATAATCATCCAAATTATAACTAATAAAGGCTTGAAATGTCTTGTTTTACATGTAATTAGTCTATGTTAGTTTCACCTTTTAATTTGCATTACTGAAATAAATGAACTTTGAAAGATATTCTAATTTTCCGAGTTTCACCTGTATAGAGAAGAGTTTAGAAGCATAACAGGTTGATCTAAAGCTGTGATGGCTAACCTCTAGAACTCCAGCTTTGGTAAAACTACAACTCCCAAGATCCCAATTCCCAAGTACACTTGCTTGGCTGTTCCCAGAACTCCATAGAAATGAATTGAGATTGCTGCGAGTCATAGTTTCACCACAGCTGGAGGGCCAGAGGCTAGCCATCACTGATCTATAGGGATATATATATATATATATATATACATAAATAAAAATCGGTGCAGACAAGGCGGACTGGGAACTTAAAGTGGCCCTGGAAAAAATACTAAAATTGACCCCGTTTTGTAGTTGGATCCAAATTAATGAAAGACAGGGCTAGCAATAGCATATTATGGCACATTATACCACCCCAACAGAGCCAAATACCACAGTCCATCACAAAATACTGCTCCAGCAGCACAGAATACATCCCAAAAGCTTCCACTGGCTAGCCGTGAGAAGGGCCCAGGCGGGAAATTTCCCTGTAAGCTCTTGTCACGAGGGTGTCAAGAGCCACGTCTGACTCCGTTATACCCGGGGTCAGGAAGTCGCAGCGGGTGGCTGCGCGCTCTATGTCTAAAGATCACAGTGTTTCTTAGTGTTTGTTTTCTGTGTTTGCCTTGCTATCCTTTTTGTCTCACTCAGGGATCCGTAGCTTCTCCTCCTCAGCTGTTTCTTGTCTGCCACTCCCAAACTCCTTATATTCTCCTCTCACACTTCTCTTGTTGCCAGTTATAGAGCTTCCTGCCTGGACATCTATGCTGACCCACTGGAGCTGAGAATCTGGTTGTTGTTCCAGAGTGCTACCCTCCGGATCCCTGTTGGGCTTTTGTTGTCTCCTGTTGTTGCCCTCCTGGGATTATATGTTTAGTTTGTATTGTCTGTCCTCCCCTTGGTGTTTTCCTTTAGAGCTAGTGGTGCGGACTAGTGTTCCCACCGCCCTGTTCACTATCTAGGGCTCATCCTAGGGAAAGCCAGGGTTTTAGCCACGTGATCGGCGTACGGGTGAGGAACCCGTCTAGGGACGACAGGGCAGCCAGGCGCCAGTCGCAAGGTGAGTCAGGGGTCACCACCTTCCCTCTCACTAGGGCAGGGCCTCCCTCTTTTCCTCCCTCCGTGTCACGTATGTGACAGTTACGCCGATCGTGATATTATAACTGGCCCTTATTTTTTTTTGAGAAAAAAAAAAATATATATATAATTTTTTTTTTTCTCTACTTAGAATCCAATATGGATCCTATTGCTGCTTTGGCAAAACAGCTTCAAGGCCTGTCTTTGGAGGTGGCAGGATTGAAGGCGTCTGTCCTCCAACAGCAGCAGCAAATGCAGCAGACCGTAAGCCCAGCGGTTGCTATGGGTAACCAGGTTGTTACAGAACCCAAGGTTGTTCTTCCTGACAGATTCTCTGGGGGAAGGGACAAATTTGTGTTGTTCCGTGAGGCCTGCAAATTATATTTTAAGCTGCGCCCTTACTCCTCAGGTAATGAAGAACAGCGGGTGGGGATTGTTATTTCCCTGCTTCAGGGGGACCCGCAATCCTGGGCGTTCTCGTTACCCCCTGGTTCCCAGGCTCTCCGGTCAGTGGAGGGATTTTTTGGGGCTTTGGGTCTCATATATGATGACCCTGACCGTGTCGCCCTGGCTGAGTCGAAGTTACGGAGACTCCTACAGGGAGATCGGCCAGCAGAGGAATATTGCTCAGAGTTCCGCAGGTGGGCTACGGATACTCAGTGGAACGACCCGGCTCTCAGGAGTCAGTTCTGCTCTGGGTTATCTGAAAGGGTTAAGGATGCGCTGGCGCTGTATGAGACCCCCCTTTCCCTTGATGCTGTTATGTCCCTCTCTATCAGGATAGATAGACGTCTTAGGGAGAGATCGAAAATTCCTGAGCAATCGGTAACCTCTCCCAAGCAGCAGTTAGTCTGTACTGACTTGGATGAGCCTATGCAGCTAGGAGGAACTTCTCGTCAGGTCCGTCCTCCTGAGGTTCGCCGTAGGTGGGGGGCTTGTTTTTTCTGTGGGGGGAAGGGTCATTTCATTAATGTCTGTCCCTCCTTTTCCCAAAAACAAAAGACCGTCGGAAAACTACTAACCCCAGGCTGTGCGGAGGATGTCAGCCGGGGGGTATACGTTTCCTCCATACGAACATCTCAATTTGTGTTGCCAGCGGTTATTGTTTTTGGTGTTAAGACGGAGTCTATTTCTTTTTTTCTAGACAGTGGTGCAGGGGTAAATTTGATAGATGCCCATTTTGCCCGCACTATGGGTTTGTCTCTCTGTACGCTGCAGAGACCCATTCCCATATTCGCTATTGACTCTGCTCCTCTGTCTCAGAGAAACCTCACTCACGTTGTCCATAACTTACATCTTCGGGTAGGGGACCACCATAAGGAGCGTCTTTCATGTTACGTTCTGGAGGGCCTTCCCTCTCCTGTGGTATTGGGTCTTCCCTGGTTGGTAGCGCACAATCCAGTGGTGGATTGGCAGGCCAGGGAGATATTGGAGTGGAGTGAGCATTGCAGAGAGAATTGCTTAAATAACAATTGCTTAATCGCCTCCATAGCTTCCCTACCTACATTTATTTCGGACTTTGAGGACGTTTTTTCTGAAAAGGGTTGTCAGAAGCTACCACCTCATCGTCCTTATGATTGCCCGGTTAACCTGATTCCCGGTGCAAAATTACCCAAGTCCAGGTTGTATAATCTTTCGGGTCCCGAGAGACAAGCCATGAAAGATTATATCTCCGAGAGTCTGGCCAAGGGACACATCAGACCCTCTTCTTCACCCGTGGCTGCAGCGTTTTTCTTTGTTAAAAAGAAAGATGGGGGCCTGCGTCCTTGCCTAGATTTCCGTGAGCTAAACCGGATAACCGTCCGAGACCCATACCCTCTTCCTCTCATTCCTGACCTTTTTAATCAGATTGCGGGTGCTAGGTGGTTCTCCAAACTTGATCTTAGGGGGGCCTACAATCTGATTCGTATCAAGGAAGGGGATGAGTGGAAGACAGCTTTTAACACCCCTGAGGGGCATTACGAAAATTTAGTCATGCCTTTCGGTCTGACCAATGCCCCTGCTGTCTTCCAACATTTCGTTAATGATATTTTTAGTCATCTCATCGGCAGGTTTGTAGTCATATACCTAGATGATATCTTAATTTATTCGGCTGATCTGAAAACACATGAAGTACATGTCAGGCAAGTACTGCAGGTCCTACGGACGAATAAATTATATGCGAAAATTAAAAAATGTGTCTTCGCCGTTCAGGAAATACAATTCCTGGGATATCTATTATCTGCTTCAGGTTTCCGTATGGATCCTGGGAAGGTCCAGGCAATTTTAGATTGGGATCTTCCTGAGAACCTTAAAGCTCTACAACGGTTTTTGGGTTTCGCAAATTTCTACAGAAAGTTTATTAAAAATTATTCAGTGATCGTTAAACCCCTTACTGACATGACTAGGAAGGGGACTGATTTTTCTAAATGGTCTGACGCCGCTAAAATTGCATTTTCCTCTCTAAAAGAGAGATTTACCTCGGCACCTGTCCTAATTCAACCTGATGTCTCCCAGCCTTTTATTGTTGAAGTTGATGCGTCGGAGGTGGGAGTGGGGGCTGTATTGTCTCAGGGTCCGTCTCCTGGCAAATGGCGTCCTTGCGCTTTCTTTTCCAAAAAATTATCTGCAGCAGAAAAGAACTATGATATTGGAAATAGGGAACTGTTGGCGATTAAACTGGCGTTTGAAGAGTGGCGTCACTTCTTAGAGGGAGCAATCCACCCCGTCACGGTAATTACGGATCACAAAAACCTTCTGTACCTAGAATCGGCTAAGCGTCTCACCCCTAGACAAGCTAGGTGGTCGCTATTCTTTACCAGATTTAACTTTGTAATCACCTATCGTCCTGGGGCAAAAAATACCAAGGCAGACGCATTGTCTCGTAGTTTCCCTGGAGGGGGTAATGTTAGTGATCCGGTACCTATTTTACAAAGAGGAGTGGTTGTCTCTGCTGTACACTCTGTTCTAGAGGGAAAGGTGTTAGAGGCCCAGGGGGACGCCCCGGCCTCTTGCCCCTCAGAGAAATTGTTTGTACCGTTAAACCTGCGTCTTGAGTTATTGAAGGAACATCATAATTCGGCACTTGCTGGGCACCCGGGTAGTAAAGCAACCTTGGAGCTATTGTCTCGTCGTTTTTGGTGGCCAAGGTTGCGTCAGGATGTAATAGATTTCGTGTCTACTTGTTCTACTTGTGCACGCGCGAAAGTCTCTCATACACGTCCAGCAGGGTCTTTATTGCCACTTTTCATCCCCAATAGACCATGGACACATCTATCAATGGATTTCATCACTGACTTACCTTTGTCTGCGGGTAAAACAGTTATCTTGGTAGTAGTAGACAGGTTTAGCAAAATGGTACACTTTATTGCGCTACCCGCACTTCCTAATGCTAAGACTCTTGCTCAGGTGTTTATCAGTGAAATCGTGAAGCTTCACGGGGTCCCTTCCGATGTGGTTTCGGATCGGGGAACCCAGTTTATTTCTAAGTTTTGGAAAGCTTTTTGTACCCGTTTAGGGGTACACTTATCCTTTTCCTCAGCTTTCCATCCTCAGTCGAATGGACAGACTGAGCGTACCAACCAAAACCTAGAAACATATTTAAGGTGTTTTGCGTCTGAAAACCAAGAGGTGTGGTCATCATATTTACCGTTAGCCGAGTTTGCCATAAATAATCGCCGTCAGGAATCCACTGGCAAGTCACCATTTCTTGGTGCATACGGTTTTCATCCCCAATTTTGTACTTTCAAAGAGGGGGGGTCTTCTGGGGTTCCCGAAGAGGAACGGTTTTCTTCATCTCTTTCATCGGTATGGCAGAAGGTGCAAGCTAACTTGAAAAATATGAGTGGTAAATACAAATGCATGGTCGATAAGAAACGGTCGCCAGGTCCGGACCTAGGAGTGAATGACTATGTGTGGTTGTCTACTAGGAATATTAAGTTGAAGGTTCCCTCTTGGAAACTGGGTCCTAGGTTCATTGGTCCTTATAAAATTGTAGCCGTCATTAACCCTGTGGCTTTTCGCCTGGAGCTACCTCAGACTTTTAAGATCCATAACGTCTTCCATAAGTCGCTGCTCAAGAAGTATGTTCCACCTCTAGAACCATCACCGCTGCCACCTCCTCCTGTTGTTGTGGATGGTAATCTGGAGTTTCAAATATCCAGAATTGTTGATTCTCGTCGGGTCCGCCGCTCTCTTCAGTATCTGGTGCATTGGAGGGGTTACGGTCCCGAGGAAAGAATGTGGGTTCCAGCGTCAGAGGTAAACGCCAACAGGTTGATTCAGGCTTTCCATGTCTCTCATCTGGAGAGACCTGGTCCTGAGTGTCCGGAGGCCCCTCGTGAAAGGGGGGGTACTGTCACGAGGGTGTCAAGAGCCACGTCTGACTCCGTTATACCCGGGGTCAGGAAGTCGCAGCGGGTGGCTGCGCGCTCTATGTCTAAAGATCACGGTGTTTCTTAGTGTTTGTTTTCTGTGTTTGCCTTGCTATCCTTTTTGTCTCACTCAGGGATCCGTAGCTTCTCCTCCTCAGCTGTTTCTTGTCTGCCACTCCCAAACTCCTTATATTCTCCTCTCACACTTCTCTTGTTGCCAGTTATAGAGCTTCCTGCCTGGACATCTATGCTGACCCACTGGAGCTGAGAATCTGGTTGTTGTTCCAGAGTGCTACCCTCCGGATCCCTGTTGGGCTTTTGTTGTCTCCTGTTGTTGCCCTCCTGGGATTATATGTTTAGTTTGTATTGTCTGTCCTCCCCTTGGTGTTTTCCTTTAGAGCTAGTGGTGCGGACTAGTGTTCCCACCGCCCTGTTCACTATCTAGGGCTCATCCTAGGGAAAGCCAGGGTTTTAGGCACGTGATCGGCGTACGGGTGAGGAACCCGTCTAGGGACGACAGGGCAGCCAGGCGCCAGTCGCAAGATGAGTCAGGGGTCACCACTAGAGTTGAGCGAACACCTGGATGTTCGGGTTCGAGAAGTTCGGCCGAACATCCCGGAAATGTTCGGGTTCGGGATCCGAACCCGATCCGAACTTCGTCCCGAACCCGAACCCCATTGAAGTCAATGGGGACCCGAACTTTTCGGCACTAAAACGGCTGTAAAACAGCCCAGGAAAGGGCTAGAGGGCTGCAAAAGGCAGCAACATGTAGGTAAATCCCCTGCAAACAAATGTGGATAGGGAAATGAATTAAAATAAAAATTAAATAAATAAAAATTAACCAAAATCAATTGGAGAGAGGTTCCATAGCAGAGAATCTGGCTTCCCGTCACCCACCACTGGAACAGTCCATTCTCAGATATTTAGGCCCCGGCACCCAGGCAGAGGAGAGAGGTCCCGTAACAGACAATCTGGCTTCATGTCAGCAGAGAATCAGTCTTCATGTCATAGCAGAGAATCAGGCTTCACGTCACCCACCACTGTAAGAGTCCATTTTCATAAATTTAGGCCCAGCACCCAGGCAGAGGAGAGAGGTCCCGTAACAGACAATCTGGCTTCATGTCAGCAGAGAATCAGTCTTCATATCATAGCAGAGAATCTGGCTTCCCGTTACCCACCACTGGAACAGTCCATTCTCAGATATTTAGGCCCCGGCACCCAGGCAGAGGAGAGAGGTCCCGTAACAGACAATCTGGCTTCATGTCAGCAGAGAATCAGTCTTCATATCATAGCAGAGAATCAGGCTTCACGTCAGCCACCAATGCAACAGTCCATTGTCAGATATTTAGGCCCAGCACCCAGGCAGAGGAGAGAGGTCCCGTAACAGAGGATCTGGCTTCATGTCAGCAGAGAATCAGTCTTCATGTCATAGCAGAGAATCAGGCTTCACGTCACCCACCACTGTAAGAGTCCATTTTCATAAATTTAGGCCCAGCACCCAGGCAGAGGAGAGAGGTCCCGTAACAGACAATCTGGCTTCATGTCAGCAGAGAATTAGTCTGCATGTCATAGCAGAGAATCAGGCTTCACGTCAGCCACCACTGCAACAGTCCATTGTCATAAATTCAGGCCCAGCACCCAGGCAGAGGAGAGAGGTCCCGTAACAGACAATCTGGCTTCATGTCAGCAGAGAATCAGTCTGCATGTCATAGCAGAGAATGAGGCTTCACGTCACCCACCACTGCAACAGTCCATTTTCATAAATTTAGGCCCAGCACCCAGGCAGAGGAGAGAGGTCCCGTAACAGAGGATCTGGCTTCATGTCAGCAGAGAATCAGTCTGCATGTCATAGCAGAGAATCAGGCTTCACGTCAGCCACCACTGCAACAGTCCATTGTCATAAATTTAGGCCCAGCACCCAGGCAGAGGAGAGAGGTCCCGTAACAGACAATCTGGCTTCATGTCAGCAGAGAATTAGTCTGCATGTCATAGCAGAGAATCAGGCTTCACGTCAGCCACCACTGCAACAATCCATTGGCATATATTTAGGCCTAGCACACAGGCAGAGGAGAGAGGTCCCGTAACAGACAATCTGGCTTCATGTCAGCAGAGAATCAGTCTTCATATCATAGCAGAGAATCAGGCTTCACGTCAGCCACCAATGCAACAGTCCATTGTCAGATATTTAGGCCCAGCACCCAGGCAGAGGAGAGAGGTCCCGTAACAGACAATCTGGCTTCATGTCAGCAGAGAATCAGTCTGCATGTCATAGCAGAGAATGAGGCTTCACGTCACCCACCACTGCAACAGTCCATTTTCATAAATTTAGGCCCAGCACCCAGGCAGAGGAGAGAGGTCCCGCAACAGAGGATCTGGCTTCATGTCAGCAGAGAATCAGTCTGCATGTCATAGCAGAGAATCAGGCTTCACGTCAGCCACCACTGCAACAGTCCATTGTCATAAATTCAGGCCCAGCACCCAGGCAGAGGAGAGAGGTCCCGTAACAGACAATCTGGCTTCATGTCACCAGAGAATCAGTCTGCATGTCATAGCAGAGAATGAGGCTTCACGTCAGCCACCACTGCAACAATCCATTGGCATATATTTAGGCCTAGCACACAGGCAGAGGAGAGGTTCATTCAACTTTGGGTAGCCTTGCAATATAATGGTAAAATGAAAATAAAAATAGGATTGAATGAGGAAGTGCCCTGGAGTCCAATAATATATGGTTATGGGGAGGTAGTTAATGTCTAATCTGGACAAGGGACGGACAGGTCCTGTGGGATCCATGCCTGGTTCATTTTTATGAACGTCAGCTTGTCCACATTGGCTGTAGACAGGCGGCTGCGTTTGTCTGTAATGACGCCCCCTGCCGTGCTGAATACACGTTCAGACAAAACGCTGGCTGCCGGGCAGGCCAGCACCTCCAAGGCATAAAAGGCTAGCTCTGGCCACGTGGACAATTTATAGACCCAGAAGTTGAATGGGGCCGAACCATCAGTCAGTACGTGGAGGGGTGTGCACACGTACTGTTCCACCATGTTAGTGAAATGTTGCCTCCTGCTAACACGTTGCGTATCAGGTGGTGGTGCAGTTAGCTGTGGCGTGTTGACAAAAGTTTTCCACATCTCTGCCATGCTAACCCTGCCCTCAGAGGAGCTGGCCGTGACACAGCTGCCTTGGCGACCTCTTGCTCCTCCTCTGCCTTGGCCTTGGGCTTCCACTTGTTCCCCTGTGACATTTGGGAATGCTCTCAGTAGCGCGTCTACCAACGTGCGCTTGTACTCGCGCATCTTCCCATCACGCTCCAGTGCAGGAAGTAAGGTGGGCACATTGTCTTTGTAGCGTGGATCCAGCAGGGTGGCAACCCAGTAGTCCGCACAGGTTAAAATGTGGGCAACTCTGCTGTCGTTGCGCAGGCACTGCAGCATGTAGTCGCTCATGTGTGCCAGGCTGCCCAGGGGTAAGGACAAGCTGTCCTCTGTGGGAGGCGTATCGTCATCGTCCTGCCTTTCCCCCCAGCCACGCACCAGTGATGGACCCGAGCTGCGTTGGGTGCCACCCCGCTGTGACCATGCTTCATCCTCATCCTCCTCCACCTCCTCCTCATCCTCGTCCTCCTCGTCCTCCAGTAGTGGGCCCTGGCTGGCCACATTTGTACCTGGCCTCTGCTGTTGCCAAAAACCTCCCTCTGAGTCACTTCGAAGAGACTGGCCTGAAAGTGCTAAAAATGACCCCTCTTCCTCCTCCTCCTCCTCCTCCTCCTGGGCCACCTCCTCTTCCATCATCGCCCTAAGTGTTTTCTCAAGGAGACATAGAAGTGGTATTGTAACGCTGATAACGGTGTCATCGCCACTGGCCATGTTGGTGGAGTACTCGAAACAGCGCAACAGGGCACACAGGTCTCGCATGGAGGCCCAGTCATTGGTGGTGAAGTGGTGCTGTTCTGTAGTGCGACTGACCCGTGCGTGCTGCAGCTGAAACTCCACTATGGCCTGCTGCTGCTCGCACAGTCTGTCCAGCATGTGCAAGGTGGAGTTCCACCTGGTGGGCACGTCGCATATGAGGCGGTGAGCGGGAAGGCCGAAGTTACGCTGTAGCGCAGACAGGCGAGCAGCGGCAGGATGTGAACGCCGGAAGCGCGAACAGACGGCCCGCACTTTATGCAGCAGCTCTGACATGTCGGGGTAGTTGTGAATGAACTTCTGCACCACCAAATTCAGCACATGCGCCAAGCAAGGGATGTGCGTCAAATTGGCTAGTCCCAGAGCTGCAACGAGATTTCGCCCATTATCACACACCACCAGGCCGGGCTTGAGGCTCACCGGCAGCAACCACTCGTCGGTCTGTTGTTCAATACCCCGCCACAACTCCTGTGCGGTGTGGGGCCTGTCCCCCAAACATATGAGTTTCAGAATGGCCTGCTGACGTTTACCCCGGGCTGTGCTGAAGTTGGTGGTGAAGGTGTGTGGCTGACTGGATGAGCAGGTGGAAGAAGAGGAGGAGGAAGCCGAGAAGGAGGAGGTGGCAACAGGAGGCAAAGAATGTTGCCCTGCGATCCTTGGCGGCGGAAGGACGTGCGCCAAACAGCTCTCCGCCTGGGGCCCAGCTGCCACTACATTTACCCAGTGTGCAGTTAGGGAGATATAGCGTCCCTGGCCGTGCTTACTGGTCCACGTATCTGTGGTTAGGTGGACCTTGCTACAGATGGCGTTGCGCAGTGCACACTTGATTTTATCGGATACTTGGTTGTGCAGGGAAGGCACGGCTCTCTTGGAGAAGTAGTGCCGGCTGGGAACAACATACTGTGGGACAGCAAGCGACATGAGCTGTTTGAAGCTGTCTGTGTCCACCAGCCTAAATGACAGCATTTCATAGGCCAGTAGTTTAGAAATGCTGGCATTCAGGGCCAGGGATCGAGGGTGGCTAGGTGGGAATTTACGCTTTCTATCAAATGTTTGTGAGATGGAGAGCTGAACGCTGGCGTGTGACATGGTTGAGACGCTTGGTGACGGAGGTGGTGGTGGTGGTGTTGGTGGTACATCCCCTGTTTGCTGGGCGGCAGGTGCCAACGTTCCTCCAGAGGCGGAGGAAGAGGCCGAGGCGGCAGCAGCAGAATAGGCCGAGGCGGCAGCAGCAGAAGAGGTAGCAGGGGGAGCCTGAGTGACTTCCTTGGTTTTAAGGTGTTTACTCCACTGCAGTTCATGCTTTGCATGCAGGTGCCTGGTCATGCAGGTTGTGCTCAGGTTCAGAACGTTAATGCCTCGCTTCAGGCTCTGATGGCACAGCGTGCAAACCACTCGGGTCTTGTCGTCAGCACATTGTTTGAAGAAGTGCCATGCCAGGGAACTCCTTGAAGCTGCCTTTGGGGTGCTCGGTCCCAGATGGCGGCGGTCAGTAGCAGGCGGAGTCTCTTGGCGGCGGGTGTTCTGCTTTTGCCCACTGCTCCCTCTTTTGCTACGCTGTTGGCTCGGTCTCACCACTGCCTCTTCCTCCGAACTGTGAAAGTCAGTGGCACGACCTTCATTCCATGTGGGGTCTAGGACCTCATCGTCCCCTGCATCGTCTTCCACCCAGTCTTGATCCCTGACCTCCTGTTCAGTCTGCACACTGCAGAAAGACGCAGCAGTTGGCACCTGTGTTTCGTCATCATCAGAGACATGCTGAGGTGGTATTCCCATGTCCTCATCATCAGGAAACATAAGTGGTTGTGCGTCAGTGCATTCTATGTCTTTCACCGCTGGGGAAGGGCTAGGTGGATGCCCTTGGGAAACCCTGCCAGCGGAGTCTTCAAACAGCATAAGAGACTGCTGCATAACTTGAGGCTGAGACAGTTTCCCTGGTATGCATGGGGGTGATGTGACAGACTGATGGGGTTGGTTTTCAGGCGCCATCTGTGCGCTTTCTGCAGAAGACTGGGTGGGAGATAATGTGAACGTGCTGGATCCACTGTCGGCCACCCAATTGACTAATGCCTGTACCTGCTCAGGCCTTACCATCCTTAGAACGGCATTGGGCCCCACCATATATCGCTGTAAATTCTGGCGGCTACTGGGACCTGAGGTAGTTGGTACACTAGGACGTGTGGATGTGGCAGAACGGCCACGTCCTCTCCCAGCACCAGAGGGTCCACTAACACCACCACGACCATGTCCACGTCCGCGTCCCTTACTAGATGTTTTTCTCATTGTTATGGTTCACCACAACAACAAATATATTATTTGGCCCAATGTATTGTATTCAAATTCAGCGGGATATAAATTTGAGGCCTAGTATTTAGGCGCTGGGTGACCGGTATGGATTTAGTGACAGAATTAGACTTGGAAATGCACAGAAGCGTGTGTGTGAAGTTATTCTGAATGACCCTATGTGCACCTTGAATATTATATACCCTTTTTGGGATAGATTTCAAATAGCTCTGATATAGCAGGAACCACTAAATTATGAAATTGCTAAATTGGGAATTGTATTTCAACCCAGAACAAAAAATGTGCTTTGACGGACACTAAATATCTTGCCCAGCAACAACAGTACAGCGGTAACGAGAGATTTAGCAGGATATAAATTTGAGGCCTAGTATTTAGGCGCTGGGTGACAGGTATGGGTTTAGTGACAGAATTAGACTTGGAAATACACAGTAGCGGGTGTGTGTGAAGTTATTCTGAATGACCCAATGTGCACCTTGAATATTATATACCCTTTTAGGGATAGATTTCAAATAGCTCTGATATAGCAGAAACCACTAAATTATGAAATTGCTAAATTGGGAATTGTATTTCAACCCAGAACAAAAAATGTGCTTTGACGGACACTAAATATCTTGCCCAGCAACAACAGTACAGCGGTAACGAGAGATTTAGCAGGATATAAATTTGAGGCCTAGTATTTAGGCGCTGGGTGACAGGTATGGGTTTAGTGACAGAATTAGACTTGGAAATACACAGTAGCGGGTGTGTGTGAAGTTATTCTGAATGACCCAATGTGCACCTTGAATATTATATACCCTTTTAGGGATAGATTTCAAATAGCTCTGATATAGCAGAAACCACTAAATTATGAAATTGCTAAATTGGGAATTGTATTTCAACCCAGAACAAAAAATGTGCTTTGACGGACACTAAATATCTTGCCCAGCAACAACAGTACAGCGGTAACGAGAGATTTAGCAGGATATAAATTTGAGGCCTAGTATTTAGGCGCTGGGTGACAGGTATGGGTTTAGTGACAGAATTAGACTTGGAAATACACAGTAGCGGGTGTGTGTGAAGTTATTCTGAATGACCCAATGTGCACCTTGAATATTATATACCCTTTTAGGGATAGATTTCAAATAGCTCTGATATAGCAGAAACCACTAAATTATGAAATTGCTAAATTGGGAATTGTATTTCAACCCAGAACAAAAAATGTGCTTTGACGGACACTAAATATCTTGCCCAGCAACAACAGTACAGCGGTAACGAGAGATTTAGCAGGATATAAATTTGAGGCCTAGTATTTAGGCGCTGGGTGACAGGTATGGGTTTAGTGACAGAATTAGACTTGGAAATACACAGTAGCGGGTGTGTGTGAAGTTATTCTGAATGACCCAATGTGCACCTTGAATATTATATACCCTTTTAGGGATAGATTTCAAATAGCTCTGATATAGCAGAAACCACTAAATTATGAAATTGCTAAATTGGGAATTGTATTTCAACCCAGAACAAAAAATGTGCTTTGACGGACACTAAATATCTTGCCCAGCAACAACAGTACAGCGGTAACGAGAGATTTAGCAGGATATAAATTTGAGGCCTAGTATTTAGGCGCTGGGTGACAGGTATGGGTTTAGTGACAGAATTAGACTTGGAAATACACAGTAGCGGGTGTGTGTGAAGTTATTCTGAATGACCCAATGTGCACCTTGAATATTATATACCCTTTTAGGGATAGATTTCAAATAGCTCTGATATAGCAGAAACCACTAAATTATGAAATTGCTAAATTGGGAATTGTACTTCAACCCAGAACAAAAAATGTGCTTTGACGGACACTAAATAACTTTCCCAGCTACAACAGGACAGCGGTAACGAGAGATTTAGCGGGATATAAATTTGAGGCCTAGTATTTAGGCGCTGGGTGACAGGTATGGGTTTAGTGACAGAATTAGACTTGGAAATACACAGTAGCGGGTGTGTGTGAAGTTATTCTGAATGACCCTATGTGCACCTTCAATATGATCTACCCTTTTAGGGATAGATTTCAAATAGCTCTGATATAGCAGAAACCACTAAATTATGAAATTGCTAAATTGGGAATTGTATTTCAACCCAGAACAAAAAATGTGCTTTGACGGACACTAAATAACTTTCCCAGCTACAACAGGACAGCGGTAACGAGAGATTTAGCAGGATATAAATTTGAGGCCTAGTATTTAGGCGCTGGGTGACAGGTATGGGTTTAGTGACAGAATTAGACTTGAAAATACACAGTAGCGGGTGTGTGTGAAGTTATTCTGAATGACCCAATGTGCACCTTGAATATTATATACCCTTTTAGGGATAGATTTCAAATAGCTCTGATATAGCAGAAACCACTAAATTATGAAATTGCTAAATTGGGAATTGTACTTCAACCCAGAACAAAAAATGTGCTTTGACGGACACTAAATAACTTTCCCAGCTACAACAGGACAGCGGTAACGAGAGATTTAGCAGGATATAAATTTGAGGCCTAGTATTTAGGCGCTGGGTGACAGGTATGGGTTTAGTGACAGAATTAGACTTGAAAATACACAGTAGCGGGTGTGTGTGAAGTTATTCTGAATGACCCAATGTGCACCTTGAATATTATATACCCTTTTAGGGATAGATTTCAAATAGCTCTGATATAGCAGAAACCACTAAATTATGAAATTGCTAAATTGGGAATTGTACTTCAACCCAGAACAAAAAATGTGCTTTGACGGACACTAAATAACTTTCCCAGCTACAACAGGACAGCGGTAACGAGAGATTTAGCGGGATATAAATTTGAGGCCTAGTATTTAGGCGCTGGGTGACCGGTATGGATTTAGTGACAGAATTAGACTGGGATATGGCCAAAAAATAACCACACTATTGCTGGTTAAATGCACTTGGTGACGGGCGCAGCTTGCCCCTGATGTAGTATATGGCCAAAAAATGAACAGACTATTGCTGGTTAAATGCACTTGGTGTCACAGCTTGACCAACCACACTACTGAGGGTTAAATGCACTTGGTGACGGGCGCAGCTTGCCCCTGATGTAGTATATGGCCAAAAAATAAACAGACTATTGCTGGTTAAATGCACTTGGTGTGACAGCTTCACCCTGATGTAGGCTTTAGCCAGAAAACAACCAAACCATTGAGGGTTAAATGCACTTGGTGACAGGCGCAGCTTGCCCCTGATTTTGTATATGGCCAAAAAATGAACAGACTATTGCTGGTTAAATGCACTTGGTGTGACAGCTTCACCCTGATGTAGGCTTTAGCCAAAAAACAACCACACCATTGAGGGTTAAATGCACTTGGTGACAGGCGCAGCTTGCCCCTGATTTTGTATATGGCCAAAAAATGAACAGACTATTGCTGGTTAAATGCACTTGGTGTGACAGCTTCACCCTGATGTAGGCTTTAGCCAAAAAACAACCACACCATTGAGGGTTAAATGCACTTGGTGACAGGCGCAGCTTGCCCCTGATTTTGTATATGGCCAAAAAATGAACAGACTATTGCTGGTTAAATGCACTTGGTGTGACAGCTTCACCCTGATGTAGGCTTTAGCCAAAAAACAACCACACCATTGAGGGTTAAATGCACTTGGTCGCAGCTTGTGCTGGCGCACCACAAGACACAAAATGGCCGCCGATCACCCCAGAAAAATGTGACTGACAAACGGTCTGGGCAGCCTAAAAACAGTGAGCAATTGAGGATCAGCAGCTCAATGATCCACAGCTGCAGATCGATCAGTTAATCAAGTCCTTTGGAGGAGTTAATCTGCCTAATCTCGCCCTACTGTCGCAGCCGCAACCTCTCCCTACGCTAATCAGAGCAGAGTGACGGGCGGCGCTATGTGACTCCAGCTTAAATAGAGGCTGGGTCACATGGTGCTCTGGCCAATCACAGCCATGCCAATAGTAGGCATGGCTGTGATGGCCTCTTGGGGCAAGTAGTATGACGCTTGTTGATTGGCTGCTTTGCAGCCTTTCAAAAAGCGCCAAGAAAGCGTCACAAAAGCGCCAAGAAAGCGACGAACACCGAACCCGAACCCGGACTTTTACGAAAATGTCCGGGTTCGGGTCCGTGTCACGGACACCCCAAAATTCGGTACGAACCCGAACTATACAGTTCGAGTTCGCTCATCCCTAGTCACCACCTTCCCTCTCACTAGGGCAGGGCCTCCCTCTTTTCCTCCCTCCGTGTCACGTATGTGACAGTTACGCCGATCGTGATAGCTCTATGGCCAATTCGCCCCTGGGTGCAGAGGTAGAAGTTACACCATTCTTTTCAGATTAATGGTAATTGTGAGGCCCCTTAACAGATTTCGCAGTGGGACCCAGGAGCTGTAAGTTATGACAGTAATGAAACACAGCATGCAGGAGCCTAACAAGAGGATTCTTATCACAGCTAAGTTTTGAGTTTTGAGATTCTGCACTTTGAAACCGTGGTATGAATCTATGCATATTCCATTTTATGCCAAGTGTTTGCCTTTTGTACAATGCTACGTTTCAACTTTATTGCCCCACTTGGTGGCAATTCTATATAGGGGTGTAGCTACTGGAGGTACAGAGGGAACAGTTACACCTAGGCCCTGGTGCCTGTGGGGGCCCAAAGTCTACTCAGCTATTACAAAAGGCACCAAGTAGGCTGTTGCAGATTTTGCTCTAGGACCCAGGAGCTTCATGTTTCACCTCTGATCATAAATGTACAGTGAAAGGTATTTTATAATATTCAGTTGTATAAAACCTTCTCCTTCCAGGCTGTTCAGCGATGTGATATTAAACCTTGGGTCTCAGATCCATGTAATAGCAGCGATTGTAAAGTCGAACTCAATAACTAGTTATTTAAGCTGGAATTAATTAGCCCCTGTTGCAGTGCATTCATTCCTAGCATTGTATGTATGCTCTGTCTATTATTCTGCAGATGGAAATATGTAATTACACAAGGCTGGGTCCCTCATAAATAATTTCTAAGCAGTCCCCTTCAGGTTCTGTTGCTTGATTTATGGCCGTGTCAATTTATAGCGGGTGGCTACAAATGATAAATAAAGGAATTGTTCCTTCTAAAGGTGCAGTCCCCAGAATCCATTTAAATGACAACGATGACGACATTAACCCTTTCCATGATGGAGTACTACAAATGGTTTGCAAGCAGTGCAACATTTTTTTATGTCCTGGGGCCCAGTATGGCCAACGGTACAAATGAAAACAGAAAATTGTAATTTTCATATTAGATTTCGCATACAGCACTGTATTATTTCTTGGGCTTTGCAATTTTATTCGCTTTATAATGTAGAGTATATTGTACAAAGGCAGTGATGCCATTCAAATTTCCATAAGGCATAACACTTTTTGGACTCCAGTGGGAATATGGTTTTCGTTAAGAAAGTGTAGTCTAATTAAGATGTCTGACTGGGATCAGCTTCAGATTTATGTTCTTCCCGTATATACTGTACTAAGTAGGTCATTGTGGATCCTACAAGTCATCAGAACCATAAACATGTATATTTAAAAAAGCTGGTAAGATATATCAGTATCACGACTACTTGAGAAGAGCGAATCAAATCCAATGAAGTGGAATTCGATCCGAATTTCAGGATAAATTTAATTAGCTGCCAAGCCGAATTTCCTTGTGCTTCGTGGTAGCAAATCGATTTAACCTGAAATAGTGTAAAAAGCAACAAAGAAAAAATACTAAACTCCTCCATTTGCTCGTGATGGGCCGGCCGCCACCATCTTGAGAGAAGATCTCGGCTGAAATCCAGTTTGTGGTGACGTATGAAGTCACCACGCCGGCCAACATGACAACGTCATCTTGGGCCGCGTGAGATTTCGAGCAAGATCTTCAAGCAAGATGGCGGTAGCTGGCCCGTCACAGGCAAATGGAGGTGGTAAGTATAATTTAATTTTGTTTTCTGTTAATTTTAAACTGTATTATTACTCTCAGATGCCGTAATCATATATGAACACGTCATCTGAGGGGTACAATGATGGGGAGTGGTTCTATTGCAGCTCCCTACTTACCCACTACTTAAAAATATATATATTTTTTTATTCGTCGAAGCAGCCAAATCGAATTTCCAAAAGTTTGCTCATCTCTGACAGCTACTATGGTATTAGAAGGCATGCAAATAGATATAAAGACAGAGATACCTGAAACAGCGGCTGCTGTACGCCGCTGTTCCCCCGCCCATGGCCGCGGTCCCGGGTGCCGCGCTCAGCGGTGACCTGTGGCCGATGCTTCCCATTTCACTGCTGCGGTCCTGGGCTCTGTATCTGTTATTGCTTCTGAGGATTCCCCTCCACAGCTTCCATTCAGCCCTGGACAAAGCCTGAGTTTGGCTGGTTTCCTGTTACACTGCTCTAAGGGCGGAGTACATCACTAGTGATGAGCAGCATAGGCAATATTCGTTTTTGTGATATTTTCACATTTTCTCAGGTCTGAGTAGATATAACTGATTGGTGCACTAAGTATTGTTGTGACACCACAGCACTATGTCTGTAGCATGTATATATGGACAGCAGAGAAACTGTAATTCCTATCACACTACCTAACACCCTGCACTGGAACCTATCAGCTACACTATATCACTATCTAACCTACACTGACTATCTCCCACTAAATATCTGTAATTTATATATATGTACAGACCAAAAGTTTGGACACACATTCTCATTCAAAGAGTTTTCTTTATTTACATGACTATGAAAATTCTAGATTCACACTGAAGGCATCAAAACTATGAAAACACATGTGGAATTATATAAATATATAAATAACAAAAATGTGTGAAACAACTGAAAATATGTCATATTCTAGGTTCTTCAAAGTAGCCACCCTTTGCTTTTATTACTGTTTTGCACAATCTTGGCTTTTTCTTGATGAGCATCAAGAGGTAGTCACCTAAAATGGTCTTCCAACAGTCTTGAAGGAGTTCCCAGAGATGCTTAGCACTTGTTGGCCCCTTTTGCCTTCACTCTGCGGTCCAGCTCACCCCAAACCATCTTGATTGGGTTCAGGCCCGGAGACTGTGGAGGCCAGGTCATCTGGCGCAGCACCCCATCACTCTCCTTCATGGTCAAATAGCCCTTACACAGCCTGGAGGTGTGTTTGGGGTCATTGTCCTGTTGAAAAATAAATGATGGTCCAACTAAACGCAAACCGGATGGAATAGCATGCCGCTGCAAGATACTGTGGTAACCATGCTGGTTCAGTATGCCTTCAATTTTGAATAAATCCCCAACAGTGTCACCAGCAAAGCACCCCCACACCATCACACCTCCTCCTCCATGCTTCACGGTGGGAACCAGGCATGTAGAGTCCATCCGTTCACCTTTTCTGCGTCGCACAAAGGCACGGTGGTTGGAACCAAAGATCTCAAATTTAGCCCAAACAAGTCTCTTCTGCTTGTTGCCTGTCCTTAGCAGTGGTTTCCTAGCAGATATTCTACCATGAAGGTCTGATTCACACAGTCTCCTCTTAACAGTTGTTCTAGAGATGTGTCTGCTGCTAGTACTCTGTGTGGCATTGACCTGGTCTCTAATCTGAGCTGCTGTTAACCTGTGATTTCTGAGGCTGGTGACTCGGATGAACTTATCCTCCGCAGCAGAGGTGACTCTTGGTCTTCCTTTCCTGGGGCGGTCCGCATGTGAGCCAGTTTCTTTGTAGTGCTTGATGGTTTTTGTGACTGCACTTGGCGACACTTTTAAAGTTTTCCCAATTTTTCGGACTGACTGACCTTTATTTCTTAAAGTAATGATGGCCACTTGTTTTTCTTTACTTAGCTGCTTTTTTCTTGCCATAATACAAATTCTAACAGTCTATTCAGTAGGACTATCAGCTGTGTATCCACCTGACTTCTCCACAACGCAACTGATGGTCCCAACTAGAGTTGAGCGAACACCTGGATGTTCGGGTTCGAGAAGTTCGGCCGAACATCCCGGAAATGTTCGGGTTCGGGATCCGAACCCGATCCGAACTTCGTCCCGAACCCGAACCCCATTGAAGTCAATGGGGACCTGAACTTTTCGGCACTAAAAAGGCTGTAAAACAGCCCAGGAAAGAGCTAGAGGGCTGCAAAAGGCAGCAACATGTAGGTAAATCCCCTGCAAACAAATGTGGATAGGGAAATGAATTAAAATAAAAATTAAATAAATCAAAATTAACCAAAATCAATTGGAGAGAGGTTCCATAGCAGAGAATCTGGCTTCCCGTCACCCACCACTGGAACAGTCCATTCTCAGATATTTAGGCCCCGGCACCCAGGCAGAGGAGAGAGGTCCCGTAACAGAGAATCTGTCTTCGTGTCAGCAGAGAATTAGTCTGCATGTCATAGCAGAGAATGAGGCTTCACGTCAGCCACCACTGCAACAGTCCATTGGCATATATTTAGGCCCAGCACCCAGGCAGAGGAGGGAGGTCCCGTAACAGAGAATCTGTCTTCATGTCAGCAGAGAATTAGTCTGCATGTCATAGCAGAGAATAAGGCTTCACGTCAGCCACCACTGCAACAGTCCATTGGCATATATTTAGGCCCAGCACACACACAGGCAGAGGAGAGAGGTCCCGTAACAGAGAATCTGGCTTCATGTCAGCAGAGAATCAGTCTGCATGTCATAGCAGAGAATGAGGCTTCACGTCAGCCACCACTGCAACAGTCCATTGGCATATATTTAGGCCCAGCACACACACAGGCAGAGGAGAGAGGTCCCGTAACAGAGAATCTGGCTTCATGTCAGCAGAGAATCAGTCTGCATGTCATAGCAGAGAATGAGGCTTCACGTCAGCCACCACTGCAACAGTCCATTGGCATATATTTAGGCCCAGCACACACACAGGCAGAGGAGAGAGGTCCCGTAACAGAGAATCTGTCTTCATGTCAGCAGAGAATTAGTCTGCATGTCATAGCAGAGAATGAGGCTTCACGTCAGCCACCACTGCAACAGTCCATTGGCATATATTTAGGCCCAGCACACACACAGGCAGAGGAAAGAGGTCCCGTAACAGAGAATCTGGCTTCATGTCAGCAGAGAATCAGTCTGCATGTCATAGCAGAGAATGAGGCTTCACGTCAGCCACCACTGCAACAGTCCATTGGCATATATTTAGGCCCAGCACACACACAGGCAGAGGAGAGAGGTCCCGTAACAGAGAATCTGTCTTCATGTCAGCAGAGAATCAGTCTGCATGTCATAGCAGAGAATGAGGCTTCACGTCAGCCACCACTGCAACAGTCCATTGGCATATATTTAGGCCCAGCACCCAGGCAGAGGAGGGAGGTCCCGTAACAGAGAATCTGTCTTCATGTCAGCAGAGAATTAGTCTGCATGTCATAGCAGAGAATGAGGCTTCACGTCAGCCACCACTGCAACAGTCCATTGGCATATATTTAGGCCCAGCACACACACAGGCAGAGGAGAGAGGTCCCGTAACAGAGAATCTGGCTTCATGTCAGCAGAGAATCAGTCTGCATGTCATAGCAGAGAATGAGGCTTCACGTCAGCCACCACTGCAACAGTCCATTGGCATATATTTAGGCCCAGCACACACACAGGCAGAGGAGAGAGGTCCCGTAACAGAGAATCTGTCTTCATGTCAGCAGAGAATCAGTCTGCATGTCATAGCAGAGAATGAGGCTTCACGTCAGCCACCACTGCAACAGTCCATTGGCATATATTTAGGCCCAGCACCCAGGCAGAGGAGGGAGGTCCCGTAACAGAGAATCTGTCTTCATGTCAGCAGAGAATTAGTCTGCATGTCATAGCAGAGAATGAGGCTTCACGTCAGCCACCACTGCAACAGTCCATTGGCATATATTTAGGCCCAGCACACACACAGGCAGAGGAGAGAGGTCCCGTAACAGAGAATCTGGCTTCATGTCAGCAGAGAATCAGTCTGCATGTCATAGCAGAGAATGAGGCTTCACGTCAGCCACCACTGCAACAGTCCATTGGCATATATTTAGGCCCAGCACACACACAGGCAGAGGAGAGAGGTCCCGTAACAGAGGATCTGGCTTCATGTCAGCAGAGAATCAGTCTGCATGTCATAGCAGAGAATCAGGCTTCACGTCAGCCACCACTGCAACAGTCCATTGTCATAAATTTAGGCCCAGCACCCAGGCAGAGGAGAGAGGTCCCGTAACAGACAATCTGGCTTCATGTCAGCAGAGAATTAGTCTGCATGTCATAGCAGAGAATGAGGCTTCACGTCAGCCACCACTGCAACAGTCCATTGGCATATATTTAGGCCTAGCACACAGGCAGAGGAGAGAGGTCCCGTAACAGACAATCTGGCTTCATGTCATGTCATAGCAGAGAATGAGGCTTCACGTCACCCACCACTGCAACAGTCCATTAGCATATATTTAGGCCTAGCACACAGGCAGAGCAGAGAGGTCCCGTAACAGACAATCTGGCTTCATGACAGCAGAGAATCAGTCTGCATGTCATAGCAGAGAATGAGGCTTCACGTCACCCACCACTGCAACAGTCCATTGGCATATATTTAGGCCCAGCACCCAGGCAGAGGAGGGAGGTCCCGTAACAGAGAATCTGTCTTCATGTCAGCAGAGAATTAGTCTGCATGTCATAGCAGAGAATGAGGCTTCACGTCAGCCACCACTGCAACAGTCCATTGGCATATATTTAGGCCCAGCACACACACAGGCAGAGGAGAGAGGTCCCGTAACAGAGAATCTGGCTTCATGTCAGCAGAGAATCAGTCTGCATGTCATAGCAGAGAATGAGGCTTCACGTCAGCCACCACTGCAACAGTCCATTGGCATATATTTAGGCCCAGCACACACACAGGCAGAGGAGAGAGGTCCCGTAACAGAGAATCTGGCTTCATGTCAGCAGAGAATCAGTCTGCATGTCATAGCAGAGAATGAGGCTTCACGTCAGCCACCACTGCAACAGTCCATTGGCATATATTTAGGCCCAGCACACACACAGGCAGAGGAGAGAGGTCCCGTAACAGAGAATCTGTCTTCATGTCAGCAGAGAATTAGTCTGCATGTCATAGCAGAGAATGAGGCTTCACGTCAGCCACCACTGCAACAGTCCATTGGCATATATTTAGGCCCAGCACACACACAGGCAGAGGAGAGAGGTCCCGTAACAGAGAATCTGGCTTCATGTCAGCAGAGAATCAGTCTGCATGTCATAGCAGAGAATGAGGCTTCACGTCAGCCACCACTGCAACAGTCCATTGGCATATATTTAGGCCCAGCACACACACAGGCAGAGGAGAGAGGTCCCGTAACAGAGAATCTGTCTTCATGTCAGCAGAGAATCAGTCTGCATGTCATAGCAGAGAATGAGGCTTCACGTCAGCCACCACTGCAACAGTCCATTGGCATATATTTAGGCCCAGCACCCAGGCAGAGGAGGGAGGTCCCGTAACAGAGAATCTGTCTTCATGTCAGCAGAGAATTAGTCTGCATGTCATAGCAGAGAATGAGGCTTCACGTCAGCCACCACTGCAACAGTCCATTGGCATATATTTAGGCCCAGCACCCAGGCAGAGGAGGGAGGTCCCGTAACAGAGAATCTGTCTTCATGTCAGCAGAGAATTAGTCTGCATGTCATAGCAGAGAATGAGGCTTCACGTCAGCCACCACTGCAACAGTCCATTGGCATATATTTAGGCCCAGCACACACACAGGCAGAGGAGAGAGGTCCCGTAACAGAGAATCTGGCTTCATGTCAGCAGAGAATCAGTCTGCATGTCATAGCAGAGAATGAGGCTTCACGTCAGCCACCACTGCAACAGTCCATTGGCATATATTTAGGCCCAGCACACACACAGGCAGAGGAGAGAGGTCCCGTAACAGAGGATCTGGCTTCATGTCAGCAGAGAATCAGTCTGCATGTCATAGCAGAGAATCAGGCTTCACGTCAGCCACCACTGCAACAGTCCATTGTCATAAATTTAGGCCCAGCACCCAGGCAGAGGAGAGAGGTCCCGTAACAGACAATCAGGCTTCATGTCAGCAGAGAATTAGTCTGCATGTCATAGCAGAGAATGAGGCTTCACGTCAGCCACCACTGCAACAGTCCATTGGCATATATTTAGGCCTAGCACACAGGCAGAGGAGAGAGGTCCCGTAACAGACAATCTGGCTTCATGTCATGTCATAGCAGAGAATGAGGCTTCACGTCACCCACCACTGCAACAGTCCATTGGCATATATTTAGGCCTAGCACACAGGCAGAGCAGAGAGGTCCCGTAACAGACAATCTGGCTTCATGACAGCAGAGAATCAGTCTGCATGTCATAGCAGAGAATGAGGCTTCACGTCACCCACCACTGCAACAGTCCATTGGCATATATTTAGGCCTAGCACACAGGCAGAGCAGAGAGGTCCCGTAACAGACGATCTGGCTTCATGTCAGCAGAGAATCAGTCTGCATGTCATAGCAGAGAATGAGGCTTCACGTCACCCACCACTGCAACAGTCCATTGGCATATATTTAGGCCTAGCACACAGGCAGAGCAGAGAGGTCCCGTAACAGACAATCTGGCTTCATGTCAGCAGAGAATCAGTCTGCATGTCATAGCAGAGAATCAGGCTTCACGTCAGCCACCACTGCAACAGTCCATTGTCATAAATTTAGGCCCAGCACCCAGGCAGAGGAGAGAGGTCCCGTAACAGACAATCTGGCTTCATGTCAGCAGAGAATTAGTCTGCATGTCATAGCAGAGAATCAGGCTTCATGTCAGCCACCACTGCAACAGTCCATTGGCATATATTTAGGCCTAGCACACAGGCAGAGGAGAGGTTCATTCAACTTTGGTAGCCTCGCAATATAATGGTAAAATGAAAATAAAAATAGGATTGAATGAGGAAGTGCCCTGGAGTCCAATAATATATGGTTATGGGGAGGTAGTTAATGTCTAATCTGGACAAGGGACGGACAGGTCCTGTGGGATCCATGCCTGGTTCATTTTTATGAACGTCAGCTTGTCCACATTGGCTGTAGACAGGCGGCTGCGTTTGTCTGTAATGACGCCCCCTGCCGTGCTGAATACACGTTCAGACAAAACGCTGGCTGCCGGGCAGGCCAGCACCTCCAAGGCATAAAAGGCTAGCTCTGGCCACGTGGACAATTTAGAGACCCAGAAGTTGAATGGGGCCGAACCATCAGTCAGTACGTGGATTGGTGTGCACACGTACTGTTCCACCATGTTAGTGAAATGTTGCCTCCTGCTAACACGTTGCGTATCAGGTGGTGGTGCAGTTAGCTGTGGCGTGTTGACAAAAGTTTTCCACATCTCTGCCATGCTAACCCTGCCCTCAGAGGAGCTGGCCGTGACACAGCTGCCTTGGCGACCTCTTGCTCCTCCTCTGCCTTGGCCTTGGGCTTCCACTTGTTCCCCTGTGACATTTGGGAATGCTCTCAGTAGCGCGTCTACCAACGTGCGCTTGTACTCGCGCATCTTCCTATCACGCTCCAGTGCAGGAAGTAAGGTGGGCACATTGTCTTTGTAGCGTGGATCCAGCAGGGTGGCAACCCAGTAGTCCGCACAGGTTAAAATGTGGGCAACTCTGCTGTCGTTGCGCAGGCACTGCAGCATGTAGTCGCTCATGTGTGCCAGGCTGCCCAGGGGTAAGGACAAGCTGTCCTCTGTGGGAGGCGTATCGTCATCGTCCTGCCTTTCCCCCCAGCCACGCACCAGTGATGGACCCGAGCTGCGTTGGGTGCCACCCCGCTGTGACCATGCTTCATCCTCATCCTCCTCCACCTCCTCCTCATCCTCGTCCTCCTCGTCCTCCAGTAGTGGGCCCTGGCTGGCCACATTTGTACCTGGCCTCTGCTGTTGCCAAAAACCTCCCTCTGAGTCACTTCGAAGAGACTGGCCTGAAAGTGCTAAAAATGACCCCTCTTCCTCCTCCTCCTCCTCCTCCTCCTGGGCCACCTCCTCTTCCATCATCGCCCTAAGTGTTTTCTCAAGGAGACATAGAAGTGGTATTGTAACGCTGATAACGGTGTCATCGCCACTGGCCATGTTGGTGGAGTACTCGAAACAGCGCAACAGGGCACACAGGTCTCGCATGGAGGCCCAGTCATTGGTGGTGAAGTGGTGCTGTTCTGTAGTGCGACTGACCCGTGCGTGCTGCAGCTGAAACTCCACTATGGCCTGCTGCTGCTCGCACAGTCTGTCCAGCATGTGCAAGGTGGAGTTCCACCTGGTGGGCACGTCGCATATGAGGCGGTGAGCGGGAAGGCCGAAGTTACGCTGTAGCGCAGACAGGCGAGCAGCAGCAGGATGTGAACGCCGGAAGCGCGAACAGACGGCCCGCACTTTATGCAGCAGCTCTGACATGTCGGGGTAGTTGTGAATGAACTTCTGCACCACCAAATTCAGCACATGCGCCAAGCAAGGGATGTGCGTCAAATTGGCTAGTCCCAGAGCTGCAACGAGATTTCTCCCATTATCACACACCACCAGGCCGGGCTTGAGGCTCACCGGCAGCAACCACTCGTCGGTCTGTTGTTCAATACCCCGCCACAACTCCTGTGCGGTGTGGGGCCTGTCCCCCAAACATATGAGTTTCAGAATGGCCTGCTGACGTTTACCCCGGGCTGTGCTGAAGTTGGTGGTGAAGGTGTGTGGCTGACTGGATGAGCAGGTGGAAGAAGAGGAGGAGGAAGCCGAGAAGGAGGAGGTGGCAACAGGAGGCAAAGAATGTTGCCCTGCGATCCTTGGCGGCGGAAGGACGTGCGCCAAACAGCTCTCCGCCTGGGGCCCAGCTGCCACTACATTTACCCAGTGTGCAGTTAGGGAGATATAGCGTCCCTGGCCGTGCTTACTGGTCCACGTATCTGTGGTTAGGTGGACCTTGCTACAGATGGCGTTGCGCAGTGCACACTTGATTTTATCAAATACTTGGTTGTGCAGGGAAGGCACGGCTCTCTTGAAGAAGTAGTGCCGGCTGGGAACAACATACTGTGGGACAGCAAGCGACATGAGCTGTTTGAAGCTGTCTGTGTCCACCAGCCTAAATGACAGCATTTCATAGGCCAGTAGTTTAGAAATGCTGGCATTCAGGGCCAGGGATCGAGGGTGGCTAGGTGGGAATTTACGCTTTCTATCAAATGTTTGTGAGATGGAGAGCTGAACGCTGGCGTGTGACATGGTTGAGACGCTTGGTGACGGAGGTGGTGGTGGTGGTGTTGGTGGTACATCCCCTGTTTGCTGGGCGGCAGGTGCCAACGTTCCTCCAGAGGCGGAGGAAGAGGCCGAGGCGGCAGCAGCAGAATAGGCCGAGGCGGCAGCAGCAGAAGAGGTAGCAGGGGGAGCCTGAGTGACTTCCTTGGTTTTAAGGTGTTTACTCCACTGCAGTTCATGCTTTGCATGCAGGTGCCTGGTCATGCAGGTTGTGCTCAGGTTCAGAACGTTAATGCCTCGCTTCAGGCTCTGATGGCACAGCGTGCAAACCACTCGGGTCTTGTCGTCAGCACATTGTTTGAAGAAGTGCCATGCCAGGGAACTCCTTGAAGCTGCCTTTGGGGTGCTCGGTCCCAGATGGCGGCGGTCAGTAGCAGGCGGAGTCTCTTGGCGGCGGGTGTTCTGCTTTTGCCCACTGCTCCCTCTTTTGCTACGCTGTTGGCTCGGTCTCACCACTGCCTCTTCCTCCGAACTGTGAAAGTCAGTGGCACGACCTTCATTCCATGTGGGGTCTAGGACCTCATCGTCCCCTGCATCGTCTTCCACCCAGTCTTGATCCCTGACCTCCTGTTCAGTCTGCACACTGCAGAAAGACGCAGCAGTTGGCACCTGTGTTTCGTCATCATCAGAGACATGCTGAGGTGGTATTCCCATGTCCTCATCATCAGGAAACATAAGTGGTTGTGCGTCAGTGCATTCTATGTCTTTCACCGCTGGGGAAGGGCTAGGTGGATGCCCTTGGGAAACCCTGCCAGCGGAGTCTTCAAACAGCATAAGAGACTGCTGCATAACTTGAGGCTGAGACAGTTTCCCTGGTATGCATGGGGGTGATGTGACAGACTGATGGGGTTGGTTTTCAGGCGCCATCTGTGCGCTTTCTGCAGAAGACTGGGTGGGAGATAATGTGAACGTGCTGGATCCACTGTCGGCCACCCAATTGACTAATGCCTGTACCTGCTCAGGCCTTACCATCCTTAGAACGGCATTGGGCCCCACCATATATCGCTGTAAATTCTGGCGGCTACTGGGACCTGAGGTAGTTGGTACACTAGGACGTGTGGATGTGGCAGAACGGCCACGTCCTCTCCCAGCACCAGAGGGTCCACTAACACCACCACGACCATGTCCACGTCCGCGTCCCTTACTAGATGTTTTTCTCATTGTTATGGTTCACCACAACAACAAATATATTATTTGGCCCAATGTATTGTATTCAAATTCAGCGGGATATAAATTTGAGGCCTAGTATTTAGGCGCTGGGTGACCGGTATGGATTTAGTGACAGAATTAGACTTGGAAATGCACAGAAGCGTGTGTGTGTGAAGTTATTCTGAATGACCCAATGTGCACCTTGAATATTATATACCCTTTTAGGGATAGATTTCAAATAGCTCTGATATAGCAGAAACCACTAAATTATGAAATTGCTAAATTGGGAATTGTATTTCAACCCAGAACAAAAAATGTGCTTTGACGGACACTAAATAACTTTCCCAGCCACAACAGGACAGCGTTAACGAGAGATTTAGCAGGATATAAATTTGAGGCCTAGTATTTAGGCGCTGGGTGACCGGTATGGATTTAGTGACAGAATTAGACTTGGAAATGCACAGAAGCGTGTGTGTGTGAAGTTATTCTGAATGACCCAATGTGCACCTTGAATATTATATACCCTTTTAGGGATAGATTTCAAATAGCTCTGATATAGCAGAAACCACTAAATTATGAAATTGCTAAATTGGGAATTGTATTTCAACCCAGAACAAAAAATGTGCTTTGACGGACACTAAATAACTTTCCCAGCCACAACAGGACAGCGTTAACGAGAGATTTAGCAGGATATAAATTTGAGGCCTAGTATTTAGGCGCTGGGTGACAGGTATGGGTTTAGTGACAGAATTAGACTTAGAAATACACAGTAGCGGGTGTGTGTGAAGTTATTCTGAATGACCCAATGTGCACCTTGAATATTATATACCCTTTTAGGGATAGATTTCAAATAGCTCTGATATAGCAGAAACCACTAAATTATGAAATTGCTAAATTGGGAATTGTATTTCAACCCAGAACAAAAAATGTGCTTTGACGGACACTAAATAACTTTCCCAGCCACAACAGGACAGCGTTAACGAGAGATTTAGCAGGATATAAATTTGAGGCCTAGTATTTAGGCGCTGGGTGACAGGTATGGATTTAGTGACAGAATTAGACTTAGAAATACACAGTAGCGGGTGTGTGTGAAGTTATTCTGAATGACCCAATGTGCACCTTGAATATTATATACCCTTTTAGGGATAGATTTCAAATAGCTCTGATATAGCAGAAACCACTAAATTATGAAATTGCTAAATTGGGAATTGTATTTCAACCCAGAACAAAAAATGTGCTTTGACGGACACTAAATAACTTTCCCAGCCACAACAGGACAGCGTTAACGAGAGATTTAGCAGGATATAAATTTGAGGCCTAGTATTTAGGCGCTGGGTGACAGGTATGGGTTTAGTGACAGAATTAGACTTAGAAATACACAGTAGCGGGTGTGTGTGAAGTTATTCTGAATGACCCAATGTGCACCTTGAATATTATATACCCTTTTAGGGATAGATTTCAAATAGCTCTGATATAGCAGAAACCACTAAATTATGAAATTGCTAAATTGGGAATTGTATTTCAACCCAGAACAAAAAATGTGCTTTGACGGACACTAAATAACTTTCCCAGCCACAACAGGACAGCGTTAACGAGAGATTTAGCAGGATATAAATTTGAGGCCTAGTATTTAGGCGCTGGGTGACAGGTATGGGTTTAGTGACAGAATTAGACTTAGAAATACACAGTAGCGGGTGTGTGTGAAGTTATTCTGAATGACCCAATGTGCACCTTGAATATTATATACCCTTTTAGGGATAGATTTCAAATAGCTCTGATATAGCAGAAACCACTAAATTATGAAATTGCTAAATTGGGAATTGTATTTCAACCCAGAACAAAAAATGTGCTTTGACGGACACTAAATAACTTTCCCAGCCACAACAGGACAGCGTTAACGAGAGATTTAGCAGGATATAAATTTGAGGCCTAGTATTTAGGCGCTGGGTGACAGGTATGGGTTTAGTGACAGAATTAGACTTAGAAATACACAGTAGCGGGTGTGTGTGAAGTTATTCTGAATGACCCAATGTGCACCTTGAATATTATATACCCTTTTAGGGATAGATTTCAAATAGCTCTGATATAGCAGAAACCACTAAATTATGAAATTGCTAAATTGGGAATTGTATTTCAACCCAGAACAAGAAATGTGCTTGAACGGACACTAAATAACTCGCCCAGCTACAGCACTAAGGACAGATTTAGCTGGATATAAATTTGAGGCCTAGTATTTAGGCGCTGGGTGACAGGTATGGGTTTAGTGACAGAATTAGACTTGGAAATGCACAGTAGCGGGTGTGTGAAGTTATTCTGAATGTCCCTATGTGCACCTTCAATATGATCTACCCTTTTAGGGATAGATTTCAAATAGCTCTGATATAGCAGAAACCACAAAATTATGAAATTGCTAAATTGGGAATTGTATTTCAACCCAGAACAAGAAATGTGCTTGAACGGACACTAAATAACTCGCCCAGCTACAGCACTAAGGACAGATTTAGCTGGATATAAATTTGAGGCCTAGTATTTAGGCGCTGGGTGACAGGTATGGGTTTAGTGACAGAATTAGACTTGGAAATGCACAGTAGCGGGTGTGTGAAGTTGTTCTGAATGTCCCTATGTGCACCTTCAATATGATCTACCCTTTTAGGGATAGATTTCAAATAGCTCTGATATAGCAGAAACCACTAAATTATGAAATTGCTAAATTGGGAATTGTATTTCAACCCAGAACAAGAAATGTGCTTGAACGGACACTAAATAACTCGCCCAGCTACAGCACTAACGACAGATTTAGCTGGATATGAATTTGAGGCCTAGTATTTAGGCGCTGGGTGACAGGTATGGGTTTAGTGACAGAATTAGACTTGGAAATGCACAGTAGCGGGTGTGTGAAGTTATTCTGAATGTCCCTATGTGCACCTTGAATATTATATACCCTTTTAGGGATAGATTTCAAATAGCTCTGATACAGCAGAAACCACTAAATTTTTAAACTGCTAAATTGGGAATTGTATTTCAACCCAGAACAAAAAATGTGCTTTGACGGACACTAAATAACTTTCCCAGCCACAACAGGACAGCGGTAACGAGAGATTTAGCGGGATATAAATTTGAGGCCTAGTATTTAGGCGCTGGGTGACCGGTATGGATTTAGTGACAGAATTAGACTGGGATATGGCCAAAAAATAACCACACTATTGCTGGTTAAATGCACTTGGTGATGGGCGCAGCTTGCCCCTGATGTAGTATATGGCCAAAAAATGAACAGACTATTGCTGGTTAAATGCACTTGGTGTCACAACTTGACCAACCACACTACTGAGGGTTAAATGCACTTGGTGACGGGCGCAGCTTGCCCCTGATGTAGTATATGGCCAAAAAATGAACAGACTATTGCTGGTTAAATGCACTTGGTGACGGGCGCAGCTTGCCCCTGATTTAGTATATGGCCAAAAAATGAACAGACTATTGCTGGTTAAATGCACTTGGTGTGATAGCTTGACCAACCACACTACTGAGGGTTAAATGCACTTGGTGACGGGCGCAGCTTGCCCCTGATGTAGTATATGGCCAAAAAATAAACAGACTATTGCTGGTTAAATGCACTTGGTGTGACAGCTTCACCCTGATGTAGGCTTTAGCCAAAAAACAAACGCACCATTGAGGGTTAAATGCACTTGGTGACAGGCGCAGCTTGCCCCTGATGTAGTATATGGCCAAAAAATAAACAGACTATTGCTGGTTAAATGCACTTGGTGTGACAGCTTCACCCTGATGTAGGCTTTAGCCAAAAAACAACCACACCATTGAGGGTTAAATGCACTTGGTCGCAGCTTGTGCTGGCGCACCACAAGACACAAAATGGCCGCCGATCACCCCAGAAAAATGTGACTGACAAACGGTCTGGGCAGCCTAAAAACAGTGAGCAATTGAGGATCAGCAGCTCAATGATCCACAGCTGCAGATCGATCAGTTAATCAAGTCCTTTGGAGGAGTTAATCTGCCTAATCTCGCCCTACTGTCGCAGCCGCAACCTCTCCCTACGCTAATCAGAGCAGAGTGACGGGCGGCGCTATGTGACTCCAGCTTAAATAGAGGCTGGGTCACATGGTGCTCTGGCCAATCACAGCCATGCCAATAGTAGGCATGGCTGTGATGGCCTCTTGGGGCAAGTAGTATGACGCTTGTTGATTGGCTGCTTTGCAGCCTTTCAAAAAGCGCCAAGAAAGCGTCACAAAAGCGCGAAGAAAGCGACGAACACCGAACCCGAACCCGGACTTTTACGAAAATGTCCGGGTTCGGGTCCGTGTCACGGACACCCCAAAATTCGGTACGAACCCGAACTATACAGTTCGAGTTCGCTCATCCCTAGTCCCAACCCCATTTATAAGGCAAGAAATCCCACTTATTAAACCTTACAGGGCACACCTGTGAAGTGAAAACCATTTCAGGTGACTACCTCTTGAAGCTCATCAAGAGAATGTCAAGATTGTGCAAAGCAGTAATCAAAGCAAAAGGTGACTACTTTGAAGAACCTAGAATATGACATATTTTCAGTTGATTCACACTTTTTTGTTATGTATATAATTCCACATGTGTTAATTCATAGTTTTGATGTCTTCAGTGTGAATCTACAATTTTCATAGTCATGAAAATAAAAAAAAATCTTTGAATGAGAAGGTGTGTCCAAACTTTTGGTCTGTACTGTATATATATGAGCTAATAGTGATGAGCGGGAGGTGCCATATTAGATTTTGCTATATTTCGCGAATATTCAATTGGATATTTGTCTTTTATTAGTCAAAATCGAATATTCATCATTATTCTATTTATCGCGAATAATATGCAATTTAATTATTTGCGTATTACGATTTTCTTTTAACTGTATAAGGCAACTTTCCTATTGGTTGGCTATAGCTATGGCTAATATGTGTATTTTACGAATATTCGCTATATTGCTATATATTCTTGTTTTAGAATATTATGAATATTATAAAAAACGAAGTTATAGCAATATAGCGACTATTCGTGAAATACACATATAGACTGCAATTTAGCTAATATAGTGCTATAGTCTTTTTTTATAGTCTAATTTTTTTTGTCTCTTCTGAAGTTCAGATTTTGAAAAAATTTACACTATTAAAAAAAAATCTATAGCACTATATTAGCTAAATTGCAGACTATATGTGTATTTCACGAATATTCGCTATATTGCTATAACTTAGTTTTTTTTTATATATTAGTCATCTTTGTCATATTCTAAAATTTAGAATATGATGAATATGACAAATGTTCTAAAAAAACAAAGTTATAGCAATATAGAGAATATATTCGTTATTTAGAATATTCGTCTTTTTTTTTCCAATCTGTACGGTCGTTCGCATACTCCTCCCCGACAAGTGTCCCTGTCACCATGGGAACGCCTGTGGGTTAGAATATACCATCGGATCTGAGTTTTCACAAGCTCAGGAAAAACTCAGATCCGATGGTATTACTAAACCCACAGGCGTTCCCATGGTAACGAGGGCACTTGTCGGGGAGGAGTTTGCGAACGACCGTAAATTTTTTAGAATATTCGTAATTTTATTTTCCATATGAAAACATGATTCCCCCCTGCTTAAAGAGGACCTTTCACCAGAATAAAACTTCTAAACTAACTATACAGACATGTAGAGCGGCGCCCAGGGACCCCCCTGCACTTACTGTTATACCTGGGCGCCGCTCCGTTCTCCCGTTATAGCCTCCGGTGCGCCGATCTACATGTCTGTATAGTTAGTTTAGAAGTTTTATTCTGGTGAAAGGTCCTCTTTAAAAGAAACCTGTCACCATGATTTTGCGCATAGAGCTGGGGACATGGGCTGCTAGATGGCCACTAGCACATCTGCAGTACCCAGTCCCCATAGCTCTCTGCGCTTTTATTGTGTTAAAAAACAGTTTTGATCGATAATCAAATTACCTGATATGAGTCCTGTAGCCGGAGATGAGTCAAGCGAAAGGAGCCCAGGGAACGAACTACATGCGCTAGCTCGTGCATCGCGAGATTTCGGCGCTCCAGCTCTGTGACGTCAGCCAGCAAGGAGGAGATTCGGAGGACGCGGGGCGGTGCTGGGCTCCTTTCCGCTTGACTCGTCTCCGGCTACAGGACTCATATCAGGTAATTTGCATATCGATCAAAACCGTTTTTTAACACAATAAAAGCGCAGAGAGCTATGGGACCTGGGTACTGCAGATGTGCTAGTGGCCATCTAGCAGCCCATGTCCCCAGCTCTATGCGCAAAATCATGGTGACAGCTTTCCTTTAACTTGCTTGTGGGCCAATAACTCATTGACCCACAAGAAAGAAGCAAGGAGGAATCATGTTTTCAGATGTTAAAAAATTACGAATATTCGATATAGCGAATATATAGCACTATATTCATAATATTAGCGAATTAGCAAAGTTGTGATACTCGCGATTAATATTCGCTATTCAAATATTTGCGCTCAACACTACTAACTAACTATCTAATGTAATTGGATAAGGAATAGGATCCAGATAAAAGCACAGAACACATCAATTTCACTGCAAAAAAAAAAAAAGATGTAGAAATTGGCTGCTAGGGAGTTTCTTATATAGTAAGGGGTAGACAACTTTCCCATTGGTTGCTAGAATTGTTGCTAAGCACTGACAAAGATATTGCAGCCTGCTCATTGGCCCACAAGCAAGAAAGGAGGTTACTGATGAAAAAAAAGAAATGTATAATATTCGTAATTACGAATATATAGCACTATATTCTACATCTTCGCGAATTCTCGAAGTGCAGATATTCGCGATAAAAATTTATGATTCTAATATTCGCAATCAGCACTACACATCCCTCCCTGGGCTGTGTGGGTTAGGTCAGGTGACCTCGCTGACCAACCCTGGCTCTCCTGCAGGTACTAAAGTGGCTCAGCCCTCTTCCCAGATACCTCAGTGTCAAGGTCCTTGCGTTTCTGAGTTCCTGATACTCTCGTGTGCTCCTGATCTATACTTTGTTCCTGGACTCTGCTTATCGTCTGATCCCTGCCTGCTTGCTTTGACTCTCCTGTTGCTGACCCCTGATTGCCTGACCTGTACCAGTGCGCCTGCCCTGACCTTTTACCTGTCTGACTACGCTTCTGCCTCATCCTTCGGTACTGCACTGTTGCTCCTAGTAATGACCCCGCCTGCCTGACTACATGTGTACTTCTGGTACCTACCCCTGGCAACTACCCTAATGGCTCAAGTCTATCCTCACCATCTGAGGCTCTAGTGAAAACCAGGTAGTTGCTTAGACATGCCCCTCCAGAGTATAGCCAGTCAGTGGGTTCACACCCGCTGATCCGTGACAAAACCTTTGTAATAGGCTTTTATTGTTTATATCCAGAGTCATATACTGGCGTACCTGTTACATAGTGGTAAGTTATTTTTGTTAAATCACTCCTTTTACCATTTAAATTTCTTGCACCCCTCCAATCTATACTCAACTCTGCTGCTTGGTTAATTTACCCCTTGCTGTACCTCTCCTTCCCCTCTTTGCCAATCCCTTCTCTGGTTCCTCAGTTCAAAATACTAACAATAAAGTACGTTAAAATTGTCTTTATTAAATTATATATTATAATATTTAATATATAATTTAATAAAGACAATTTTAACGTACTTTATTTAGGCAGTAAATAGATACACGTGATTAGTACGTAAACAATATCGTGAACCATTAGTTAATCCAAAATACTAACAATGACATACAAGGCCACCCACAATCTGTCCCCTCCTTACATTTCTCACCTTACCTCCTGAAACCTTCCCACGTGTAATCTTCAAGGCTCCCAAGACCTCCATCTTTCTTCTCCTCTAGTCTGCTGCTCACACAGAATTGTCTCCAAGATATCTCCTATGCATCCCGGATAGTCTAGACATCACTGCGCTTGACCATCAGACTCCCCCCCCCCCCCCCCCACACACACACTATTTAAACCTTCAAAAGCAATCTGGCAACTCACCTTTTCAGAAAAACCTTTAATCTACAATACTTCAGCATCTGCTACACAACCAGATGAGCAGTTTCACCCTTACCGACTGTCTTCTCCCCCCTCTTCCCTTGTATATTGCAAGTTCTCATGGCCAGGGTCTTGTCCCATTTTCTCTCTCAGTTAGTTCATGCTTATTGTACTTGCATTTATTTTGCTATGTACTTAAAGCTTTTTCATTTGTAGAGGCCTGGAATTAATAGCTCCCTCGTGTTTTTTTTTATTGTTGCTGTTGCTTTTTTACATAAATATATTTTTATTGTTAATACAATGTTATACTTTATTAATAATAATCACAATTAGAAGAACAGAATAATGGATTTGAAGGTTAAGTTCATCACCATTTGTTATATTTAATGTTGTAGGAGCTAATGGTTTTATTACTATTATCTGCCATATGCTATTATTGTTTTGGTTATTATTATTTTTTTTTATGATTAATACTAATGCAAATAAAAATAATAATTTGTGTAAAATAAAAGTTTAATACGAGGAACATTTGAAAATGTTTCATTTCTCTGGCTTCTTACTTATATCATTTACCCAGTAACTGTGAGCATTTATCACTCACTTAGATTTTTTTAAAAGTTGTGAAGTCTCCATAGGAAAAATCCTGTGATGTCAGACACAAGAAATGAAAACTAAACACTGTTCTCCAAATTAAGAGAAAAAGTGGGCAGACCTAGTGACTCATTTCTGCTCACATAAAAATGCCCATATCTCAAAAAGGGGGGAGCGCCACTTGAGAACATACTTTCCACTGAGACATAATGTCTGATTCCAATCATAAACCGCATTGACCAGTTGTATATCTCACATTTGCATAAAGAATGAGCTGGTTTTTTATTACGTCAAGGTATTAAACCACAGCCAGATAATATTTAGTGTTAGAACCCATCGTAAAATGGAATTAAAAGACAAAAATAATCAGCGATAAATTTCCGGTTAAACACAATTGAGGCTCACCTTTAGATATAGCATACGTGTTCCATTGTACAAGTGGTTCTTTGGTTTATTTCCGAATAGAATAGCTATTTACAGTTTTGTCATCATTTTCAAGGTCTTTTAGGTTTATTGACTAGTGATGATTGAGCATGCTCGGCCAAACACCTGTTCGGCTTGAGCATCTTGATGCTCGGCACATGGCGATACTTGGCCGAGTACCACATGTGCTCGAGCGCCATGCTCGAATCCCCCCCCCCCGCACGTTTTTAAAATATCAGTGACATCAGTGTACAATAAACGTGCAAGTAAGTACTGCCCTCACTGTAATGCCAGTAGCTATGTTGGCTACTGGCATTACAGTGATTGGCTGGCCGGATCTCGTCATCGGGTGCTATATAGCACCCGATGACGCATGTTCGGCTCATTTGTAGTCAGGGAGAGCTGTGCATAGGAAGGGACAGACAGTGTAGGGAGTGTAATAGGAAGATTTTTAAACAAAAAACTTTTCAGAGACCCAAAAGTCATTTTAAGGACTATTGTGTGTGACAGCAGCAGTATGTATTTTTAGCGCATCCTGCACTAAATATCGTGTAATAGGCCGCTGCGGAAAGTTAAATTATTTGCGCCATATCTCCTGTGTAAAGTGTGCGCATCCCTAAAATATCAGTGACATCCAGTGTACATTTTCCATATCTTTCTGTGTCTTATCCTCTTGCTTGAGGGTGTCAATGATGGCCTTCTGGACAGCAGTCAGGTCGGCAGTCTTACCCATGATTGCGGTTTTGAGTAATGAACCAGGCTGGGAGTTTTTAAAAGCCTCAGGAATCTTTTGCAGGTGTTTAGAGTTAATTAGTTGATTCAGATTATTGGGTTAATAGCTCGTTTAGAGACCCTTTTCATGATATGCTAATTTTTTTAGATAGGAATTTGGGGTTTTCATGAGCTGTATGCCAAAATCATCAATATTAAAACAATAAAAGGCTTGAACTACTTCAGTTGGTGTGTAATGAATCTAAAATATATGAAAGTCTAATGTTTATCAGTACATTACAGAAAATAATGAACTTTATCACAATATGCTAATTTTTTTAGAAGGACCTGTATACCTGTTTCCGCCAAATACTAATTGAGGGGTGCCCTATACCTTCTTCCACAAAATGCTGATTGAGGGGAGCTATTGCTATATACCTTTTTCCACCAAATACTGATTGAGGGCTGCAATATACCTTCTTCTACAAATACTGCTCTTCTCTACAGACTTAGGCAGAGGGTCATTTAGAAAATGACAGGCAGAGGAAGAGGCAGACCGTTCCGCAGGGATGGTAGGGGTCAGGCATGTGCACCAGGCCGGAGCCTACGACAGCTGGAGAAGGCGGGTGCAATAACTTCAAAGGGCGCACCAGAGTTGGTTGAGTGGCTCACTCAGCCTTACGCTTCTAAACCCTCCTCATCCTCTGCATCTGCACGCTTCTGTGTGCACCCCCAAAGACAACACCACCACCATAGCCCCTCCACTCGAGTCAGAGGAATTGTAGCTGGCCAGCTAAGACCTGTCCTAGGTTGCTAACATAGCTGATATGTTTATACAGCTAGAGCTGCCAATAACCTTAATACATTTCCTATGTTTGTGTGTTAAAGACAAAAGCACAGTTATTTACAGTGACTTCATGTTTGGATGTCATAAAACTGTTTTATATTGTGTTCACAGAAGCAGAAAAGATAATATGCCTTTAAGATTCATTATATAATGTATGGTAAGCTCAATGACAGCATAAACAACAGAAAGCATAGAGTTAAACTGTTGTTGCTGGGCAGGAGTCTCGACCAATCACAGCTAGCCTCACACAGCCCAGGAGTTTTGACCAAATACAGCCAGACTCACACACAGCCTGTGTGGGAAATACACCAGAGGAGAGGAGCAGAACAGACACACACTCCACTAAGGCCAAAATAGGTATTTTAAACAGTTATATAATGTTCCGACTGTTAATATAGCAATTAGAACTGTATACTGAACTGGTTATATGTATATATAATTACAGTTCCACCATACAAATTGCATACAAATGAACTACTGAGCCATACAATCATACAATCCAAACAAATTGCATACAAATGCAAACTGCTCATACCAGATCATAAGCAATTGTATAGAGCAAACTGCAAACCAAGTAGAGTACCACATGTGCTCGAGCGCCATGCTCGAATCCCCCCCCCCCCCCCGCACGTTTTTAAAATATCAGTGACATCAGTGTACAATAAACGTACAGTGCCCTCACTGTAATGCCAGTAGCTATGTTGGCTACTGGCATTACAGTGATTGGCTGGCCGGATCTCGTCATCGGGTGCTATATAGCACCCGATGATGCATGTTCGGCTCATTTGTAGTCAGGGAGAGCTGTGCATAGGAAGGGGCAGACAGTGTAGGGAGTGTAATAGGAAGATTTTTTAACAAAAAACTTTTCAGAGACCCAAAAGTCATTTTAAGGACTATTGTGTGTGACAGCAGCAGTATGTATTTTTAGCGCATCCTGCACTAAATATCGTGTAATAGGCCGCTGCGGAAAGTTAAATTATTTGCGCCATATCTCCTGTGTAAAGTGTGCGCATCCCTAAAATATCAGTGACATCCAGTGTACATTTTCCGTAGATAGTGTCCGCTGCGGACAGTTAAATTATCCCCGCCACATCTCCAGTGTAAAGTGTGCACATCCAAAAAAGATCAGTGACATCCAGTGTACTTTTTCAATATACGGTGTCCACTGCGGACAGTGAGATTAGCTGCACCACATCTCCTGTGTAAAGTGTGCGCATCCCTAAAAATCAGTGACAACCAGTGTACTTTTTCTGTAGATGGTGTCCGTTGCGGACAGTTAAATTATCCGTGCCACATCTCCTGTGAAAAATGTGTGCATGAAAAAAATATTAGTGACATCCAGTGTACTTTTTCAATAGACGGCGTCCGCTGCGGACAGTGAGATTAGCTGCACCACATCTCCTGTGTAAAGTGTGCGCATCCCTAAAATATCAGTGACATCCAGTTTACTTTTTCAATACACGGTGACTGCTGCGGACAGTGAGACTAGCTGTGCCACATCTCCAGTGCAAAGTGTGCGCATCTCAAAAATATCAGTGACATCCAGTGTACTTTTTCAATATACGGTGTCCACTGCGGACAGTGAGATTAGCTGCACCACATCTCTTGGGTAAAGTGTGCGCATCCCTAAAAAATCTGTGACAACCAGTGTACTTTTTCAATATACGGTGTCCACTGCGGACAGTGAGATTAGCTGCACCACATCTCCTGTGTAAAGTGTGTGCATCCCTAAACTATCAGTGACATCCAGTTTACTTTTTAAATACACGGTGACCGCTGTGGACAGTGAGACTAGCTGTGCCACATCTCCAGTGTAAAGTGTGCGCATCCCTAAAATATCAGTGACATCCAGTTTACTTTTTCAATACACGGTGACTGCTGCGGACAGTGAGACTAGCTGTGCCACATCTCCAGTGCAAAGTGTGCGCATCTCAAAAATATCAGTGACATCCAGTGTACTTTTTCAATATACGGTGTCCACTGCGGACAGTGAGATTAGCTGCACCACATCTCTTGGGTAAAGTGTGCGCATCCCTAAAAAATCAGTGACAACCAGTGTACTTTTTCAATATACGGTGTCCACTGCGGACAGTGAGATTAGCTGCACCACATCTCCTGTGTAAAGTGTGTGCATCCCTAAAATATCAGTGACATCCAGTTTACTTTTTAAATACACGGTGACCGCTGTGGACAGTGAGACTAGCTGTGCCACATCTCCAGTGTAAAGTGTGCGCATCCCTAAAATATCAGTGACATCCAGTTTACTTTTTCAATACACGGTGACTGCTGCGGACAGTGAGACTAGCTGTGCCACATCTCCAGTGCAAAGTGTGCGCATCTCAAAAATATCAGTGACATCCAGTGTACTTTTTCAATATACGGTGTCCACTGCGGACAGTGAGATTAGCTGCACCACATCTCTTGGGTAAAGTGTGCGCATCCCTAGAAAATCAGTGACAACCAGTGTACTTTTTCCGTAGATGGTGTCCGTTGCGGACAGTTAAATTATCCGTGCCACATCTCCTGTGTAAAATGTGTGCATGAAAAAAATATTAGTGACATCCAGTGTACTTTTTCAATAGACGGCGTCCGCTGCGGACAGTGAGATTAGCTGCACCACATCTCCTGTGTAAAGTGTGTGCATCCCTAAAATCTCAGTGGCATCCAGTTTACTTTTTCAATACACGGTGACTGCTGCGGACAGTGAGACTAGCTGTGCCACATCTCCAGTGTAAAGTGTGCGCATCTCAAAAATATCTGTGACATCCAGTGTACTTTTTTAATAGACGGTGTCCGCTGCGGACAGTGAGATCAGCTGCACCACATCTCCTGTGTAACGTGTGTGCATCCCTAAAATATCAGTGAGATCCAGTGTACTTTTTCCGTAGACGTCCGCTTCTGACAGTGAACTTACCAGGGCAACATCTGCAGTGTAACGTGAGCTCTTCAAACAAAATTCTGTGACATACATTGTACTTTTTCCGTAGACTGTGAATGCTTTTGACAGTGACCTTACCAGGGCCACATCTGCAGTGTAACGTGTGCACTTTAAAAATGTTTCTGTGACATACATTGTAATTTTTCCGTAGACGGTGTCCTCTTCTGACAGTGACCTTACCAGGGCCACATCTGCAGTGTAAAGTGTGCGCTTCAAAAATGTATCTGTGACATACAATGTAATTTTTCTGTAGATGGTGTGTCCGGTTCTGACACTGACCTTACCAGGGCCACATCTGCAGTGTAACGTGTGCGCTTCCAAAAATTTCTGTGACATACAATGTAATTTTTCTGTAGACGGTGTCTGCTTCTGACAGTGACCATACCAGGACCACATCTGCTGTGTAACGTGTGTGCTTCAAAAATTTATCTGTGGCATACAATGTAATTTTTTGTAGATTGTGTCCGCTTCTGACAGTGACCATACCAGTGCCACATCTGCAGTGTAACATGTGCGCTGCAAAAATGTACATGTGACATACAGTGTACTTTGTCAGCTTTGAAACCATACTCCCTCTGGAAACTAAAGACTGTGGTTTCCCAGAAGCAGCTCGGCGAGTCATGGGAATAATGCCGTCGGTCGCCATCGTTTATGGTCGGAACTACGACGCTATCTGATCGTCTTTGAACCTCCGACTTTCGTTTTTGATTAATGAAAACATTCTTAGCAAATGCTTTTGCTTTGGTTCGTCTTGAACCGGTCCAAGAATTTCACCTCTAGCGGCACAATAAGGATGCCCCGGGCCGTCCCTCTTAATCATGGCCCCAGTTCCGAAAACCTACAAAATAGAACTGGAGTCCTATTCCATTATTCCTAGCTGAAGTATTCAATCGACCCGGCCTGCTTTGAACACTGTACATTTTTTCAATGGTCAGCTAAGCAGCAGGCACTCTCCCATAATTTTTTTAATGGTCCGCTCAGCAGCAGGCCCCCAACCATAATGATTTCGAGGGTTAGCTCAGCAGCAGGCTCTCGCATAATTTTTTTTAGAAGGTCAGATCACCTGCAGGCACTCTTCTAATGGTACCAAATAGGTAATTTGTGCTTGGATGTTGTAGCGGTAGCCGTTTCTCTGGCTCCCACTCCAGAATCGAACACTGATTCCCCCTTACCCTTGGTCACCGTGGTTGGCACTGAAAATAACATCGAAAGTTGATAGGGCAGACATCCGAATGGATCGTCGCCGTCACGGGGACGTGTGATCGGCCACAGGTTATCTAGAGTCACCAAAGCGGCAGTAGGCCCTCACCCATAATGTTTTAGATTGTCAGATCAGCAGGTGCCTGCTCCAAATGTTTTTGAGGGTCACCAGCAGGCCATCCATCATAATTTTTCAAGGCTGTGTATGATGTCCTCCTTTATGTGTAACAAAGGGTGTATTAGAGTGTCGGTTCCTTGTAATTTTTGGCAGACCTTTCACTTAGTGCATAGGCTTTATGAGTGTAGGAGTCTCACTACCTGAACATTTGTACCACAATGTGAATGAGGCCCTCCTTTATGTGATATACAGGTTGTATCGGAGTGCCTCTTCCTTGTAATTTTTGGCAGCACTTGCACTTTATATACAAGTAAATATACAGGAAAGAATGTTTCCTAACAATGTTTCCTCTAAAATCGATTTTATCTTCGGCTTGGTGCGTATTATTATCAGTCTGTAATAGTGGCGTACTACTCGGACAAGATCGTTCCAAGTAGCGACTTGGGAGTCCAAGATGCATCCAGACATCCTCCCCATGCTGTTCCTGAACCATTTCGGTGGTGTTTCCATCAATTTTTGACCTTTTCCAATTAACCAGACACCATCCCCTCTTCAGAGCAGGGGGTGTCTGGTTTAATGCTTGGGTTCTTTGATCAACTTCCATTATATTCGAGCATCCCGATGTGTTCGGCCCTAGCCCCCGAGCACCTAAACACTATGGTGCTCGATCAACACTATTATTGACCACTAGAGATGGCCTTGCAGTTCGCCCGGCAGTCATTTCGCTGTGAACTTTGCTTGTTCGCGATTCACAGAACAAGCAAACATAAGGAAATATTCGCGTGCGCCATATTTTTTTTCATAGCGCCGAACTTTGACCCATGGCACATCCATCCGGTGGGACATGACAGACAATTGAGATGTTACAGCACATAGACACCCCCTAACCCTATAACAGAATTTGATTTGGCAGCCATTTTACATGATGTGCTTTGCCAGTGTAGGGAGAGGTTAAATTTTGGAGCAGGGACAAGTTAGGGACACCAAATGCTAGCTAATAGGGCCAAAAAAGTCATTTTAAGGACTGGTATAGGTGTGCTAAGAACTGATTGAGGGGTGCTATATACCAGTTTCCGCCAAATACTGATTGAGGAGTGTCATATACCTTCTTCCACAAAATACTGATTGAGGGGTGCTTTTGCTATATACCTTCTTCCACCAAATACTGATTGAGGACTGCGATACACCTGCTTCCACAAAATACTGATTTAGGGGTGCCATATACCTGTTTCCGCCAAATACTGATTGAAGGATGCTATATACTTCTTCCAAAAAATCCTGATTGAGGGGTGCTATATACCTGTTTCTGCCAAATAATGATTGAGGGTTGCTATATACCAGTTTCCGCCAAATATTGATTGAGGGGTGCTATATACCTTCTTCCACAAAATACTGATTATGGGGTGCTATTGCTATATACCTTCTTCCACCAAATACTGATGGAGGGCTGTGATACACCTGCATACACAAAATAATGATTGAGGGGTGCCATATACATGTTTCCGCCTAATACTGATTAAGGGGGGCTATTGCTATATACCTGCTTCAACAAAATACTGGTTGAGGGCTGCGATACACCTGCTTCCACAAAATACTGATGGAGGGCTGTGATACACCTGCATACACAAAATAATGATTGAGGGGTGCCATATACCTGTTTCTGCCAAATACTGATTGAGGGGTGCTATATACCTGTTTCCGACAAATACTGATCGAGGGGTGCTATATACCAGTTTCTGCCAAATATTGATTGAGGGGGTGCTATATACCTTCTTCCAAAAAATACTGATTAAGGGGTGCTTTTGCTATATACCTTCTTCCACCAAATACTGATTCTGATTGAGGGCTGTGATACACCTGCTTTCACTAAATACTGATTGATGGGTGCCATATACCTGTTTCTGCTAAATACTGATTAAGGGGTGCTATATACTTGTTTCCACCAAATACTGATTGAGGGGTGCTATTGCTATATACCTTCTTCCACCAAATACTAATTGAGGGCTGCGATACACCTACTTCCACAAAATACTGATTCAGGGGTTCCATATACCTGTTTCCGCCAAATCCTGATTGAGGGGTGCTATATACCAGTTTCTGCCAAATACTGATTGAGGGGTACTATATACCTTCTTCCACAAACTACTGATTGAGAGGTGCTATTAAAATATATACCTTCTTCCACTAAATACTGATTGAGGGCTGCGATACACCTTCTTCCACAAAATACTGATTGAGGGGTGCCATATACCTGTTTTCACCAAATACTGATTAAGGGGTGCTATATACCTTCTTCCACAAACTACTGATTGAGGGGTGCTATTGCTATATACCTTCTTCCACCAAATACTGATTGAGGGGTGCTATATACCAGTTTCTGCCAAATACTGATTGAGGGGTGCTATATACCTTCTTCCACCAAATACTGATTGAGGGCTGCGATACACCTGCTTCCACAAAATACTGATTGAGGGGTGCCATATACCTGTTTTCACCAAATACTGATTAAGGGGTGCGATACACCTGCTTCCACAAAATACTGATTGAGGGGTGCTATACAGGTCCTTCTCAAAAAAATTGCATATTGTGATAAAGTTCATTATTTTCTGTAATGTACTGATAAACATTAGACTTTCATATATTTTAGATTCATTACACACTAACTGAAGTAGTTCAAGCCTTTTATTGTTTTAATATTGATGATTTTGGCATACAGCTCATGAAAACCCAAATTTCCTATCTAAAAAAAGTAGCATATTTCATCCGACCAATAAAAGAAAAGTGTTTTTAATACAAAAAAAGTCAACCTTCAAATAATTATGTTCAGTTATGCACTCAATACTTGGTCTGGAATCCTTTTGCAGAAATGACTGCTTCAATGCGGCGTGGCATGGAGGCAATCAGCCTGTGGCACTGCTGAGGTGTTATGGAGGCCCAGGATGCTTCGATAGCAGCCTTAAGCTCATCCAGAGTGTTGGGTCTTGCGTCTCTCAACTTTCTCTTCCCAATATCCCACAGATTCTCTATGGGGTTCAGGTCAGGAGAGTTGGCAGGCCAATTGAGCACAGTAATACCATAGTCAGTAAACCATTTACCAGTGGTTTTGGCACTGTGAGCAGGTGCCAGGTCGTGCTGAAAAATGAAATCTTCATCTCCATAAAGCTTTTCATCAGATGGAAGCATGAAGTGCTCCAAAATCTCCTGATAGCTAGCTGCATTGACCCTGCCCTTGATAAAACACAGTGGACCAACACCAGCAGCTGACATGGCACCCCAGACCATCACTGACTGTGGGTACTTGACACTGGACTTCAGGCATTTTGGCATTTCCCTCTCCCCAGTCTTCCTCCAGACTCTGGCACCTTGATTTCCGAATGACATGCAAAATTTGCTTTCATCCGAAAAAAGTACTTTGGACCACTGAGCAACAGTCCAGTGCTGCTTCTCTGTAGCCCAGGTCAGGCGCTTCTGCCTCTGTTTCTGGTTCAAAAGTGGCTTGACCTGGGGAATGCGGCACCTGTAGCCCATTTCCTGCACACGCCTGTACACGGTGGCTCTGGATGTTTCTATCCAGACTCAGTCCACTGCTTCCGCAGGTCCCCCAAGGTCTGGAATCAGTCCTTCTCCACAATCTTCCTCAGGTTCCGGTCACCTCTTCTCGTTGTGCAGCGTTTTCTGCCACACTTTTTCCTTCCCACAGACTTCCCACTGAGGTGCCTTGATACAGCACTCTGGGAACAGCCTATTCGTTCAGAAATTTCTTTCTGTGTCTTACCCTCTTGCTTGAGGGTGTCAATGATGGCCTTCTGGACAGCAGTCAGGTCGGCAGTCTTATCCATGATTGCGGTTTTGAGTAATGAACCAGGCTGGGAGTTTTTAAAAGCCTCAGGAATCTTTTGCAGGTGTTTAGAGTTAATTAGTTGATTCAGATTATTGGGTTAATAGCTCGTTTAGAGAACCTTTTCATGATATGCTAATTTTTTTAGATAGGAATTTGGGGTTTTCATGAGCTGTATGCCAAAATCATCAATATTAAAACAATAAAAGGCTTGAACTACTTCAGTTGGTGTGTAATGAATCTAAAATATATGAAAGTCTAATGTTTATCAGCACATTACAGAAAATAATGAACTTTATCACAATATGCTAATTTTTTTAGAAGGACCTGTATACCTGTTTCCGCCAAATACTAATTGAGGGGTGCCCTATACCTTCTTCCACAAAATGCTGATTGAGGGGAGCTATTGCTATATACCTTTTTCCACCAAATACTGATTGAGGGCTGCAATATACCTTCTTCTACAAATACTGCTCTTCTCTACAGACTTAGGCAGAGGGTCATTTAGAAAATGACAGGCAGAGGAAGAGGCAGACCGTTCCGCAGGGATGGTAGGGGTCAGGCATGTGCACCAGGCCGGAGCCTACGACAGCTGGAGAAGGCGCGTGCAATAACTTCAAAGGGCGCACCAGAGTTGGTTGAGTGGCTCACTCAGCCTTACGCTTCTAAACCCTCCTCATCCTCTGCATCTGCACGCTTCTGTGTGCACCCCCAAAGACAACACCACCACCATAGCCCCTCCACTCGAGTCAGAGGAATTGTAGCTGGCCAGCTAAGACCTGTCCTAGGTTGCTAACATAGCTGATATGTTTATACAGCTAGAGCTGCCAATAACCTTAATACATTTCCTATGTTTGTGTGTTAAAGACAAAAGCACAGTTATTTACAGTGACTTCATGTTTGGATGTCATAAAACTGTTTTATATTGTGTTCACAGAAGCAGAAAAGATAATATGCCTTTAAGATTCATTATATAATGTATGGTAAGCTCAATGACAGCATAAACAACAGAAAGCATAGAGTTAAACTGTTGTTGCTGGGCAGGAGTCTCAACCAATCACAGCTAGCCTCATACAGCCCAGGAGTTTTGACCAAATACAGCCAGACTCACACACAGCCTGTGTGGGAAATACACCAGAGGAGAGGAGCAGAACAGACACACACTCCACTAAGGCCAAAATAGGTATTTTAAACAGTTATATAATGTTCCGACTGTTAATATAGCAATTAGAACTGTATACTGAACTGGTTATATGTATATATAATTACAGTTCCACCATACAAATTGCATACAAATGAACTACTGAGCCATACAATCATACAATCCAAACAAATTGCATACAAATGCGAACTGCTCATACCAGATCATAAGCAATTGTATAGAGCAAACTGCAAACCAAGTAGAACAAGTAAACTATTGGTTAACCTCAGATATACCTCTCGGAGCAGAGAGATCATAAAGTGCTTAAATAACGTAAAGTGAGAGTACAGATACTTAAGTGAGAAATATATCCACCATTTTATGTTGAATGACAAGATTGAACAGTTGACCCACCATCTTATGAATACCGCCATTTTATGTTACTTTATTCAACACGTGTTTTGTACATGGACTATCTGCTGCAGAGGCAGCAGTGTTATATATTAAGAAAGTTTAAGTTAATAAAGAAGTTATTTCAAGCATTTGGTATGCTTTTTAAACCTACTGCTTCCATAGAACGGCGCTAGAGGAATTACAGAGAATAGACAGTCGGGTTAGACTAAAAAGTAAATAATATCAAAATTCTTCTAATGCCACAGCGCAAAAGGCACTTCATAGTGCTGCGCCTGCTATAGTGGAACTATTACCCTCAGAGAGCGAAGTGATATCGCTCCTCAACTTGCACAGTTAAGAGCACATTAGAGCAGCGGAGCGCCAGCATATACCACCGCGCAGCAACTGTTCCCTGAGTGAGCAAGCAAAGACACCTCAGCGGAGCTACCATAGAGGCCATAGAACGTGTGCATTAGTCAAAAAGCAGTCGACTCCTAAAGTGTCAGAACGGCAAAGGCAAAATAGTCAGAGAAAGAACGCCAACCCTCCTGCAATCACTAGAGAGAGAAAGAGACGCATGGTGGGAGGCCAAAGTCCACGGAGAGACCATGTACTGGAGCCTGCTATTTTGCCGCCACTAGGCCCAAAGCCTGCACAGCATATCCAAGCCAGCGCATCGCAAGTCATCACAGAGCATCGCAAGTCATCACATCACAGCAAGAAAAGACACGTCTCCTTTAAGACTGACATTTGTTCCTGCTCTTCAGAATAAGGTCAGAGCTTTCCTTTTATTACTTATCATTGCACATAGGTTTTGGTATAAAGAGACATTTTCGTGTTCAGGAAAAAAAGACAAAACACAGTTTGTAATACATTTAAAGTGAACGTCATTTATTTCTGCATTTTGTCAGTATTGCATTTAAAGTGAAAGTCATTAATTTCTGCATTTGTCAGTATTACATTTAAAGTGAAAGGCAACTTATTATCCATATTGATTTTTTATAGCATTTAAAGTAAAATGTCCGAGCCTAGTATTACCATGCCACTGTTAGAGGATACAAAGATAGATAGGGTAGAAGGTGAAGAGCAAGACAACCTGTCTAAGTTAGAAGAGTCTAAGTGTTGCCTCAAACAGAGCCTTTGGAGCAAGAAGTAGCACTGAAAGAGAAGAAGTTCGCCCGGATGTATGATAGGTGGAAATCATACATTAAAGACATTTGTAGAAAGCTAAAGCAAGAAAGTATAAAAAGGAACTTGAATGACATGGTAGAGACAGTAGAAGAATCTGAATCAGAGCTTATGGCAGCATATGTCAACCTGCGGTCATCTACGACACCTTCTCAGGATATTGTAAGGAACATGGACACATGTACTGCCGTCACTAAAGATTTAGTAAAGCTCATGAGAGAACTTTCATCTGCAGCAAACTATGATAAAGTTACAGCAAGAAAGAGAATGAACTAGCTTTTTATGAAAGACTATGCTAGGTCCTTAGGGGGAACCACAATCTCAAGTGTGACTTCCTTCGCTAGCAGAAGTGGCACCCACATATCAGAGTCCTTAAGTACTTCAGCCAAAAGAAAGGAATTAGCTGAACAACTTGCTATCAAGAGAGCAGAAATTGAGATGGAAGCTGCCATCAAGGCAGCGCTATCACATGGAGGCACAGCGCCATCAAATGGAAGCTGAAATGGAGGCACAGCACCAACAGATGAAAAGTATGGAAAGGCAGAAAATAGTTAATATCATAGAAGCCAGACTCAGAGTACACGAAGATGATATGAATCACAGTAGTCATAGGTTTAAATCTGTACCAAGTGAATAAACAGACTCCTACTTTCATTCATACACCCAGGAGGATGGAAGGGAATCTCCAGCATGTAGAGAAGAAATAAGTTATTATCCTTCCATCCCTGTTCAGAAAAACAAAGAGAGGCCTAGTCCAGTGTCAGGAAAAAGGTGTGTGAATGTACCCTCTATCTCTTCCAGAAAAGATAAAGAAAGGGACTCACCTAATTCAGAACTAAGTGAGAAAATAGAACAGGATGATTCTATTCCTAGATGTCACGGCAATGCACAGGAGAGTATTACAACCATTGTCCCAGAAAGACAACAGAGAACAGTCCTAGCTAGACTTCCCGTTCTGGAACCTATTGTATTTTCAGGAGACGTGCTGAAGTTCATAGAGTGGAAGGCAAGCTTTGAAATGATCATTGAGCATCATTGCTTCAGTCCAGTTGACAAGTTATTCTACCTTTAGAGATATGTTGGTGGGGAAGCAAAGGAAGTTTTTGAAGGTAACGTCTATAGAAGAGACGAAGAAGCCTACAAGCAAGCTTGGGAAAATTTGAATGCAAGATATGGTCATCCTTTCTTATTACAAAGAGCCTTTAGAGAGAAAGAACACTTCAGACTCCAAAAGTATGGTGACTTCCTGCAAGCATGCAGCAATGCCATCCCACATGTTCAAGGACTGAAGTACTGAATGACTATCTAAAAAAACACAGGATGCTAACTAAGTTACCTGAAGATGTGGCTTCTAGATGGAATCGCTATGAGACTAAACAGTTAGATGTAGGTAAGAACTTCCCAAGTTTTAAAGAGTTCTCAGAGTTCGTCAATAAGGAAGCACGGATAGCATGTAATCCAGTCACATCATCTTACGTCTTAGAAGAGAGGCCTGCAAGAGAGATAAGACGTGCAAGAGCAACTAGCTTTTCAACCAACACAGCAGCTTAAGGTCCAGATACCTACGAGAGCAAGTTTAAAGTCACTACTGGGATCAGTAGAGAGACAGAACCGAAAAATCTTCAGACTACATTCAAATGTAATAAACAATTCAGAGGACCTCACCAGCAACCTACTGGAGCTCAGTCTTTCAGGTACCAACTGAAAACCAAAAGAATTTATAAAGACAATCAGACTGGCTCACAGTATTTTTGCATTTATTACAATTGATAAAATTACAGTTATTAAAATAACAATTATAAAAATAAATTGCTCACTAAATATTAGACATATCCTAATTACATGTCAACTCATTAGCATAAATAGATAGGTACTTTAAATGCGGAGCTCACGCATATACCTAAATGACAGGAGTACTCCAGAAATATGACCACTTGATTGTGCTGCTTGGTGTCTGTCAATAGCGTATTAGATTTAAACTTTTCAAATGCTCTGATACTTATGTAATAACTTGCCAGTGATCTGCATACAAGTCGTTGAAAAAGTATCCACCTTGCGGTCGCCAGTGTATGGTTCTAGCATCCAAAGGAATACTTTGTGCTTTCTTTGGTATCGGCGTTAGCTTCCTACCTCCTGCCACAAGGTAGTCTCTCCGCTTCTCCTTCTCGGCGTCTCACGTGACATGACCTGGAGATGACTCAAATGTATGTTCTGTGGAGAGAACCACTCCATACACAAGTGCCAACAATTGAAGGAGGTTCTACATAGCCGAGACGTTCAGGAAGGACAAAAGTGGGATGGGGAGGGGGGTGTATGGGGGGGGGAGGTGAGTCAGAGGCGGAGAAGGAGAGTAATAAAAAAAAGGAATATATGCTTTTGGCTTTGAATGTAATGAATCATTTGTAGTCAGCTGTTTAACAGATATTTACTTTGTGGGGGTCATTATTGATGTGCTAAGAGTTAGCTTTTCTCAAAGTTGGGTATTTCACTTATAAGTGGGAGGTGGGTGGGGGAGGGAAGAAAAAAAGGAAAAAAGTGGGAAAAGTACATGTATTTTAAGTCCAGAACGACATTTTACTGATGATGTACTTGAACTGACATTTGTATATGCTATTTTGTCACCAATGGCTTTGTATACAGCTTACGTGTATTTTTCCTTTTTTTTTTTTTTTTTTTTAATAAATATTTATTTAACACTTTTCATACATATATTTAAAACAGGAAGCCAACAATTCCCCAGTTACGCAGTGGGGGTACACATTGCAGAATACAAATTGTTTACATCCTCATGTATTTCATAATTACTCTCGGTTAAGTTTTCGATCATCATGTATTACAAAGTTATTTAGTGGACTCCCTTTACTACATATATTCCCCGTATCAACTTCATTTTACTTCACAAAACAAATACATCAAGAAAATAAACATACCCTCACCCCCACCCTATCCCACCCATCCCCCCACCCTCTTGGTTGTCCTGGGGGGCCTCTGCAGGTGATTTGTTTCCGTAGTCCTTTTTCTGGCTTCTATTTCTGACCAGTATCCCTCCTTCTTAATTTTTATCTACTTATTTATTTCTTTTTTTTCTCCTTTTCCCTTCCTTATTATCGCACTTTTCTCCTGACTAATATACTCATATCTCTGCACCCTCTCACATAGATTTTTCCACTCTTCCACACTTGGAGGGCTGCTCGCTCCCCATCCTCTAGCCAGCACCACCCGCGCAAGCATTAAACCTTTTTCCCATTTCCTTTCACTTTCTCTGTTCACCCCAATTCTTCTGGTATCCCCCAGCACTGCTATGCTGATCTCTAGTGTGGCGAGATGTCCCGTTGCTCTACTAAGGTCCTGAAATACTTGCGCCCAATAGCCCTGCACAATATGGCAATACCAAATCAGATGGTCAAAATCGGCCCCCACCTTACTACACTTCCAGCACTTTGCCTCCGCTGTTTTATACATCTTGCTCAATGCCCAGGGGGTAATATAAGTCCGATGGAGGATAAAAAACTGCGTCAGTCGAAAATTACTAGAAATGGTGCTCCTTTTTATATTTTTATAGATACTTCTCCAGTCCAGGATAGCCGGTGCCACCTCTTGTGCCCATTTATTTTCACTATTAAATCTAATCACTCCTCCTAACCCCTTCTTTATTTTTTTTATAAATTTGTGAAATTGATACTTTACTCCCGACTCCCTGATAACAAAATTCAGCAAATTCAGAGTGTTTAGTGTTAAAATATTCTCTATTCTCTGTTAAATCAAAAGAGTGTTTTAAACTAACATATCTAAACCAAGTGAGACCATCTATATCTGTGTTAACCCCCATTTCCTCTAGAGTCTTCACCTGTCCTTCCACCACCATCTGAGCCACAAACCGAATACCCTGTCTATCCCAAAATACATAATCTTCAGACTTCCAAAACTCTCTTAAATTAAGATTTCCCCAAATAGGAGTGAAACTTAATGAATAATTTATACCCAATAATTTTTTAACCTTAACCCAGACTAGATGTATCATCTTACTAATTGGGCACTTCCTGCCCTTGATTTTTAGAGCACCAGTTTCTAAAAGGCTGACTATATTATATTGGAGACCTCCAATTTCCCCCTCCAAAAAACGTCGCAATCCATCGTCCTCCATCATTAACCACTGAAGCTGGGATGCATAATAATAACCCCGGAAACATGGAACAGACAGGCCACCATCTTCCTCATCTAACCATAAATATTTTTGTTTCAGCCTGACCCTCTTTCTCCCCCAGATGAGATCATTTATTACTCCTTCTAGTGCGTTAAAAAGTGATCCCCTATCCATACAGGGCAGGAGGAGATAACATACAAAATCTGCGGCAGAAGAACCATCTTTATTATCGCGATTCGATCCGCCTGTCGGATTAACAGTTTTTGCCAGGTACATGTTTTTTCTCTAATCCTTTTTAAGAGAGGATCAATATTTAGTTCTAGATACTCCTGTATCCTCGAACTAACCTTGATGCCCAGATAATCAAACGATTCAGTAGATTTCAAAACTTTGACGTTAATTTCCTCCTGCCCTGTTTCATAACCGATTGGGAGCAACACCGATTTTGTCCAATTCACCCTAAAACCTGAGATTGAGCCAAACTGATTTACTATTCCTATGAGGTATGATACCGTTTGTATTCCCCCCGCCAGGAAAAACAAAATATCGTCGGCGTAAAGGCCTATCTTATCCAAAACACCTCTTCCCCCGTGTATTTTTCCTTGAATAAAAGTATATTAGAAAAAAAAAACTATTGAAGGAGAAGTCCCCAGAAGAATAGAAAAAATTTGTAATGGATAACCAACTGTGTTTCGGATGTCTAAGAAAAGGCCATGTTACTAAGGAGTGTAAGAAAAAGGCCACATGCAGCATTTGCAAAGGACACCATCCTACACCACTACATGAAGAACGTCCAAAGAAAGATAAATCCTCAATACCTAAAGATACCGAGGAAGAAAAAAAGTATTGGTATTCTCTTGCAGAGTGAGGGAAGGAGAAAGCAACGGCTCATCAATGGCTGTACCAGTGTGCATTTCAAATCCTAAAAGGAGGAACAAGAAGGTATATGCCTATGCACTACTGGATGCCCAGAGTGATGTCGCCTTCACCAGGAAAGGGATTTAGGGTTCATTATTTGAGAAGACTTAAAGGTAGGCAGACAATGTCATAGAGCAGCTGGAAATGCTAGCAGAATGCGTGCGTGTATAGGGAGAAGCATTGTCAGTAATAAGAGGGAGGTGCTCATGCCGCTCTTCAGAGCACTAGTGAGACCTCATTTGGAGTATTGTGCTCAGTACTGGAGACCATATCTCCAGAAGGATATTGATACTTTTAGAGAGTTCAGAGAAGAGCTACTAAACTAGTACATGGATTGCAGGATAAAACTTACCAGGAAAGATTAAAGGACCCTAACATGCATAGCTTGGAAGAAAGACGAGACAGAGGGGATATGATAGAAACTTTTAAATACATAAAGGGAATCAACAAGGTAAAAAAGGAGAGAATATTTAATAGAAGAAAAACTTCTACAAGAGGACATAGTTTTAAATTAGAGGGGCAAAGGTTTAAAAGTAATATCAGGAAGTATTACTTTACTGAGAAAGTAGTGGGTACATTGAATAGCCTTCCTGCAGAAATGGTAGCTGCAAATACAGTGAAGGAGTTTAAGCAAGCATGGAATAGGCATAAAGCCATCCTTCATATAAGATAGGGCCAAGTGGGCCAAATGGTTCTTGTCTGCCGACACATTCTATGTTTCTATGTTTCATTGATCAAGAAATCTGCAAGAAATTATAAGTGGCTACAGAACCAGTGAATCTCAAACTCACCACTCACCACAATGACGGGGAGAGACACATTAGTGAACAGTCAAAGGGTTCCACTTCATGTGAAGAATGAACATAGAGACTTCCTGAGGTTTCTATGGTGGGAGGACGGAGATACAGATTCAGCAGAATACAGAATGAAAGTACACTTGTTTGGAGCAGCATCGTCTCCAGGTTGCGGCAATTATGATATGAAGTACCTGGCCAATCAGAATGAAAAGGATTGCCCATCAGCAGCAAATTTTCTAAAGAAAAACTTTTTTGCAGATGATGGTCTTATAAGTCTAGAGTCCACAGAATCTGCAATCAAACTAGTGAAAGAAAACCAAGAATTATGCGCAAAAGGTAACCTGCGCCTTCACAAATTCATCTCAAACAACAGAGAGGTACTGGAATCCATCAGTGACTCTGAACATGCATCAACAATGAAGAATGTAGATCTTAATTATGATCATCTTCCAGTTCAGAACGTACTTGGCTTGGGATGGAATGTAGAGAACAACAAGTTCTTCTTTGAAGTATCTATTAAAGAGAAAGTTTCAACTAGACGTACCATTCTTTCCGCAGTGGCTTCTATATATGATCCATTAGGATTTTTGGCCCCCAGTAATCCTCAGAGCAAAAGAAATACTACAAGAATTATGCAGACAGAAGTTGGGATGGGATGAGCCCATACCTGAAAATTTGAGGCCAGGTGGGAGAGTTGGATAAGAGACCTGCAAAACATAAGAGAGAGGTTCGGATACCCAGATGTTTTGTACCTTATGATTCCGAAAAGTACAAGAAAATAGAACTTTATCACTTTTCAGATGCCAGTAGTTACAGACGTGGACAAAATTGTTGGTACCCTTTGGTCAATGAAAGAAAAAGTCACAATGGTCACAGAAATAACTTTAATCTGACAAAAGTAATAATAAATTAAAATTCTATAAATGTTAACCAATGAAAGTCAGACATTGTTTTTCAACCATGCTTCAACAGAATTATGTAAAAAAATAAACTCATGAAACAGGCATGGACAAAAATGATGGTACCCCTAGAAAACACAGAACATAATGTGACCAAAGGGACATGTTAATTCAAGGTGTGTCCACTAATTAGCATCACAGGTGTCTACAACCTTGTAATCAGCCATTGGGCCTATATATATGGCTCCAGGTAATCACTGTGTTGTTTGGTGATATGGTGTGTACCACACTCGACATGGACCAGAGGAAGCAAAGGAAAGAGCTGTCTCAAGAGATCAGAAAGAAAATTATAGACAAGCATGTTAAAGGTAAAGGCTATAAGACCATCTCCAAGCAACTAGATGTTCCTGTGAGTACAGTTGCACATATTATTCATAAGTTTAAGATCCATGGGACTGTAGCCAACCTCCCTGGACGTGGCCGCAGGAGGAAAATTGATGACAAATCTAAGAGACGGATAATCCGAATGGTAACAAAAGAGCCTAGAAAGACTTCTAAAGAGATTCAAGGTGAACTTCATGCTCAAGGAACATCAGTGTCAGATCGCACCATCCGTCGTTGTTTGAGCCAAAGTGGACTACATGGGAGACGACCAAGGAGGACACCATTGTTGAAAACGAATCATAAAAAAGCAAGACTGGAATATGCCAAACTACATGTTGACAAGCCACAAAGCTTCTGGGAGAATGTCCTGTGGACAGATGAGACAAAAATCGAAGTTTTTGCCAAGGCACATCAGCTGTATGTTCACAGACGAAAAAATGAAGCATATCAAGAAAAGAACACTGTCCCTACTGTGAAACATGGAGGAGGCTCTGTTATGTTCTGGGGCTGCTTTGCTGCGTCTGGCACAGGGTGTCTTGAATCTGTGCAGGGTACAATGAAATCTCAAGACTATCAAGGAATTCTAGAGAGAAATGTACTAGCCAGTGTCAGAAAGCTTGGTCTCAGTCGCAGGTCATGGGTCTTGCAACAGGACAATGACCCAAAACACACCGCTAAAAACACCCAAGAATGGCTAAGAGGAAAAAATTGGACTATTCTAAAGTGGCCTTCTATGAGCCCTGACCTCAATCCTATTGAGCATCTTTGGAAGGAGCTGAAACATGCAGTCTGGAAAAGGCACCCTTCAAACCGGACACAACTGGAGCAGTTTGCTCATGAGGAGTGGGCCAAAATACCTGCTGAGAGGTGCAGATGTCTCATTGACAGTTACAGGAAGCGTTTGATTGCAGTGATTGCCTCAAAAGGTTGCGCAACAAAATATTAAGTTAGGGGTACCATCATTTTTGTCCATGCCTGTTTCATGAGTTTATTTTTTTACATAATTCTGTTGAAGCATGGTTGAAAAACAATGTCTGACTTTCATTGGTTAACATTTATAGAATTTTAATTTATTATTACTTTTGTCAGATTAAAGTTATTTCTGTGACCATTGTGACTTTTTCTTTCATTGACCAAAGGGTACCAACAATTTTGTCCACGTCTGTATGATTATGGTCAGTGCTCTTACATCAGATTGATTGGAGAAGAAAAGATACACTGTTCCCTGGTTATGGGAAACGCCAGAGTTGCACCTACCAGTATTCAGACAATACCAAGACTTGAACTGACAGCAGCTGTTGTTTCAGCATCAGTAAGAAAGTTTCTGAGAGAAGAATTGGAGTTAAAAGAAGATGAAGAATATTTTTGGACAAACTCACAAGTTGTCCTAGGATACATAAATAACGAAGCTCGATTCCATATCTTTCTTTCCAACAGAGAAGAGATGAGAAAATTTGTGAAATAACAAATCCAGAACATTTGCCTCACATTGACACAAAGCATAACCCAGCAGATCATGCTTCAGGAGGCCTGAATGTAACAGAATTGAAAAATTCTAATTGGTTCACAGTCTCAGAGTCCCAGTAAAGGTTACACAGAATTGTTAATGGGTGATCCAGAAGTAAAAGTTGTACAAACATTGAGCACTCCTGCCAAATGTCAAGATGACATACTTGAAAGACTAGCCAGATGTTCAAAATGGAATACAGTCATAAATGTAGAAGCTCGAATTCAACATTTGGCAAAGGGAATCAGAAGGAAGGAATTGTTGAATGTAGAAGAAAGAATAAAAGCTAAATAAACAGTCATAAGACTCATTCAACAGAGGCTTCCAAACAACCACCCATTGTACAAGCTTCATTTTGTTCTGCAGGATGGTATACTGGAGGTGCGAGGGAGACTGGAAAATGCATTGTTACCTGTCAGAATGAAGCATCCAGCAATTCTATCCAAAAACTGTACCTTCACAAGATTGATTATTGATCACTACCACAAAAAATCCTTGTACCAGGAAAGAAGCTTTACCCAAAGCTGTTTGACAGAAGGTGGTTACTGGATTGTGAAAGGTAGGAAAGTTATAGCAAAGTATATAGGTAAATGTGTAATCTGCAGAAAGGCAAGTAGACCTACAGAAGAACAAAGAATGGCAGATTTGCCGGCAGATCGTGTAAACCCATCACCACCATTTCTTTTTAGCGGAATGGATTGTTTGGGCCCATTCATCACCAAACCGAACTGCAAGGAGTACAAAAGATATGGACTAATATTTACATGTCTGAGCTCCATAGTATTTCACCTGGAAATGTTAGAAGATATGTCAACGAACGCATTCATCAACGCCTTGAAATGTTTCATAGCCATTAGATGTACTGTCAGAGAGTTTACATCTGACCAAGGATCTAATTATGTCGGAGGGAAGAATGAATTGAAGAAACCTCTAAAAGAGATTGATAAAGAAAAAGTTAGAGAAACAGTATGATTTTAACATGAATGCTCCACATGCAAGCCATACAGGAGGAGTTTGGGAAAGACAAATCAGAACTGTAAGAAATTTGTTAAGTTCAGTGTTAAAAAAGAACGCCAGAAGAATAGATGCTTCACTTAGGACCCTATTCTATAAAGTAATGTCTATTGCTAACAGTCGTCCACTTACAGTTGATAACTAGTGATAAGAGAGAATGCTCGGCCGAACTGCTGTTCGGCTTGAGCATCGCTATGCTCGGCAAATCCAAGTGCTCGGCAAAATAATGTGGGTGCTCGAATACAATTTAATACAATGGAAGTCAATGGGAGAATCCCAGGCACCCCCTGCTCGAAAGAGAAGAGGTTGTCTGGTTCATAAAAAAAGGTTAGAAATTGATGGAAACCCCATCAAAATGGTTTGGAAACAGCATTAAGAGGATATCTGGATGCATTTTAGATTCCTATTATGTACGACATACAATAGACAACCACACAAAGGCTATATGCCAAAAGCCAGGTATGTCCAAGCCGTCAATCTCTCCATGAAACAAATAACAGCCAGCATACCTTACAATGGCAGCCTTGTGCACTATGAGATATTCCAAACCAGCTCTCATCTCAACCTCAAAGTTATTTTGAATCTGTTGGATGGCTAGGGTGGACCTGCACACCTAAATCAATATCATTAGGGTGACAAAAAGTTTTCTGATTGTCTAAACATAATATTCAATAACCTTTCTATACAGTTTTGTCATGTAATAACTTATATGCATAAACATGGGCATATGGGAAAGACATGCAAATGAGCAGAATCTCTTATGAACAGCACCCTCTATTAGTTGCATAGTGTTATGACAAGACTATTTACTCACAACAGCGAATAGTATTGTCATAACACTATGCAACTAATAGAGGGCGCTGTTCATGAGTCATGATTTATGAGTCATAAATCATGACGCATGAACAGCGCCCTCTATTAGTTACATAGTGTTATGACAAGACTATTCACTCACAACTAGTGATTAGCGGGAAGTGCCATATTTGATTTCTCAATATTTCGCAAATATTTCATTGAATATTCGTTTTATATTCGTTTAGAAAATCTATTTATCACAAATAATTATTCGCGTATTGCAATTTTCTTTTAACTGTATAAGGCAACTTTCCTATTGGTTGGCTATGGCTATGTCTAATATGTGTATTATACGCGAATATTCGCTATATTGCTATAACTTCATTTTTTAGAATATTCGTAATATTCTAAAAAACTAAGTTATAGCAATATTGCAAATATTCGTAAAATACACATATAGACTGTAATTTAGCTAATATAGTGCTATAATCTTTTTTTATAGTCCAATTTTTTTTGTCTCTACTGAAGCATCCATTTCTAGGTGCTTTTTGACATATGTTTGGGGTCATTGTCCTGCTGGATCTCGGACGCAAACCCAGCTTTCTGACACTGGGCTCTACAGTGCAACCCAAAATCTGTTGGTAATCCTCAGATTTCATGATGCCTTGCACACATTCAAGGCACCCAGTGCCAGAGGCAGCAAAGCAACCCCAAAACATCAATGAACCTCCATCATATTTCACTGTTGGTACTGTGTTCTTTTCTTTGTAGGCCTCATTCCGTTTTCGGTAAACAGTAGAATGATGTGCTTTACCAAAAAGCTCTATCTTGCTCTTATCTGTCCACAAGATGTTTTCCCAGAAGAATTTTGGCTTACTCAAGTTCAAGTATGCAAAATGTAGTCTTCCTTTGTTATGTCTCTGAGTCTGCAGTGGGGTCCTCCTGGGTCTCCTGCCTTAGCGTTTCATTTCATTTAAATGTCGAAGAATAGTTTGCGCTGACACTGACGCTCCTTGAGCCTGCAGGACAGCTTGAATGTCTTTGGAACTTATTTGGGGCTGCTTATCCACCATCCGGACTAGCCTGCGTTGACACCTTTCATCAATTTTTCTCTTCCGTCCACGCCCAGGGAGATTAGCTACAGTGCCATTGGTTCCAAACTTTTTGATAATGTTGTGCACTGTGGACAAAGGCAAATCTAGATCTCTGGAGATGGACTTGTAACCTTGAGATTGTTGATATTTTTCCACAATTTTGGTTCTTAAGTCCTCAGACAGTTGTCTTCTCCTCTTTCTGTTGTCCATGCTTAGTGTGGCGCACACAGACACGCAATGCAAAGACTAAGTGAACTTCTCCCCTTGTTATCTGCTTCATGTGTGATTTTTATATTGCCCACACCTATTACTTGTCCCAGGTGAGTTTAACGGAGCATCACATGCTTGAAACAATCTTATTTATCCACAATTTTAAAAGGGAGCCAATTTTTGGAGTTTGGTGTGACATTACGTCCAATTTGCTTTTTTTCCTACCTTTTTTGGTTTTGTTCCAATACACACAAAGGGAATAAACATGTGTATAGCAAAACATGTGTTATTGCAATACTTTTCTGTTAGAAAAACTTCAGGGGTGCCAACATTTACAGCCATGACTGTATAGCAATATCGCGAATATTATGTAATAATTATGTAGTAAGTCAGTGATAATATCTGACACTGGAAAAGCTGGGTAATAACTCAGGATCAGGAGCTATTACTCACCTTCACCAGTGTCATATTTTATCACTGAGTTATTACCCATCTTTCTCAGTGTCAGATATCATCCTAGTGTAGACAGAAAATATTCTAATCGCAAATTTTTATCGCAAATTTTCCATGCAAAAGGCTACACTAATAAGCTTGTCATAAGACTCAGTCTAATATTCTTGTCAGAAGACTATGAAACCAATAGATGGCGCGATTGAGTTATGAACAGCGCCCTCTATTGGTTTCATAGTCTTCTGACAAAAATACTAGTCTTGTCATAAGACTGTGAAACTAATAGAGGGCGCTGTACATTACTCAATCGCACTATCTATTGGTTTTCATAGTCTTATGACAGATGAAAAACAAGGCAAATTCTGTGCTCATTTGCATGGCTTTCCTATATGTCCATGTTTATGCAAATGTTTTTTTTACATGACAAAACTGTATAGAAAGGTTATTGAATATTATGTTTGGACAATCAGAAAACTTTTTGTTGCCCTAATGATATTGATCTAGGTGTGCAGGTCCACCCAAGCCATCCAACAGATGCAAAATAACTTTAAGGTTTACTGGTTCTCAGTCAGATGAGAGCTGGTTTGGAATATCTCATAGTGCACAAGGCTGCCATTGTGAGAAATGCTGGCTGTTATCTGTCTCATGGATAGAGTTATGGCTTGCACATACCTGGCTTTTGGCATATAGCTAGAGTTGAGCAGACACCTGGATGTTCGGGTTCGACAGGTTAAGCAGAACTTCACAAAAAAGTTCGAGTTCGGGACCCGAACTTGAACCCGAACTCCATTAAAGTCAATGGGGACCCGAACTTTTGAGCACTAAAATGGCTCTAAAAATGTCATGGAAAGGGCTAGAGGGCAAATGGGCTAGAGATGCAAATTGCATCAAAATGTGGCTAAGAGCATGGCAAGTGCTCTGCAAACAAATGTGGATAGGCAAATGACTTTAAATAACATAAAATACGTAAAAATAAAAAAATAATAATCTTGATCTAGGAGGATGAGGTCCATATGGAGTAGGAGGTTGAGGAGGCAGTGGATGTAGCGGTGTAGGTGGAAGCGGTGGTGGAGGAGGTAGCCTACACTGCTTTTTGGTTTTAAATTAATTTATATTTTTTTAAATTAGGGTACACCCAAAAACATTGGGAAATATAACCTGTGATAACCCCCTCCAGTCGTGCTAAACACACTTTCAGACAATACACTGGCTGCAGGGCAGGCCAGAACCTACAAGGTGTAAATAGCAAGCTCAGGCCATGTGCCCAATTTGGAGACCCAGAAGTTGAAGGGGGCAGACCCATCAGTCAGTTTTTGTAGGTGTGTGCACACATACTGCCCCACCATGACGCACGTCCCCATTAAGTTCACAATCCAATTGGATATCTGCTCTATCAACTTTTGATGTTCTTTTCTGCGCCTACCATGTTGATCATGGTTAGAGCGCGAATCAGGGTTCCACGCTGGAGAGGGAGCGTAAGAAAGAGAGACCACATCCAAGGGAGATCAATGGATAAAATTTATTTGTAATCGAGCGGAAATGTGGGAAAAGTTACTAAAATGGAAAAATCTAAGGAAAGGAGGGGGGCGCTTGACAATTACCCACTCCCGACTTGGGGAGGTATAGACGATAAATAACAATACAGGACACTTAAGATGCCCTGTTATTGGAATAATTAATAAAAAATTATAGGGAAGGTCACTGGGGTATTTAGGATTTGGAAACGTTAGACAGGAGAGGCCCTGCTGACGATTTGTTGACTCTAGATAACTTCTGCCTGATCGCACGTCACCGTGAAGTCCACGATCCATTTGGATATCTTTTCTATCAACTTTCGATGTTCTTTTCTGAGCCTACCACGTTGATCACGGTTATCGGCGTATCAGGGTTCTACGTCGGAGAGGGAGCATGAGAAAGAGAGACCACATCAAAGGGAGGTTAATTTTTTTAAATTAAATATGATCGAGCAGAAAAGTGGGACAAATTATTGAAGCGCAAATGCGAGACAATTTGTGAAAGTTTAAGTAATGAATGAAAGAAGAATTTTAGAAATGTTATTCCCTGTCACCAATGCAGAGCAGGGGTTTGTATACGGCAAAATTGGTAAAATGTCACCTTGTAACAGATGATTTTTTGAAATTTATGTCCCTATCACCTATGCAGAGCAGGGGTTTAATCACGGCAAAAATGGTCAAATGTCACCAATTAATGTAACAGACAAATTAGTTAAATGTTTTTACCTGTCTACTAGGTATAGCAGGGGTATATCACAGCCAAAAATTGGTGAATTTCAACAGAGAATGTAACAGATAAATTAGTAAAATTAGTTTACCTGTCTACTAGGTACAGCCGGGGTATGTCACAGCAAGCGATAGTGGAGTTTCAGCTGCAGCAGGCACGGGTGAGTTTCTCTGCGGAACAGCAGACCTTTACCACCAATGACTGGGCCTCCATGTGAGACCTGTGCCGATAATGCCGTTCTCAGCGTTGTCCTTGTAACCGGGATCCAGCAGCGTGCCCACCAATTAATCAGAACAAGTTAGAATGTGGGCATCTCGGCGGTTGTTGCAGAGACACTGCAGCATGTAATCGCTCATGTGTGCCAGGCTACCCAGAGGCAACGAAAAGCTGTCCTCTGTGGGAAGTGTATCGTCTGTGTCCTCTGTATCCCCCCAGCCACGCACCAGTGATGGCCATGAGCTGGTCTGGGTGCCACTCTGCTGTGAATACGGTTCATCCTCTTCCATCTCCTCCTCCTCATCCTCCAACTCGTCATCCTCCAGAACTGTGCCCTGGCTGGATAATTGTGTACCTGGCGTTTGTGGATGCAGGAACCCACCCTCGGAGCCACTTGTGAATGACTGGCCAGAAACCCTATGAAATGATCCCTTTTCCTCCTCCTGCTCCTCCTCCTGTGCCACATCCTCTTCCATCATCGCCTGCAGCAGCTCTGACATATCGGGGTAATTTTTAAGGAACCTCTGCACCCACAAATTCAGCACATGCACCAGGCAAGGGATGTTCATCAAACCGGCTAGTCCCAGAGCTGCTACGAGATTTCGCCCATTATCGCACACCACCAGGCCAGGCTTAAGGCTGACTGGCACAAACCACTCATCGGTCTGTTGTTCAAGGTCCGTCCACAGCTCCTGCGCGGTGTGGGGTTTGTTCTCCAAACAGATAAGTTTTGAAACTGCCTGCTGTCGTTTACCCCTGGCTGTGCTGTAGTGGGTGGTGAAGGTGTTACGCTGACCAGATGAGGAGCTGGTAGAGGAAGAGGAAGCAGAGTAGGAGGAGGAAGCAACAGGAGGCAAACTGAAGTGCCCTGCAATCCTCGGTGGTGGAAGGACATGCGCCAAACTGCTGTCCGCCTCAGGCCCAGCCGCCACTGCATTTACCCAGTGTGGTGTTATGGAGATATAACGTCCCTGAACGTGCTTACTGGTACGCGTATCCGTAGTCAGGTGCACCTTGTCACAGATGGACACCTCATTTTGTCCCCTACTTAGATGCACACCTCATTTTGTCCCCTACTTAGTTGTGCAGGGAAGGGATAGCTCTCCTGGAAAAGTAGTGGAGGCTGGGAACGACGTACTGAGGGACAGCCACCATAAGGCTTTTAAAACTCTCCACCAGACGGAATGACAGCATCTCAAAGGACAGTAATTTTGAAATGCTGGCATTCAGGGCCAAGGATCGCGGGTGGGTAGGGGGGTACTTCCTCTTCCACTCCAGTGTTTGGGAGATGGAGAGCTGAAAGCTTCTGTGGGACATTGTGGAGATGCTTGGTGACCCAGGTGGTGGTGTTGCTGGCAGATCCTCTGTTTGCGGGGTGGCAGGTGGCACTGTCACTCCAGAGGTGGATGAAGAGGCCGAGACTGCAGCAGAAGAGGAAGCAGGAGGAGCTAGAGACCTTTCTTGGTTTTTGAGGTGTCTACTCCACTGCAGCTTGTGCTTTGCACTTAGATGCCTGGTCAGGCAGGTTGTGCTCGGGTTGAGAACGTTTATGCCTCGCTTCAGACTCTGATTGCACAGCAAACCACTGGTGTCTTGTCGTCAGCACATTGTTTGAAAAACTGCCACGCCAGGGAACTTCTTGGAGCTGGCTTTGGTGTGCTCGGTCCCTTGCTGCGGTGGGCAGTAGCAGGCGTACTGTCTAGGGGATGGCCGATCCGCTTTTTGCACCCTGCTCCCTCTTCTGCTGTGCTGGTGGCTCTGTGTGACCACCGCCTCTTCTTCCGAACTACAGAGGTCACTCGCATGACCTTGATTCCATGTGACCTCATCGTCTTCCACATCATCTTCCACCCAGTCTTTACCCCTGCCCACCTTGTCGGTCTGCACACTGTAGAAAGTCACAGCAGTTGGCACCTGTATTTCGTCATCATCCGAGACATGCTGCGGTGGTCCTCCCATGTACTCATCTTGAAACATAAGTGGTTGGGCATCTCTTCCACTTCTGGGGCAGAGCTAGGTGGATGACCCTTGAAAACCCTGCTAGCAGAGTCATCTAAAAGCAGAAGAGACTGCTGCATGACTTGGGGCTCAGACTGTTAGGCTGATTTGCAAGGGGGTGAAGTGAAAGACTGATGGACATCGGCTGCAGGTGCTAACTCTGATCTTTCAGCAGGAGACTGGGTGGGAGACAATGTAAAGGAACTGGAGGCAATGTCAGCAACCCAATCTACTATTGCCTGTACTTGTTCTGGCCTCACCATTCGTAGAGCCGCATTAGGCCCGACCAAATACCGGTGAAGGTTCTGTCGCCTACTCGCCCCTGAGGAATGTGTTTAACTTGGATCTTGCCCAAATTAGGTGTTTTTTTTATAACAGAATAGAACACCAGTATCTAACGCGTGTATCTCACAATGACAAATGCAGCAAGGGCTGCAATATTAAGTACTTTGCCCAAAATGGGTGGTTTTTTAATAACAGAATATGACGGCAGTATATAACGCTTGAATTTCACACTGACAGATGCAACAAGGGCTGTAAAATTGATTATTTTGCCCCAAAATAGTGTTTTTTAAAACCCAGAAAATATAGCTGTATTTCTAGCTTAAATTGCACACTGACTAATGTGGCAGAGGCCCCAGATGGAGGGTATTGCCAAAAATGGGTGTTTTTTAAAACCCAGAAAATTATTGAAAATGTTCAATCACAGATGCAGCAAAGGCTGCAAAATTAGGTACTTTGCCCAAAAATGTTGTTTTTTAATAACAGAATATGACAGCAGTATATAATGCTTGAATTTCACACTATCACACTGACAAATGCAGACAAGGCCGCAAATTAAATATTTTGCCCAAAATGGGTGTTTTTTTAATACCAGAATAGCACAGCAGTATCTAAAGCGTGTATCTCACAATGACAGATGCTGCAAGGTCTGTAAAATGTATTATTGTGCCCAAAAAGGGTGTTTTTTAATAACAGAATATAACAGCAGTATACAACACTTAAATTTCACATGTACAGATGCAGCAAACACTGTAAAATTTAGTATTTTGCCCAAAAAGGGTGTTTTTTAAAACACAGAAAATTATTGCTGTATTTCTAGCTTAAATTGCACACTGACTAATGCGGCAGAGGCCCAAGATGGAGGGTATTGCCAAAAATGGGTGTTTTTTTAAATAACAGTATATGACAGCAGTATTTGAATTCCACACTGACAGATGTAGCAAGGGCTGTATAATTGAATATTTTGCCCAAAAAGGTTTTTTTTTTAAACCCAGAAAATTATTGCTGTATTTCTAGCTTAAATTGCACACTGACTAGTGCGGCAAAGGCCAGATGGGGCCCAAAAATGGGTGTTTTTTTTAAATCCAGAATATAATTGCAGTAGTTCAAGCTTCTATTTGACTGTCACAAATGCACATATGCTGTGCTGTTGCACAGAACTTGCAAAAAATGGCCGCCGCCCACCTAACTAACAGATGGATAAAAAAAAAAAAATCTGGGTCACTGGGCTCAGAGCTGGGTAAAAAGATTGTGCACTGCACCCACAAAACAAAATCTAGGTAGATCGCTGAGTCAACAAGCACTTCTGATTAAAGATTCTGTCCTATTCTCTCCCTCACAGCAGCCGCATCCTCTCCCTACACTAGTAACAGCAGAGTGACGTGCAGCGCTATGTGACTCCAGCTTATATAGAGGCTGGGTCACATGCTGCACTAGCCAATCACAGCCATGCCATTAGTAGGCATGGCTGTGATGGCTTCTATGGGCACAGAGTTAAACGCTTCTTGATTGGCTGCTCTGCAGCCTTTCAAAAAGCACCATAAAATAGCTGAGCATCGAACCCGAACCCGAAACTTTTACTGAAATGTTCAGGTTCGGGTCCAGGGTCCAAAAATCCTAAAGCTCGGTACAAATTCGAACTTTATCATTCGGGTTAGCTCTACCCTACATATAGCCTTTGTGTGGTTGTCCATTCTATGTCGTACATAATAGGAGTCCAAGACACATCCAGCTATCCTCTTAATGCTTTTTCCAAACCATTTTGATGGGGTTTCCATCAATTTCTAACCTTTTTTTTATGAACCAGACACCCTCTTCTCTTCAAAGCAGGGGGTGCCTGGTTGTTTCCCATTGACTTCCATTATACTTGGGTGCTCGGCCGAGCACACGAATATAGCAATGTGTTTGGGCCGAGCACCCAAATACTTTGGTGCTCAATCATCGCTATTGATAACATCAACGATCCAACAAGTTTGGACCCTTTGACTCCCATCCATCTACTTCAGCTTAAGTCTGATTACATACAGCCCACCACCTGGCAAGTTCACCTATGAGGATTTAAATGCCAAAAGGAGATGGTGAAGAGTTCGTTATCTATCAGAACAGTTTTGGAATAGATGGAGAAATGAGTATTTAGCCAATCTGATGATAAGAAGTAAATGGCAAACACCCAGAAGAAATGTTCAAGTTGGTGACATAGTGCTAGTGAAAGAAGAAGATTTACCTAGAAGTCAATGGAAATTGGTACAAAGTTCTAGAAGTTCAAAAGGATGAAGACAAATTAGTAAGTGTTGTTGCAAATAGGAGACTCAAAACTAGAGTTGAGAAGACACCTGGATGTTCGGGTTCGACGGGTTTGGCCGAACTTTGGAAAAAGGTTTGAGTTCGGGACCCGAACTGGACCCCGAACCCCATTGAAGTCAATGGGGACCCGAACTTTTGAGCACTAAAATGGCTGTAAAAATGTAATGGAAAGGGCTAGAGGGCTGCATATGGCGTCAAAATGTGGTCAAGAGCATGGCAAGTGCTCTGCAAACAAATGTAGATAGGGAAATGACTTTAAATAACATAATATACATTTAAAAAAATAATAATAATCTTGATCTAGGAGGACGAGGTCCATATGGAGTAGGAGGTTGAGGAGGCAGTGTAGGTGGAAGCGGCGGTGGAGGGGGAGGAGGTAGCGTACACTGTTTTTTGGTTTAAAAAATTTTTTATTTTATTTTTTATTAGGGTACACCCTAAAACATTGGGAAATATAACCCTCTAGTTATGCTAAACACATGTTCAGAAAATACACTGGCTGCAGGGCAGGCCCTCACCTCCAAGGGGTAAAGGGCAAGCTCAGGTCATATACCCAATTTGGAGACCCAGAAGTTGCAGGGGCTGACCCCTGTCATTCAGTTTGTGTAGGCATGTGCAAAATTACTACCCCACCATGTTGCACGTCCCCGTGATGTTCACGATCCAATTTGATATCTGCTCTTTCAACTTTCGATGTTCTTTTATGCACCTACCATGGTGATCATGGGTGGCGGGGATTCAGGGTTCCAGGGCAGAGAGAGAGTGTGAGAAAAAGAGACCAAATTTAAGGGAGATAAATTTATTTTAAAAATTTGGGATTAAGCAGAAATGTGGGAAAAGCTATTGAGGCGCAAATGTGGGACAAATTACAGAAGCCAAATGTGGGCCAAAAGAGTAAAGCGGAAATGTTTGAAAAGCTATTGAGGCGCAAATGTTGTACAAATTACAGAAGCCCAAATGTGGGCCAAAATAGTCAAACGGAAATGTGGGAAAAGCTATTAAGGCACAAATGTTGTACAAATTATAGAAGCCCAAATGTGGGCCAAAAGAGTCAAGCGTAAATGTGGGGAAAGCTATTGAGGCGCAAATGTTGGCCAAAAGAGTATAGCGGAAATGTGGGACAAATTATTTAAGTGCATATGTGGTACAACTTGTTTAAGTTTAAGCATTGAATCAAAGGAAGTGGCGCGCATCAATTAAAGAAGCATTTTAGAAATTTTATTCCCTGTCACCTATGCAGAGCAGGGGTTTATTCAAGTCTAAAATTGTATAATGTCAACCCAAGAATGTAACAGAAACATTACAGAAATGTATTAACCTGTCTACATGGTAGAGCAGGGATCTATGACAGAAAGAAAATTGTTTATTGTCACCCGAAAATGTAAAATAAAAATTATTAAAATTTATTAAGCTGAAACGCGCGTTGGGGTAGCGCCATTCTGTTCACATCTGGTCCCATATCGGTGAGTCCTTGATCACAGGTTCTCAGCCATGGCTATGTGTTGCTAACGTTGAGCTATTGTGCCTGGTCCATTACTGCTGATCCATTTGGTACATTGTTTATACATAGTATCACCTATGTTTTTCGTACCATATACTATGCACTATAGCCATGGCGGTTTGACCATTTTTTGATCTCCACTCACCCTCTACAACCAATTATTCTTAAGGTCTGCACCTATGGGTTGGTCATTGTACCATACATTACTAGTTGTTTTTCCCATATCTGCAGTTACCCTATTGATAGACCATTATATGTTGTGACCAGTGTGTCCATCCAGGATGGCGCTCGTTTTCTTTTCCCCTGCTCCCTTACCCTGTCCTTGGCATTCACTATATGTGTGTTTTTTATCATGAATTTAATAAAAGCGTATATTTTTCTAACTTATGGTACTCTAAGCTCTTTTCTTCTGTTTTCTGTAGGTATAGCAGTGGTACATCACACCCAAAAATTGGTGAATTTCACCTGAAAATGTAACTGTCAATTTTTTTTTTTTTTTTTTTACCGGTCTACTAGGTATAGCAGTGGTACTACACACCCCAAAATTTTTGAATTTCACCCAAAAATGTAACAGACAAATTTTAATTTTTTTTACCTGTCTACTAGGTATAGCAGTGGTACATTACACCCAAAAATTAGTGAATTTCACCTTAAAATGTAACAGATATAATTTTTTTTTACTGTCTATTAAGTATAGCAGTGGTACTTCACACCCAAAAATTGTTGAATTTCAACTGAAAATGTAACTGACAATTATTATTATTATTTTTTTATCGGTCTACTAGCAGTGGTACTTCACGCCCAAAAATGTAACTGACAAATTATTTTTGTTTTTTTAACCGACCTACTAGGTATAGCAGTGGTACATCACACCCAAAAATTGTTGAATTTCACCAGAAGATGTAACTGACAAATTTTATTTTTATTTTTACTTTTTAGTGGTACTACACACCCAAACATTTTTGAATTTCACCCGAAAATGTGACAGACAATTTTTTTTTTTTTTACCTATCTACTAGTTATAGCAGTGGTACATCACACCCAAAAATTTGTGAATTTCACCTGAAAATTTAACAGATACATTTTTTTTTTAAACTGTCTACTAGGTATAGCAGTGGTACTTCACACCCAAAAATTGTTGAATTTCAACTGAAAATGTAACTGACAATTATTATTTTTTTACCAGTCTACTAGGTATAGCAGTGGTACTTCATGCCCAAAAATTGTTGAATTTCATCCAAAAATGTAACTGACAAATTATTTTTGTTTTTTTGCCGTCTACTAGGTATAGCAGTGGTACTATACACCCAAAAATTGGTAAATTTCACCAGAAAATGTAACAGACAATTTTTTTTATTTTTTTTAACTGTCTTCTAGGTATAGCACACACCCAAAAATTGTTGAATTTCAACTGAAAATGTAACTGACAATTATTATTTTTTTACCAGTCTACTAGGTATAGCATTGGTACTTCACGCCAAAAAATTTTTGAATTTCATCCAAAAATGTAACTGACAATTATTATTTTTTTACCAGTCTACTAGGTATAGCAGTGGTACTTCACGCCCAAAAATTGTTGAATTTCATCCAAAAATGTAACTGACAAATTATTTTTGTTTTTTTAACCAGCCTACTAGGTATAGCAGTGGTACAGCACACCCCAAAATTGATGCATTTCACCCAAAAATGTACCGGAAACATTATTATTATTTTTTTGCCTGTCTACTAGGTATAGTAGTGGTACATCACACCCAAAGATTTGTGAATTTCACCCGAAAATGTAACAGACAAATTATTGATTTTATTTTTTTACCTGTCTACTAGGTATGGCAGTGGTACTATACACCCAAAAATTGGTGAATTTCCCCTGAAAATTTAAATGACATATATTTTTTTTTTAACCTGTCTACTAGGTATAGCAGTGGTACTATGCACCCAAAAATTGGTGAATTTCACCAGAAAATGTAACTGACTTTTTTTTTTGCCATCTACTAGGAATAGCAGTGGTACTATACACCCAAAAATTGGTAAATTTCACCCAAAAATGTAACAGACAAATTTTTTTTTAACTGTCTACTAGGTATAGCACACACCCAAAAATTGTTGAATTTGTAACTGACAATTATTATTTTTATACCGGTCTACTAGTTATAGCAGTGGAACTTCACGCCCAAAAATTGCTGTATTTTTATCCAAAAATGTAACTGACAAATTATTTTAGTTTTTTTAACCGGCCAACTAGGTATAGCAGTGGTACAGCACACCCAAAAATTGCTGAATTTCATCCGAAAATGTAACTGACAATTATTTTTTTATTTTTACCGGTCTACTAGGTATAGCAGTGGTACTTCACACCCAAACATTTTAAAATTTCAACTGAAAATGTAGCTGAAATGAATTTTTTTTTTTAACCGGCCTACTAGACATAGCAGTGGTACAGCACACCCAAAAATTGTTGAATTTCATCCGAAAATGTAACTGACAATTATTTTTTTATTTTTACTTTTTAGTGGTACTACACACCCAAAAAATTTTGAATTTCACCCGAAAATGTGACAAATTTTTTTTTTTTTACCTGTCTACTAGTTATAGCAGTGGTACATCACACCCAAAAATTTGTGATTTTCACCTGAAAATGTAACAGATACATTTTTTTTTAACTGTCTACTAGGTATAGCAGTGGTACTTCACACCCAAAAATTGTTGAATTTCAACTGAAAATGTAACTGACAAATTATTTTTGTTTTTACCTGTCTACTAGGTATAGTAGTGGTACATCACACCCAAAAATTTGTGAATTTCCCCTGAAAATGTAACAGACAAATTATTGATTTTTTTTACCTGTCTACTAGGTATAGCAGTGGTACTATACACCCAAAAATTGGTGCATTTCACCAGAAAATGTAACTGACCTTTTTTTTTGCCGTCTACTAGGTATAGCAGTGGTACTATAAGCCCCAAAATTGGTGAATTTCACCAGAAAATGTAACTGACAATATATTTTTTAACCTGTCTACTAGGTATAACAGTGGTACATCACACCCAAAAATTGGTGAATTTCACCAGAAAATGTAACTGAAAAAGTAGGGAAATTATATAAAATAAAATCTGTACAAAAAAAAAAATGTTGATTTATGATGTGGCGTTCCATATGGAGTAGGAGTTTGAGGAGGTGGAGGAGAACGATGTAGCCAACACTGGTTTTTGGTTTTAATTTTATTTTTTAAAATTAGGGCACACTCTAAAAGAGTGTGAAATAGCCAAAATACAAGAATTTTAATGAACGTGAGCTTGTCCACATTGGCTGTGGACAGGCGTTTGCGCTTGTCTGTGATGACGCCCCCTGCCGTGCTAAACACACGTTCAGTTAATACACTGGCTGCAGGGCAGGCCAGCACCTCCAAGGCGTAAATGGCAGGCATAGGCCATGTGCTCAATTTGGAGACCCAGAAGTTGAAGGGGGCAGACCCGTCATTTAGTACTTGTAGGCATGTGCACACACATACTGCTCCACCAATGCTGCCTCCTGCTAAGACGTTCCATATCAGCTGGTGGTGCTGGTTGTTGTGGCGCGCTGAAAAAGCTTTTCCACATTTCAGCCATGCTAACCCTGCCATCTGAGGTGCTGGCGGTGCCCCAGATGCGTTGGCAACCTCTTCCTTGTCCTCTGCCTTCGCCTTGTGCTTCCACTGTGCCCCGCCTGTCAGGTGGGATTGCTAACCACTAGCGCATCTACCAGCGTGCGCTTCTGCTCGCGCATCTTACGATCACGCTCCAGTGAGGGAATCAAGGATGGTACGTTGTCCTTGTAACGGGGATCCAGCAGCGTGGCCACCCAGTAATCAGCACAAGTTAGAATGTGGGTAACTCGGCGGTCGTTGTGGAGACACTGCAGCATGTAATCTCTAGTGTGTGCCAGGCTGTCCAGAGGCAACAAAAAGCTGTCCTCTGTGGGAGGTGTATCGTCTGTGTCCTCTGCATCCCCCAAACCACACATCAATGATGGCCATGAGCTGGTTTGGATGGCACCCTGCTGTGAACATGGTTCCTCCTCCTCCTCATCCTCCACCTCCTCATCCTCCAGAACTGTCCCCTGTCTGGACAATTGTGAACCTGGAGTTGATGTAAAAAAAAACAACAAATTTTTGTTGCATCCTACTAAATCGGTGTCTGATGGCCACTCGTTTTTCTTTACTTAGCTGCTTTTTTCTTGCAATAATACTAATTCTAACAGTCTATTCAGTAGGACTATCAGCTGTGTATCCACCTGACTTCTCCACAACGCAACTGATGGCCCCAACTCCATTTATAAGGCAAGAAATCCCACTTATTAAACCTGACAGGGCACACCTGTGTCATGGAACCATGAACCAGACGTACAACAAGAGATGAGTGGAAATAAGAAGCCTTTATTGAAAATAAAGCTGTAAGGCAAAAGTCCAAACGGATGGCTAAACCGAAGCAGGGTCTTGCGAAACCAGAGATCAGGAACCAGAAGGGTAGTCAGATGAAGCCAGGATCAGGAACCAACAGGGTAGTCAGACGAAGCCAGGATCAGGAATCAGCAGGGTAGTCAGACGAAGCCAGGATCAGGAATCAGCAGGGTAGTCAGACGAAGCCAGGATCAGGAACCAGAAGCAGCAGCAGTCTTAGAAGCATGTGAGCACAGGAGGACCAAGCAGGGAACTGAAGCCACAGACCTCCTATATATATGAGCTAGGCATCCAGCTCCTCCCAGTGGGAAGGAGGAGCCGCAGGGTGGGAGGCTACAAGAAACCCAGAAACCAAGATGGCCGCCAGCACATGTCAAACGAAGGAGAACAGCAAGGAGGTAAGACCATGACAGTACCTCCCCCTCAAGGGCCCCTCCTCCGCGGAGTAAGGAACGGTTTCTGAGGGAAGCGTGCGTGGAAGGCTCGGAGCAAGGCAGGAGCATGGACATCTGCGGAGGGAACCCAGGAACGCTCCTCTGGACCATAACCACGCCAATGGACCAAAAACTGCACCCGGCCGCGGACCAGGCGTGAGTCCAGGATATTGCTCACCTCATACTCCTCACGATTGCCCACTTGGACCGGACGAGGCCGAGGAATCGAGGAAGTGAAACGATTACACACCAGTGGCTTCAAGAGGGAGACATGAAACACGTTGGAGATCCGCATGCCAGGAGGAAGCGCAAGGGCATAGGCTACCGGGTTTACCCTGCGAAGCACTCGGAAGGGACCAACAAAGCGAGGCGCCAGCTTGGGGGTGGGCACTCGAAGGTTGAGGTTGCGGGTGGACAACCATACGCGGTCTCCGACCTGGTAGGAAGGAGCGGGCGCTCGTCTGCGATCAGCCTGGAGTCTCTGGCGCTGCGCAGAGACCTCAAGGGACCTCTGGATCTGTACCCAAGAAGCACGTAGGACGGAAAGGTGATCCTCCACAGCCGGAATATCCTGGGGAGAGAATACCTCCGGTAACACGGCAGGTTGGAACCCATAATTGGCCATGAAGGGAGACGTCCCAGAGGAAGAGTTCACCGCCGTGTTCCTGGCAAACTCAGCCCAAGGCAGGAGGTCAACCCAATTGTCTTGGTGATCGGAGACATAGCAACGAAGGAATTGCTCCAAGGCCTGATTGGATCGTTCTGCGGCCCCATTGGACTGAGGGTGGTAGGCCGATGAGAAAGAGAGATGAATCCCCAACTGGGAGCAAAAGGCGCGCCAGAACCTGGACACAAACTGACTCCCCCGATCCGACACAATCTCCTTGGGGAAACCGTGCAACCGGAAGACCTCCCTGGCAAAAATCGAGGCCAACTCTTGTGCAGAGGGTAACTTCTTGAGAGGTACACAGTGGCACATTTTGGAAAACCGATCCACTATCATGAGAATGACCGTATGGCCTCGGGATGCAGGGAGGTCCACAATGAAATCCATCCCCAGGTGTGACCACGGACGCTCCCCGGTGGCTATGGGTTGCAAAAGGCCCAACGGAAGGTGCCGAGGGGACTTACTCTGGGCACAAACGGAGCATGCCGCTACATATGCGGCGATGTCGGAACGTAGAGAAGGCCACCAGAACAGACGTGAAACAGCCCAGGACAGCTGATTCTTTCCAGGATGCCCCGCGGCCTTGGAGTTATGGTAGGTTCGCAACAACCGAGTGCGCAACTCCTCAGGCACAAAACATCTGCCGTTGGGTCTCCCAGAGGGAGCACCAGATTGAGCCGCCAAAATCTGCTCACCCAGGGGAGAGGTCAGGCTGGTGCGAATGGCGGCCAGGATCTGATTCGGAGGTATGACCGAAGTCGGAATCGACTCCTCCCCGGACAGCTCGGAGTACTGCCGTGATAAGGCATCCGCTCTGATGTTCTTGGAACCGGGTAGGTAGGAGACCACGTAATTAAAACGTGACAAGAACAGAGCCCATCTGGCCTGACGTGGTGTCAATCTCTTGGCCTCAGAGAGGTAGGTCAGATTCTTGTGGTCCGTCAGGATGAGAACCGGAACCACCGAGCCCTCGAGCAAGTGCCTCCATTCTTTAAGGGCCTGCACGATGGCCAATAACTCCCTGTCACCAATCTGATAGTTGCACTCCGCGGAAGACAGTTTCCGGGAGTAAAACCCACAGGGAAGCAGAGGACCCTCTGGTGTTCTACGCTGAGACAGGAGGGCGCCTACTCCCGTCTCAGACGCGTCCACCTCGAGGACAAACGGCAACCCAGGGTTGGGATGCGACAGAATCGGAGCCGACACAAAGGCGGACTTTAGAGCCTCAAAAGCTCGGATGGCCTCGGGCGGCCAGACCTGGGGATTACTGCCCTTCTGGTCAGATCCGTGAGAGGCTTGGCTAGCATGGAAAAGTCTCTGATGAACTTCCGATAATAATTGGCGAAGCCCAAAAAGCGCTGCAGGGCACGAAGACCACTGGGCTGGGGCCACTGTAAGACAGCCGAAACCTTCTCAGGATCCATGGAGAACCCCTCTGCGGAAATTATGTAACCTAAGAAGGTTACCTGGGATCGGTGAAATTCGCATTTCTCAAGCTTACCGAACAGCTTGTTCTCTCGTAACCGTTGCAACACTCGTCTGACATCCAGAATGTGGGCCTCCATGGATTCAGAATATACCAAGATGTCATCCAAATAGACCACCACACACTGCTGCAACAGGTCACGGAAAACATCGTTGATGAATTCCTGGAAGACTGCGGGCGCATTGCACAACCCAAAGGGCATAACCAAGGATTCATAATGACCGGTCCTGGTGTTAAACGCGGTCTTCCACTCATCGCCCGCCTTGATCCTTACCAGGTTATATGCCGCACTCAGGTCGAGTTTGGTAAAGACCGTGGCCCCTTTGAGGCGATCGAACAGCTCGGAAATCAAGGGTATCGGGTAAGCGTTCTTGATCGTGATGCGATTGAGACCCCTGTAATCGATGCAAGGCCTCAACTCACCGCCCTTCTTTTTCACAAAGAAAAATCCAGCCCCTGCCGGGGACGAGGATTTGCGAATGTGTCCGCGTGAAAGCGCCTCCCTCACGTACTCCTCCATGGCCTCATTCTCCGCTACCGACAGTGGATAGACTTTGCCACGAGGAGGAACGGCACCAGATTGTAACTCTATGGCACAATCGTATGGGCGGTGCGGAGGTAGGGCAACCGCACGCACCTTATCGAATACATCCCGGTACTCCTCGTATTCAGGAGGCAACAGAGAGTCCGAGGAAGTACACAGCAACTTGACAGGCCCATGGATGCAACTAGCCCCACACTGCGGTGACCACGAGAGGATCTCGGCCGATTTCCAATCGAAAGTCGGATTATGCTTCTGGAGCCAGGGGTACCCCAAGACCACCGAGTAGTGTGGAGACGAAATAACCTGGAGACAGACCGACTCTCTGTGAACGGCACCAATGGCTATCCCCACTGGAAGGGTCTCATGAGTCACGTGTGGCGGCAGAAGGGGTCTGCCGTCTATCGCCTCAAGAGCCAGTGGGGAACCTCGAGGCTGCAGAGGAATGGAATGAACAAACCACCAGCACCAGAGTCCACCAACGCCTGGGTCGTCACCGAGCCCCCGACCCAGGAGAGGACAACAGTAATCAGTGGTTTGTCAACACGGGAAACCGGGGACGAGGAGACTCCACCCAAGATCTGCCCCCGACAGGATCTCAGGTGCGAGCGTTTCCCGGACGGTTCGGGCATGCCAACCGAAAATGCCCACCGAGACCACAGTACATGCATCGGCCCTCGCGTCTCCGGAGTACCCTCTCCCCCTCGGACAGGCGAGCAAACCCCAGCTGCATGGGTTCACCCCCAGACAAGTCATCCCCAGGAGGCGTGGGAGGAGAGGGAGGCACGGGTGGGACAGCAAACGTAGGCGCCAATCTGTTAGAAGGCCTCCGCAGGCTCTCCTGAAAGGAAGGTCTCTCCCTGAGTCTGGTGTCAATCAAAATCAGGAAAGAAATAAGAGACTCGAGCTCCACAGGTAGGTCCTTAGCTGCAACCTCATCCTTCAAGGCATCCGAGAGACCATGAGAGAAAGCAGCGACCAGAGCCTCATTATTCCAGCCCACCTCTGCTGCCAGGGTACGAAACTCAATGGCGTATTCAGCTACGGATCGTGAACCCTGTCTGATGGACATAAGGAGCTTCGCAGCAGAGGCAGCACGAGCCGGCACATCGAATACCTTCCGAAGAGAAGCAACAAAACCGGAAAACTCGGCAGCCACCGGATTGTTGTTCTCCCATAAAGGGCTGGCCCAGGCCAAGGCCTTGTCCGAGAGCAGCGAGATCAAGAAGCCCACCTTTGATCTCTCAGTAGGAAAGGCATGTGGCAGCAACTCGAAGTAAATGCCCACCTGGTTAAGGAAACCTCGGCACTGAGTTGGCTCTCCCCCAAAGCGCTGTGGAAGGGGGGCAGAACCGGTCATACCCCGAAACACCGCAGGTGCAGCAACAGGTGTCGGGGTAGACTCTGGCGCAACAACCGGAGCGGCAGTAGGAGCGGGCCCAGGAGCGACAACCGACCCATCGGCAACGGAAGCTAAATGAGCCGTGCGTTCAAGCAGGGTTTGCAACGCCACAGCAAACCGACCCAACAGGTGATCCTGCTGATCAAGTCTGGCAACCAGCGTAGGTAGCGAGGATGGCCCTGTACCGTCAGAATTCATGGCTTGGTCCTAATGTCATGGAACCATGAACCAGACGTACAACAAGAGATGAGTGGAAATAAGAAGGCTTTATTGAAAATAAAGCTGTAAGGCAAAAGTCCAAACGGATGGCTAAACCGAAGCAGGGTCTTGCGAAACCAGAGATCAGGAACCAGAAGGGTAGTCAGATGAAGCCAGGATCAGGAACCAACAGGGTAGTCAGACGAAGCCAGGATCAGGAATCAGCAGGGTAGTCAGACGAAGCCAGGATCAGGAACCAGAAGCAGCAGCAGTCTTAGAAGCATGTGAGCACAGGAGGACCAAGCAGGGAACTGAAGCCACAGACCTCCTATATATATGAGCTAGGCATCCAGCTCCTCCCAGTGGGAAGGAGGAGCCGCAGGGTGGGAGGCTACAAGAAACCCAGAAACCAAGATGGCCGCCAGCACATGTCAAACGAAGGAGAACAGCAAGGAGGTAAGACCATGACAACCTGTGAAGTGAAAACTATTTCAGGTGACTACCTCTTAAAGCTCATCAAGAGAATGCCAAGAGTGTGCAAAGCAGTAATCAAATCAAAAGGTGGCTACTTTGAAGAACCTAGAATATGACATATTTTCAGTTGTTTCACACTTTTTTGTTATGTATATAATTCCACATGTGTTAATTCATAGTTTTGATGCCTTCAGTGTGAATCTACAATTTTCATAGTCATGAAAATAAAGAAAACTCTTTAAGTGAGAAGGTGTGTCCAAATTTTTGGTCTGTACTGTATAAGGAATGTAAAGTAATAACTATTTTTGGAGGTATTACTATGTATTATAAAAGTTGAGAAATTGAAACTTGGAAATTTGCAATTCTTTACATTTTTTGGGTAAATTTGGTATTTTTTTTATAAATAAAAATGTTTTTTTCTTTACTTCATTTTACCAGTGTCATGAAGTACAATATGTGACGAAAAAACACTCTTAAAATGTCCTGGATAAGTCAAAGCGTTTTAAAGTTATCACCACTTAAAGTGACACTGGTGAGATTTGCAAAAAATGGCCTGGTCCCTAAGGTAAAATAAGGCTGTGTCGTAAAGGGGTTAAAACCCCAGAAAATTATGTCTGTATTACTAGCTTAAATTGCACACTGACTAATCCAGATGTTGTAAATTGCCAAAAAAGTGTTTTTTTGGTAACAGAATATGAAAGCTGTATATATTAAACTTGAATTTAACACTTGCAGATCTGGAAAATAGTGTTTTTTGGCAAAAGAAAGTGTGTTTTTAAAACCCCAGAAAATGATGGCTGTATTTCGAGCTTAAATTGCACACTGACTAAGCCTGTAAATGCACCAGATGTTGTAAATTGCCCCCAAAAAATGAGATTTTCAATGTACCAAAAGTTCAGATGCAGTGATAGTGCACTGAGCTTGCAAAAAATGGCCGTGGCCGTCGCCCACCTAACTGACTTATTAAAGTAATTTTTTTTTCGGTCACTGGGCTCAGGGCAGGATAAAAAAAATTGTGCCCTGCACCCACAAAATACAATGGGCCAGATTTATCATTACTCTGACAGCTCACTCTACTTTCACATATGGCTAAAGTCAGTTTTAGCCAAGTCAGATTTATTAATGGCCCTTTAAGACTGTAATAAATGTGGTTTGACGGTAGCAGTTTATCTGTCAGTAAGCAGCTTTACAAAAGTCGCACATCCTTACGAAAAAGTTGCATGCTCTATTAAAAAGTCTCAAAAGATAATCATGGTCCTCACTGGAGTGAAATTGCAAAATTTTTTGCGAATTTTTTGCCACTTTTTAAATAGTAAATCTGTCTAGAGATTCATTTATATAAGAAAACACGCCCACTTTCAGAAAACTGGCGAGCATAGTGCAGAGCAGAAAATATTTGTGCGCAGTTTTAGCGTTTGCACATTTTTCACATTTTTCTGCGACTTTTTCACTCCATTATTCTGACTTGAGCTAATGATAAATCTGGCCCAATGTATGTAGATCACTGAGTTAGATTTAGATTTTGAGCAAAGATTCAGTCCTATTTGCTCCATGAAATCACCAGCAGCATCTTCTCTCTACACTAAGCACAGCAGAGTGACGTGCAGCGCTACATGACTCCAGCTTATATAGAGGCTGGGTCACATGTTACACTGGCCAATCACAGCCATGCCATTAGTAGGCATGGCTGTGATGGCTTCTAAGATCAGACAGTTAGCCGCTTGTTGATTGGCTGCTCTGCAGCCTTTCAAAAATCGCCAGGAAAGCGCCGAACACCTAACCCGAACTTTTACTGAAATGTTCGGGTTCGTGTCTGGGGTCTAAAAATCCTAAAGTTTAGTACGAACCCGAACTTTACAGTTCGGGTTCGCTCAACCCTACTCAAAACTTGACAAAAAAAGAAAATTTCTCACTACTCCACTCAAGTTGGAACGTCCTATACAGAAGTTAGTTGCTCTACTTCAGAGTGATAAAAGACACTTGGAAGTTGAGAACATGATGGAAAATTCCTCAAATTCATGTTCAAGTCCTACCACTAAGAACATAGAATTATAGGTAATTTTGGTGGGAGTGTAGCTGGCCAGCTAAGACCTGTCCTAGGTTGCTAACATAGCTGATATGTTTATACAGCTAGAGCTGCCAATACCTTAATAAATTTCCTATGTTTGTGTGCTAAAGACAAAAGCAGAGTTATTTACAGTGACTACATGTTTGGATGTTATAAAACTGTTATATATTGTGTTCACAGAATCAGAAAAGATAATATGCCTTTACGATTCATTATATAATGTAAGATAAGCTCAATGACACAGCATAAACAACAGAAAGCATAGAGTTTAACTGTTGTTGCTGGGCAGGAGTCTCGACCAATCACAGCTAGCCTCACATATCCCAGGAGTTTTTACCAATTAAAGCCAGCCTCACACACATCCTGTGTGGAAAATTCCCCTAGCAGGAGCCGCTGGAATCATTATATACCAGAGTAGATGAGCTGAACAGACACAGTCCTCTAAAAACTGTGTTTTATGGAAATAAGAGGCCAAAATAGGTATTTAATACAGTTATATAATGTTCTTAATTTACTATTTTTAATATAGTGATTAGTACTGTATACTGAACTGGTTATATCTATATTTACTTACAGTTCCACCATACAAATTGCATACAAACAAACTACTGAGCCATACAATCATACAATCCAAACAAATTGCATACAAATGCGCACTGCTCATACCAGATAATAAGCAATTGTATAGAGCAAACTGCAAACCAAGTAGAGCAAGTGAACTATTGGTTAACCTCAGATATTCCTCTTAGAAAGATCATAAAGTGCTTACATAACTTACAGTGAGAGTAAAGATACTTAAGAGAGAAATATATCCACCATTTTATGTTGAATGACAAGATTGAACAGTTGAACCATCTTATGCATACCTCCATTTTATGATACTTTATCCAACACGTGTTTTGTTCATGGACTATCTGATGCAGAGGCGGCAGTGTTATATATGAAGAAAAGTTTAAGTTAATAAAGAAGTTATTTCAAGCATTTGGTGTGCTGTTTAAACCTACTGCTTTCATAGAAAGGTGCTAGAGGAATTACAGAGTAATAGTCTGGTTAGACTAAAAAGTCAGAGATATCAAAATTCTTCTAATGCCTCAGCGCAAAAGGCACTTCATAGTGCTGCACCTGCCACAGGAATTATTTTCCCATCCATTCCCAGACCTTAGAGATGTACAGCCATTCTTGGCATCGTATGAGGAAGAGCAGGTAGCAATGGCTGCCACCCAGCTGTCTGACGACAGTACCCAGATCAGCCCAAGGAGGGTGGTTTCCGCTGTTGCTGCCTACTCTGAGATCTCTAATGTCAGTAGTGGTGAAGGTGGAGATGATGAAGTGTCGATGGACGTCACATGGGTGTCCACAAGAGAGGAAGAAGAGGGGAGTTAAGAGGGAGAGACGGAGCAGCAGATACGGAAGAGAAGGATGAGAAGCAGGCAGAACTTGCAGTGCATAGGAGGTAAAAAGCAGACTGCAAATGTATCTGGAGCGAGCCATTCACCATCCACGGTCACATCTTGCGCTCCCAGGATGCCGGCACATGGCTCCGCAGTGTGGGCTTTTTTTAACGTGTCAGCTGCTGACAATAGTGTTGCCATCTGCAGCCTGTGCTGTCAACACATAGGTTGCAGTAAGCCCAACACTCACCTAGGGACGACCGACTTAAGAAGCCAGCCCAGTGCCCAGTGGGAGCAACGCTGTCAGAACCCACAAAGCCACACTACCGGCGATCCACATCCTGCCTCTTCTCCTTCTCCTCTCTCCTCCCATTTGTCCTCCACTCCACCTTCCACCATGCTGTCGTCGCGTTCATCTGGCGCAAGGCAGGCTTCCATGGCCCAAGTGTCAGAGCATAAAAAAATGATGACGCTGGATAATCCTCTTTCCCAACGGCTAACCGCTGGCTTGTCGGAACTGCTAGCCCGCCAACTACTGCCATATAAATTGGTGGACTCGCAGGCCTTTAGACAATTTGTGGCCATTGGCAAATCGCAATGGGAGTTCCCTGGAAATAAATATTCCTCCCAGAAGGACATCCCTGAACTATATGACCACTTTCAGCGGCAAGTTAATAAATCTCTGGCACACAGTATCGGTGCCAAGATACATCTGACCACAGACACGTGGTCTAGCAAACACGGCCGGGAAGGTACATAACTTTTACTGCCCACTGCGTGAACCTTCTGACGGCCATCAAGCATGTAACTCGTGGCACCTGTGTGGATTTGGTGTTACTGCCACGGATTGCATGCAGGCCTGCCTCTTCTACTTCTCCTCCTTCTCCATCCTCTGTCTCCTCCTCAGCTGACTCCTCATTTTCCACTGCTACCACCTCTTCCGCTGCACCCCACAAGCTCCCCAGAACCAATTTGACGTGCCAGGTGAGACATTACCATGCTGTGCTGCGGCTGTTGTGCCTGGAAGCCAAGAGCCACGCTGGTCCTGCACTCCTTTCATCTCTGCGGTCACAGGCTGATCAGTGGCTAACCCCTTTTAATTTGACAGTTGGTAAAGTGGTGTGCGACAACAGTGCCAATCTGCTGTTCATGCTGAAACAGGGCAAAATGACACACATGCATGGCACACATCCTGAACTTAGTCGTGCAGCGATTTATTGCCAAATACCCCGGTGTCCAAGACGTCTTGCGGCAGGCCAGGAAAATCTCTGGCCATTTTAGAAGATCTTTCACAACCATGGCTCGTCTTGCTGACGTTCAGCGGCGACACCACTTGCCCGTCAGACATCTGATTTGTGACTGCCCGACATGCTGGAACTCCACCTTGTATATGCTTGATAGGCTGCTCCAGCAGAAATGTGCCGCTAACAACTACCTGTACGAACTCTGCGGCAGGACAGGTTCTGGGAGCTTGTTTTTTTTTCACCGTGCCAGTGGCTGCTCATGCGTGACGCATGTAGACTTCTGCGACCATTTGATGAGATCAACAAACTGGTCAGTCGCAGCCAGGGCGCCATCAGTGACATCGTACCTTACGCCTTCTTTCTGGATTGCGCATTGTGTCGTGTCATTGATCAAGCCGTCGAGGAGCAGGAGCTGATTGAATTCCCAGGGGGGCTACTCCATCTGAGACAAGTGAGCCGGAGTCTGAAGAGGAGTCAGAGGAGGATGGTGGCTGGGGGGAGGAGGAGGAGGAGGAGGAGCAAGAAGAGCAGTCTTTAAACTTTTCGGGGATCCCTGGTGTTGTCCGTGGCCTCAGTCTCAGTACAGAGATAAACCTGCTGCTAGTCCTCTGCTGACAGGTGTAACTTCCCCTCAATAGATATTAGATAAGGAGATTGTAGCCTTACTGGTAGTAGAGTTCAGGAATGGTACTGGTTCAGGCTTGTGAAGTCGCCAAAGGCTGAAATATCCTTCACGGTGGAGTCCAAAGGTCCTAAGGCACTAAGAAGATGTGTCCAATAACCCTTTGGGGGTCTCCTTACGGTAGTAGTCTCTGAATGAATAAAGCGCTTCAGCTCTGTGCTGAGATATGGCTGAGGGATGTGGATAACAGGCTGCATACACTGCTAGTCTGTGTTCAACTGCCACTCTAGTCTCAACAGGAAGTAGAACCCAAATGACTAGGCCTGAGCTGTACTATATACAGGGAGTGCAGAATTATTAGGCAAATTAGTATTTTGACCACATCATCCTCTTTATGCATGTTGTCTTACTCCAAGCTGTATAGGCTCGAAAGCCTACTACCAATTAAGCATATTAGGTGATGTGCATCTCTGTAATGAGAAGGGGTGTGGTCTAATGACATCAACACCCTATATCAGGTGTGCATAATTATTAGGCAACTTCCTTGCCTTTGGCAAAATGGGTCAAAAGAAGGACTTGACAGGCTCAGAAAAGTCAAAAATAGTGAGATATCTTGCAGAGGGATGCAGCACTCTTAAAATTGCAAAGCTTCTGAAGCGTGATCATCGAACAATCAAGCGTTTTTCATTCAAAATAGTCAGACGCAAGAAGCGTGTGGAAAAACCAAGGCGCAAAATAACTGCCCAAGAACTGAGAAAAGTCAAGCGTGCAGCTGCCAAGATGCCACTTGCCACCAGTTTGGCCATATTTCAGAGCTGCAACAACACTGGAGTGCCCAAAAGCACAAGGTGTGCAATACTCAGAGACATGGCCAAGGTAAGAAAGGCTGAAAGACGACCACCACTGAACAAGACACACAAGCTGAAACGTCAAGACTGGGCCAAGAAATATCTCAAGACTGATTTTTCTAAGGTTTTATGGACTGATGAAATGAGAGTGAGTCTTGATGGGCCAGATGGATGGGCCCGTGGCTGGATTGGTAAAGGGCAGAGAGCTCCAGTCCGACTCAGACGCCAGCAAGGTGGATGTGGAGTACTGGTTTGGGCTGGTATCATCAAAGATGAGCTTGTGGGGCCTTTTCGGGTTGAGGATGGAGTCAAGCTCAACTTCCAGTCCTACTGCCAGTTTCTGGAAGACACCTTCTTCAAGCAGTGGTACAGGAAGAAGTCTGCATCCTTCAAGAAAAACATGATTTTCATGCAGGACAATGCTCCATCACACGCGTCCAAGTACTCCACAGCGTGGCTGGCAAGAAAGGGTATAAAAGAAGAAATCTAATGACATGGCCTCCTTGTTCACCTGATCTGAACCCCATTGAGAACCTGTGGTCCATCATCAAATGTGATATTTACAAGGAGGGAAAACAGTACACCTCTCTGAACAGTGTCTGGGAGGCTGTGGTTGCTGCTGCACGCAATGTTGATGGTGAACAGATCAAAACACTGACAGAATCCATGGATGGCAGGCTTTTGAGTGTCCTTGCAAAGAAAGGTGGCTATATTGGTCACTGATTTGTTTTTGTTTTGTTTTTGAATGTCAGAAATGTATATTTGTGAATGTTGAGATGTTATATTGGATTGGTTTCACTGGTAAAAATAAATAATTGAAATGGGTATATATTTGTTTTTTGTTAAGTTGCCTAATAATTATGCACAGTAATAGTCACCTGCACACACAGATATCCCCCTAAAATAGCTAAAACTAAAAAAAAACTAAAAACTACTTCCATAAATATTCAGCTTTGATATTAATTAGTTTTTTGGGTTCATTGAGAACATGGTTGTTGTTTAATAATAAAATTAATCCTCAAAAATACAACTTGCCTAATAATTCTGCACTCCCTGTATATGGGAGGTATTATCTCCCCCTAGTGGTAAACTCAATGTAAATGAATGCAAATACACCTGTTAGCAGGGATGATGCATAAGGACATATTGCAGCTTAACAACAGGCTATAAAAGGCATATAAAGTACAATATGACAACTTTGCAGTATCCACGAGGGTAGTGGGATGCTGCAAAGGACCTATTTTGGGTGGCAACGTACTTAGACCCCCGGTACAAACACAAAATGGCGGACATGTTACCAGCATCACAGAGGGCTGGCAGAATGCAGCATTTCCAGACCAATCCTATCACGCCTGCAAAAAGAGAGTGATTTGAAGATGTGTTGGTCACTTTGGATATGAGATCATTCTTGCAGCCAACCCATCAGCAGTCGCCCTCCGGATCCAGCCTCAGGGAACGCCTAGACCGACAGGTGTCTGACTACATCGGGTTAATGGCCAATGTGGACGCTCTGAGAAGCAAGGTGTAATGACCGGCGTCACGCAAAGGGAAGGAAAAGGGAAGGCCCTGCCCAAGGTAGAGGGAAAGGTGGTGACCCCTGACTCACCTTGCGGCTGGCACCTGACTGCCCTGACGTCCCTAGACGGGTTCCTCACCCGTACGCCGATCACGTGCCTAAACCCTGGCTTTCCCTAAGAAGAGCCCTAGGTAGTGAACGGGGCGGTGGGAGCACTAGTCCCCACCACTGACACTAAGAGGAAAACACCAAGGAGAGGACAGACAATACAGACAAACATATAATCCCAGGTGGGCAACAACAGCAGACCACAAAGGCCCAACAGGGATCCGGAGGGTAACGTTCTGGAACAACAACCAGGGAACGCAGCAACACAGCTCCAGTGGGTCAGTATAGAAGTCCAGGCAGGAAGCTCTATATCTGGCAACCAGAGAAGTGTGAGAGGGGAATATAAGGAGGTTGGGAGTGCTGGACAAGGAACAGCTGAGGAGAAGGAGCTACGGATCCCTGAGTGAGCCAAAAAGGGTTGCAAAGCAAACCCAGAAAGCTACCATAAAGAAACAGCCCTATCTTACTACATAGAGCGTGCGACTTCCTGACCCCGGGTATAATGGAGTCAGGCGTGGTTCTTGACACCCTCGTGACAGTACCCCCCTCTCTACGAGGGGCCTCCGGACACTTAGGACCAGGTCTCTCAGGATGAGAGGCATTAAAAGCCCGAACTAGCCTGTCGGCGTTTACCTCAGACGCAGGAACCCACATTCTTTCCTCGGGACCGTAACCTCTCCAATGCACCAGATATTGAAGAGAGCGGCGGACCCAACGAGAATTAATAATTTTGGATATCTGAAACTCTAGATTACCATCCACAACAACAGGAGGGGGTGGCAGCGGTGACGGTTCTCGAGGTGGAACATATTTGTTGAGTAACGACTTATGAAAGACGTTATGGATTTTAAAAGTCTGAGGTAGATCCAGGTGAAAAGCCACGGGGTTGATGATGGCTACAATTTTGTAAGGGCCAATGAACCTAGGACCCAGTTTCCAAGAGGGATCCTTTAATTTAATATTCCTAGTAGACAACCACACATAGTCATTCACTCCTAGGTCCAGACCTGGCGACTGTCTCTTATCAGCCATGCATTTGTATTTACCTCCCATATTTTTCAAGTTAGCTTGCACCTTCTGCCATACTGATGAAAGAGATGACGAAAACCATTCCTCTTCGGGAACCCCAGAAGACCCCCCCCTCTTTGAAAGTACAGAATTGGGGATGAAAACCATATGCACCAATAAATGGTGACTTGCCAGTGGATTCCTGACAACGATTATTTAGGGCAAACTCAGCTAACGGTAAATATGATGACCACAACTCTTGGTTTTCAGACACAAAACATATTAGATATGTCTCAAAGTTTTGGTTGCTACGCTCAGTCTGTCCATTCGACTGAGGATGGAAAGCTGAGGAAAACGACAAGTGTACCCCCAAACGGGAACAAAAAGCTTTCCAAAATTTAAAAATAAACTGGGTACCCCGATCCGAAACAACATCGGAAGGGACCCCGTGAAGCTTCACGATTTCACTGATGAATACCTGAGCAAGAGTCTTAGCATTAGGTAGTGCGGGTAACGCAATGAAGTGTACCATTTTGCTAAACCTGTCCACTACTACCAAAATAACTGTTTTACCCGCAGACAAAGTTAAGTCAGTGATAAAATCCATTGACAGATGTGTCCATGGCCTATTGGGAATGACAAGTGGCAATAAAGACCCTGCAGGATGTGTATGAGAGACACGCGCGCACAAGTAGAACAAGAAGACACAAAATCCATTACATCCTGACGCAACCTTGGCCACCAAAAACGACGAGACAATAGCTCCAAGGTTGCTTTACTACCCGGGTGCCCAGCAAGTGCCGAATTATGATGTTCCTTTAACCACTTCAGCCCCGCTAGGTGAAACCCCCTTCATGACCAGGCCACTTTTTACACTTCAGCACTACACTCATTTCACCGTTTATCGCTCGGTCATGCAACTTACCACCCAAATGAATTTTACCTCCTTTTCTTCTCACTAATAGAGCTTTCATTTGGTGGTATTTTATTGCTGCTGACATTTTTACTTTTTTTGTTATTAATCAAAATGTAACGATTTTTTTGCAAAAAAATGACATTTTTCACTTTCAGCTGTGAAATTTTGCAAGAAAAACGACATCCATATATAAATTTTTCGCTAAATTTATAGTTCTACATGTATTTGATAAAAAAAAAATGTTTGGGCAAAAAAAAAAAATGGTTTGGGTAAAAGTTATAGCATTTACAAACTATGGTACAAAAATGTGAATTTCCGCTTTTTGAAACGGCTCTGATTTTCTGAGCACCTGTCATGTTTCCTGAGGTTCTACAATGCCCAAACAGTATAACTACCCCACAAATGACCCCATTTCGGAAATTAGACACCCTAAGGTATTCGCTGATGGGCATAGTGAGTTCATAGAACTTTTTATTTTTTGTCACAAGTTAGCGGAAAATGATGATGATTTTTCTTTTTTCTTACAAAGTCTCATATTGCACTAACTTGCGACAAAAAATAAAAAATTCTAGGAACTTGCCATGCCCCTCACGAAATACCTTGGGGTGTCTTCTTTCCAAAATGGGGTCACTTGTCGGGTAGTTATACTGCCCTGGCAATTTAGGGGCCCAAATGTGTGAGAAGAACTTTGCAATCAAAATGTGTAAGAAATGACCGGTGAAATCCTAAAGGTGCACTTTGGAATATGCGCCCCTTTGCCCACCTTGGCAGCAAAAAAGTGTCACACATGTGGTATCGCCGTACTCAGGAGAAGTTGGGGAATGTGTTTTGGGGTGTCATTTTACATATACCCATGCTGGGTGAGAGAAATATCTTGGCAAAAGACAACTTTTCCCATTTTTTTATACAAAGTTGGCATTTGACCAAGATATTTTTCTCACCCAGCATGGGTATATGTAAAATGACACCCCAAAACACATTCCCCAACTTCTCCTGAGTACGGCGATACCACATGTATGACACTTTTTTGATGCCAAGGTGGGCAAAGGGGCGCATATTCCAAAGTGCACCTTTCGGATTTCACCGGTCATTTTTTACAGATTTTGATTGCAAAGTACTTCTCACACATATGGGCCCCTAAATTGCCAGGCAGTATAACTACGCCACAAGTGACCCCATTTTGGAAAGAAGACACCCTAAGGTATTCCGTGAGGGGCACTGCGAGTTCCTAGAAATTTTTTTTTTTTGTCACAAGTTAGCGGAAAATGATGATGTTTTTTTTTTTTTTTTTTCTTACAAAGTCTCATATTCCACTAACTTGCGACAAAAAATAAAAAATTCTAGGAACTCACCATGCCCCTCACAGAATACCTTGGGGTGTCTTCTTTCAAAATGGGGTCACTTGTGGGGTAGTTATACTGCCCTGGCAATTTAGGGGCCCATATGTGTGAGAAGTACTTTGCAATCAAAATGTGTAAAAAATGGCCTGCAAAATCCGAAAGGTGCACTTTGGAATATGTGCCCCTTTGCCCACCTTGGCATCAAAAAAGTGTCACACATCTGGTATCGCCGTACTCAGGAGAAGTTGGGGAATGTGTTTTGGGGTGCCATTTTACATATACCCATGCTGGGTGAGAGAAATATGTTGGCAAAAGACAACTTTTCCCATTTTTTTATACAAAGTTGGCATTTGACCAAGATATTTATCTCACCCAGCATGGGTATATGTAAAATGACACCCCAAAACACATTTCCCAACTTCTTCTGAGTACGGCGATACCAGATGTGTCACACTTTTTTGCAGCCTAGATGCGCAAAGGTGCCCAAATTCCTTTTAGGAGGGCATTTTTAGACATTTGGATCCCAGACTTCTTCTCACGCTTTAGGGCCCCTAAAAAGCCAGGGCAGTATAAATACCCCACATGTGACCCCACTTTGGAAAGAAGACACCCCAAGGTATCCAATGAGGGGCCTGGCAAGTTCATAGAAATTTTTTTTTTTTCGCATAAGTTAGCGGAAATTGATTTTTTTTTTGTTTTTTTCTCACAAAGTCTCACTTTCCGCTAACTTAGGACAAAAATTTCAATCTTTCATGGACTCAATATGCCCCTCAGCAAATACCTTGGGGTGTCTTCTTTCCAAAATGGGGTCAGTTGTGGGGTGTTTGTACTGCCCTGGCATTTGAGGGTCTCCGCAATCATTACATGTATGGCCAGCATTAGGAGTTTCTGCTATCCTCCTTATATTGAGCATACAGGTAATGAGATTTTTTTTTCCGTTCAGCCTCTGGGCTGAAAGAAAAAAATGAACGGCACAGATTTCTTCATTCGCATCGATCAATGTGGATGAAAAAATCTCTGCCAAAAAAAAAATGGAGGGGAAAGGCGTCTGCCAGGACATAGGAGCTCCGCCCTACATCCATACCCACTTAGCTCGTATGCCCTGGCAAACCAGATTTCTCCATTCGCATCAATCGATGTGGATGAATAAATCATTGCCGGGATTTTTTTTTTTATATATATATATATATATATACAAAGTGCTTGCCAAAGCATAGGAACGCCGCCTCCTCCTCAGCTCGTATGCCTCGGCAAACGTATCTGTCACTGCAGAGGAGAAAATCCCGTCTTGCAGCGCCGCATACACCGACTTGCGTGTAATCTGACAGCAGCGCAATGCTTCTGTCAGAATGCACATCGGTGCTGCAGCTAGTAGATCGGTTGGTCCACCTGGAAGGTAAAAAGACAAAAAAAAAAAAAAAAAAAAAAACAGGCCACAACGCAATAATTTTATTAACTTTGGAACAGAACATGTAACTTTAACTTTTGGAACTAAACATTAACCTGTTTGCTTACCTGTTTTCTTTTTTTTTTTTTTTACCTTTATAGAACAAACCTCTCCTTCCCTATGGGTCAATGTGCAAAGCGCAAATCGCCCAAAGATGTGGCGAAGTGCGTTATGCACTTTGTCCCATGTGAAAGGAGACGTTTGCAGCAGCTGTGAGTGAATGGGCCCTAATAGCCCTGTGTGCCTATCCTGGTGAGATGATCCCTATGCTAGGTGTACCTGTGTGTGGTACTTTCGGAAACACTCCCCTAAGCATAGGGCAGGGTGGTCGGGACAGTCAGGACAGAAATAGCGGGTGTCACGCCTTATTCCACTCCTGCTACAGACACGACATTTTTTTCGGGGTGGCGGTCGGTTTGAGGTACCAGCAACGACACTGGGGAAGTGTCGCTCGTGTAGACGGCTAACTACACTGGTGGATGGGGCCACGGAAGCTCCTGGATACAGGAGGTTCGCGATGATCTCTTCCTGAAATTTGAGGAAGGATCCAGTTCTCCCAGCCTTACTGTAGAGAACAAAACTATTGTACAGAGCCAATTGAATTAAATATACAGACACCTTCTTATACCAGCGTCTGGTGCGTCGGGAAACTAAATACGGAGCCAACATCTGGTCATTGAAGTCGACCCCTCCCATGTGGAGGTTATAGTCGTGGACTGAGAGGGGCTTTTCAATGACACGGGTTGCTCGCTCAATTTGTATTGTCGTGTCTGCGTGAATGGAGGAGAGCATGTAAACGTCACGCTTGTCTCTCCATTTCACCGCGAGCAGTTCTTCGTTACACAGTTCGGCCCTCTGCCCCCTTGCAAGACGGGTGCTAACGAGCCGTTGGGGGAAGCCCGCGCGACTAGTTCGCGCGGTACCACAGGCGCCAATCCGTTCTAGAAACAAATGCCTAAAGAGGGCCACACTTGTGTAGAAATTGTCCACATAAAGATGGTACCCCTTGCCGAATAAGGGTGACACCAAGTCCCAAACTGTCTTCCCACTGCTCCCCAGGTAGTCAGGGCAACCGACCGGCTCCAGGGTCTGATCTTTTCCCTCATAGACCCGAAATTTGTGGGTATAGCCTGTGGCTCTTTCACAGAGCTTATACAATTTGACCCCATACCGGGCGCGCTTGCTTGGGATGTATTGTTTGAAGCCAAGGCGCCCGGTAAAATGTATCAGGGACTCGTCTATGCAGATGTTTTGCTCAGGGGTATACAAATCTGCAAATTTCTGGTTGAAATGGTCTATGAGGGGCCGAATTTTGTGGAGCCGGTCAAAAGCAGGGTGGCCCCTGGGACGGGAGGCGGTGTTGTCACTAAAGTGCAGGAAACGCAGGATGACCTCAAATCGTGTCCTGGACATAGCAGCAGAGAACATGGGCATGTGATGAATCGGGTTCGTGGACCAATATGACCGCAATTCATGCTTTTTTGTCAGGCCCATGTTGAGGAGGAGGCCCAGAAAAGTTTTAAATTCGGAAACTTGGACTGGTTTCCACCGGAAAGGCTGGGCATAAAAGCTTTCCGGGTTAGCGGTGATAAATTGTGTGGCATACCTGTTTGTCTCTGCCACGACTAAGTCTAAAAGCTCCGCAGTCAAGAACAGCTCAAAAAATCCCAGGGCCGAATCGATCTGAGCTGTCTCAACCCGAACTCCAGACTGGGTGGTGAAAGGGAAAACTACGGGTGCGGCTGAAGTTGGGGACTGCCAATCAGGGTTTGCCAGCACCTCTGGGATTCTAGGGGCTCTACGGGCACGTCTTTGCGGTGGCTGCGACGGGGTCACTACTGCACGTGCCACCGTACCAGCTTCAACTGCCCTTCTGGTGCTCGCTACTTCACCAGGTTGTACGGCAGTGCTGGTACTAGGTCCAGGAAGGGCTGGGCTGCTGGTGTATGCCTCACCACGTAATCCGACAGCACCAGCCCCACTCTGCTGCTCTTGAAGCGGATCCTGCGCAACCTGCGGTCTAGCGACACGGGGCCGGGTACGCCTGGTGCTATCAGGGACCTCAGCCTCCTCGTCCGAACTTTGGGTCAGAGAGCCACTGCTTTCTACAGGTTCGTATTCTGACCCGCTGGATTCATCAGATGAGGGTTCCCACTCCTCATCCGACTGGGTCAGAAGCCTGTAGGCCTCTTCAGAAGAATACCCCCTGTTAGACATGTGGGCAACTAAATTTCGGGGTATTCCCTGAGACTACCCAAGAAAAAAAAAGCAAGCCTGTCTTACAAATGGGAGGCTAGCGAAGTACCGGAGGCTGCTGCGGTTGATAAAAAATATCAAAACTGATTTTTTTTTATCGCCGCAGTGCGTGTAAAGTGAATGTGCAGCGATCAACCGATCCCTAAACTACCTAACCAAGGGGCCTAAACTATACTGAAACCTAACGGTCAATACCAGTGAAAAAAAAAAATGACAGTTTGCACTGATCACTTTTTTCCTTTCACTAGTGATTGACAGGGGGGATAAAAGGGGTGATCAAAGGGTTAATTGGGGTGATCTGGGGGCTAAGTGTGGTGTAGTGGGTACTCACAGTAATGATGTGCTCCTCTGCTCCTCTGCTGGAACCAACCGACCAAAAGAAGGAGCAGAGGAGCACAGCAGCCATATAACCCCATAATATTTACTAATATGTGGGGTTAAATGGCTGCTGATTGGTTTTTTTGAAAATCAGCAACCTGCCAGCCAATGATCGTGGCCGGCAGGCTGCTGACGAAATACTCTGCAGTGAAATGCCGGCCCACGATGCGCATGCGCGGGCCGGCTGTGACGTAATCTCGCGTCTCGCGAGAAGACGCGCCGATGCGTCCAGGAGGAACTAATGAACCACCTCCCGGACGCATCGGTGCGTACAGCGGTCGGGAGGTGGTTAATAATTCGAAACGCAGGTTCAACGGTACAAACAATTTCTCTGAGGGGCAAGAGACCGGGGCGTCCCCTGGGCCTCTAACACCTTCCCCTCCAGAGCAGAGTGTACCGCAGAGACAACCACTCCTCTTGGTAGAATGGGTACCGGATCACTCACATTACCCCCTCCAGGGAAACAACGAGATAATGCATCAGCCTTGGTATTTTTTGCCCCAGGACGATAGGTAATAACAAAGTTAAACCTGGTAAAAAAAATAGCGACCACCTAGCTTGTCTAGGGGTGAGACGCTAAGCTGATTCGAGGTACAGAAGGTTTTTGCGATCCATAATCACAGTGACGCCATTCTTCAAACGCTAGTTTAATAGCTAATAGTTCCCTATTGCCAATATCATAGTTCTTTTCTGCTGCAGATAGATTTTTTGAAAAGAAAGCACAAGGACGCCATTTGCCAGGAGACGGACCCTGAGACAGCACAGCCCCCACTCCCACCTCTGACGCATCAACTTCAACAATAAAAGGCTGGGAGACATCAGGTTGGACTAGTACAGGTGCCGAGGTAAACCTCTCTTTTAGAGAGGAAAAAGCAATTTTAGCGGCGTCAGACCATTTAGAAAAATCAGTCCCCTTCCTAGTCATGTCAGTAAGGGGTTTTACAATAACTGAATAATTTTTTATGAATTTTCTATAGAAATTTGCGAAGCCCAAGAACCGTTGCAGTGCTTTGAGGTTCTCAGGAAGATCTCAAACTAAAATTGCCTGGACCTTCCTAAGATCCATACGGAAACCGGAAGCAGATAATAAATAACCTAGGAATTGTATTTCCTGAACGGCGAAGACACACTTTTTAAGTTTAGCATATAATTTATTCGTCCGTAGGACCTGCAGTACTTGTCTGACATGCACCTCATGTGTTTTCAGATCCGACGAATAAATTAAAATATCATCTAGGTATATTACCACAAACCTGCCGATAAGATGACTAAAAATGTCATTAACGAAATGTTGGAAGACAGTAGGAGCATTGGTCAGACCGAAAGGCATGACTAGATTTTCATAATGCCCCTCAGGGGTGTTAAAAGCTGTCTTCCACTTATCCCCCTCCTTGATACGAAACAGATTGTAGGCCCCCCTAAGATCAAGTTTGGAGAACCACCTAGCACCCGCAATCTGATTAAACAGGTCAGGAATGAGAGGAAGAGGGTATGGGTCTCGGATGGTTATCCGGTTTAATTCGCGAAAATCTAGGCAAGGACGCAGGCCCCCATCTTTCTTTTTAACGAAGAAAAACCCTGCAGCCACGGGTGAAGAAGAGGGCCTGATGTGTCCCTTAGCCAAGCTCTCGGAGATATAATCTTTCATGGCTTGTCTCTCCGGACCCGAAAGATTATATAACCTGGTCTTGGGTAATTTTGCGCCGGGAATAAGGTTAACCGGGCAATCATAAGGACGGTGAGGTGGTAACTTCTGACAACCCTTTTTAGAAAAAACGTCTTCAAAGTCCGACACAAATGTAGGTAGGGTAGCTATGGAGCGACTAAGCAATTGCTATTTAAGCAATTTTCTCTGCAATGCTCACTCCACTCCAATATCTCCCTGGCATGCCAATCCACCTCTGGATTGTGCGCTACCAACCAGGGAAGGCCCAGCACCACCGGAGTGGGAAGCCCCTCCAGAACATAACATGAAAGCATCTCGTTATGGTGGTCCCCTACCCAAAGGTGTAAGTTATGGACAATGTGAGTGAGGTTTCTCTGAGTCAGAGGAGCAGAGTCAATAGCGAAAATGGGAATAGGTCTCTGTAGCGTACAGAGAGACAAACCCATAGTGTGGGCAAAATGGGCATCAATCAAATTTACTCCTGCTCCACTGTCTAGAAAAAAAGAAATAGTCTCCGTCTTAACGCCAAAAACAACAACCGCTGGCAACACAAATTGCGATGTTCGTATGGAGGAAACATATAAAATCAAAAGACCGTCGGAAAACTACTAACCCCAGGCTGTGTGGAGGATGTCAGCCGGGGGGGCTGACATCCTCCACACAGCCTGGGGTTAGTAGTTTTCCGACGGTCTTTTGATTTTTGAGGAAAGAAGGACAGACATTAATGAAATGACCCCTCTCCCCACAGAAAAAACAAACCCCACGCCTACGGCGAACCTCAGGAGGATGGACCTGACGAGTAGTTCCTCCTAGCTGCATAGGCTCGTCTAAGTCCGTACAGACTAACTGCTGCTTGGGAGGGGTTACCAATTGCTCCGGGTTTTTCAATCTGTCCCTAAGACGTCTATCTATTCGGATAGAAAGGGACATAACCGCATCAAGGGAAGGGGGGGTCTCATACAGCGCAAGCGCATCCTTAACCCTTTCGGATAACCCAGAGCAGAACTGACTCCTGAGAGCTGGGTCGTTCCACTGGGTATCCGTAGCCCACCTACGGAACTCAGAGCAATACTCCTCTACTGACCGCTCTCCCTGTAGGAGTCTCCGTAATTTTGATTCAGCCAGTGCGACTCGGTCAGGGTCGTCATATATGAGACCCAAGGCCCCAAAAAATTCATCCACTGACCCGAGAGCCTGGGAATCAGTGGGTAAAGAGAACGCCCAGGATTGCGGGTCCCCCCGCAGCAGGGAAATAACAACCCCCACCCGCTGTTCTTCCTTACCAGAGGAGTAAGGGCGCAGCTTAAAATATAATTTAAAGGCCTCACGGAATGTCACAAACTTGTCCCTTCCCCCAGAAAATCTGTCAGGAAGAGCAACCTTGGGTTCCGCAACAACCTGGTTACCTGTAGCAACCGCTGGGCTTGCGGTCTGTTGCAATTGCTGCTGTTGCTGGAGGACCGACGCCTTCAATCCTGCCACCTCCAAAGACAGGCCATGAAATTGGTTTGACAAAGCAGCAATTGGATCCATACTGGATTCTAAGTAGGTAAAAAAAAAAAGTTTTTTTTTTTACCTACATAAAATAAGGGCCAGATATAATGTAATGACCGGCGTCACGCAAAGGGAGGGAAAAGGGAAGGCCCTGCCCAAGGGAGAGGGAAAGGTGGTGACCCCTGACTCACCTTGCGGCTGGCACCTGACTGCCCTGACGTCCCTAGACGGGTTCCTCACCCGTACGCCGATCACGTGCCTAAACCCTGGCTTTCCCTAAGAAGAGCCCTAGGTAGTGAACGGGGCGGTGGGAGCACTAGTCCGCACCACTGACACTAAGAGGAAAACACCAAGGAGAGGACAGACAATACAGACAAACATATAATCCCAGGTGGGCGACAACAGCAGACCACAAAGGCCCAACAGGGATCCGGAGGGTAACGTTCTGGAACAACAACCAGGGAACGCAGCAACACAGCTCCAGTGGGTCAGTATAGAAGTCCAGGCAGGAAGCTCTATATCTGGCAACCAGAGAAGTGTGAGAGGGGAATATAAGGAGGTTGGGAGTGCTGGACAAGGAACAGCTGAGGAGAAGGAGCTACAGATCCCTGAGTGAGCCAAAAAGGGTTGCAAAGCAAACCCAGAAAGCTACCATAAAGAAACAGCCCTATCTTACTACATAGAGCGCGCAGCCAACCGCTGCGACTTCTTGACCCCGGGTATAACGGAGTCAGGCGTGGTTCTTGACACCCTCGTGACACAAGGAATCCCTTTACTACTGGGTGTGCAGGCTTGACCTGTGGCCAGAGCTTGCACAATTTGCCATGAAACTCTTGGCTTGCCCCTCTTCGAGTGTCCTGTCCGAAAGGACTTTCAGTGCAGCAGGGGGGATCGTGACCGATAAGCGCACTCGCCTAGCTCACCACAGTGTGGACTACCTTACATTTCTAAAAATGAATGAGGCATGAATCTCGGAGGAATTCAACACCACGTGTAATTGAATTTCACCTATTATCATTTGGGGTTTATTTAAGAGGGGAGATTTTGTTAGCCATGTTTTTAATCCAATTTTATATTTTTAGTTATTTTAAACATATGTATTTGACATGTATTTGTACTGGCCTACATTAATTTATCTATCCTGTGACCTCCTAATGTATCAGCCACAGAATCCAAAGTTCTTTGCTGTCAGATGAATGCCTGTTGCCTAACTTTTGGGGCCTGTACTGGCCGACAGTTACATTTTTTTTAAATCTCTAGCCACATAATCACACCGCATTCACCATAAGGACCTCCTAATGTCACAGGGTCATGTGACTGTTCCCCCCACCCCGTACTGTGCCCCTCACCAAGTACTGTGACCCATTTTACCCTGCATTGTGCCCTCTTACCACACCCTGTGCAGGGCCCCTAGTTATTCCCTGTACTGTGCTCTCCTATACCCTTTTATCTGGACACGGTATGGTGATGTTATTCGGTCACTGTACAGAGGTGTTATCCGGTCAATGTATGGCGGTGGTATCCACTAACTGGATGGCCATAACTGTATCCCTTCCCCTGCCCACACCATCCTTTTTTAGACCTGGCATGAGCGGGAAAAATATGCAGATTGCAGTGCTAAGGACCTTTGCGCCACAGAGAGTAAAGATGCTATCAGTCACCTCTGTTGGGCAAATTATCTCCCAGAAAACAAATAATTCAACATGTCTGACTCTGACCCTTCTCTTCCTTGACATCTCCCTTTAGAGTGGAGTTGGTAGGCCACCATATACATTAGATGGTAATTTTATTGGTCAACCGATTCTGCTAAAATCATTGGGTGTTACTAATGTGCATCTAACTTTTATGGCTAGCTTCAATGATGGGTACTTGAGTAAGACCATTATGAAAGTGAATGTGCTCATGGTGTGGGCAGCATCTCAGCTCTTTGCTTAGCATTGTTATCTTGCAGCATTGGGGTCTTGGGGTTGGGATAATTGTCCCCAAATTATTTTGTTGCCAGGATGCAATTAATTTGTCTCATTTATCACAGATACTGATGTAATTGTTGACAATTTCTGTGCATAAATGTAAAATATGGTAGTGCTATAAAAGCTACAGAAAATGGTAAGGTGTAATTATATAATTGTCACCTATTTAACCCTCACATCTCTCAGGGGTTCATGTTTATTCACATTGACAAGTTATGATGGACTTTAACTTTAAAGGGGTTTTCTGGGACTTAGACATGGATAGCTTGTCCCCAGGATAGGTCTTCAATGTCAGCGGGGGTCCAGCACCTTTGACTGCCACCGATCAGCTGTTCCACGCAGCCTCTATCCACTGTATATTTTCTAGCTCCATGTTCTGCTGCTCAGTAGTGATGATCGAGCTCAGTAGTGATGATCGATGCTCAGCACATTGCGGTTTTCGGCCGAATACTGCATGTCCTCGAGCGCAATGCTTGAGTCTCCGCCCTGCAATTGATGTATATTACATGTCTATTCAAAGGTAATCATCAGGCCGGGTAAGTATTATAACAATGACTGGTGGGTGAGGAGTCTCGAGCGCAATTATATTGGAGCACTCTATATGCATATAAAGCTATTCTAATGTTATGCCGTGCCAACCATTTTCTCCAGTCTCAGGAAACTCATACAGCTTGAAAAATGTAGCATAAGTGACCCACGTCTGTATTTTGCGCGCATTACGCAAATATTACATTGCCAATTTTTGCAAACAAGAATGTAATCTCGAATTCTCAAATTCGCAAATATATGATGAAAATTCTACAAAATATTTGAGAAATATCGTGAATTTGAATATTGTCCCTGCCGCTCATCACTATCAAGCACAGCCTGTGGACAAGGCCATGCATTTTTTACCTCCCCCACACACTTTTTGCTTTTTAATAAAAAAAATGTATACTTTTGGTATTCTTTGAGGCATTTTTTAACTCCCATAGAAATGCCTAAAGGGACAATGCCTGAAAAAAATCATACCTTAAGCATGCTGCTTTTTGACAAATAGGAAAAGAAAAACACCATGAATAAATGATTTTTCTTTAATGAATCGCAGAATTTACTAGACTTTTAAACATAAGGATGCATAAAAAACCTGCAAAAAAAATAAAAATATTCAGAGACAGGTGGTCCAGTTTTATGATGCTGGGAGCCTTTTCTGAAAAAGGAGTTTGCAATGTTGTTTGCTTGCCTAATCATCCAGCAATAGAGTACGGTAGCCTTCTATCTTCTACATAGTAAAATAGTTTCCTAATAGAGTTGAGCAGACACCTGGATGTTCGGGTTCGATGGGTTCAGCCGAACTTCACAAAAAAGTTAGAGTTCAGGACCCAAACTGCTGGTTTGTCAGAACACAAGTGAGTATGAAGATATAAGTTACATAATCAGATTCTGCACCACTTAAACCTTTCACCTCTTACTCTAGTTTGGGGGGTATTTTGGAGCTGACAGATTTCCTTACAGTACGTGTAAGTAGCAAAAACGCAGTGCTATGGGACGTGCATTCCTGCAGGTGTACACTCGTCCAATATTGTCCACACATCCATTGTATTTCATATATCTTGAAGGCTCTAAAAGCAGTTCACTACAGCTAGAAGAACTGATGCCTCGTCGGAGTAGAAGCCAAAATAAATGTCATATTGTGCAAGGTAGATAGGAAGTCACTGCGCGCTAATGAAATGACACTTTTCTCAGTTGAGGGAGGAATGTAATCTAATTACATAGTCTTGACCCAGGGTGAATGTTCGCTTTGCTTTTAATTGCAGCCAAGTTGTACGTTAGACAGTAGAGCGCTGCCCTGTATTACACACTAGGCATCCAAGAGTAATGATTTTATTTAACAAAAGTGTTGAAAATCAAGGTTAATGTCACTTGAACTTGCGAGCTGCCACCGGCAAGGCAGAGACATTCCTACTATATAAATCTAAGCTGGTTTCCCATCTATTCTTTGCAGTGCAATAAAGAGCTGATGTAACCGACCTCAATCATAATAATTATAATGGATACTACAGATTGAATTCTGTCCATTCAAAATCAGCACCAAGTGCATCATATTTTCAAGGTTTGGATGTATTTTAGGCCTCATGCACGCGACTGTATCCATTTTGTGGTCTGCCAATCGTGGATCTGCGAAATATGTATGACGTCCTTGGACTGCATATAGAACATCTTCTATGTTTTTGCAGAACCGACCTACCAATGTGGAAAGCGCCAGAATGATTTGTGTTCTTTCGTCCATTCCGTAAAAAGAAATGCGGTCCAAGGATCCATCGAAAACAATGGATCCACAAATAAAATGTGGCACACAACCCGCATCCATATTTTGCGGATCCACAAATTACTGTCCACTGAAAGAATATGATCTTGTGCATAGTGCTGCTCACTCGCTTGTGATTTTTAGGTGCCCTAGGGCAGGGGTCAGCAAATATAAGTAGAAGTTCCCAGTCTGCCGTGCAATACAAGAAAGTTCCAAACGGTATGTGACACAAACCAAAGAATCAGGTTAACTTACCATTTAGTTTGACCCTTGCCCCTGACTTTCTTTGCAAAGATGATCCAGCTGTGGTTCATTCAAGGAGACTTTCAGGTCCCCCCTGCAGTCACATGCAGGCACACTATCCTCCAACACCCCCTAATAATGTCAGAAGCTTGCTTCCTATTGTTCCTCCATCACCTCCCAGCACTCACATTCAGTTTCATCATCTTCCAACACTTCCCCCCAAAAAATTAAATAAAAAATTGTCAGAAGATTGCTCTTCATCCCACCCCAGCAATCACATACAGAATCACTAGCACTAGCACTATCCTGACATCATCCCCCAGCAGGCACATACAGGCTCACCATCCTCAAACTTCTCAGAGTTGTGGGATACTTGCTCTACATCCCCCCCCCCCCCCCCCAGCAATCATATGCAGGCTCTCTATCTTTTAACACCCCCAGAGTTGACAGAAGCTTTCTCCCCATCATCCCCCATAACCCCTAGAAGTCACATGCATGCTCACCATCCTCCCACACCCCAGAGTTGTCGGATACTTGCTACACCTTGTCCCCCATCTCCCAGCAATCACAAGCTGACTCACCATCCTAAACCCACTCCCAAAGTTGTCAGATGCTTCCCCTTTTCCCAAGTCCACCATCATCCTACCATTTGCCTGTCCCAGCACAACAACCCCTGCACCTGAATTTTTAAAAAATTAAAGGTGCAGCACTGTACATGGTGCTGCAGTGTGGCTGCATGCCAGTGAAATATGACCTGCGTGCCATCTCTGGCACGTACACTGGGGTTGCTGACCCCCGCCCTATAGCAACCTTAAATACATATTTGAGAATGTCACTTGTTGTGGTTCATAGTCTATCCTAGTGTCAGGATTTTTCATGGATGATAAATTATTTTCAAGTGTAACTCCTCCTTTGCAGACTTCAAGGAAACATTATTTACACATTTTATGGAAGTCAATGTAGATGTTCAGTTGTTGGAATGAAAAATGCCTTCTCTTGAGTCATCCATTCTGTAGGGGCTAATGGAGATATGAGGCTTTCCTGAAGCTCTGCTGCTCTATATTGGCAAACACTCACCATGAACATCGATTTGTGCATGAGAGCATTGCCATCCTGAAACAAACAAAACCCTAAAGGCTTTCAACACCTTCAAATTTTTATGACCGCATTTTACTCATTTTGGGCTAAAAATAATTTCAACAGTTTTTGTTCTACAGAGGTTTCAGCCTATCTTCAAAATATCTTATTTTCAGTTTCACACTGAGCTTTTATTTAAGCCATAATCTTATCAGTTTGATAAAAATGTTGCTATAACCAGTGTTTATGAGTTGTCAAGAATTAAGAGACATCCAGCTGTTGGAGCAACAACATGAGGGCTAAGTGTGAAACTGAAAGTAAGATAATCTGCAGATAGGCTGAGATTAAACCTTTTAGGACAAAACTGGATTTTCCTTCATTGGAACTATGGAGCCCTCCCTAACCATAAAATAGCCCCGGCCCAGAATTTTAGTTCTTCTCCAACAAACATTACAGGAATAAACTCTATGGATTGAGCAGAATATGTTTACCAAAGTGCATCCACCAAGCTGCTAGATAGTAAGATTTGATCCATCACTCCAGAAAACATATTTCCATGACCGAATAGTCCATTGGTGGGATTGACATTGCTCTTGCTGATGGGCAATAGTAAACAAATCCATCAAGCTCCCATAAAATACTTATTTTATTCACATCTCAGAGACAGACATTTACTAGTTAGTGTTGTGGAAGTGTGAAAGAGTACCATTAGGATACGGCAACACGGCGACATGTGTTGCATAACATATTTCAATGGTGTCACAATACGGCATGCAACATGCAACTCTACAGTCACATAAAAAAATCTAACTTGGATGGATTTTTTATGACTGTGTTGTCACAGTCGCAGCATGTAGCATGTTCCATGGCAACTCAATTGAAGTCCATTACATGAAATGTTGCGTGACTTTCTTGAAGTGCGACACGTCGCCATGTAGCCAGACCCTTAATATATGCTAAATAAGTACTTTGTAGTCTTGTTCTGTGTCTGAGCACTCTGATGTTTGCACTTCATCATAACTGAACATATAGCTGGACAAGACATCTCTAGTATTAAACAGTACTTAAAGGGGTTATCCAACCCCAAAAATCCCTCCCCCCAAATGCCCAGGCCCCTCACACAGATTGTACTTACCTCGTTCCCCAGCACCCCAGCCACCGCTGCATCTACCCGTCACGCAGATCAAAACATCGGAACAAGCCTCCCTATCGTCACCCGCGATACTAGGGAGGCTTGTTCCCATTGCGGTCTGCTATTGGCTGCCCCCTGTGCCAGACGATCCACACGACAGGGAGATGCAATGGCGGCATTGCGGGTATCAGAAGCGACACTAGTGCCAGGGAGCAAGATAAGTACAATCTGTGTGAGGGCATGATCCATTCTACTGCTAATAATTATCTACGGAGACTAGTTGATATACTGTACATATTAGGCTACATGCACATGAACATTGTTTGTTTCCATGTCTTCCATTTTTTTCATTTCAATGGGTCTGCAAAAAATGCAGACAGCACACTGTGTGCTTTGCACATCAGTATGTCCGTTCCGTAGGCCCGCAAAAAATGTCCTATTCTTGTCCGTTTTAGGCATTGTTACAATGCATGCGCAAAAACAAAAAGGATGGCATACGGATGTCATCCTTTTTTGTTGCGATTCTGCAATTTGCAGACCACAAAACACATACGGTCGTGTGCATGTAGCCTTAGGCAGGGGTAGCTGAGCCCACTAATTTGAATGGATGACCATTAACTTTTTCCCTTGTGTCTTGAGGGCTTGGTTGCTCAATGGATTCAAATCCAACCAAGTAACATCTGAATTGAGTTTGCCTAATTGTGATGTCTACATAACATTTTCTTAGTAAGCTATAATGTTCTTTTGTTTACTGTGCTACAGAGTTTGTTACTTATGCCTCTTGTCATTGATACCTGCTTGTGTCTAGCCTAAAGTCCACATCAAAGCATGTCCCCTTTGGCAGAAATGGACTTGCATTTGGCTAAATGAAGAAACAAGGATAAAAAAAAACTGAACTGTGGTCATTACTGACTAAGATATATACATACAAGCCCTATACATACAAGCCCCATAAACACTAGTCAAATGAGACCAGTAATATAGTCATTGGAATGCTTCTCATTTGCATATTAATCATTATTAAAATGATCTACCAGAAGTTCAATAATGGTGGGATTATCTATTAGAATAAATTAAGGGGAGTGCAGCATTGGGAACGACCCTGGGGGGCAGGGTATGAGATATATTTCCAGTAATGCTGGTGTTAGGTATGCCCTCATTCAGAATGCTACCCACCAGCGTGGTGTCAGTAGCTCACATTACAAAGAACATCTAGAAAGTAGTCATACGCAGGAGGAAGTTCTATTCCTTTAGCAAACAGACATTTGGAACAGTCCTGCTTGCTGAATTTCTTGATAAAAATTAATTAGTTATTTCCTCGCTGTGCTCGTCTTCGATAGATTTGTTACAAATTTAACAGTAATTTGCACTTCCCTCACAGTTCCTTCGTGAGCAGTGCGTCCAAGGCATTAACGCAAATCGCTACTTAATTGGATGTTTTATCTGCAGTTTACTGGTGCAAGTTATTTAATGAGGAATAAACCGTGAAGAGACGAGGAGGAACATATCCTTCAGGTCAAGAACTACGTGCCAGTCTTGAAAGGAGAATATTAAGATCTTTTAGGAGGAAATTAAAAACGAACTGTTAACGCCCCCAGCTGTAAAAGGAACATACATACAATCTAACAAGATTAAAAATAATATTCATTCAATGAAAATACGAACCACCTGCACTCTTCTAGGAATATTCTACTATGTGTCTAGTCTTAGGTTCACTGTTAAAGGGAGTGTGTCAGCACTAAATGAACTGAAAAGGTACAGCCCACTGGTGCAGCTGGTTGCCAATGGTCGTATGATTTTACCACAAAATCATGTGGTCATTGAATGCCAAGGGTGGGCATGGCTTGGCTACATGCCCATAGTCACATAGCGGAGGTTGTACCTTTAAGGCAGACACAATGCCTTGTAGGGCAAGCTGTCACGGCCATGCCTATGACCGTGACTCCCGCACCGCATGCGGTTGTCAGCGGTGTTGGTTTCGTTATCAATCACAGGTGAGGGCTTTGGTTTTTGCCTCACCTGTCGTTGCCGCTGGCAACAGTTTTTATGTGGCAGCATTGCAGCCTGAGTTGTTTCGTGGCTGCTTGCTGTGTGGTGCGTGCGGTTGCATCTGGCAACATGTGTGTTTGGTGTGCACTTCCCATGTCTGGTGTGCACGGGGTTTATTTGCCTGTATTCCCCTTTAAGTTGCTGTCTTCCCTTCCCTGGTGGTGGAAGGGTTAATTCCCTTCCCAGTGTGTGTGTGTCTCACTGGGTGTGTCCGACTGTGGGGTGTGGCTTCTTGGCCTGTAAAGTCTCATTGTCTTCTCAGGTCTGGAGGTTGCTTCAGCCATGCTTTGCTGGAGCAGCCTCCTGTGTTTTCCACCTGCCAGTGAGAGCCACCCCTGTGGTCATAACCATTATGTCACATTTAAGTTTATGTCCAGTTATGTGTGATGTCTATTTGATGTTTCCTTGTGATTTTGTGCAGCTATGGATCTGGGTCCCTGTGTGTGGATGCGTTGTGATCTTCACCTTGCCAGCACAGGGATCCAGTCAGCAAGGCTGTGGCAGGTAGGTGGAACTCCTTGTTCACCTGCCATATCCATAGAGCTGTTTATGTTCCCCCTTTTCCAGCAGCTTGGCCATTGAGACTCCTGCTCCTCTGTGCCTAGGAGGAGTAGGTTGTCTTACCCTGACTCCTAGCTAGGGACCGGACGGAGGGTAAGTCAGGGCTCCTAGGTTCCTGCGCATGGGTCCTCCTCCCTTTAAGGTCGGCCCATGCAGGTAGGAGTTAGGGTCAGGTTAGGGACGCTGTAGGAGGTCACCTGCTCCCTAATCCTGTTGTCCTGGCCGAGCAGCCATAACATCATCTGGCATCGCATGGCTGAGGATTTTCCCCCATCCTCAGCCGTGACACAAGCTCAGCTGAAGGTAACAATACCTTTCACTTAGCAATCAATTGCTTCATTAACATTCCATATGCAAATAAGCAGTTAAGTGCACTAATGGTGGGAATAAGCAGTTAAGTGCACTAAGAGTGGGCCCAAACCCCCCCATCCTTGCTCCTCCTGCTTCCCCTGCCAGCCCCTCCTCTCCTTCTTGATTGGCCACTCAAGATGACTATGCAGGAACCCGACCATGTTTAGAAGGAGGGGAGGGTCTGGAATAGAAGGCAGAGTAAATGTGCACAGGGTGGCTTGGGCCGACCTTCAGTGCACCTAACTGCTCATTTACCCATGAATAAAATAGCTTTTGCTGAGTGAAAGGCATCACTATAATCGCGTGAGCTAGCCTTACAAGCCATTGTGCCTGGTTTAACAGTGAATTTTGTGTTGACAGGTTCCCTATAAAAGGATATTCCATTTGCAGAATGAAATTTCTACTCTCTCCCCATGTTTTAGTCTAATTTAATAAATCAGTCTCAATGGCCTTTACCTCTTCATTGCAAAATTTTACTGGCTCATCCAGCCCGTATGATCCTCCTCCGGCGTATCCTTGGTGGCCTGATACCTAAGAGGTCGTCTGAGCCATTCTCACAACCACCAGCCAATTAAGAACTACTCTGACGCTACCCTCCTGATTACTGAATTCAGCTGTATTGCCATTCTGAGGCAAGTGGAGTAGGAGTACAGAGGTATTTTGCACTGCTGGGGTTTTATTTTGTCATGTACTGTGGTATTTAGTTCTGCTGGGGCAGTATATTGTGTTGCACTGTGGTATTTGCCTCTGTTGGGGTGGTATTTTTTACAGCAATATGTTATTGTTGGCCCCACCTACCTGTTTTGACCCTGCCTTCTGTCAATTTGGACCTATCTATGGGACCACTTTTAGTTTTGTTTGCAAGGCCACTTTAATTTCCCAGTCTGCCCCTGTGGCTTTGACACTCTAAAAATGCTATCATAACACAGTGCAATGCCTCACAGGACTTGGTACCTATGAATTTAGGAAAATGTTTGGTAGTGACAGGGAATATAAGCAGACTGTGTGTAGAGCACCTTTTTGTGGGCAATGATCATCATATATGAGGTAACAAGTTAGGTTTGCTTTTTTATTACATTTTCACAACTGTAGCACAAAAATTGTGGAGTTGGAAATTAGAGAAAAGTTAGGACGAAATAGGTTTGACTGATTGTCAAAGTAGACAATGTGGTGCCCAAAGGATAGGATAATAGTAATGTCATCCAGAAGTAGGCAAACAATTGCCTTTGGCCAGCCTTAAAAGGATTTTCCCTCTAGGACATTTATGACATACTTTATATACAATTAGGGTTGAGCGAACCCGAACTGTAAAGTTCGGGTTCGTACCGAACTTTAGGATTTTTGGACCCCGGGCCCGAACCCGAACATTTCTGTAAAAGTTTGGGTTCGGGGTTCGGTGTTCTGCGCTTTCTTGGTGCTTTTTGAAAGGCTGCTCTACAGCCAATCAACAAGCGTCATACTACTTGCAGCAAGAGGCCATCGCAGCCATGCCTACTAATGGCATGGCTGTGATTGGCCAGAGCAGCATGTGACCCAGGCTCTATATAAGCTTGAGTCACGTAGCGCTGCACGTCACTCTGCTGTTACAAGTGTAGGGAGAGGATGCTGCTGGACTTGTGATTTCAGGGAGAGAATAGGAGAGAATCTAACTCAGCGATCTACCTAGAAATAGATGTGTGGGTGCAGGACACAATTGTTTTACCCTGCCCTGAGGCCATTAACCAAAAAAAATAATAACCTTTATGATTCTGCTAGTTAGGTGGGTGGTGGCGGCCATTTTATGCATGCTCAGTGCACCAGCACTGCATCTGAGCTTTTTGGACATTGCAAATCACCATTTTTGGGGGGCAAACTACAACAACTGGATTAGTCAGTGTGCAATTTAAGGTAGAAATACACCCAACATTTTCTGGGGTTTGAAAAACACACAATTTTTTCAAAAAACAGTATTTTCCAGATCTGCAAGTGTTAAATTCAAGTTTAATATATACAGCTTTCATATTCTGTTAGCAAAAAAAGACTTTTTTGGCAATCTACAATATCTGTATTAGTCAGTGTGCAATTTAAGGTAGAAATACACCCATCATTTTCTGGGGTTTAACCACCTCAGCCCCCCTAGCTTAAACACCCTTAATGACCAGGCCACTTTTTACACTTCTGCACTACACTACTTTCACCGTTTATTGCTCGGTCATGCAACTTACCACCCAAATGAATTTTACCTCCTTTTCTTCTCACTAATAGAGCTTTCATTTGGTGGCTGCTGACATTTTAACTTTTTTTTGTTATTAATCCAAATTTACCTAAATTTTTGCAAAAAAATGACATTTTTCACTTTCAGTTGTAAAATTTTTCAAAAGAACCGACATCTATATGCCAAAAAAATGGTTTGGGTAAAAGTTATAGCGTTTACAAACTATGGTACAAAAATTTTAATTTCCGCTTTTTGAAGCAGCTCTGACTTTCTGAGCACCTGTCATGTTTCCTGAGGTTCTGCAATGCCTAGACAGTAGAAAATCCCCACAAATAACCCCATTTCGGAAAGTAGACACCCTAAGGTATTCGCTGATGGATATAGTTATTTCATAGAACTTTTTATTTTTTGTCACACGTTAGCGGAAAATGATGATTTTATTTTCCAAAAAGAACCTTTAGGATTTCACAGGGCATTTTTTTACACATTTTGATTTCAAACTACTTCTCACACATTAGGGCCCCTAAAATGCCAGGGGAGTATAACTAGCCCACAAGTGAGCCCATTTTGGAAAGAAGACACCCCTGGGTATTTCGTGATGGGCATAGTGAGTTAATGGAAGTTTTTATTTTTTGTCACAAGTTAGTGGAATATGAGACTTTGTAAGAAAAAAAAAATAATCATTTTCCGCTAACTTGTGACAAAAAAAAAAATTCTAGGAACTCGCCATGCCCCTCACGGAATACCTTGGGGTGTCTTCTTTCCAAAATGGGGTCAAAATGGGGTGTCTTTTTACATATACCCATGCTGGGTGAGAGAAATATCTCGGCAAAAGACAACTTTTCCCAAAAAATTTTATACAAAGTTGGCATTTGACCAAGATATTTATCTCACCCAGCATGGGTATATGTAAAATGACACGCCAAAACACATTGCCCAACTTCTCCTGAGTACGGCGATATCACATGTGTGACACTTTTTTGCAGCCTAAATGCGCAAAGGGGCCCAAATTCCTTTTAGGAGGGCATTTTTAGACATTTGGATCCCAGACTTCTTCTCACGCTTTAGGGCCCCTAAAATGCCAGGGCAGTATAAATACCCCACATGTGACCCCATTTTGGAAAGAAGACACCGCAAGTTATTCAATGAGGGGCATGGCGAGTTCATAGAATTTTTTTTTGCCACAAGTTAGCGGAAATTGAGAATTTTTTGTTTTTTCTCACAAAGTTTCCCTTTCCACTAACTTGGGACAAAAATTTCAATCTTTCATGGACTAAATATGCCCCTCAGCAAATACCTTGGGGTGTCTTCTTTCCAAAATGGGGTCATTTGTGGGGAAACTGTACTGCCCTGGCATTTGAGGGTCTCCGCAATCATTACATGTATGGCCAGCATTAGGAGTTTCTGCTATTCTCCTTATATTGAGCATACAGGTAATGAGTTTTTTTTTTCCGTTCAGCCTCTGGGCTGAAAGAAAAAAATGAACGACACAGAATTCTTCATTCGCATCGATCAATGTGGATGAAAAAATCTCTGCCCAAAAAAAAAAAAAGGAGGGGAAAGGCGTCTGCCAGGACATAGGAGCTCCGCCCAACATCCATACCCACTTAGCTCCTATGCCCTGGCAAACCCGATTTCTCCATTCACATCAATCGATGTGGATGAATAAATCATTGCCAGGATCTTTTATATATTTTTTTTATATACAAAGTGTTTGCCAAAGCATATGAACACCGCCTCAGCTCATATGCCTCGGCAAACGTATCTTTTACTGCAGAGGAGAAATCTCATTTTGCAGCGCCGCATACACCGACTTTTGTGTAATCTGACAGCAGCGCAATGCTTCTGTCAGAATGCACATCACTGCTGCAGCTAGTCGATCGGTTGGTCCACCTGGAAGGTAAAAAAAAAAAAAAAAAAAACCAGGCCGCAACGCAATAAATTTATTAACTTTATAATAACATTTAAACTGAACATATAAACTTTATTTAACTTTTTAAACAGAACGTTAACTTTTTTGATTACCGGTGATTTATTTTATTTTATTTCCTTTATAGGACAAACCTCTCCTTCCCCATGGGACAATGTGCAAAGCGCAAATCGCCCAGAGATGTGGCAAAGTACATTATGCACTTTGTCCCAGGTGAAAGGAGAGGTTTGCAGCAGCTCTGTGTGAATGGGCCCTAATAGCCCTGTGTGCCTGTCCTGTGAGATGCAATCCCTATGCTAAGTGTACCTGTGTGTGGTACTTCCGGAAACACTCCCCTAAGCATAAGGCAGGGTGGTCAGGGCAGTCAGGACAGAAATTGCTGGTGTCACGCCTTATTCCACTCCTGCCACAGACACAAAAAAAATTTCGGGTGGCGGTTGGTTTGAGGCACCGGCAACGACACTGGGGAAATGTCGCTCGTGTAGACGGCTCACTACACTGGTGGTTGGGGCCACGGAACCTCATGGATACAGGAGGTTCTCGATGATCTCTTCCTGAAATTTGAGGAAGGATCTTGTTCTCCCAGCCTTCCTGTAGAGAACCAAACTATTATATATAGCCAATTGAATCAAATATACAGACACCTTCTTATACCAGCGTCTGGTTCTGCGGGAAAGTAAATAGGGAGCCAACATCTGGTCATTGAAGTCCACCCCTCCCATGAGCGAATTATAGTCGTGGACACAGAGGGGCTTTTCAATGACACTGGTTGCTCGTTCAATTTGGATTGTCGTGTCTGCGTGAATGGAGGAGAGCATGTAAACGTCACGCTTGTCTTTCCATTTCACCGCAAGCAGTTTTTTGGTTACACAAGGCAGCCCTCTCCCCCCTTGCAATACGGGTGGTAACGAGACGTTGGGGGAAGCCCCGGCAACTAGGTCGCGCGGTGCCATAGCAGCCAATCTGTTCTAGGAACAAATGCCTGAAGAGAGGCACACTTGTGTAAAAATTGTCCACATAAAGATGATACCCCTTGCCAAATAAGGGTGACACTAAGTCCCAGACTGTCTTCCCACTGCTCCCCAGGTAGTCAGGGCAACCGACCGGCTCCAGGGTCTGATCTTTACCCTCATAGATCCGAAATTTGTGGCTATAGCCTGTGGCCCTTTCACAGAGCTTATACAATTTGACCCCATACCGGGCGCACTTGCTTGGGATGTATTGTTTAAAGCCAAGGCGCCCGGTAAACATAGAATGTGTCGGCAGATAAGAACCATTTGGCCCATCTAGTCTGCCCAATATACTAAATGCTATGGATAGCCCCTGGCCCTATCTTATATGAGGGATGGCCTTATGAAAAAAATGTATAAGGGACTCATTTACGCAGATGTTTTGCTCAGGGGTGTACAAATCTGCAAATTTGTTGTTGAAGTGGTCTATGAGGGGCCGCATTTTGTGGAGCCGGTCAAAAGCTGGGTGGCCTCTGGGATGGAAGGTGGTGTTGTCGCTAAAGTGCAGGAGACGCAGGATGGTCTCAAATCGTGTCCTGGACATGGCAGCAGAGAACATGGGCATGTGATGAATTGGGTTTGTGGACCAATATGACCGCAATTTATGCTTTTTTGTTAGGCCCATGTTGAGGAGAAGGCCCAGAAAAGTTTAAATTTCGGAAACTTGGACGGGTTTCCACCGGAAAGACTGGGCATAAAAGCTTCCCGGGTTGGCGGCTATAAATTGAGTGGCATATCGACCTTGTTTCTGCCACAACTAAGTCCAACAGCTCCGCAGTCAAGAACAGCTCAAAAAACCCCAGTGCTGAACCGATCTGAGCTGTCTCAACCCGAACTCCGGACTGGGCGGTGAAAGGGGGAACTACTGGTGCGGCTGAAGTTGGGGGCTGCCAATCAGGGTTTACCAACACCTCAGAGACTCTAGGGCTCTACGGGCCTGTCTGTGCGGTGGCTGCGACGGGGGAACTACTGCACGTGCCACCGTACCAGCTTCAACTGCCCTTCTGGTGCTCGCCACTTCACCATGTTGTACGGCAGTGCTGGTACTAGTCCTGCGTTTTGGATGGAGGACGAACTAAGGTGATACTAATACTATTATAGATCTGACTGTGATCAGTTCTGATCACTTACAGATACTATAAAAGTACAAATGCTGATTAGCGATACGCTAATCAGCGAATCAGTGACTGCGGTGGGCTGGGCGCTAAACGATCGCTAACTACCTAACCAAGGGGCCTAAACTATCCTAAAACTATCAGTCAATACCAGTGGGAAAAGAAAGTGACAGATCAAGGGGTGATCAAGGGGTTGATTGAGGTGATGGGGGGTGATCTGGGGGCTAAGTGTTGTGTCTTGTGTACTCACTGTGATCTGTGCTCCTCTGCTGAAACCAACCGACGAAAAGGACCAGCAGAGGAGCACAGCAGCCATTTAACACATTATATTTAAAAATATAATGTGTTAACTGGCTTCTGATTCGATTTTTAAAAAATCATCAGCCTGCCAGCCACGATCATTGGCTGGCAGGCTGATGACAAAATTGTGATTTAACTTTTGCCGGCCCGCGATGCGCATGCGCTGGCCGGCTCTGACCGAAATCTCGCGTCTCTCGAGATGACGCGCCGGCGCGTCCAGGAGGAATTACAGGGCCACCGCAAAGAAACAGCCCTGCGTGCGGCGGTCCTGAGGAGGTTAAAAACAGACTTTTTTTTTCCAAAAAACAGTATTTTCCAGTATTTAAATTCGAGTTTAATATATACAGCTTCCATATTCTGTTAGCAAAAAAATACATTTTGGCAATCTACAACATCTGTATTAGTCGCAATAGAAATACACCCATAATTTTCTGGGGTTTAAAAAATACACATATTTAAAAAAAAAAAACTGTATTTTCCAGATCTGCAAGTGTTAAATTCATGTTTAATATATACAGCTTTCATATTCTGTTAGCAAAAAAAGACTTTTTTTTTTGCAATCTACAACTTCTTGATTAGTCAGTGTGCAATTTAAGGTAGAAATACACCCATCATTTTCTGTGGTTTGAAAAACACACTTTTTTGACAAAAAACTGTATTTTCCAGATCTGCAACTGTTAAATTCAAGTGTAATATATACATCTTTCATATTTCTGTTACCAAAAAAAGACTATTTTGGCAATCTACAACATCTTGATTAGTCAGTGTGCAATTTAAGCTAGAAATAAACCCATCATTTTCTGGGGTTTGAAAAACACACTTTTTTTTACAAAAAACTATTTTCAGGCCTTGCAGCATCAGCACGTGTGAAATTACAGGCTTATATACTGAGGTCAAATTCAGTTGTTAAACAAACACTCGTTTAGGCACAAAAAATTTAGTTGGCAGCCTTTGATGCAGATGTCATTGTGAGATACACCCTTAATACATTTGGGTTACATTCAGAGATTTTAAATGCCGCCATTTGCTGCACCAATACTGAATTCAGGCCTACAGTGGTTCAGACCGTGTGAGATACACCCTCTACATACAGGGGTTTGAATCCGGAATTAGAAATACAGCCATTTGAAATACAGCCATTTTGTGCAAAGATATATTTACGTCAGGCCTACACTGGTTCAGGCCCTGTGAGATACCCCCTCTACATACAGGGTTTGAATCAGGGATTTGAAATACAGCCATTTGAAATACAGCCATTTTGTGCAAAGATATATTTACTTCAGGCCTACAGTGGTTCAGACCGTGTGAGATACCCCCCTAAATACAGGGGTTTGAATCAAGCATTAGAAATACAGCCATTTGAAATACAGTCATTTTGTGCAAAGATATATTTACTTCAGGCCTACACTGGTTCAGGCCCTGTGAGATACTCCCTTTACATACTGTCGTTCTATTCTACTATTAATTAAACACCCATTTAGGGCAAGATCCTAAATTCTCAAAAATATGAGGAGAGCGTCAAACAAGGGGCGTGGCCCAGGTCGTGGTGCTGCTGGTGGAGTTCCTGTTGCAGGGAGAGGATGTGGTCGATCTGTGCCAGCTACACGCACAAGTGAAACCTCTCCCTCAGGTGCGAGTAGGCGACAGAACCTACAGCCGTATTTGGTCGGGCCTAATGCTGCTCTATGAATGGTGAGGCCTGAACAAGTACAGGCGATTGTAGATTGGGTTGCTGACAGTGGATCCAGTTCCTTCACATTGTCTCCCATCCAGTGTCCTGCTGAAAAACCACAGTTGGCACCTGCAGCCGATGTCCATCAGTCTTTCACCTCACCCCCTTGCAAATAAGCCAAGCAGTCTGAGCCCCAAGTCATGCAGCATTCTCTTCTGCTTTTTGATGACTCTGTTAGCAGGGTTTCCCAGGGCCATCCACCTAGCCCTGCCCTAGAAGTGGAAGAGATTGAGTGCACCAATGCCTAACCGCTTATCATTCAAGATGAGTACATGGGAGCGGCCGTCCTCTCGACAGTACGCCTCCTACTGCCCACCGTAGTAAGGGACCGAGCACACCAAAGCCAGCTCCAAGGAGTTCCCTGGCATGGCAGTTCTTCAGACAATGTGCTGACGACAAGACACGAGTGGTTTGCACGCTGTGCAATCAGAGCCTGAAGCAAGGCATAAACGTTCTGAACCTGAGCACAACCTGCATGACCAGGCATTTAAGTGCAAAGCACGAGCTGCAGAGGAGTAGACACCTCAAAAACAAAGAAAGGTCTCTTGCTTCTCCTGCTTCCTCTTCTGCTGCAGTCGCGGCCTATTCATCCACCTCTGGAGTGACAGTGCAACCTGGCACCGCGCAAACAGAGGATCTGGTAGCAACACCAACACCTGGGTCACCAAGCATCTCCACAATGACCCACGGAGGCGTTCAGCTCTCTATATCCCAAACGCTGGAGAGGAATAGGAAGTACCCCCTACCCACTCGCGATCCCTAGCCCTGAATGCCAGCATTTCTAAATTACTTGCCTTTGAAATGCTGTCATTCCGTCTGGTGGAGAAGGATAGTTTTAAAGCCCTTATGGCGGTGGCTTTCTCACAGTACATCGTGCCCAGCCACCACTACTTTTCAAGGCGAGCCATCCCTTCCCTTCACAACCAAGTAGGGGGCAAAATCAGGTGTGCAGTAGGGGGCAAAATCAGGTGTGCACTGCGCAACATCTGTGGCAAGGTGCTCCTGACTACGGATACGTGTACCAGTAAGCACGTTCAGGGACGTTATATCTCCATAACACCACACTGGGTAAATGCAGTGGTGGCTGGGCCTGAGGCGGATAGCAGTTTGGCGCATGTCCTTCCACCACCGAGGATTGCAGGGCGCTTCAGTTTGCCTCCTGTTGCTTCCTCCTCCTACTCTGCTTCCTCATCCACTATCAACTCCTCATCCGGTCAGCGTAACACCTTCACCACCAACTTTAGCACAGCCAGGGGTAAACGACAGCAGGCAGTTTCAAAACTTTTCTGTTTGGGAGACAAACCCCACACCGCGCAGGAGCTGTGGACAGGCCTTGAACAACAGACCGATGAGTGGTTTGTGCCAGTCAGCCTCAAGCCCGGCCTGGTGGTGTGCGATAATGGGCGAAATCTCGTAGCAGCTCTGGGACTAGCCGGTTTGACACATATCCCTTGCCTGGCGCATGTGCTGAATTTGGTGGTGCAGAGATTCCTTAAAAATGACCCTGATATGTCAGAGCTGCTGCATAAATTGCGGGCCGTCTATGCGCGCTTTAGGCATTCTCATCCTGCTGCTGCTAGCCTGTCAGCGCTGCAGCGTAACTTCGGCCTTCCCGCTCACCGCCTCATATGCGACGTGCCCACAAGGTGGACCTCCACCTTGCACATGCTGGCCAGACTGTGCGAGCAGCAGCAAGCGATAGTGGAGTTGCAGCACGCACTTCACCACCAATGACTGGGCCTCCATGCGAGACCTGTGTTCCTTGTTGCGCTGTTTTGAGTACTCCACCAACATGGCCAGTGCCGATAACGCCGTTCTCAGCGTCACTTCTATGCCTCCTTGAAAAAACGCTTCTGGCGATGATGGAAGAGGAAAGGGAGGAAGAGGGATCATTTCGTAGGGTTTCCGGCCAGTCATTCCCAAGTGGCTTCGAGGGTGGGTTCCTGCAGCCGACAAACCCAAGGTACACAATTGTCCAGCCAGGGCACAGTTCTGGAGGATGAGGAGGTGGAGGAGGAGGAGATGCAGGAGGAGGAACCATGTTCACAGCAGGGTGGCACCCAAACCAGCTCATGGCCATCACTGGTGCGTGGATGGGGGAATACAGAGGACACAGACAATACACCTCCCACAGAGGACAGCTTTTCGTTGCCTCTGGGCAGCCTGGCACACATGAGAGATTACATGCTGCAGTGTCTCCACAACGACCGCTGAGTTGCCCACATTCTAACTTGTGCTGATTACTAGATGGCCATGCTGCTGCAGGATCCCCGTTACAAGGACAACGTACTGTCCTTAATTCCGTCACTGGAACGTGATTGTAAGATGCGCGAGTACAAGCGCACGCTGGTAGACGCGCTGCTGGTGGCATTCCCACCTGACAGCAGGGGCACAGTGGAAGCACAAGGCGAATGCAGAGCTGGGGCACCGCCAGCACCTCAGAAGGCAGGGTTAGCATGGCCGAAATGTGGAAAATCTTTGTCAGCACGCCACAACAACCAGCACCACCAGCTGATATGGAACATCTTAGCAGGAGGCAGCATTTCACCAACTTGGTGGAGCAGTATGTGTGCACACGCCTACACGTACTGAATGACGGGTCTGCCCCCTTCAACTTCTGGGTCCCCAAATTGGGCACATGGCCTGAGCTTGCCCTTTATGCCTTGGAGGTGCTGGCCTGCACTGCAGCCAGTGTATTATCTGAACGTGTGTTTAGCACGGCAGGGGGCGTCATCACAGACAAGCCCAGCCACCTGTTTACAGCCAATGTGGACAAGCTAACATTCATTAAAATAAACCAGGCATGGATCCCTCAGGACTTGTCCGTACCTTGTGCAGAGAAGACATGTATACCAGCACTAAGGAGCAATTATTATACTGCAGCGCAATTGCTCATGTTTGTATTTTGGATATTTCACACTTTTTTGGAGTGTACCTTAATTTTACAAATTTTACAAATTACTGCTATGCATAGTATAAAAAAATAATTGTCAGTTAAATTTTATGGTGAAATTAACAAATTTTGGGGTGTATAGTACCACTGCTATACCTAGTAGGCCGGTTAAAAAATAAATAAATTGTCAATTACATTTTCAGGTGAAATTCAGCAATTTTGGTGTGTATAGTACCACTGCTATACCTAGTGGAACAGTAAAAAAAATGAAAAAATTTGTCAGTTACATTTTCTGGCAAAATAAACAAATTTTTGGGTGTATAGTACCACTGCTATACCTAGTAGACAGGTTAAAAAAAATATATATAATTGTCAGTTATATATTCTGGTGAAATTCACCAATTTTTGGTGTGATGTACCACTCCTATACCTAGTAGACCGAAAAAAATAAAATTGTCAGTTACATTTTTGGGTGAAATTCACCAATTTTTTGGTGTAATATACTCCTCCTCTACCTAGTTGACAGCTTAATAAATTTCAATAATTTTTCTGTTACATTCTTGGGTTAATATTATACAATTTTCAGACGTGAATAAACACCTGCTATGCATAGGTGACAGGGAATAAAATTTAATACATTATTCAGTAATTAATGCACACCACATCCTTTCATTCAATGCTTAAACTTTGAAAAGTTGTCACACTTTCATGCTTTAATAATTTCTCCCATATTTCAACTCTAATTTTAAGTTTGGAAAAATGAATCCTCCCTTGGATGTGGTCTCTCTTTCTCACGCTCCCTCTCCGGCCTGGAACCCTGATTCCCCGCCACCCGTGATCACCAGGGTAGGCGCAGAAAAGAACATCGAAAGTTGATAGAGCAGATATAAAATTGGATCGTGAACATCACGGGGACGTGCGACATGGTGGGGCAGTAAGTGTGCACACGATTGCCCCCCAGGCCGCCCTAAAGCACTGCAAAAACAGCCGCTGCGTCTGCCTGAGTCTGAGCACCGCTTATGTAGTTTTGTAACACACATCACACTGCACTGTGTATATCCTCTACAGCTGTGTGCACATGTGCTATTCCACATAACCAATGAATTCTCCCCAGCCTGACTCCTCTCACACATGTGATCACATGGTCGTGACATCACCAAACGTCCTCTAGCAATCTAAGCTCTAAGCTCTACTGCCTACTGGAAGTGCGCATATGCAGTAAAACAGATGGACAGATGACAGGATTGGTGAGGTAAGTGAGGTGATTTGTGTCTTCACCAGTTCACCGGTCCTCGGCTGTCTGTGCAGGTCTGCGCACAGGCGTAAGGCGCTCTGTGACGTCACGTTGTGCGCAGCCTTGCACAGCCGACAGCAGATGCAGTCAGATCGCTTTGGAGGAGAGAGGAGCGGAGGAGCGGAGGAGCGGAGGAGCGCAGCGTCCACTCCATGAGCAAGAAAAGTGTTTTTTAGTTTTTATTTTACATTTAGGGTGATGGACACTGGGGGCTGGTGGGGGCACTTGTGGCTGATGATGGAGAGGTTGCTGGGGGCTGATGAGAGGCACTGGGGGAAGATGGAGAGGCTGTTGGGGGCTGATAGAGAGGCACTGGGGGCTGATAAGAGGCACTGGGGGCTGATAAGAGGCACTGGGAGCTGATGAAGAGGCTGCTAGGGGCTGATGGAGAGGCTGCTGTGGGCTGATGGAGAGGTTGCTGGGGGCTGATGAGAGGCATTGGAGGCAGATAAGAGGCACTGGGGGCTGATGAGAGGCACTGGGGGATGATGAGAGGCACTGGGGGCTGATGAGAGGCACTGGGGGCAGATGAGAGGCACTGGGGGCAGATGAGAGGCTGCTGGGGGCAGATGAGAGGCACTGGGGCTGATGGAGAGGCACTGGGGCTGGTAGAGAGGCACTGGGGAAGATGAGAGGCACTGGGTGCAGATGAGAGGCACTGGGGGATGATGGAGAGGCTGCTGGGGGCTGATGAGAGGCTGCTAGGGGCTGATGGAGAGGCTGCTGGGGGCTGATGAGAGGCATTGGGGGCTGATGAGAGGCATTTGGGGCAGATCAGAGGCACTGGGTGCATATGAGAGGCACTGGGGGCTGGTGAGAGGCACTGGGGGCTGATGAGAGGCACTGGGGGCTGATGAGAGGCATTGGGGCAAATGAGAGGCACTGGGGGCAGATGAGAGGCTGCTGGGGGCAGATGAGAGGCACGAGGGGCTGAAGAGAGGCACTGGGGGCTGATGGAGAGGCACTAGGGCTAATGAGTGGCACTGGGGGCTGCTGGAGAGGCTGCTGGGGGCAGATGAAAGGTACTGGGGCAGATAAGAGGCACTTGGGGCTGATGAGAGGCACGGGGCTGATGTAGAGGCTGCTGGGGGCTGATAAGAGGCACTGGGGGCAGATGAGAGGCACTGTTGGCAGATGCGAGGCACTGGGGGCTGATGGAGAGGCTGCTGGGGGATGATGAGAGGCATGGGGCTCATATCTAAGGTATGATGGGGGTCATTCATAATTGGGTCTGATCTGAGGTCTGATTGGGGGTCTGATCTGAGGTCTTATTGGGGGTCTTATTAACATTGGGCATCTTATTGGGGCTGTTAGCTGAGGTCTGATTAACATTGGGGGTCTGATTGGTAGTCTGACCCGAGGTATAATGAAAAATATTTTTTTTCTTCTTCTCCCCCTCTAAAACCTAGGTGAGTCTAATAGGGCGAAAAATATGGTACTTGCTTGCTCCTCCTCCATGAAGTCACACGGAGGCACTGCAATGCTAGGGTGAGCCCTGGTCTCCTTCCTGAACTGCAGAGTGGTGCCCACTTCCAGCCCTGAGCCCAGCTGCCCAGAGCACTGCCCCTGAGCCTGCTGGAGTCTTCAGAACTGTGGCTTATAATAAAAAAAAACTTTTAGTATAGAAGACCCTAATAACATGGTGGCAAAAACTAATCCCTCCAAATAGTGACAATTGCATTGTTACTATGTATGCCATGTGAGATGTTACTACTGTTGACATTGCTTTCAAGTTTGGAACTTGGTAGTAAGACTCAAACAAAGACTGTTTTTTAGAGATGAATGAATCAAAGCTGACTAAGTGGAATTCAATCTAAATTTCAGGAATTTTTCGATTCGCACTGAATCTGAATTTTCTCCTACTTCATGGTAACGGATCTAATTTTTTCCAAAAATGGATGCTGCACATGTTAGGACATGGAGCAAGGAACTCTGGGAACGAGGGATCACACACAATGCCATGCATGCAGCCAATCAACAGCAAGCCAGCTCTGTGATGTCACAGCCCTATAAATAGCCTCAGCCATCTTGGATTCAGCCATTTACCAGTGTACTTAGTGCAGGGAGAGACATTAGCAGGCTCTAGGGACAGTGCTAGGAAAGACTTGAAAACTTATGTTTTGCTCAATAGAAGTTCAGGGAAATACCATTAGAAGTGTAGGGAAAGGATGGGGAGGAATTATTCCACAGTATTGAAGCAGAACAGGGTTCAATGTCGTAGTTTTATTCTGGCCACCTCTCGGCACGCTGCCGAAACTCCGTCCCACCCCCATTATAGTCAATAGGGCCGAAGCAGTAGTCCGTGGGGCACGTGTGCACTAGCAGCAGCACGGATCACCCGCCGAACAGCCTGCTGAAGTTCCTTGCCGCTAGTGTGAAAGTACCCTATGTCAGACAGAGAAGTGATAAGCCCTGCACAGGGGAGGGGCACATGCCTTAATGTTTCTAGCACAGGCACAGGTCGCAGCAGAGTAAGGGAGCATGGCAGCAGGAGTCAATTCGACCTGGATGTTTTAGCTAGTGGTCATGTCTTGACCAGCAATCCAGCGGTTCATGAATGGTTGACTCGATCTTCGACTTTGTCGCAAGTGACATCAGACACCCTCAGCCAGGAGTCGGTGGGTTCGTCAGACACAACTCTTAGTTGGTAAGGCCTGGGAGCAGGCCCTGTGCCCCCACCTGTCCGCAACCTGCCTCTGTCCTTTTCTGTTGCCTCAGCCAGAGAAGTACTATATGCTATGGGCTCAGCTCCACTATACAGTGAGGACGAGCTACTAGAGGACAGTCAGCAGCTACTGGCCAACCAAGATCCGGAGGAGACATCCGCCGCTTCCTTCAGTAGGCTGGCAAGTAGTGATGAGAGTGGTGTGGGAGCTGGTGTTGCGAGCGGTCAGGCTCCTGGCTCAGAGACCGTTGAGGAGAACATCAGACGATACTTGATGATGATGTAGCCAATCACAATTGGGAGCCGAGTGACGAAAAGGTTCATCATCATATAGTAACATAGTAACATAGTAACATAAGGCCGAAAAAAGACATTTGTCCATCCAGTTCGGCCTGTCATCCTTCAAGTTGATCCAGAGGAAGGCAAAAAAAAACTGTGAGGTAGAAGCCAATTTTCCTCACTTTAGGGGAATAAAAAATTCCTTCCCGACTCCAATCAGGCAATCAGAATAACTCCCTGGATCAACGATCTCTCTCTAGTAGCTATATCCTGTAATATTATTACACTCCAGAAATACATCCAGGCCCCTCTTGAATTCCTTTATTGTAATCATCGGGAGAAGAGGGTGGCAGCTTGCGCGTGAGACAACGGTGGAGCCCGCAAGTTGGTAGCGTGGCTGGGAGTCAGCAGGGTGGCAGCAGTGGGAGGTCGGGAGCCAAATGGGCCAAGGGTAGACCACCCTCTTCGCAGGAGCCTACCGGCCCGAAAAGTAGTGGTGCAGGGTTTCACGGAGGCAGTGGCGGTAGCAGTCAGTCAGTGCGGAGTGTTGGGGGCAAAATCACCTACTCGACGGTGTGGCAGGTTTTTGTTAAGCCTCAGGGGCAGGTGAACATGGCCATTTGTCGAATCTGTGGGCAGAAGGTGAAGCGTGGCCAGGGTGCCAATGTTGGCACCACGGCCCTGCGTTAATATATGCAGTGTCACCATGAAGTGGCATGGGAGAACCGTGGCTTCAATGTGGTGGTCCAGCACGTCGAGGCAACCGCTGCATCACCAAGTGGCACGCACCGGATTTCAGGATGTCAAGGCTCCACCACCTCAGCTGAAGGGAGCTGTCTATCTTTCCCATGATCTGCTGGTCCAGATGCTCCTGCTCCTATTCCTCCTAGTCAGTCATTCCGTCAGCAATCGATCACCAAAGCGATTGCCAGGAGACAACAGTATGCATGCACTCATCCAACGGCACAGAAGCTGAACTGATGGGTTGGGCTAAGCCGAGGTGGAGAGTCCCAAGCCATCATTTCCTTGCCAAAAAGGCAATACCAGCCTTACACACATATGTAGAACAGAAGGTGGGCCAGTCCTTGAGCCTGTCGATGTCTGCCAAAGTGCACGGCAGTGCCGACATGTGATGCTATAACTGCGGTCAGGGACAATATATGTCCTTTACGGCCCACTAGGTAAATGTGTTCCTGCCCAGCCAAACCAGCAACTTGGCTAGGTGACGCCGCTTCTGCCTCCACATTCTCACGCCGTTAGTCCTACAACAATGTCCGCTTCTGCCTCCTCATCATCCACCTTGTCCTCAGCCTCCACTACAGGGACAATTCACAGTGCCCCACCAGCATATCACATGTCCAGGGCACGGTGGTGTCACACTGTTCTGCATCTAGTTTGCCTGGGCCCCGGATGTTTTGTCCCATGCCCCGAATGTCCTGCCTGCCTTTTAGATACAACTGTATTGCCGTACACAGAACGGCAATACAATTGAATCTTACACTGGGAAGAGGTGAAGGACCTGTGGTGACATCACAGGTCATGATCAGCAAAACAGGCTGTGATAGGATGACCTGGATGATGTCACCATCATGTGACCAGTGCAGGATTGGACCGGAGTGAAGAGGAGAAGGAGCCTAATGGTGATGTCTGTACATGAGGAGAGGTAAGTTAAGGGAGAGGCAGATGCTGGGAGTTGTAGGTATTTAACTGGGATGTATGTTAGGGCTAAAGGGAGGGATGTTATTGACATGGAACTGTGTGCTTGAGATGGCTGGGGGAGGGAGTGATGTTATTTACATGGGACTGTATGTTGAAAGTGGATGGTGGGGGGAAATGATGTTAATGTACATGGAACTTAATGTTTAGGCTACGTTCACACTTGCGTTTGGGGATCCGCTTGTGAGATCCGTTTTAAGGCTCTCACAAGCAGCCCCAAATGCATCAGTTTAACCCCAATGCATTCTGAATGGATGCGGATCCATTCAGAATGCATTAGTTCGGCTCCGTACGGCCCCCCGTTCCATTTTGGAGGCGGACCCCAAAATGCTGCACGCAGCGTTTTTGTGTCCGCATGGCCTTGCGGAGCCAAACGGATCCGTCCTGATTTACAATGTAAATCAATGGGGACGGATCCCTTTGCATTGACACAAAATGGTGCAATTGTAAACGGATCCGTCCCCCATTGACATTCAATGTAAGTCAGGACGGATCCGTATTGAGACTTAGAAATTCAAATCTAAAACAAATGAATCGGTCCTGAACGGATGCATTCGTTTGTATTATCGGTGCGGATCCGTCCTGTACAAGTACAGGACAGATCCGCACGAACGCAAGTGTGAAAGTAGCCTTAGAGGGTGATGTTTACATGGGATTGTGCGTTGGAGGCAGCTGGGGAGGAGGTGATGTTATTTACATGGGACTGTACGGTGGAGGGAGGATTATAACTGCAGGGGGCACTGCAGATCAAGGGGACATTATAGGCGGTCTTATTACTACTGGGGGCTCTATAGGAGGGTCTTATAGATCCGCCTTATTTCCACTAAGCGCACTATGGGGGCCTTATTACTACTGAGGGGTCTGTAGGGAGCTTTATTACCACTGGGGGAACAATAGGAGGCCTTATTTCTACTGGGGACTCTGTGAGGGTATTATTAATATGGGAGGGCTCTTCTAATAATGGGGGCATTGTTGAGGAGCATTATCACGGTTGGGGCAGTGTTACTAATGAGGGCATTCTAGAAGAGAATTACTATTGGTGGGACTATAAGGAGCACTATTACTTTGGGGGCAGTAATGTTTCTTCAGGATAGTATTTGGGGATATTGGGGGGGGGGGGGCAGGGACTAACTAAAGGCTCATGGGCCCTGGTGCAAGAGTTCAGCTTGGGCTCCCCTTCCCTCAGTGCTTTGTGTGTCTTCTTATGTGGCACAAGTGTCTTTGGGCCCCTTCAGGCTCCTGGGCCCGGTAGCGACTGCTACCTCTGCACCCCCTATAGCTACACCCCTGGGGGGCACAGCAAGCAGCAAGATAACACTGTGGGGACTCCAGTTGGGGGATAATGATAGAATTTGAGGAAGCTAAGATGTCTGTGTGTCACACTCTGCAGAGACGAGGCGGCTGAGAGAAGTGTCCAGACCGAGTGGAGAAGATCTACAGAGAAGATGATGACAGAGAGGAGACGTCACCTGGAGGCCCTGGATGTGACAGGTAAGTGCTGCTGTATAGCAAGTACAGCAAAGTGCGGGGGGGGGGGCAACATATTTATTGGGGCTTGAGCCACGGATCTTTTCAGACCAACGCCCCTGGTGAACGGAGTCACACAGGGAAGGAACTGCTCCGCCTCCTTCATCAAGAAATCGAATCCTGGCTTTCTCTTTGACAACTCAAAATCGGAACCATGGTGAATGACAATGGGAAGAACATGGTGTCAGTGCTGCGTCAAGGAGCAAGACATCCTGAAAATGGCCAGGAAACACGGGCTGATAAGCGACGTTTCCACCCGTTGGAATTCCACCCTCCATATGTTGGACCGACTATACGAACAGAGAAAGGCCATAAACGATTTCTTAATGATTCAAGTGGACAGGAGTACTCCCTTGTGTAACTTCGATATCAGCCAGTGACAGCTCATGCGTGATACCTACCAAGCAATGTGTAGCAAAATAGGTGGTTTTTCTACACAGGTGAAAGGAGAGGAGGAGCAGGAGCAGACAGAGGAGCAAGAGGGAGATGCGGAAGACAAGTCAGATGACCCAGAACACACCGTGGCAGTAGGCAGTGGAGATGGAGGCAGGGAGTCCCTCCGAGTCACTTGCACAAATGTCCCGATGCATGCTCCCTTGCTTGCGTAGTGACAGCCGAATTGTTAACATTCGGCAGTGGGATGACTACTGACTCTCCACCATGTTAGACCCTCGCTATCAGTCCAAAATGAGTGCCTTTTTTACACCCGCTGAGAGGGAGGACAAACTGAACTACTATAGATACATCCTATGTAGTCAGTTAGCCACTGCCTATCTGTACCATCGTCCATCCTCTCGCAGGTCTGACCGGTGGGGCCCTCTGTACTCACGTTCCAATGCCATGGCTGCTGGGGGTGGCAGGAGTAGTACCAGTTCCATTAGCAGAGGCCTGAGACTAGAGTGGTTGATGAGCAGCTTTCTTCACCCGCATAGTGAACAAACTACTCACCAGCAGCTAGACATAGAGCAGAGTCTGAACCAGCAGGTGGTGGCATACTTGGAGTGCACCCTGTCAGCCCACATTGAATATCCGCTGGACTACTGGGCAGCCAAACTGGATTTGTGGCCGCAACTGCCGAGTTTGCCCTAAAAAAAAGCTGCCCTGCCTGGCCAGTAGTGTGGCATCAGAGCGGGTGTTTAGTGCGGCGGGGGCCATAGTTACCCCAAGGAGAGACTGACCTTTGTCAAGATGAATCAGGTTTGGATCAGCCACGATTTCCACCCACTAATGCCAAGTGCTCCTTCTTACACCCACCGTCGTTAGCGGGTACTGTTAGTGCCACCCACCTCCCCACTCAGTCACCAGGTCACTCTGTGGTCTCCTGATGCTGCTGCCACCTCCACACTACGTCACCTTGCCACTCTCTGTTCTCCCGATGCTACTGCCACCTCCACACTATGTCACCTTGCCACTCTGTGGTCTCCTGATGCTGCTGCTACCTTCACACTATGTCACCTTGCCACTCTGTGGTCTCCTGATGCTGCTGCTACCTCAACACTATGTCACCTTGCCACTCTGTGGCCCCCCTCATCCTGCTGCTGCCATCTCCACACCTTGTCATTGTGCCACTCTGTGTCTCCTGATACTTCTGCTACCTCCACACTATGTCACCTTGCCACTCTGTGGTCTCCTGATGTTGATGCCACCTCCACACTATGTCACCTTGCCACTCTGTGGTCTCCTAATGCTGCTGCCACCGCCACACTATTTCATTGGGCCACTCTGTGGACTTCTCATGCTGTTCCCTCCCCACTTCATGACTGGGCCACTATTTTGCCTTTTTGGCCTGGTTGACATCATCATTTATTTGACCCTTCTTCTGATCTGTCAGACGGAAGGAAAAATTAGACACACAACGGATTATGTCTGTGTAGCAGCTGTAAGGCCTGTATGGTCCCATCAGAATTGGTTTATGATGTGGTAGCCAAAAGCAAGAGTGGGTACAAAACACAGAAGACATGCAAATATTCCATTCACGTGTCATCACTGTTTTGGATTCACTCCTGTTTTTTTGGGCATTAGCAATACTGATTGATTACTGACCAAATACTGACCAAGTAAAGGCGTATGCTCCACAGACACGATCAGTTTTTTTTGTGGGTTATTGTTCTGACGGATCAGAGGAAGGGGAAAAAAAATCTGAGACGTCAACACAAACTTAATGCTGACACCCTCTCCACTCTATCAGGGGGGCTCTACTTGTATAAGCGTTTAATATAACAGGTTCTGTAGACATCTATGTGAAATCAGCTGACGACGGTGTAAAAAAAGTTCGCTCTTTCACGCTATAGTAGGATCTTGTGACTCTGCACGGTTCTTTTTACCTGACCCTAACATCGTCCTCTAAGACTGCATTCCCACTTGAGTTATTTGGTCAGTTTTGGCCCAGTAACTGCCCAAAGAAGTGAAGTGTGCAGTGATTCTAAGAGCGATGCCTGTCATCTGCATGTTATACTTACTCACAATATTGCTTCACTACCGCAGCAGACTCACTATGCGTGTTGTTGCAAGGCACAGTGTTCTAAACCACTATACAGGCTCTCTGCAGCTAGAAAATAGCTGTTTTTTAACGCGATTTGCCACAAATTAATATGGATCGAATCAAATCTTTTTGGAAAATTCTTTGAACCGACCGAATCGAACTTTGAGAAATTTGCTCATCTCTAACTGTTTTCATGGTTTATAGGCTTCAGTACTAGGCTGCCTGGGTTGGTTTAGTTTATTCAGCATACTTTTTCACACGTGAGTAATTTTTTACTTCTAGATGTTTCCACTTTATCACAGCAGCAAATACACAGCAGACATTTGAGAAACTGACTTGTGGAAAATCTGTGATGACACTACCACAAGTCTAGAATTTTGGGAGACCAGAATCCATGTGGTAAAAGTGATGGAAAGTCTGAAAGCCTGTAAGAACTAAGAAGGAGCATCAAAGTTTGTTGGATGTTCATTTATTAGAGAGTCGCATTCTTTGAAGATTAGTTTTCTTTTACTTCGAGGATAAAACTCATGCAATCAAAATTTTTTTCTTTACCATTCCGACAAGCCAAAGCTATATTTTACATTTTAAGCTTCCCATATTGCGAGTATTTTGTAACCACGGTCTTTAATTTGGTCGACCTGAGAGAGTGCAGTCTATTTTCATACAGGCTCGTTATGTAAATGATATAAAATCCCTGGTGTGTATTCCAGACTGATAAATTCATCACACAAAGGGAAACAACATCTAATTATTCAATTTAGCATGTCATTAATAAACAGAAGGGAAATCTGCATGATGTGGTTTTGATATACTCCACATAAAAAATAAAAAACATGGAAATAAATTGTACTACAGCATGTATGTGTCACCCAGAGCAGAATTATATGCTTCAATGTAATCCCAGGAAAGTAAAAACCGGAAGGCTAGCATATACTGTAGCTATATCGCTTTCATTACCAGGTCATCTCTAGGTAGCCTTTTTTTTTTTTTTATACACAGATTAATTACATTTATTTTATTCCCCGCTGTCTCATGTTATAATAAGTGTAGTGCCATGTATTTACTGCAACGAGTAGCTGAAGAGACAATTTGCAAGAAAACTATAATGGTGCAGTAGTTAACACCTTAAAAATGATTCCAAGTGTAGATACAGTAATCAGTGACCAATACTAAAATCAGGTATAATTAAAGGGGTATTCCCATCATCAGTTTTTTTAAGTGACTTATTCCTGGCCTGCATAGTACAGAGCTGGCGTGCACATTCGCAGCTTTTTACTATACTGGGCGGCCAGGAGAAAATCTTCAGTCTTTTGCGCAAGCGTGGCCCGGCCGATTCGACAGGCGAGAGATAGCCATAACCAGGAGAGATGAAAGACAATAATCAGGTAAGAGCGGACTTATTTTCTCAAAAAGGGTGGGAATTGGGTAAAAAGTATTTACAAAAATGATCACTGCCAAATCATTAACAGATTTAACAGTAATCATTGTGATGGGAATACCTCTTTAAAGGCTCATGCACACAGCAGTGATTGGCCCGAGAAACACGGCGGCGTCCCTCACCCAAACTGACTGTATCATAATAATTTATGATACAGTTCACATCTGACTGTAGGTCTATTGCACTGTGCTCACCTTATAATTTGACTATACTGCAATAGCCCTGCGATCAGATAGAGATTGCATATAGATCGCAAGTTATTACCCAGCTTTCCCAGTGTCAAATTTTATCATTGAGTTATTACCCAGCTTTCCCAGTGTCAAATATCATCCTAGTGTAGATAGCAAATATTCTAATCGCAAATTTCCATGCAAATGGCTACACTAATAAGCTTGTCATAAGACTTGGTCTAATATTTTTGTCAGAAGACTATGAAACAAATAGATGGCGCTATTGCGTTATGAACAGTGCCCTCTATTGGTTTCATAGTCTTCTGACAAGTATATTTGTCTTGTCATAAGACTGTGAAACCAATACAGGGAGCTGTTCATAACTCAATAGCGCCATCAATTGGTTTTCATAGTCTTATGACAGCTGAAATACAAGGCAGATTCTGCTCATTTGCATGTGTTTCCCATATGCCCATGTTTATGCAAATTAGTTTTTACATGACAAAACTGTATAGAAAGGTTATTGAATATTATGTGTTAGGACAATCGGAAAACTTTTTGTCACCCTAATGATATTGATCTAGGTGTGCATGTCCACCCAAGCCATCCAACAGATGCAAAATAACTTTGAGGTTTACTGGTTCTCAGATGAGAGCTGGTTTGGAATATCTCATAGTGCACAAGGCTGCCATTGTAAGGTATGCTGACTAAGCCTGTCATCTGTCTCATGGATAGATTGATGGCTTGCACATATCTGGCTTTTGGCATACAGCCTTTGTGTGGTTGTCTATTGTATGTCGTACATAATAGGAGTCTAAGACGCATCCAGCTATCCTCTTATTGCTGTTTCCAAACTTTTTTGATGGGGTTTCCATCAATTTCTAACTTTTTTTTTTTGTGAACCAGACACCCTCTTGGGTCTAAATGTCTGTCAGCAATCTCAGTCAGCAACAAAGTATAGAAATGTATGCGTTTCGCCTTGTCAGACTCAGTTCCGACACACACATTATTTAGTATGGTTTCAGGCTCAGAGATTTCAGCACTCTCTGACACATCGTTCGTGATACACCAACTTGCTATAAGTCTTCAAGTTGTTGTTTTTGGGTGGCTTCTTGCAATCCGCTGCTGAATTTCATGCACAACTTCAGCCGTCCTGATTAGAGATGAGCAAATCAAAGTTTAAAAAGTGAAATTTGATCGGAATTTCTGGAAAAAATTGATTTGCACCGAATCTGAGTTTCCTCACCGTTCGTAGTAACGAATCGCATTTTTTCCTAAAATGGCTGCTGCACATGTTAGGACATGGAGCAAGGAACTCTGGGAACGAGGGATCACCCACAATGCCATGCATGCAGCCAATCAGCAGCCAGCCAGCTCTGTGATGTCACAGCCCTATCATTAACCTCAGCCATCTTGGATTCAGCCATTTTCCAGTGTACTTAGTCCAGGGAGAGATGTCAGCAGGCTCTAGGGCAGTGCACTTATATGTTCTAAAGCCCTTTTTGGCATGTGTTAGTGGCAAAAATACATATATTATTTGCCATTCAGTGGTGCAGTTATATGTTCTAAAGCTTTTTGTGGCGTGTATAAGTAGAAAAAAAGTAAGGGTCTATTTGCCGTTGAGCGTTGCAGTTATAGGTTATAAAGCCCTTTTTGGCGTGTATTAGTGGCCAGCTCACTGACGTCACGACTAGTATCAACTAGCGTGGGCGGGGCTAAGCTCCATTCAAGAGAACAGAGCTTAGCCGCGCCCACGCTATTTGATACTAGTCGTGACTAGAGTTGAGCGAACACCTGGATGTTCGGGTTCGAGAAGTTCGGCCGAACTTCCCGAAAATGTTCGGGTTCGGGATCCGAACCCGATCCGAACTTCGTCCTGAACCCGAACCCTATTGAAGTCAATGGGGACCCGAACTTTTCGGCACTAAAAAGGCTGTAAAACAGCCCAGGAAAGGGCTAGAGGGCTGCAAAAGGCAGCAACGTGTAGGTAAATCCCCTGCAAACAAATGTGGACAGGGAAATGAATTAAAATAAAAATTAAATAAATAAAAATTAACCAAAATCAATTGGAGAGAGGTCCCATAGCAGAGAATCTGGCTTCCCGTCACCCACCACTGGAACAGTCCATTCTCAGATATTTAGGCCCCGGAACCCAGGCAGAGGAGAGAGGTCCCGTAACAGAGAATCTGGCTTCATGTCAGCAGAGAATTAGTCTGCATGTCATAGCAGAGAATGAGGCTTCACGTCAGCCACCACTGCAACAGTCCATTGGCATATATTTAGGCCCAGCACCCAGGCAGAGGAGAGAGGTCCCGTAACAGACAATCTGGCTTCATGTCAGCAGAGAATCAGTCTGCATGTCATAGCAGAGAATGAGGCTTCACGTCACCCACCACTGTAAGAGTCCATTTTCATAAGTTTAGGCCCAGCACCCAGGCAGAGGAGAGAGGTCCCGTAACAGAGGATCTGGCTTCATGTCAGCAGAGAATCAGTCTTCATGTCATAGCAGAGAATCAGGCTTCACGTCAGCCACCACTGTAAGAGTCCATTTTCATAAGTTTAGGCCCAGCACCCAGGCAGAGGAGAGAGGTCCCGTAACAGACAATCTGGCTTCATGTCAGCAGAGAATTAGTCTGCATGTCATAGCAGAGAATAAGGCTTCACGTCACCCACCACTGCAACAGTCCATTGGCATATATTTAGGCCCAGCACCCAGGCAGAGGAGAGAGGTCCCGTAACAGACAATCTGGCTTCATGTCAGCAGAGAATCAGTCTGCATGTCATAGCAGAGAATGAGGCTTCACGTCACCCACCACTGTAAGAGTCCATTTTCATAAGTTTAGGCCCAGCACCCAGGCAGAGGAGAGAGGTCCCGTAACAGAGGATCTGGCTTCATGTCAGCAGAGAATCAGTCTTCATGTCATAGCAGAGTATCAGGCTTTACGTCAGCCACCACTGTAAGAGTCCATTTTCATAAGTTTAGGCCCAGCACCCAGGTAGAGGAGAGAGGTCCCGTAACAGACAATCTGGCTTCATGTCAGCAGAGAATTAGTGTCACGAGGGTGTCAAGAGCCACGTCTGACTCTGTTATACCCGGGGTCAGGAAGTCGCAGCGGGTGGCTGCGCGCTCTATGTCTAAAGATCACGGTGTTTCTTAGTGTTTGTTTTCTGTGTTTGCCTTGCTATCCTTTTTGTCTCACTCAGGGATCCGTAGCTTCTCCTCCTCAGCTGTTTCTTGTCTGCCACTCCCAAACTCCTTATATTCTCCTCTCACACTTCTGTTGTTGCCCACCTGGGATTATATGTTTAGTTTGTATTGTCTGTCCTCCCCTTGGTGTTTTCCTTTAGAGCTAGTGGTGCGGACTAGTGTTCCCACCGCCCTGTTCACTATCAAGGGCTCATCCTAGGGAAAGCCAGGGTTTTAGGCACGTGATCGGCGTACGGGTGAGGAACCCGTCTAGGGACGACAGGGCAGCCAGGTGCCAGACGCAAGGTGAGTCAGGGGTCACCACCTTCCCTCTCACTAGGGCAGGGCCTCCCTCTGTTCCTCCCTCCGTGTCACGTATGTGACAGTTACGCCGATCGTGATAATTAGTCTGCATGTCATAGCAGAGAATGAGGCTTCACGTCACCCACCACTGTAAGAGTCCATTTTCATAAGTTTAGGCCCAGCACCCAGGCAGAGGAGAGAGGTCCCGTAACAGAGGATCTGGCTTCATGTCAGCAGAGAATCAGTCTTAATGTCATAGCAGAGAATCAGGCTTCACGTCAGCCACCACTGTAAGAGTCCATTTTCATAAGTTTAGGCCCAGCACCCAGGCAGAGGAGAGAGGTCCCGTAACAGACAATCTGGCTTCATGCCAGCAGAGAATCAGTCTGCATGTCATAGCAGAGAATGAGGCTTCACGTCACCCACCACTGTAAGAGTCCATTTTCATAAGTTTAGGCCCAGAACCCAGGCAGAGGAGAGAGGTCCCGTAACAGAGGATCTGGCTTCATGTCAGCAGAGAATCAGTCTTCATGTCATAGCAGAGAATCAGGCTTCACGTCAGCCACCACTGTAAGAGTCCATTTTCATAAGTTTAGGCCCAGCACCCAGGCAGAGGAGAAAGGTCCCGTAACAGACAATCTGGCTTCATGTCAGCAGAGAATTAGTCTGCATGTCATAGCAGAGAATGAGGCTTCACGTCACCCACCACTGTAAGAGTCCATTTTCATAAGTTTAGGCCCAGCACCCAGGCAGAGGAGAGAGGTCCCGTAACAGAGGATCTGGCTTCATGTCAACAGAGAATCAGTCTTAATCTCATAGTAGAGAATCAGGCTTCACGTCAGCCACCACTGTAAGAGTCCATTTTCATAAGTTTAGGCCCAGCACCCAGGCAGAGGAGAGAGGTCCCGTAACAGACAATCTGGCTTCATGTCAGCAGAGAATTAGTCTGCATGTCATAGCAGAGAATGAGGCTTCACGTCACCCACCACTGCAACAGTCCATTGGCATATATTTAGGCCCAGCACCCAGGCAGAGGAGAGAGGTCCCGTAACAGACAATCTGGCTTCATGTCAGCAGAGAATCAGTCTGCATGTCATAGCAGAGAATGAGGCTTCACGTCAGCCACCACTGCAACAGTCCATTGGCATATATTTAGGCCCAGCACACAGGCAGAGGAGAGAGGTCCTGTAACAGACAATCTGGCTTCATGTCAGCAGAGAATCAGTCTGCATGTCATAGCAGAGAATGAGGCTTCACGTCACCCACCACTGTAAGAGTCCATTTTCATAAGTTTAGGCCCAGCACCCAGGCAGAGGAGAGAGGTCCCGTAACAGAGGATCTGGCTTCATGTCAGCAGAGAATCAGTCTTCATGTCATAGCAGAGAATCAGGCTTCACGTCAGCCACCACTGTAAGAGTCCATTTTCATAAGTTTAGGCCCAGCACCCAGGCAGAGGAGAGAGGTCCCGTAACAGACAATCTGGCTTCATGTCAGCAGAGAATTAGTCTGCATGTCATAGCAGAGAATAAGGCTTCACGTCACCCACCACTGCAACAGTCCATTGGCATATATTTAGGCCCAGCACCCAGGCAGAGGAGAGAGGTCCCGTAACAGACAATCTGGCTTCATGTCAGCAGAGAATCAGTCTGCATGTCATAGCAGAGAATGAGGCTTCACGTCACCCACCACTGTAAGAGTCCATTTTCATAAGTTTAGGCCCAGCACCCAGGCAGAGGAGAGAGGTCCCGTAACAGAGGATCTGGCTTCATGTCAGCAGAGAATCAGTCTTCATGTCATAGCAGAGTATCAGGCTTCACGTCAGCCACCACTGTAAGAGTCCATTTTCATAAGTTTAGGCCCAGCACCCAGGCAGAGGAGAGAGGTCTCGTAACAGACAATCTGGCTTCATGTCAGCAGAGAATTCGTCTGCATGTCATAGCAGAGAATGAGGCTTCACGTCACCCACCACTGTAAGAGTCCATTTTCATAAGTTTAGGCCCAGCACCCAGGCAGAGGAGAGAGGTCCCGTAACAGAGGATCTGGCTTCATGTCAGCAGAGAATCAGTCTTAATGTCATAGCAGAGAATCAGGCTTCACGTCAGCCACCACTGTAAGAGTCCATTTTCATAAGTTTAGGCCCAGCACCCAGGCAGAGGAGAGAGGTCCCGTAACAGACAATCTGGCTTCATGTCAGCAGAGAATCAGTCTGCATGTCATAGCAGAGAATGAGGCTTCACGTCACCCACCACTGTAAGAGTCCATTTTCATAAGTTTAGGCCCAGCACCCAGGCAGAGGAGAGAGGTCCCGTAACAGAGGATCTGGCTTCATGTCAGCAGAGAATCAGTCTTCATGTCATAGCAGAGAATCAGGCTTCACGTCAGCCACCACTGTAAGAGTCCATTTTCATAAGTTTAGGCCCAGCACCCAGGCAGAGGAGAAAGGTCCCGTAACAGACAATCTGGCTTCATGTCAGCAGAGAATTAGTCTGCATGTCATAGCAGAGAATGAGGCTTCACGTCACCCACCACTGTAAGAGTCCATTTTCATAAGTTTAGGCCCAGCACCCAGGCAGAGGAGAGAGGTCCCGTAACAGAGGATCTGGCTTCATGTCAACAGAGAATCAGTCTTAATCTCATAGTAGAGAATCAGGCTTCACGTCAGCCACCACTGTAAGAGTCCATTTTCATAAGTTTAGGCCCAGCACCCAGGCAGAGGAGAGAGGTCCCGTAACAGACAATCTGGCTTCATGTCAGCAGAGAATTAGTCTGCATGTCATAGCAGAAAATGAGGCTTCACGTCACCCACCACTGCAACAGTCCATTGGCATATATTTAGGCCCAGCACCCAGGCAGAGGAGAGAGGTCCCGTAACAGACAATCTGGCTTCATGTCAGCAGAGAATCAGTCTGCATGTCATAGCAGAGAATGAGGCTTCACGTCAGCCACCACTGCAACAGTCCATTGGCATATATTTAGGCCCAGCACACAGGCAGAGGAGAGAGGTCCTGTAACAGACAATCTGGCTTCATGTCAGCAGAGAATCAGTCTGCATGTCATAGCAGAGAATGAGGCTTCACGTCACCCACCACTGTAAGAGTCCATTTTCATAAGTTTAGGCCCAGCACCCAGGCAGAGGAGAGAGGTCCCGTAACAGAGGATCTGGCTTCATGTCAGCAGAGAATCAGTCTTCATGTCATAGCAGAGAATCAGGCTTCACGTCAGCCACCACTGTAAGAGTCCATTTTCATAAGTTTAGGCCCAGCACCCAGGCAGAGGAGAGAGGTCCCGTAACAGACAATCTGGCTTCATGTCAGCAGAGAATTAGTCTGCATGTCATAGCAGAGAATAAGGCTTCACGTCACCCACCACTGCAACAGTCCATTGGCATATATTTAGGCCCAGCACCCAGGCAGAGGAGAGAGGTCCCGTAACAGACAATCTGGCTTCATGTCAGCAGAGAATCAGTCTGCATGTCATAGCAGAGAATGAGGCTTCACGTCACCCACCACTGTAAGAGTCCATTTTCATAAGTTTAGGCCCAGCACCCAGGCAGAGGAGAGAGGTCCCGTAACAGAGGATCTGGCTTCATGTCAGCAGAGAATCAGTCTTCATGTCATAGCAGAGTATCAGGCTTCACGTCAGCCACCACTGTAAGAGTCCATTTTCATAAGTTTAGGCCCAGCACCCAGGCAGAGGAGAGAGGTCTCGTAACAGACAATCTGGCTTCATGTCAGCAGAGAATTAGTCTGCATGTCATAGCAGAGAATGAGGCTTCACGTCACCCACCACTGTAAGAGTCCATTTTCATAAGTTTAGGCCCAGCACCCAGGCAGAGGAGAGAGGTCCCGTAACAGAGGATCTGGCTTCATGTCAGCAGAGAATCAGTCTTAATGTCATAGCAGAGAATCAGGCTTCACGTCAGCCACCACTGTAAGAGTCCATTTTCATAAGTTTAGGCCCAGCACCCAGGCAGAGGAGAGAGGTCCCGTAACAGACAATCTGGCTTCATGTCAGCAGAGAATCAGTCTGCATGTCATAGCAGAGAATGAGGCTTCACGTCACCCACCACTGTAAGAGTCCATTTTCATAAGTTTAGGCCCAGCACCCAGGCAGAGGAGAGAGGTCCCGTAACAGAGGATCTGGCTTCATGTCAGCAGAGAATCAGTCTTCATGTCATAGCAGAGAATCAGGCTTCACGTCAGCCACCACTGTAAGAGTCCATTTTCATAAGTTTAGGCCCAGCACCCAGGCAGAGGAGAGAGGTCCCGTAACAGACAATCTGGCTTCATGTCAGCAGAGAATTAGTCTGCATGTCATAGCAGAGAATGAGGCTTCACGTCACCCACCACTGTAAGAGTCCATTTTCATAAGTTTAGGCCCAGCACCCAGGCAGAGGAGAGAGGTCCCGTAACAGAGGATCTGGCTTCATGTCAGCAGAGAATCAGTCTTAATGTCATAGCAGAGAATCAGGCTTCACGTCAGCCACCACTGTAAGAGTCCATTTTCATAAGTTTAGGCCCAGCACCCAGGCAGAGGAGAGAGGTCCCGTAACAGACAATCTGGCTTCATGTCAGCAGAGAATTAGTCTGCATGTCATAGCAGAGAATGAGGCTTCAAGTCACCCACCACTGCAACAGTCCATTGGCATATATTTAGGCCCAGCACCCAGGCAGAGGAGAGAGGTCCCGTAACAGACAATCTGGCTTCATGTCAGCAGAGAATCAGTCTGCATGTCATAGCAGAGAATGAGGCTTCACGTCAGCCACCACTGCAACAGTCCATTGGCATATATTTAGGCCCAGCACACAGGCAGAGGAGAGAGGTCCCGTAACAGACAATCTGGCTTCATGCCAGCAGAGAATTAGTCTGCATGTCATAGCAGAGAATGAGGCTTCACGTCAGCCACCACTGCAACAGTCCATTGGCATATATTTAGGCCCAGCACACAGGCAGAGGAGAGAGGTCCCGTAACAGACAATCTGGCTTCATGCCAGCAGAGAATTAGTCTGCATGTCATAGCAGAGAATGAGGCTTCACGTCAGCCACCACTGCAACAGTCCATTGGCATATATTTAGGCCCAGCACACAGGCAGAGGAGAGAGGTCCTGTAACAGACAATCTGGCTTCATGTCAGTAGAGAATCAGTCTGCATGTCATAGCAGAGAATCAGGCTTCACGTCACCCACCACTGCAACAGTCCATTGTCATAAATTTAGGCCCAGCACCCAGGCAGAGGAGAGAGGTCCCGTAACAGACAATCTGGCTTCATGTCAGCAGAGAATCAGTCTTCATATCATAGCAGAGAATCAGGCTTCACGTCACCCAACATTGGAACAGTCCATTGGCATATATTTAGGCCCCGGCACCCAGACAGAGGAGAGGTTCATTCAACTTTGGGTAGCCTCGCAATATAATGGTAAAATGAAAATAAAAATAGGATTGAATGAGGAAGTGCCCTGGAGTCCAATAATATATGGTTAAGGGGAGGTAGTTAATGTCTAATCTGGACAAGGGACGGACAGATCCTGTGGGATCCATGCCTGGTTCATTTTTATGAACGTCAGCTTGTCCACATTGGCTGTAGACAGGCGGCTGCGTTTGTCTGTAATGACGCCCCCTGCCGTGCTGAATACACGTTCAGACAAAACGCTGGCCGCCGGGCAGGCCAGCACCTCCAAGGCATAAAAGGCTAGCTCTGGCTACGTGGACAATTTAGAGACCCAGAAGTTGAATGGGGCCGAACCATTAGTCAGTACGTGGAGGGGTGTGCACATGTACTGTTCCACCATGTTAGTGAAATGTTGCCTCCTGCTAACACGTTGCGTATCAGGTGGTGGTGCAGTTAGCTGTGGCGTGTTGACAAAAGTTTTCCACATCTCTGCCATGCTAACCCTGCCCTCAAAGGAGCTGGCATTGACACAGCTGCCTTGGCGACCTCTTGCTCCTCCTCTGCCTTGGCCTTGGGCTTCCACTTGTTCCCCTGTGACATCTGGGAATGCTCTCAGTAGCGCGTCTACCAACGTGCGCTTGTACTCGCGCATCTTCCTATCACGCTCCAGTGCAGGAAGTAAGGTGGGCACATTGTCTTTGTAGCATGGATCCAGCAGGGTGGCAACCCAGTAGTCAGCACAGGTTAAAATGTGGGCAACTCTGCTGTCGTTGCGCAGGCACTGCAGCATGTAGTCGCTCATGTGTGCCAGGCTGCCCAGGGGTAAGGACAAGCTGTCCTCTGTGGGAGGCGCATCGTCATCGTCCTGCCTTTCCCCCCAGCCACGCACCAGTGATGGACCCGAGCTGCGTTGGGTGCCACCCCGCTGTGACCATGCTTCATCCTCATCCTCCTCCACCTCCTCCTCATCCTCCAGTAGTGGGCCCTGGCTGGCCACATTTGTACCTGGCCTCTGCTGTTGCCAAAAACCTCCCTCTGAGTCACTTCGAAGAGACTGGCCTGAAAGTGCTAAAAATGACCCCTCTTCCTCCTCCTCCTCCTCCTCCTGGGCCACCTCCTCTTCCATCATCGCCCTAAGTGTTTTCTCAAGGAGACATAGAAGTGGTATTGTAACGCTGATAACGGCGTCATCGCCACTGGCCATGTTGGTGGAGTACTCGAAACAGCGCAACAGGGCACACAGGTCTCGCATGGAGGCCCAGTCATTGGTGGTGAAGTGGTGCTGTTCTGTAGTGCGACTGACCCGTGCGTGCTGCAGCTGAAACTCCACTATGGCCTGCTGCTGCTCGCACAGTCTGTCCAGCATGTGCAAGGTGGAGTTCCACCTGGTGGGCACGTCGCATATGAGGCGGTGAGCGGGAAGGCCGAAGTTACGCTGTAGCGCAGACAGGCGAGCAGCAGCAGGATGTGAACGCCGGAAGCGCGAACAGACGGCCCGCACTTTATGCAGCAGCTCTGACATGGGGTAGTTGTGTATGAACTTCTGCACCACCAAATTCAGCACATGCGCCAAGCAAGGGATGTGCGTCAAATTGGCTAGTCCCAGAGCTGCAACGAGATTTCGCCCATTATCACACACCACCAGGCCGGGCTTGAGGCTCACCGGCAGCAACCACTCGTCGGTCTGTTGTTCTATACCCCGCCACAACTCCTGTGCGGTGTGGGGCCTGTCCCCCAAACATATGAGTTTCAGAATGGCCTGCTGACGTTTACCCCGGGCTGTGCTGAAGTTGGTGGTGAAGGTGTGTGGCTGACTGGATGAGCAGGTGGAAGAAGAGGAGGAGGAAGCCGAGAAGGAGGAGGTGGCAACAGGAGGCAAAGAATGTTGCCCTGCGATCCTTGGCGGCGGAAGGACGTGCGCCAAACAGCTCTCCGCCTGGGGCCCAGCTGCCACTACATTTACCCAGTGTGCAGTTAGGGAGATATAGCGTCCCTGGCCGTGCTTACTGGTCCACGTATCTGTGGTTAGGTGGACCTTGCTACAGATGGCGTTGCGCAGTGCACACTTGATTTTATCGGATACTTGGTTGTGCAGGGAAGGCACGGCTCTCTTGGAGAAGTAGTGGCGGCTGGGAACAGCATACTGTGGGACAGCAAGCGACATGAGCTGTTTGAAGCTGTCTGTGTCCACCAGCCTAAATGACAGCATTTCATAGGCCAGTAGTTTAGAAATGCTGGCATTCAGGGCCAGGGATCGAGGGTGGCTAGGTGGGAATTTACGCTTTCTCTCAAATGTTTGTGAGATGGAGAGCTGAACGCTGCCGTGTGACATGGTTGAGACGCTTGGTGACGGAGGTGGTGGTGGTGGTGTTGGTGGTACATCCCCTGTTTGCTGGGCGGCAGGTACCAACGTTCCTCCAGAGGCGGAGGAAGAGGCCGAGGCGGCAGCAGCAGAAGAGGCCGAGGCGGCAGCAGCAGAAGAGGTAGCAGGGGGAGCCTGAGTGACTTCCTTGGTTTTAAGGTGTTTACTCCACTGCAGTTCATGCTTTGCATGCAGGTGCCTGGTCATGCAGGTTGTGCTCAGGTTCAGAACGTTAATGCCTCGCTTCAGGCTCTGATGGCACAGCGTGCAAACCACTCGGGTCTTGTCGTCAGCACATTGTTTGAAGAAGTGCCATGCCAGGGAACTCCTTGAAGCTGCCTTTGGGGTGCTCGGTCCCAGATGGCGGCGGTCAGTAGCAGGCGGAGTCTCTTGGCGGCGGGTGTTCTGCTTTTGCCCACTGCTCCCTCTTTTGCTACGCTGTTGGCTCGGTCTCACCACTGCCTCTTCCTCCGAACTGTGAAAGTCAGTGGCACGACCTTCATTCCATGTGGGGTCTAGGACCTCATCGTCCCCTGCATCGTCTTCCACCCAGTCTTGATCCCTGACCTCCTGTTCAGTCTGCACACTGCAGAAAGACGCAGCAGTTGGCACCTGTGTTTCGTCATCATCAGAGACATGCTGAGGTGGTATTCCCATGTCCTCATCATCAGGAAACATAAGTGGTTGTGCGTCAGTGCATTCCATGTCTTTCACCGCTGGGGAAGGGCTAGGTGGATGCCCTTGGGAAACCCTGCCAGCGGAGTCTTCAAACAGCATAAGAGACTGCTGCATAACTTGAGGCTGAGACAGTTTCCCTGGTATGCATGGGGGTGATGTGACAGACTGATGGGGTTGGTTTTCAGGCGCCATCTGTGCGCTTTCTGCAGAAGACTGGGTGGGAGATAATGTGAACGTGCTGGATCCACTGTCGGCCACCCAATTGACTAATGCCTGTACCTGCTCAGGCCTTACCATCCTTAGAACGGCATTGGGCCCCACCATATATCGCTGTAAATTCTGGCGGCTACTGGGACCTGAGGTAGTTGGTACACTAGGACGTGTGGATGTGGCAGAATGGCCACGTCCTCTCCCAGCACCAGAGGGTCCACTAACATCACCACGACCATGTCCACGTCCGCGTCCCTTACTAGATGTTTTCCTCATTGTTATGGTTCACCACAACAACAAAAATATTATTTGGCCCAATGTATTGTATTCAAATTCAGCGGGATATAAATTTGAGGCCTAGTATTTAGGCGCTGGGTGAGCGGTATGGATTTACTAACAGAATTGGACTTGGAAATGCACAGTAGCGTGTGTGTGAAGTTATTCTGAATGACCCTATGTGCACCTTGAATATTATATACCCTTTTAGGGATAGATTTCAAATAGCTCTGATATAGCAGAAACCACTAAATTATGAAATTGCTAAATTGGGAATTGTATTTCAACCCAGAACAAAAAATGTGCTTTGACGGACACTAAATAACTTTCCCAGCCACAACAGGACAGCGGTAACGAGAGATTTAGCGGGATATCAATTTGAGGCCTAGTATTTAGGCGCTGGGTGACCGGTATGGATTTACTAACAGAATTGGACTTGGAAATGCGCAGTAGCATGTGTGTGAAGTTATTCTGAATGACCCTATGTGCACCTTGAATATTATATACCCTTTTAGGGATAGATTTCAAATAGCTCTGATATAGCAGAAACCACTAAATTATGAAATTGCTAATATGGGAATTGTATTTCAACCCAGAACAAAAAATGTGCTTTGACGGACACTAAATAACTTGCCCAGCCACAACAGGACAGCGGTAACGAGAGATTTAGCGGGATATAAATTTGAGGCCTAGTATTTGGGCGCTGGGTGACCGGTATGGATTTACTAACAGAATTGGACTTGGAAATGCACAGTAGCGTGTGTGTGAAGTTATTCTGAATGACCCTATGTGCACCTTGAATATTATATACCCTTTTAGGGATAGATTTCAAATAGCTCTGATATAGCAGAAACAACTAAATTATGAAATTGCTAAATTGGGAATTGTATTTCAACCCAGAACAAAAAATGTGCTTTGACGGATACTAAATAACTTTCCCAGCCACAACAGGACAGCGGTAACGAGAGATTTAGCGGGATATAAATTTGAGGCCTAGTATTTAGGCGCTGGGTGACCGGTATGGATTTACTAACAGAATTGGACTTGGAAATGCACAGTAGCGTGTGTGTGAAGTTATTCTGAATGACCCTATGTGCACCTTGAATATTATATACCCTTTTAGGGATAGATTTCAAATAGCTCTGATATAGCAGAAACCACTAAATTATGAAATTGCTAAATTGGGAATTGTATTTCAACCCTGAACAAAAAATGTGCTTTGACGGACACTAAATAACTTGCCCAGCCACAACAGTACAGCGGTAACGACAGAGTTAGCGGGATATAAATTTGAGGCCTAGTATTTAGGCGCTGGGTGACCGGTATGGATTTAGTGACAGAATTAGACTGGGATATGGCCAAAAAATAACCACACTATTGCTGGTTAAATGCACTTGGTGACGGGCGCAGCTTGCCCCTGATGTAGTATATGGCCAAAAAATGAACAGACTATTGCTGGTTAAATGCACTTGGTGTCACAGCTTGACCAACCACACTACTGAGGGTTAAATGCACTTGGTGACGGGCGCAGCTTGCCCCTGATGTAGTATATGGCCAAAAAATGAACAGACTATTGCTGGTTAAATGCACTTGGTGACAGGCGCAGCTTGTCCCTGATTTAGTATATGGCCAAAAAATGAACAGACTATTGCTGGTTAAATGCACTTGGTGTGATAGCTTGACCAACCACACTACTGAGGGTTAAATGCACTTGGTGACGGGCGCAGCTTGCCCCTGATGTAGTATATGGCCAAAAAATGAACAGACTATTGCTGGTTAAATGCACTTGGTGACGGGCGCAGCTTGCCTCTGATTTAGTATATGGCCAAAAAATGAACAGACTATTGCTGGTTAAATGCACTTGGTGTGATAGCTTGACCAACCACACTACTGAGGGTTAAATGCACTTGGTGACGGGCGCAGCTTGCCCCTGATGTAGTATATGGCCAAAAAATGAACAGACTATTGCTGGTTAAATGCACTTGGTGTCACAGCTTGACCAACCACACTACTGAGGGTTAAATGTACTTGGTGACGGGCGCAGCTTGCCCCTGATGTAGTATATGGCCAAAAAATGAACAGACTATTGCTGGTTAAATGCACTTGGTGACGGGCGCAGCTTGCCTCTGATTTAGTATATGGCCAAAAAATGAACAGACTATTGCTGGTTAAATGCACTTGGTGTGATAGCTTGACCAACCACACTACTGAGGGTTAAATGCACTTGGTGACGGGCGCAGCTTGCCCCTGATGTAGTATATGGCCAAAAAATAAACAGACTATTGCTGGTTGAATGCACTTGGTGTGACAGCTTCACCCTGATGTAGGCTTTAGCCAAAAAACAACCACACCATTGAGGGTTAAATGCACTTGGTGACAGGCGCAGCTTGCCCCTGATGTAGTATATGGCCAAAAAATAAACAGACTATTGCTGGTTAAATGCACTTGGTGTGACAGCTTCACCCTGATGTAGGCTTTAGCCAAAAAACAACCACACCATTGAGGGTTAAATGCACTTGGTCGCAGCTTGTGCTGGCGCACCACAAGACACAAAATGGCCGCCGATCACCCCAGAAAAATGTGACTGACAAACGGTCTGGGCAGCCTAAAAACAGTGAGCAATTGAGTATCAGCAGCTCAATGATCCACAGCTGCAGATCGATCAATAATCAAGTACTTTGGAGGAGTTAGTCTGCCTAATCTCGCCCTACTGTCGCAGCCGCAACCTCTCCCTACGCTAATCAGAGCAGAGTGACGGGCGGCGCTATGTGACTCCAGCTTAAATAGAGGCTGGGTCACATGGTGCTCTGGCCAATCACAGCCATGCCAATAGTAGGCATGGCTGTGATGGCCTCTTGGGGCAAGTAGTATGACGCTTGTTGATTGGCTGCTTTGCAGCCTTTCAAAAAGCGCCAAGAAAGCGTCACAAAAGCGCCAAGAAAGCGACGAACACCGAACCCGAACCCGGACTTTTACGAAAATGTCCGGGTTCGGGTCCGTGTCACGGACACCCCAAAATTCGGTACGAACCCGAACTATACAGTTCGAGTTCGCTCATCCCTAGTCGTGACATCACTGGGCCAGCGGTAAACAGTGAGAAGGCCGCAGCGCTGCTGGAGCGCTGCTGCCTTCTCAAAGAGCTGATCGGCGGGGGTCCCGGGTGTCGGACCCTGGCAGATCAGAAGCTGATGATCTATCCAGAGGATAGATCATCAGTTAAAACAAAGTGCAGAACCTCTTTAATGTACAAGGTTACAGTCTGTTTGAGGATCAGAAAGGATCGTCAAAACCGGAGAGGGGGAGGGGTCTGCCTTTATATAAAGTCCTGTCTAAAGCCCACAGTCCGAGAAGGTATGAGTGAGGGACATGAACATGTGGAGTCACTGTGGGTAGAAATACATGGAGGCAAAAAAATTAATAAATTACTAATAGGAGTTTATTATAAACCACCTACTATACCAGAGTCCACAGAAAATCTACTACTAAACGAGATAGACTTGGCGGCAAATCATAATGAGGTCGTTATTATGGGGGACTTCAACTACGATATAGACTGGGAAACTGAAAGCTGTACATCTCATGAAGGAAACAGTTTCTTGGCAATAACCAAAGACAATTATCTTTCCCAACTGGTTCAGGACCTGACTAGAGGGACGGTTATACTGGACTTAGTATTAACCAATAGACCTGACAGAACAACAGATGTGCAGGTTGGGGGACACCTCGGAAATAGTGACCATAAAGTAATAACCTTCCAATTATCCTTCAAATGAGCGTTTCTACAGTGAGGAACAAAAATACCAAACTTCAAAAAAGCTACATTTAGCCAACTAATTTTTTTCTCCACTATTTCATTAAGGATGAAATGCAGAATGTAAAAGTAAATTCCCCATTAAAAGTGCTCTGTCTGACCCACGAAGAAGTACAACAGCGACATAAAAAGATGAAAATAAACAAATCACCAGGGCCAGATGCCATACACCCCCGAATCCTAAGAGAATTAAGTAATGGCATAGCCAGACCCTTATTTCTGATATTTACCGACTTTATACTGACAGGGAGTGTTCCACAGGATTGGCGCATAGCAAATGTGGTGGCAATATTCAAAAAGGGTGCAAAAACAGACCCCGGAAACTATAGGCCGGTAAGTTTAACATCTGTTGTGGGTAAACAGTTTGAAGGTGTTTTAAGAGATGCTATGTTGGAGGATCTCAATGAAAACAAGCAAATAACATCATATCAGCATGGCTTCTTCGGTCATGTCAAACTAATTTAATCAGTTTCTATGAGGAGGCAAGTTCTAGACTTGACAGCTGTTAATCAATAGATGTCGCATATCTGGACTTCTCCAAAGCATTTTACACTGTACCACATAAAAGGTTAGTATAGAAAATGAGAATGCTCGGACTGGGAGAAAACGTCTGTATGTGGGTAAGTAACTGTCTCAATGATAGAAAACAGAGGGTGGTTATCCAACACTGACAAATGTAAGGTTGTGCACATGGGAAGGAATAACGCAAATCACCCGTACATACTAAATGGTAAAACACTCAATAACACTAACATGGAAAAAGACCTAGGAATTTTAATAAACAGCAAACACCAGTGTCAGGCAGCTGCTTCCAAGGCCAATAAGATAATGGGTTGCATCAAAAGGGGCATAGATGCCCGTGATGAGAACATAATCCTACCACTTTACAAATCACTAGTCAGACCACACATGGAGTACTGTGTGCAGTTCTGGGCTCCTGTGAACAAGTCAAACATAGCAGAGCTGGAGAGGGTTCAGAGGAGGGCAACTAAAGTAATACTGGAATGGGGCAACTACATTACCCTGAAAGACTATAAACATTAGGGTTATTCCCTTTAGAAAAAAGACGACTGAGGTGAGATCTAGTTAGTATGTATAAATATATCAGGGGGCAGTACAGAGATCTCTCCTATCATCTATTTATCCTCAGGACTGTGACTGTGACGAGGGGACACCCTCTGCGTCCGAAGGAAAAATGGTTTGTACACAAACATAGAAAAGGTTTCTTTACGGTGGTGGTGATGGTGAGTACAATAAAATAATTCAAGAGGGGCTTGGATGAATTTCTGGAGTGTATTACAGGCTATAGCTGCTAGAGAGGGGTCGTTAATCCAGGGAGTTATTCTGATTGCCTGATTGGAGTCGGGAAGGAATTCCCCCTCCCCCTTAAGTGGGGAAAATTGGCATGTACCTCAGTTTTTTTTTTTGCCTTCCTCTGGATCAACTTGCAGGATAACAGGCCGAACTGGATGGCCAAATGTCTTTTTTCGGCTTTATATACTATGTTACTATGTTACTATTAGTGGCAAATAAATATATATTATTTGCCATTCAGTGGGGCAGTTAAATGTTCTAAAGCCTTTTGTGGCATGTATAAGTGGAAAAAAGTAAGGGGCTATTTGCCGTTCAGTGGTATAGTTATATGTTTTAAGCCTTCTTTGGCATGTATTAGAGGGAAAAATAAGGCCTTTATAGCCGTTGTGTGGTAAAGTGAGAAAATTACAGACTTTGGCCTCATGCACACGACCGTTGTGTGCATCCGTGGCCGTTGTGCCGTTTTCAGTTTTTTTTCACGGACCTATTGACTTTCAATGGGTCCGTGGGAAAATCGGAAAATGCACCGTTTTGCAGCCGCATCCGTGATCCGTGTTTCCTGTCCGTCAAAAAAATAGGACCTGTCCTATTTTTTTGACGGACAACGGTTCACGGACCCATTCAAGTCAATGGGTCCGTGAAAAAACACGGATGCACACAAGATTGGCATCCGCGTCCGTGGTCCGTGGCCGTAGGCTACTTTTACACAGACGGATCCGCAGATCTGTCTGCATAAAATCTTTTTCAGAGCTGAGTTTTCACTTCGTGAAAACGCAGATCCAACAGTATATTCTAACACAGAGGCGTTCCCATGGTGATGGGGACGCTTCAGGTTAGAATATACTAAAAGAACTGTGTACATGACTGCCCCCTGCTGCCTGGCAGGTGTTGCAAGGCAGCAGGGGGCAGACCCCCCCCCCCCCCCCCCCCGAATTTAACACATTGGTGGCCAGTGCGGCCGGCCCCCCCCTCCCTCCCCTGTAGTTAACTCATTGGTGGCCAGTGCGGCCGGCCCCCCCCTCCCTTCCCTGTAGTTAACTCATTGGTGGCCAGTGCAGCCGGCACCCCCTCCCTTCCCTGTAGTTAACTCATTGGTGGCCAGTGCGGCCGGCCGCCCTCCCTCCCCTGTAGTTAACTCATTGGTGGCCAGTGGGCCCCCCCTCCCTCCCCCTCCTAATTAAAATCTCCCCCCCTATCATTTGTGGCAGCGGAGAGTACCGATCGGAGTCCCAGTTTAATCGCTGGGGCTCTGTTCGGTAACCATGGCAACCAGGACACTACTGCAGTCCCGGTTGCCATGGTTACTTAGCAATTTGTAGAAGCATTATACTTACCTGCGAGCTGCGATGTCTGTGTCCGGCCAGGAGCTCCTCCTACTGGTAAGTTACAGGTCTGTGCGGCGCATTGCTTAATGATCTGTCACTTACCAGTAGGAGGAGCTCCTGGCCGGACACAGACATCGCAGCTCGCAGGTAAGTATAATGCTTCTACTAATTGCTAAGCAACAATGGCAACCGGGACTGCAGTAGCATCCTGGTTGCCATGGTTACCGATCGGAGCCCCAGCGATTAAACTGGGAATCCGATCGGTACTCTACGCTGCCACCAATGATAAGGGGGGAGATTTTAATTAGGAGGGGGGGGCGCCCACTGGCCACCAATGAGTTAACTACAGGGGAGGGAGGGGGGGCCGGCCGCACTGGCCACCAATGAGTTAACTACAGGGAAGGGAGGGAGGGCCGGCCGCACTGGCCACCAATGTGCTAACTACAGGGGGCAGTCATGTACACAGTTCTTTTAGTATATTCTAACCTGAAGCGTCCCCATCACCACGGGAACGCCTCTGTGTTAAAATATACTGTCGGATCTGAGTTTCACAATCTAACTCAAATCCGATGGTATATACTAACATAGAGGCGTTCCCAAGGTGATGGGGACGCTTCAAGTTAAAATATACCATCGGATCAGAGAAAACTCCGATCCGATGGTATAAAGGGACTCCTGACTTTACATTGAAAGTCAATGGGGAACGGATCCATTTGCAATTGCACCATATTGTGTCAACGTCAAACGGATCCGTCCCCATTGACTTGCATTGTAATTCAGAACGGATCCGTTTGGCTCCGCACGGGCAAGCGGACACCAAAACGAAATTTTTTTCATGTCCGTGGATCCTCCAAAAATCAAGGAAGACCCACGGACGAAAAAACGGTCACGGATCACGGACCTACGGACCCCGTTTTTGCGGACCTTAAAAAAAAAACGGTCGTGTGCATGAGGCCTTTTTTGGTGTGTTTTCATTTCCTTTTTTTTACTTTTTTTTTATCTAACAGTACGTCAGACAGAGAAGTGCCATGCCCTGCACAGGGGAGTGGCAGAGGCTTAAATGTTTCTGGCACAGGTCGCAGCAGAGTAAGGGGGCGTGGCAGCAGGAGTCGCAGCAAGAGGCCTGAGCTCCCAGTGTCATCCAGGAGTCGTGTCTTGACCAGCAACCCAGCGGTTCTTGAATGGTTGACTCGGTCATCCACTTCGGCCCAAGTGAGATCAGACACCCCCAGCCAAGAGTCGGTGGGACACAACCTTTAGTTGGTATGGCCCAGGAGCAGGCCCTGTGCCCTCACCTGTCCTCAACTTGCCTCTGTCCTTTTCTGTTCTCTCAGCCAGAGAAGCACTATATGCTGTGAGCTCAGCTCCACTATACAGCGAGGATGAGCTACTAGAGGACAGTCAGCAGCTACTGGCCAGTCAAGATGTGTGGGAGACATCCACCGCTTCCTCTGGTAGGCCGGCAAATAGTGATGAGGAGAGTGGCGTGGGAGCTTGTGTTGCAAGAGGTCAGGCTCCTGACCCAGAGACCGTCGAGGAGGACATCCGGGATGTGCAGACAGAACTTGATGATGTAGCTGATCACACTTAGGAGCCGGGTGAATTCGGGGCATCATCATTGGGAGAAGAGTGTGGCAGCGTGCCAGTGAGGCAGCAGGGTGGCAGTGCGGGGTCGAGAGACAAACGTTTCCGGGATTGACCACCCGATTCGCAGGAGCCTACCTGCCCGGAAAGTAGTGTAGTGGTGCAGGGGTTCACGGAAGCAGCGGTGGTAGCATTCAGTCAGTGCAGAGTGTTAGAGGTAAAATCAACTACTTGGCGGTGTGGCAGTTTTTTGTTAAGCCGCCGCCCATTTTTAGAATTTGTGGGCAGAAGGTGAAGTGTGGCCAGGGTGCCAATTTTGGCACCACAGCCCTACGTCAACATATGCAGCGTCACCATGAAGTGTCCTGGGAGAACCGTGGCTCTGATGTGGTGGTCCAGCCTGCCACAGCAACAGCTGCATAACCTAGTGGCATGCACCCGATTTTAGGATGTCAAGGCTCCACCACCTCTGCTGAAGGGAGCTGTCTGTCCTTCCCACCATATGCTGGTCCTGATGCTCCTGCTCCTCCTCCTACTCCTTGTCAGTCATTCCATCAACAATCAATCACCGAAACTATTTCCAAGAGAAAACAGTAAGCGTGCACTCATCCATTGGCGCAGAAGCTGAATGTGCTTCTTGCTAGGTTGCTGGTGCTGCAATTCCTCCCTTTCCAAGTAGTGGAGTCTGCACCTTTCAGAGAACTGATGGCTTGTGCCGAGCTGAGGTGGAGTGTCCCAAGTCGTAATTTCTTTGCCAAAAAGGCAGTACCAGCCCTGCACACATACAGTACAGACCAAAAGTTTGGACACACCTTCTCATTCAAAGAGTTTTCTTTATTTCATGACTATGAAAATTGTAGATTCACACTGAAGGCATCAAAACTATGAATAAACACATGTGGAATTATATACATAACAAAAAAGTGTGAAACAACTGAAAATATATCATATTCGAGGTTCTTCAAAGTAGCCACCTTTTGCATTGATTACTGCTTTGCACACTCTTGGCATTCTCTTGATGAGCTTCAAGAGGTAGTCACCTGAAATGGTCTTCCAACAGTCTTGAAGGAGTTCCTAGAGATGCTTAGCACTTGTTGGCCCTTTTGCCTTCACTCTGCGGTCCAGCTCACCCCAAACCATCTCGATTGGGTTCAGGTCCGGTGACTGTGGAGGCCAGGTCATCTGGCGCAGCACCCTATCACTGTGTGTTTGGGGTCATTGTCCTGTTGAAAAATAAATGATGGTCCAACTAAACGCAAAATGGATGGAATACCATGCTGCTGCAAGATGCTGTGGTAGCCATGCTGGTTCAGTATGCCTTCAATTTTGAATAAATCCCCAACAGTGTCACCAGCAAAGCACCCCCACACCATCACACCTCCTCCTCCATGCTTCACGGTGGGAACCAGGCATGTAGAGTCCATCCGTTCACCTTTTCTGCGTCGCACAAAGACAGGGTGGTTGGAACCAAAGATATCAAATTTGGACTCATCAGACCAAAGCACAGATTTCCACTGGTCTAATGTCCATTCATTGTGTTCTTTAGCCCAAACAAGTCTCTTCTGTTTGTTGCCTGTCCTTAGCAGTGGTTTCCTAGCAGATATTCTACCATGAAGACCTGATTCAAACAGCCTCCTCTTAACAGCTGTTCTAGAGATGTGTCTGCTGCTAGAACTCTGTGTGGCATTGACCTGGTCTCTAATCTGAGCTGCTGTTAACCTGCGATTTCTGAGGCTGGTGACTCGGATGAACTTATCCTTCGCAGCAGAGGTGACTCTTGGTCTTCCTTTCCTGGGGCGGTCCGCATGTGAGCCAGTTTCTCTGTAGCGCTTGATGGTTTTTGTGACTGCACTTGGGGACACTTTCAAAGTTTTCCCAATTTTTTAAACTGACTGACCTTCATTTCTTAAAGTAATGATGGCGACTCGTTTTTCTTTACTTAGCTGCTTTTTTCTTGCCATAATACAAATTCTAACAGTCTATTCAGTAGGACTATCAGCTGTGTATCCACCTGACTTCTCCACAACGCAACTGATGGTCCCAACCCCATTTATAAGGCAAGAAATCCCACTTATTAAACCTGACAGGGCACACCTGTGAAGTGAAAAACATTTCAGGTGACTACCTCTTAAAGCTCATCAGGAGAATGCCAAGAGTGTGCAAAGCAGTAATCAAAGCAAAAGGTGGCTACTTTGAAGAACTTAGAATATGACATATTTTCAGTTGTTTCACACTTTTTTGTTATGTATATAATTCCACATGTGTTAATTCATAGTTTTGATGCCTTCAGTGTGAATCTACAATTTTCATAGTCGTGAAAATAAAGAAAACTCTTTGAATGAGAAGGTGTGTCCAAACTTTTGGTCTGTACTGTATGTAGAACAGAAGGTGGGCCAGTCCTTGAGCCTGTCGATGTCTGCCAAAGTGCACGGGAGCGCCGACGTGTGGAGCTGTAACTACGGTCAGGGACAATATATGTCCTTTATGGCCCACTGGCTGAATGTGGTTCCTGCACAGCCACACCAGCAACTTGGCCAGGTTGTAAGCCGTGTACCGGGGTGGGCTCCCCAGGATACAGCGAAGGCACAGACAAGAAAAGCGACACTGACACCAGCTTTATATGCAAGAACAGAAACTTTACTTTAACAATAGTGAAAACACAACAATATAAGTATACACAGACTAAGTTATACCCCACGCCCACAGTCACTGTCCTAGTCCTCGCCCGATTGCGCACACAGCAGAGCCTGCAAGCCGTGCCGCTAAAGAGGACACACCTAGCTGGTGGCGGACGCAGCAGAGCCTGCAAGTCAAATACTGCTCCGCAGTCCAGTACAGTAAGGCCTAGCAAAACATATAACCCTAACTATCTAACTACTATAAGGCCTAGGCTAGTCTCTGTTACTTCAGGGGCCACACAGTAAAATACAATCAGTAACCAGGTGTACTGACCTGTGTCGGTTCTGGGCCCGAGGATGCCGCTTACCCGGGATGGCCAGCAACCTCCCAGCAACCGTGCGGCCTTGTTTGATAATAAGACTTCTGCCCACACGCTGTACACTGTCTTCCTGGAACAATCTCTCTTTCAAAGAGCCGGATCCAGTAAGGGGACAACAGCTAATCTCCTTCCTCTGCGTGTCCATTCACTCCCGGACATCCGCAAGCCAGGATGGAATCGGATTAAGTCTCTCAAAGAACATTGCTTCCACCGTGTCAGATCAGTACTTTCTGGTTTTCAGAAGCAGCTAGCATGAGTCATCATCTGCTTTGCATATGCAGATCCCAGAGTGTGCTGACTGTGCTGCAAAACAGTGGCCTGTAGTGCCTGGAATGCCAAATGACAGCTTCAATACAATTTAAACATAAACATTTACAGGCAGAGTTTATCCAAAATCTCACAAGGTGACACAGTTTCTGCCTCCACGTTCTCACACAATTGGTCCTGTGAAAATGTCCGTCTCTGCCTCCTCATCCTCCACCGTGTCCTCAGCCTCCACTACAGGGATAATTCACAGTACCCCTCCAACATACCACATGTGCAGGGCAATGTGGTGTCATGCTGTTCTGCACCTCGTTTGCCTGGGCAAACAAAGTCACACAGGGGAGGAACTGCTCCGTGTCCTTCATCAATAAATTGAATCCTGGCTTTGTCTGTGACAACTCAAAATCGTAACTATGGTGACCGACAACGGGAAGAACATTGTGTCAGTGCTGCGTCAAGGAGGGCTGAGCCATGTGCCCTGCATGGCACACATGTCCAATCTGGTTGTCAAGTGGTTCCTGATGTCTTCCACCCATCTGCAAGACATCCTAAAAATGGCCAGGAAACTTTGCATGCACTTCAGCCACTCAAACACCGCGAAACACACCCTCCTTGAGCTGCAGCGGCAGAACGACATCCCCTAACATAGGCTGATATGCAACATTTTCACCTGTTGGAATTCCACCCTCCATATGTTGGACCAACTGTACGAAAGGCCATAAATGATTTCTTGATGTTTCAAGTGGACAGGAGTACTCCCTTGTGTAACTTCCATGTCAGCCAGTGACAGCTCATGCGTGACACCTGTCGTTTACTCAGGCCCTTTGAGATGGCCACGTTATTTGTCAGTCGTCAGGACTACGGGATGAACATCATTATTCCAGTGCTTCATGTCCTGGAACAGATACTAGTAAATCTGGATGGTCAGGGGACTGGAGACTTGGTGTCTAGATCTCACGGCCACATGAGCCCTGTTGGGAATGAACTGGAGGAGGACATTGGAGCACAAGCAAGGTGTAGCAAAATGGGTGGGTTTTATACACAGGTGACAAGAGAGGAGTAGCAGGAGCAGGCAAAGGAGCTACAGGGCGATGAGGAAGAAGAGGCAGAGGGCCCAGACCAGGGGAGGGCTGGCAGCCTTAGTCCTGATGCGCAAATCCAGTCAAGTGGCCCATTTTTAGCCCAGCCCATTATTAAAAGCCCCTCTTACATATAATAGGCCACTCCCAACAAACACTGAACAGCTGAAATTCTATTGTTGAGGCCTGTCTTTACACGTCATACGGAGAGGCGAGGACCTGTCCTGGCTGCACTGCCTGCTTCATGTCACGTACCGGCAGGACAGGTAGTGGATCCTCTGGACCAGAGAGGCGATGGCGCGGGTTGTACTAAAGGACCGGTTCTAAGCAGTTACTGGTCTTCACCAGAGCCCGCCGCAAGGCGGGATGGATTTGCTGCGGCGGTAACTACCAGGTCGTGTCCCCTAGTAACAACTCGACCTCTCTGGCAGCTGATAAGGCGTGGTACACAGGGAGAAGGCAAGAGCGTAGTCGGACGTAGCAGAGGTCAGGGCAGGCGGCAAAGGTTCAAAGGCGAGTAGACAGTAGCAACGGGTTCGGCAACAGGCAAGGCAAACAAACACAGTGGAATGCTTTCTCTGAGGCACAAGGCACAAAGATCCGGCAGGAAGCTGTGGGAGGAGAAGGTATAAATGGGCAGTGCACAGGTGCAGCCTAATTAACTCAGCACTGCCTCTCACAAACCTTAACCCTTAATAACCCTTTTGGACCAGGCACCAATCACTGGTGCACTGGCCCTTTGAATCTAAGAGTCCCGGCGCACGCGCGCCCTAGAGAGCGAGGACGCACACGCCGAGACACTGGAGTGCTGCCTGGGGGCATACGCTGTGAGCGCTCCGAGGCCAGCAGGGGACCCGGAGCGCTCAGCGTAACACTTCACATTATACAATAAACAGCAGGCTACAGCCAGGAAGCTCCTCTGCTATCCTCCCTCCCCAGATCCTGCTCAAGGCTTGTGTTTCCCCATCACCACCATCTGCCACCTGCCCGTGGCCTGCTGCCCCCTTTGGCTGTCCTCACCCAGCTCTGAATCCTCCTTCCGCAAAGTAGTAATTATTCTCCCTATAATATGACAGTACATGAAATACCCCCGCTTAGTGCCCGCAGTTGAGCTAATATCCCCATAATGTATGCCAGTATAAAACACCCCAATATAGTGCCCCAGTAAATGCCCTCATAGTGCTCCTCTCCCCCTTTCCCATAGTGTCCCCCATAATATGCCAGTAAAAAAAAATGCCCCTTCTTAGTGCCCCCAGCAGAGTCTCCTATAGTGCTCCTCTCCCCCATAATGTGCCAGTAAAAAATGCCCCTTCTTAGTGCCACCAGATGCCCCAATAGTGTTCCACTCCCCCATAGTGCCCCCAAATAATACCCCATAATGTCGCTCTCCCCTATAGTGCCTCCCATAATGTGCCAGTAAAAAATGCCCCCTTAGTGCCACCAGATACTATGGCTGCTGTGGCAGGGTTGGAGGGTAGGAGCAGTTTCAGCTCCATCAGCAGCAACTTGAGTCTAGAGTCACTGATGAGCAGCTTTCTTCACCCTCCTAGTGAAGAAAATACTCACCAGCAGCAGCTAGACCTGGAGCAGGACCTGAACCAGCAGGTGGTGGCATACTTTGTACCACAGTATCTAGCACCTGTTAATAAATCCACTGCTAGCAATAGCTATAGATTATTTGGTAGGCCACCTACCCTTCAAACAGAGTGTATAGCCCAGTGACAGAGACCCCTTCAGATAGACAGTGAACATATCCAAGCCCTTAACTGTCTCCTGTTTTAAACCACTCAAAAGTATTGTTTTCTCAGAGTAGTATTTTAATTATTCAATAATAAAGTTTGTAGTTTTAATATAAACAATAGGACCCCTAAAAGGAATTTTTGGTCAATTGACCGTATGTTAAATTTTTGTTCAGCATCCTGAGGGCCCTATAGGGACAAAATTCGGTCCATTTGTGAACCAGACTCTGAGTACCTGGTGGTTTTGTTCCTGGGTACTTTTGCTTTTCCTAAATCGATCTGCTTTGTACATATCCTTCAACAATCACTATTCGCTGTTCCAGGGAGAATACCTTCTTTCTGATGGAATAGGCCACTTGAATCAAACTGAATATTAAATAAATCAGTTTTAGTTGCCCATAGCATCCAATCAGAGCTCAGCTTTCAGCACCTACAGGGCTCTGAAAAAAATGAAAACTGAGCTCTGATTGGCTGCTATGGACAACTTAAACAGATTTACTATAAGGCTTTTTGATTTGGATATATTTGGCGTAGGCGACCCTATACAGAGACCAAGAACCTATGGAACCTTTGTAAGGCCTAACGGTGTAATCCAGAGGATGAAAAAAGTAAACATCCAAAAAATCCTGAAACCACAAAAAAAGTCTGATTATTGGATCAATTGGACATTCTCAAAGTCATTAGTTATGAGACCTACTACATTTGCCATAGCTTCATCACATGTAGAATATTCTGCAGTTTGACTACTGTAACTTTAAAGCCAGTTACCATTTCCTATCTAAAGGATTAATGTTATGTCATGTTCCCAAAAATGGATATGCATTGTATAAGTGCAGAAAACGAGCCATGTTTTATTGGCTTTGGTACAAATGATGAGTTGCTATGGTTCAGAAGAAGTAGATAAGTAATGAAAAGACCTTGGGGCTGCTGCTTAAGCTTTTAAGATGTAGATGATGATCCAGCAGAAACTGATTTAAATTTAATGTTTTGACTGTGAAATATCCTAAGTATCACTATTTAGAAACATCCATGTTCATACTCTGGAGGTCATTAACATGTCCTTTGTGTGCCACAGCATCTGGTTTAGATTTAACATGCATTATGGTTTTGCTTCACCTTTTGGGGCTTTAGCCTTTTTTTGCGGCATCTTTTTGAGATAGTTTAGCTGTAAGGCCATTCTATGCTTGGAGAATTTTAATCAACCCTACTCTCCAGTGCTAATGTGTGTCAGCAGGATATCTAAAAAACATTTTCTCACCCTAGACCTGTAAAAGTAGATTCTGTCTGTTTGTACTAGATGAATGTGGAAAGAGACATTTGTGCTTAATGAAATGCTCTGTAAATCCACATTATTGTAGCTGCATAATTGTACCATACTTTTTTTAAAAAATTTGTTTTACCAGTTTTGCTGTTACTGCTATTCAACATAATTAATTTTCATTTTTTTGCAGACTAAATAACAGTTGCACAGTATTGTGCAACCTCCAGAAGATGTAGGCTTAGGCTGTAGTCACATATTTTCATTGGCAGAATTTTGACATGTTCGGGAGTCACCTAGTCAGTTCATGCCCAGAAGGTGAACCGCTGGACTTACCATTTAGACAAACAAGCTCAATCCCAAACATGTAAATCATTACACTCAAACACAGATTTTCAGGATTGCAAAGCAAGATATAGAATTGTAGATATTTTTATATAATCTGCATAAATCATTGGTACATATCAATACCAACATTTTTAGCATTATCTCATCAGGTTAAAGTTGAAGATTTCTCTCAGCAGCTTTTTATCCTATTTTTCCTTCTTAGGGCTTGTTTACATCACCGTTATGTATTCCGTTATGGATTTTCGTAATGGCATGGTTATAACAGAAAATAACGGAATCCATTAGACGGAAATCAAAACGGAAACCTTTAGAGGCATTCTGTTTTGATCCGTCATAATAGAATCATTTGGGCAACCATAACCTAACCATCTGATTTCTGTTATGCTGGATGGAAAACAAAGTTCTGTCTCATGTAATGTTTTGTAACACTGTGAAGTAGACAGAATAGTGGAAAGGAGGGAGATGCAACTGCAGTTTCTCCCTCTTAATGTTTCAGTGAAAGAATATCAAAGGAAAGAAGAGGAGGATATAGTAGACCACTTTGGCCACCTTCATCTGCTCTGACCTTCACAGGCAAAAGGAACATGCATGTACTGACTACTGGAAAATGGTATTGCTGTCGATGCCTGGATGAGGCATAGTATGAAGGAGTGGAGACAGGCTGCCCTAGAGCCCGCAAGGTGGAGGAGTTTTTTTTTCAAATACCTCAAAGAAGGCAGCTAGTTATATCTTCTAAATGATACTTATTTTAAGGGGACAGTGTACCTGTCCAAAAGATATACTGTTCTCACTAGTGATGAGCAGCAGGGGCACTATTCGAATTCTTGATATTTCGTGAATTTTATTGTAGAATATTCATCATATATTCGCAAATTTAAGATTATATTCTTGATTGCGAAAATTGGAAATGTACCGTAATATTCGCGTAATGCGCTTGAAATACAGGCGTGGGTCACTTAAGCTACATTTTTCAAGCTGGTATAAGTTTTCTAAGACTGGAGAAAATAAATAGCATGGCAGAACATTAGAATAGCTTTATATGCAGATAGAGTGCTCCAATATGTTCGCGCTTACGAATTTTCGGCAATATCTGCTACACTATAGATTAATCTAACCTACACTGACTATCTCCCCCTAACTATCTGAATTATATATATATATATATATATATATATAAGTTAATTGTCTAATGTAATAACACAAAGTACAGAGCACAGCAATGACACTGCTGTCTCTTTCATAACTGCAATAAACTTTTGAAAATAACTGCTGGGGAGGTTCTTAGTAAGGGGTAGGCAACTTTTCTAATTTGTTGCTAGGGATGTTGCTAAGCTGTGACAAAGCCTTCTCATTGGCCCGCAAACTAGAAAAAGGGAGGGATGATTACCTGATGTGTACTGTGTTCAAAAAAAAAAAAAAAACGAATATTCGTCATTACGAATATATAGCACTTTATTCTAAATATTCGCAAATTATCGAAGTGCCGATATTCGCGATAAAAATTTGCTTTTGGAATATTCGTGCTTAACACTAGTTCTCACTATGTCTATAAAACACAGATTCTGTTCTCATCCAATATACATAACATAAAGATGAACTTTATTCAAGAAAACAATACATCTTCAATACAGATATGTATTTTCACCGTATAATCATTCACCCACTAGACAAGAATTAGAATAAAGCCTCCCTTCTTTTCGAGCTCCATTTAGATTGCATTAATTCAAGGATGCACTGTATCATTTCTCTCCATCAAAAGGGACTCTTTCATGTTGTATACTTGCATTCTGTTTGCTTTGAAGGAGTTTCATGATATTGCAATTCATTACTCCGACAAAAATATCTCTCATGGACAATGGAAATATTTCCACTTGATTACACTAGTATAATTACTGAATGTGCGGAAGCAATTAAAGAGGCACATTTATTTTGTGTGCAGCGTGTATTAATATTGCATGACATTTCAGCAGCCAATAGGAAGCTCCAGCCAGAGAATATCAGTTAGCTGAATTATATATAGCTCTATTATTGCACCAAATAAATATTTGCAGACATGTGCAATCTATTGCAGTTCCTCATGGGGTAGAATCTGGATTGAGTAGGATGTGGAAATGTAACCTTTCCTCTTTTCATCATCTGTTTTGCTCAGTAGTTGATAGTTTTGATAGCATGTCACAAGGAAAACCATGTTTAGACAAAAACTTTCAGCATAAGGTGCTGTCTGGGTAAACAGGGAACATTGAAAATTATAGAGGTTATCCAGCAAATAATAATAAAAAAAATACTTGCTATGGTATTCGGAATCTGCTTTATTCTCCCTGAGTTGTTTTATGTGTGATATTCTTATTTTCTTATGATATTTGTAGCCTTCATCCTTGCCTGCACAGCAGGAACATTCTGATTTGGAAGGTATCACCTTGCCCTTTTAACTAGAAGTCCCAACATACTTCGTTGCACTTCTCCTAATCCCACCCTCACTTCCACCTTCAATGTAAGGTCCACATAGTCCACATAGTATCTGAATCCCTACAACCTTCCCTACAGTGAACCCCTGTCCCCAGGGGCGTAACTAGCATAGCGGCAGACCATGCGACTGCCATAGGGCCCAGAGCAAGAAGGGGCCCAGTCTTAGTTGGGATCATCCCCTCTACTACTAGAGATGAAAACTTGGTCAGGACTCTATCCTCTAAAGGAGCAACTTTTGGCAAATGATGCAGTGAAAAAATGGCCCAAGGGTCTTTGAAAAGGGTTTAAGCAGAAACACTTCTGTCCTGTGTGGGGTCCTGGTTTTATCCTTGCTATGGGGCCACTGCTGGTGGTGGTGGTGCTGTCACGTCCACTCTTTGCGGCAAGCCAGTTGGCCCTGTCTCGGAAGAGGCAGAGACTGCAGCAGAAGACGAAGCAGGAGGAGCCTCAGATCTTTCATGTTTCTTCAGGTGTTTACTCCACTGCAGCTTGTACTTTGAATTTACTGTAGATGCCAGGTCATTCAGGTGGTGCCTCGTTTCAGGCTCTGACTGCACAGAGTGGAAACCACCCGTGTCTTGTCGTCAGTACATTGCCTGACGAACTGCCACACTAGGGAACTCCTTTGAGCTTGTTTTTGTGTGCTCAGCCCCTCGGCGCGTTGGGAAGTAGTTAGTGTACTGGCTAATGGCCGACCGCTCTGCTTTTGCACGCTGCTTCCTTTTTTGCTGTGTGGCTAGCATTTCATGACCATCACCTCTTCCTCCGAACTGCACACATCACTCGGATGACTTGGATGCCATCTGAGGTCTAGAACCTCATCATCCTCCACATCATCTTCCACCCACTCCTCACTCCTGACGTCCTTGCCGGTCTGCAGAAATCCGCAACAGTTGACACCCGTGTCATCATCAGAAACATGCTGCGGTGGTCCTCCCACTTTTTGATCCTCAAACTTATTGGTTGGGCATCAGTGCACTCGATGTCTTCCACTTCTGGGACAGGGATAGGTGGATAGCCCACAGAACCCCTGCCAGCAGAATCATCAAAAAGCATAAGTGACTGCTGCATGACTTGGGGCTCAGACTGCTTGGCTAATGTGCAAGGGAATGATGTGGAAGACAGATGCCCGTGGGCCGCCAGTGCCAACTCTGCATTTTCAGCAGTGGACCGAGTCTCAGCCCTTCAATCTACTACTGCCTCTACTTGTTCTGGCCTCACCATTCTTAGAGCAGTATTTGGGCCTACAAAATGATTCAGAACATCATGTCATCTGAGTGCACAAGAGAAAGGTGTAGCTAGCACAGATAGACAACGTCCTCTCCCTGCAGCAGGAGCTCCACCACCACCAACACCAGCAGCACCACATCCAGCCACGTTCTTTATTTGATGCTCTCCTCATTCTTTGAGGGCACCCACAAAGTTGACAAAAAGATTTTCTATTGTATTTTAGTGTCATGGATCCAAAGAAGGTGTCCTGCCCCCCCAAAAAATGGGTTACCCACAGAATTAACAGACTGATCATAGGTCTGCGACTAAAAAGCTGTTTGATTATTTTCATCTAATTTCCATGTATTTTGGTGTGCTGAAAAAATAAAATATTGAAAAAACTCCTTCAAATATTGTCTTCAAATATATAATTTTTTTAAGTTTTGGTATTGTTTTTATATTATGGGTTTTTAACCAAATTTAAAGTCCAAATGACTATTAATTCACATAAGTGCATTTAAAGAGGACCTTTCACTATTTTAAAAACTAAAAACTAACTATATCAGTGGGCAGAGCGGCGCCCAGGGGTCCCCCTGCACTTACTAGTATGTCTGGGCGCCGCTCCATTCGCCCGGTATAGGCTCCGGTGTCTGCAGCTCCTTCTTTTGTACTGGGCGGAGTTTTTGTATTAGGGTTGTCCCTTGCTGCAGAGCTGGCCAATCGTAGAGCACAGCTCATAGCCTGGGAGTCCCAGGCTATGAGCTGTGCGCTACGATTGGCCAGCGCTGCAGCAAGGAAAACTATGGGATATGGTGGCAGTTTTGTTGGTACTATTTTAGAGTACATATGATTTTTGGTTGATTTTATATTACACTTTTTGTGAGGCAAGGTAACAAGAAATAGTTGTTTTGGCACCGTTTTTAGTCTTTGTTATTTACAAAATTCATCTGACAGGTTAGATCATGTTGTATTTTTATAGACCAGGTTGTCACGGACGCGGCGATACCTAATATGTATACTTTTTTTTATTTATGTAAGTTTTACACATTCAAGGAAAAAGGCAATACAGGCACTCACCATCTGAGAACAATGTTAAAAAAATTATGTTTTTAATGATTCAAATATAATTGGTTACAACTGAATAAAGTATTAGGGTAAAATGTCAAGTGTCAGTTTGTGGTGAAATAGATAATATCAAAATTGAATAATAGATATCAATAATAAATATCAATAATAAATATCTATAATACATATCATTCATAGAGATATGGTAGTAAAGTAATAAAAGAGTAGTAGTATAAATAGAGTTGTAGTAAAAATAGAGTAGTAGTAAAAAATAGTAAAAATAAAAAAAATTGAAGTAGAAGTCTCTTAAGTCCTTGGTACGGTGCAAAAATTAATGTCTCTTATTCATTTGATATTCTTTTAATATTGTGCAATCTGCAGAAAAAGTGCACCAAAAATGTAGTGCGCGAAAAATAAAGTGCAAAGTTAGTATGGTTCCAGTGTAGGTTATAGTCACTTTTCATAAAACACTGAAGTTGCGTGAATTAGATAAAACACTTGAATAATAATGGAAGTTGAATAATATGGCAGTATCTGTTTTATGTGGCAATATTCCAGATAGAAAATATTTTAAATAATGGTACAAATAATCACAATATAGCACTTGAGAGGTCACTTGAAGGTTCCTGGCAAAGTGCTTTGAATATCAATTCGGAAGAGAATAACATGGTGAAGGATGTAACGTAAGTTTGTCTCTACTTACAGAAGACTTAGTTGGATACGGCTGTGATCGGGTGCGTCCCACCCGTTCCTTAGCCACTCACCCGTCTTGTTGCTTCTATGCTCTTCCTGTGCATGTGCCGATGAGAGTTTCGTGTAGCCGGCCTCGCTACAATTTCGGCATCTCACGTGATTGTGGGTCGTGCACGTGATTGCCCGGCTTGTCACGTGTTTATTCAAATGGATGCGATTTTGTAGTAAATCTTCGTAAGGTTCCGAATATTTAGATATATACTCATTACTTTTTTACCACATCTCTATGAATGATATGCATTATTGATATTTATTATTGATATTTATTATTCATATCTATTATTCAATTTTGATATTATCTATTTCCCCACAAACTGACACTTGACATTTCACCCTACTACTTTATTCAGTTTTAACCAATTATATTTTAATCATTAAAAACATCAATTTTTTAACATTGTTCTCAGATGGTGAGTGCCTGTATTGCCTTTTTCCTTGATCTTTTACATATTTTGTGACGAGGTGAGTCACACAACACAGAACACCTTCACCAACTCTGATAAAGAGGGAGAGCCACCACAAATAGTATTTTGTACAATTTTCATGTTGTATCACCTCACTGTGGTTGAGCTCCCCTACACTTTTCAGGATGGACATCTGGAACTATGTAGAAAATAAAAAAACAACAATTAGAACAATTTTCATTTGAAGAAGATAGCCGAATAGACATTGAAAGAAAAAGAGAGAAATCTACGATGGTAATATTTAGAGAACTGGAAAATCTCTTGATAAAACAATTAAAACAAAGATGGGAAATCAAATCCCTCAATCGATATTTGGACAATGGCATTGTTCCGAAAGGTCTCCAGTTGTCTAAAACTCCAGCATTCGATTAATTTAATGATATGTTCAGAGAGGAATGGACTAACTTCCTAAATACACAATCAATCACATTGGTCCAAATAATTATAAAAAGAAGAATGCAGATTTTAGAAGAAATCACAGAGAAAATCAACAAGCTAAAAGAAACAATAGAAAAATTGCCCCAAAATGAAGAATCTAAAAACTGGCAAGAAAAAATATGCAAAAATTTAGACAATATAGAACAAGAAATAATCACAAGAAAAAGTAAAAAAAAATTAGGAATCTTATCAAACATCATACACATGGTACACAAGAAAACACAACAATACGAACAACAAAATTAATTAGACAATGAAAAACAAGATGTCTATAATAGCAATATAAATAATTCAAAGACCAATAGTGCCTATAATGTTCAGGTAACAAACAGATATGAAACACTATCCAATCCCCTTTTTGTTAGATGGAACACCACCACACCACAGAATCAAAACCAGACAAGTAAGGAAACAAACAACAGAACAAAGACATCACCAAGTACCATTGGTAGAGCACTGGTACAACTTAAGACACAGGGAAAGAAATCAGGAGGAACATTGGAGTGTTTACTCACAGAAACCATATTACCGGAGGGACACCTAACAGGATCAAAGGAGAACAAACTCCTATACTCCCAATCACCATCACCATTACCCACAGGAAACAAGAAGAAGAGAACAAGAAGAGGGCATGGAGGGGAGAGGAAAAAGACCCACTTACAGAAACAAATAGACAACATAGAAAATGATTCAATAATAAACCTAAGTACTACCATACTTACCCCAGCACAAATAACCCTCCTTAATAAGGGCTTAAAATGTGCCCCAACCCCAAACCAAATACATTCAATGTATTTATTGGAGTTGAAAAATGTATTTGAAAATTATGTCTTAAAAAGTATTTTATAAAAAAAAAACAATAACTCAGAATTCCAATGTAGGAAGTAAATATATACATTCTGACCTGAAACCAAAGTCGATTACATATTCCAGACAGGAATAGGGCATGAAATAGCAGCCTTTAAAAAAAACATAGAAAGAGACATACGGGAATTAAAGGGAAACTCAAGATATCAATCCAAAAATAACCTAAGTGCACAGGAGATACAGGCAATAAAACAACTGCAAAAAAGACGAAAATATTGTAATCCGACCAGCCGATAAAGGAGGAGCCGTTGTCATTTGGGGAATTGAAGACTATAATATGGAATGTATAAAACAAATATCAGATAATACTACATATAAAAAATTAACAGAAAACCCAAGCAATCAGTATAGTTTAGAACTTGAAGAATATGCCAGGGAAGGTATTTAACTGAATGTCTTAAAGGAACAAGAATACATAATAGGTACCCAACAACATTTACCAGCATTTTACTGCATCCTGAAAGTACATAAGGACCCAAAAATAAAACCCGGGCAGACCAATTATTTCAGGGATAGACTCCATCACATCAAACCTCTCTCAATATATAGATAAACTATTGCAACCATCAGTAAAATAAACATTTTCTTACATTAAAGATACAACAAAGATCATCAAAATAATTGAAAATCTCAAATATGAACCACACTGGATTTTAGGAACACTTGACGTCAATCATTATACACAATAATCAATCATGAGCATGGCATCAACGCCCTAACTTTACAATTGGAAAAAAGAAGTAAACTTCAGCAGGAACAGATTAATTTCATAAAAAAAGGAGTACATTACATACTCACTTTTTTTGTCTATGATCATACTTTTTATTTACAGACAAGAGGAACTGCCATGGGTACTAGGTTCGTCCCCAGTTATGCCAATCTGTTCATGGCAGAGTGGGAAGATCAACACATTTTATCCAAGCTGGGGGAGGACCTGGTACCCTGGCATCGTTACATAGACGATATATTTTTTATTCGGAACAAAACATAGGAAGACCTTCTTAAATTTCTCACACATATCAACACCAATTCTATGAATTTGCAATTCTTATCCAATTATAGTAATATTCAAATCGAATTTCTAGATTTAACAATTAGAATAGAAATAAATAAAATAATCTGTAGCACATACCAAAAGCCAATATCCAAAAATAGCCATATCCTCTTTTCAAGCTGTCATTTATCACGATGGCTTCTAACGTACCAGCTGGACAGTTCAGACGTCTAAAAAGGAATTGTACAGAAGTAGATCATTTTGAAAAAGAAGCTTTAAATATGAAAAAACTATTTCTAATGAAAGAGTACCCTACCAAACAATTAGAAGATTCTCTAAACAAAATAAGGGAAATGGACAGAAAAACCTTTTTTGAACCAAAAGATACCAATCAGAAACAAGAAAAAGAGGAAACCATTAGAATTATATTACCGTACAACACTGAATATAAAAAATTTAAAATATTATCTAAACACACTGGCATCACTTATTGCAGGATAAAATAATTGGTCCTATATTAACAAAAGTTCCCTGTATAACATACACAAAAGCACCATATTTATTCAACAAGATAGCACCTACAATAAAATCAATAAAAAGATCAACAGACTCAATCCCACATGGATGGTTGCCAAAACTGTAGAATCACAACCTTTCCCAGAAAGACTGTAAAGGTGTGTTCCACTAACAATTCTTACACGTGGGAAATAAGAGAATTTTTATCATGTAACACAACAAATGTAATTTACATTATAGAGTTCCCATGTTAGAAACAATACGTGGGAAGAACAAAAAGAACTTTGAAAAAGAAAATATCTGAACATGTGTCCAATATCAGGAAAGGTTATGAGAAACATGCACTTTCTTTGCACTTTAAACAATACCACAATAAAGATCCAAGTGGAATTATCTTTACAGCCTTCGAGAAAGTTGAAGTACAGTGGAGAGGTGGAAATCACATTTCAAAAATGTCCAGGCAAGAACCAATACGTATTTATGATTTTGAAACCTTAATTCCTGGAGGACTCAACTCAGATTTTGAGATCTTAGTTTTCCTGTGATAACAGGCTGTGGGTCTTGCATTGACGGGACATCGTGGGTCTGGCCAATTTCTCGGCACCACGACTTCCCCTCCGAGTAATACCCATTGCCCCATACTACATGATAAACAGGATTTCTATATGAGAAAGATTCCATGAGAGTTTTTATATGAGAAAGATTTCATATGAGAAAGATTCCATATGAGAAAGTTTATGCAAAATTTATAAGAAAAAGCTTTTATAAGAAAGTTTTATGTGAAAATAACGTGAAGATTATATGTGAAATTGTATATGTAATTTTACGTGGAAAATTTTACATGAAAAATATATAGACAAATTATACACGAATACTCCTAACAACACAGAAAATAAGAAATCGAGATCAATCAATGAAGGATATGAACTATCAATTTTCTCTCTATCAAGTATATTTATTGCAATATGGAGCAAACATTAGTGTATAAATTGCATCAACACAAAAAAATCGCATCGAAAACGCTTTAAAAACGCATGCTTTTTTAAAGAATTTATTGCAGAATTTTACTGATTTCTCTTCCACAAGCCAGTTGTATAGGTCATAGGGGTGGGCGATATGGCCTAAAATCTATATTGCGATATAATTTTAAGCATGTGCGATATGCGATATATATTGCGATATATTGTTTTCTATATGGGGGGGGGGGTGTTTAAATTTTATTTATTTTTTACTTTTTATTTATTAACTATTGGCCTCCTTAAGGGCTAGAACCCTTGTCATATTCACCCTAATAGAGCTCTATTAGGGTGAATAGGACTTTACACTCTCCCTGCTGCCCTGTGCATAGTGCACACAACAGCAGGGAGCTGACCATGGCGGCAGCCTCTGATCTGCCCCCCGCAGCCTCTGATCTGCCCCCCCAGCCTCTGATCTGCCCCCCCCAGCCTCTGATCTGCCCCCCCCAGCCTCTGATCTGCCCCCCCCCAGCCTCTGATCTGCCCCCCCAGCCTCTGATCTGCCCCCCTTCCCCAGCCTCTGATCTGCCCCCCTTCCCCAGCCTCTGATCTGCCCCCTTCCCCAGCCTCTGATCTGCCCCCCTTCCCCAGCCTCTGATCTTCTCCCCAGCCTCTGATCTTCTCCCCAGCCTCTGATCTTCTCCCCAGCCTCTGATCTGCCCCCCCTTCCCCAGCCTCTGATCTTCTCCCCAGCCTCTGATCTGCCCCCTTCCCCAGCCTCTGATCTGCCCCCCTTCCCCAGCCTCTTATCTTCTCCCCAGCCTCTGATCTTCTCCCCAGCCTCTGATCTTCTCCCCAGCCTCTGATCTGCCCCCCCTTCCCCAGCCTCTGATCTTCTCCCCCCCTTCCCCAGCCTCTGATCTTCTCCCCAGCCTCTGATCTGCCCCCCTTCCCCAGCCTCTGATCTTCTCCCCAGCCTCTGATCTGCCCCCCTTCCCCAGCCTCTGATCTTCTCCCCAGCCTCCGATCTTCTCCCCAGCCTCTGATCTGCCCCCCTTCCCCAGCCTCTGATCTGCCTCCCTTCCCCAGCCTCTGATCTGCCTCCCTTCCCCAGCCTCTGATCTGCCCCCTCTGGTAACGCAAACCCCCCCTCCCCAGTATTAATCATTGGTGGCAGTGGCCACAGGGTCCCCCTCCTCCCCCCCATCATTGGTGGCAGTTTGCACTTCCGATCGGAGCCCCAGCAGTGTAATACTGGGGCTCCGATCGGTTACCATGGCAGCCAGGAGTCACGCTGCTGATGTCCTGGCTGCCATGGTATGTTAGTGAGCAGAGAGCAGCGCATTATACTCACGTGCGCTGTGGCCGCCGGTCGCTCCTTCTTCTCATAGGTCTGTGCGGCGCATTGCTAATGCTGTAAGCATTAGCTATCCGCCGCACAGACAGAAGAAGGAGCGACCGCCGGCCACAGCGCACGTGAGTATAATGCGCTGCTCTCTGCTCACTAACATACCATGGCAGCCAGGACGTCAGCAGCGTGACTCCTGGCTGCCATGGTAACCGATCGGAGCCCCAGCATTACACTGCTGGGGCTCCGATCGGAACTGCAAACTGCCACCAATGATGGGGGGGAGGAGGGGGACCCTGAGGGATATGGCCGGCACATTCATTGGTAGTGCAGTGGCCACAGTCCCTCCCCTCCTCCTCCTACTCTGTCCTCATTGGTGTTCAGCGGCAGCCGCGCACAGTGGGGAGGGAGAGACTCCCTCCTCCTCCCTCCTCCTCCCTCCTCCTCCCTCCTCCTCCCTCCGCTGTGCCGGCCGGCTCAGGGGAACATGGTGTGCGCGATCATATCGCGGTCCGGCGATATAGGCGATATGGCGAAAATCCATATCGTGGCCCAAATTCATATCGCATATCGCCTATATCGCCTATACCGCCCACCCCTAATAGGTCATGACTTTTTGATCGCTTGCAATTACACTTTTTGTGATGTAAGGTGACAACCGGCTCTATAAAAATATCACATGACCTAACCCCCCAGATAAACACCGAAAAAAAAAAAAACGGTGTAAAAAATGCAATTTTTTGTCACCTTACATCACAAAAAGTGTAATAGCAAGCGATCAAAAAGTCATACAGACTCTCAGACTATGGAAACACTAAAACATGATTTTTTTTTGTTTAAAAAATGAAATCATTGTGTAAGACTTGTACAAAATACTATATCGTATCGGACGCGGCGATACCTAATTTGTATACTTTTCATTTATTTATGTAAGTTTTACACAATAACGGCTTTTTTAAAACAAAAATAAATGATATTTTAGTGTTACCATATTCTGAGCCATAGTTTTTATTTATTTTTGGGGGCGATTGTCTCAGGTAGGGGCGCATTTTTTGAGGGATAAAGGTGACTGTTAGATTGGTACTATTTTGGTGGGCATGCACCTTTTTGTTTGCTTGCTGTTGTACTTATTGTGATGTAAATAGACATATTAACTATTCTTTTTCTGTGTCACGGATGCAAAGTAGGTGTTATGCACCCCAAAAAATGGGTTTATGTAACTGTAAGGATTCACTCTAGTAGGCAGGGTAAGCGGACGCAGAACAGAGGCAAAAGAAACAGTTTGTAAAACAAAACTCCAGTGTTTATTCACACAGGAGAAAAAAACAAACCAAAATTTTTCAGTCTTAGTGTTTGTTTACACAAAAGAAAGTCCAAAGAACAAAACAGTCCCCTGTTTAGCAGGTTTTTTCAGAAGTCCACAACAGGCTTTAGGGGGCCTCTTTCCCCGCATGCAGCTCTTAGCCCTCTAGCACGGCACCATGCCTTACATCCCAAAACAGAGACCTCGATTCTGAGCCCAGCTGCCTATTTAAAGGACAGCCAGGTGCTGGCAAAACCAGGACCGGCACTTAAACTCCGGTCCGGTATTTAATCTCACCTGGCTGGAAATCAGCCCAGCCGCCCATGTTGGGAGGAAAATACCTGCCTTCCCAAACAAAACCACTTGCTATGTCACAGTGACCCACAGACTTAACAGACATGTTAGCTATTATATTTATGTGTCACGGATGCAAAATAGGTGTTTTGCACCCCAAAAAATGGGTTTATATCACTGACAGAATTAACAAATTATCTATTCTATTTCTGTGTCACAGATGCAAAGGAGGTGTTTTGCACCCCAAAAATGGGTTTATGTCACCCACAGAATTAATAGACTAATGAAAAACCCTCACTGCAGCTGCATCCTGTCCCTACACTAGTTAGAGCAGAATTCCGGTGCAACATGTCATCCGGCATTTATACAGGGCGGGTCACGTGCTGTGCTGGACAATCACAGCCATGCCAATACTACGCATTACTGTGATGACTACCAAGTGCTCACAGCTTAAAAGCTTGTTGTTTGGCTGGGCTACAGCCTTTCAACAAGCTTTATATAGCATCCGGACACTGAACACAAACTTCCACTGCAAAGTCAGTGTTTGGGTTTAGGTGCCCGGACACCGCGATGTTTGGTAACAACCTGAACATTCCAGTTTGGGTTTGCCCATGCCTACAAATGTATGCACCTGTATATATTAAAGTCCAGCCTGGATGCCCCATAATTTTTGTGGTTTTTGACGGTTTTGACCTTCATAAATATTTTCTTTCTATTCTTTGAGACCATCAACTGTTATAATCCGTGACTACATATTGTTTAAAGCTTGACCTTTCCTTGTGACAATTGTAAATCATTGCTACAGTTATTGCCAAGATATCAGAGTCTGCAAAATGCAGAAGAACCAGAGCTTTGTTTTGGAGAAGAATCATGAAGCCCTTGAACTATCACACAAAATGTGCTGTATCCCATGCCACCTATTTGTAAACTGGATTGTGATTAGTTGCATATGTATAGAATAGCTTTATGACTGTATGCATGCAGAGATACTAAAATCAGTGCTATGTGCTATGAAATCAAACAATGCCAATGAGTGAATGGAGGCCCTAAATTATATATATATATATATATATATATATATATATATAGTGAGGGGTGGCTTTCTTTCAGGGGATCATACGGATTCAGGACACCAGGTTTCAGGTCAAAACAGTGCATTTATTGTGGCACACCAGCACAGGCAAAACAACAAAATAATAAACACTCGCCCGTCCAGGCTCTAACTAATACATTAATAGCATGTCCCTGTCTCACTTTGCATAACACAGTTCACACCCGTGACGAGATGCGGCATTCCTAGCCCAACAGCCTCCAGGCTGTTCCCACACCAGTGTCTCTTGGGGGATAATGGTCTCTCAGCCCTCCTGGCTCAGACCACACAGAACCACTCCAGCCTTCTGTGTGCAAGTCCCCACCCCCTCTCACTCTAGGGATTCCTTTATCCCCAGGTGATTACTGCATGCTTCAGACCTGGTGATTGTGGGAAGACACAGCAAATCCTGCCATATATCTCCCCTAAGAACCATGAGGCCTGTCACTGCCTCACTTACCCCCTCCTTTGTTCAAGCCCATAAGGGTAAACACACGCATAACCATGGGAGGCTGGTGAGAGGGCATCCACCTGGCCTATAACCTTCCCTTTGTTCTGCCAGACCCACACCAGCAGAGCTTGGTTTATCACCAAAACTGACATCCTGCCCAATCGAAACTGCCTAAAGGCCTCATGTGCCCATCTCATGGCCAGATACTCTTTTTCTACTCTTTCCCGGTTGATGACGATGCGCTCTCGCACTCTTTGATCTCTCTCTCTTTTTATATCCTCTGGCTCCCGCACATGTGCCTCATGTCCTTACTTGGACTGCTGCAGCTCTTGACTGAACTGTTCCCAGTCATGGTCATGTTCAGATACTTTCTCCTTTGTTTTGCGGGGCTCCTTCAGTAGGGCATGTTTACCCCTGCTTGCTTCTTTTACGTACATCTGGTTCACTTCTTCCTTCTTTCCAGCATTAGTTTCCCCAGCTACGGTGGCAGTTTCAGAGACCTCTGCTTCTTTAGTGGCTTTTTCCACTTCGGCTCCCTTTGTCTTAACTTTGGTCTCTGCAGCACCTGGGGACTTGACGTCCACCAACACATCGGCCTTAACTTCTTCAGCCTTTGTCTTCTTGGAGTCTTCAGTCTCTTTGACAGCCTTCTCATCCTTCTCAGACATGACACCATACACTTGCCCTCTTAACTCCTCCCCCACTTCCTCATCAATTTAGGAGGCACCGGGGACACTGGTGTCTTCAGCAGACTCCTCGTCTTCTGGCATTTTCTCCAGTGGCTCACCCAGGACACTGTTCTCCTTTTGGGGAGGAGTCAGGAGAGACAGCCCATCGTAAGCCAGGATCCAAAAACTGATCGTTCACCTCCTTGTACTTCTTCCCCAGCAGGCTGCTGGCTATTTGGAAGGCCTTGTAAGCAGAAGAGATGTCTTCCAGGCCCGGTCTACACTCTACCAGGGGTCTATGGTTTTCAGAATCCACATCAGTCCCATCAACGGGTTCATCAGAAACATCTCCCATCTTCTGTGCCTCAGCCAGCACCGCAGTACCACCATCTCCAGACCCATTCTTAATTGGCTCTAACTTAGACTTCTCCAACTCATAGACGTTCTTCCCGACGTCATCCTTTGAGCTCACGAGATCATCTATCTCTGCTCTGAGTTGCTTGTTCAGCCTCTCAAATTCAGCATGCTCCTCAAGCGCTTCTTCAAGGGCTCTAGCCAAGGAGAGGGCCTTGGTCTCCTTCTCCCAAGCATCAGTCTCTGCTCGGTCACGTTTTTCGACATATCGAGCCGAGATGTATTTCTCTTCATCCAGGAGCCGGTCAAACTTCTTCTGTTTCTTCTCTAGGTTAGACATAATTTGCTTCTGGTGGTCCAGGTCCACCATCAGATCATCCAATTTTCGCTGAAGTTTGTTCTTGGTTTTTTCCAACTTTTCGTATGTCAGACCCTTTTTCTCCAGGCACTGAACCATCATCTTGTGGGAAGTGCCCAGCTTTTTGGCCTCCGGTTCCAGTTGCTCCTCGCTCGGCTCTGCTGCAGCAGATGTAGGAGTATCACCATTCTCTTTCTGGCTCTCCTCCTTTGACCCTTCTGAAGCCTTCTTCAGTTGCTCTGTGAAGACAGCTAGTCCTTTCTCTAACGTTTCTAGGGAGCGTGAGGAGACAGAGATCATCCTCCTGTTTGCAGATCATCTACAACTGTCTGGATATAGGCTTCAGACACTAGGCTGACGTCACCCGACTTAATTCTCATCTCGTCAGATATAACTGTCTAGTCGCTACTAGTTACCACCTTAGTTTCGCAGGACCTTGACTTGGCAGCTTCACTCTCTGAGTTGCTATCGGTCACAGCACATATGTCACAGATACTGCTCGTGTAATTAATAATTCTGACCTCTAGGGGGCACCGATGAGCTAATCCCCACCTGGGACACTTCCTTAGTAACCAAAAAACATTGTGGAGACTGCATATCCACCTCTGGTACGTGGTACACCCTCTAGCCCTATCATATTTTACTGCACATTCAAACACTGAGTTGGAGCTGTGCTTTGCTCCACACTACTTATATGCATTTCTTCAAATCTTTTGATCAAGTCATATAGATCTTCATGAAAAATATCAGATGAAGAAAATAATGCTTCATCATTTAAATTTTTACCACCAGGAGCGCTTCTCCCCTGACTAGAGATGTCCCGAACTATTCGCCGGCGAACAGTTCCCGGCAAACATCGCATGTTCGCGTTCGCCGCGGCCGGCGAACATATTTAATGTTCGGTCCGGCCCCTATTTGTCATCATTGAGCAAACTTTGACCCTGTACATCACAGTCAGCAGACACATTCCAGCAAATCAACAGCATACCCTACCTCCCAGACCCTCCCACCTCCTAGCAAAAAGCAAGGACAGCATCCATCTTAGATTCATTCGGAAGCTGCAGTCTTAGTGAGAGGAGGGACAGTGCAGCTGCTGCTGATTTAATAGGGAAATCGATAGCTAGGCAAGTGTATTCAGTGTCCATCCAGTCCTGAAAGACTCATCTGATCTGTTGTAAGGACAGCGTCCTGACAGCAACCCAAAAAGCCCTTTTTAGGGCTAGTACATCAGTCTGCTTTTTTTCCCTCTGTAATCTAATTGCAGTTGCCTGCCAGCATGTGTGTCAGGCTCACAGCGTATACTGTGCCCACTTGCCCAGTGCCACCACTCATATGTGGTGTCACAGTAGCTTGCATTAAAAAAAAAAGTTTTTTGACTGTAATATAATTGCAGTTAGTTGCCTGCAAGCGTGTGTGTCAGGCTTACAGCGTCAGCGTGTACTGTGCCAACTACTGCCAGTGCACAGTGCCACCAGTGCCACTCATATCTGGTGTCATAGTAGATAACATAAAAAATAAATAAAATTTTGACTGTAATATAATTGCAGTTAGTTGCCTGCAAACGTGTGTGTCAGGCCTACAGCGCGTACTGTGCCAACTACTGCCAGTGCACAGTGCCACTAGTGCAACTCATATCTGGTGTCATAGTAGATTACATTAAAAAAACAACAGCAATTTTGACTGTAATATAATTGCAGTTAGTTGCCTGCAAACGTGTGTGTCAGGCCTACAGTGTGTACTGTGCCAACTACTGCCAGTGCACAGTGCCACCAGTGTCACTCATATCTGGTGTCATAGTAGATTACATTTAAAAAAACAACAATAATTTTGACTGTAATAGAATTGCAGTTAGTTGCCTGCAAGCGTGTGTCAGGCCTACAGCGTGTACTGTGCCAACTACTGCCAGTGCACAGTGCCACCAGTCCCACTTATATCTGGTGTCATAGTAGATTACATTAAAAAAAACAACAACAATTTTTACTATAATAAAATTGCAGTTAGTTGACTGCAAGCGTATGTGTCAGGCCTACAGTGTGTACTGTGCCAACTACTGCCAGTGCACAGTGCCACCAGTGCAACTCAGATCTGGTGTCATAGTAGATTACATAAAAAAACAAAAACAATTGTAACTGTAATATAATTGCAGTTAGTTGCCTGCAAGCGTGTGTGTCAGGCCTACAGCGTGCACTGTGCTAACTACTGCTAGTGCACAGTGCCACCAGTGCAACTCATATTTGGTGTCATAGTAAATTACATTTAAAAATAAATACATAATTTGACTGTAATATAATTGCAGTTAGTTGCCTGCAAGCGTGTGTGTCAGGCCTACAGCGTGTACTGTGCCAACTACTGCCAGTGCACAGTGCCACGACTCATATCTGGTGTCACAGTAGATTACATTAAAAAAAAAAAAAATTTTTTTACTGTAATATAATAGCAGTTAGTTGCCTGCAAGCGTGTGTGTTAGGCCTACAGCGTGTACTGTGCCAACTACTGCCAGTGCACAGAGCCACCAGTCCCACTTATATCTGGTGTCAGAGTAGATTACATTTAAAAAAAACAACAACAATTCTTACTGTAATAAAATTGCAGTTAGTTGACTGCAAGCGTATGTGTCAGGCCTACAGTGTGTACTGTGCCAACTACTGCCAGTGCACAGTGCCACCAGTGCAACTCATATCTGGTGTCATAGTAGATTACATAAAAAAAAACATTTTGACTGTAATATAATTGCAGTTAGTTGCCTGCAAGCGTGTGTGTCAGACCTACAGCGTGTACTGTGCCAACTACTGCCAGTGCACAGTGCCACCACTCATATCTGGTATCACAGTAGATTACATAAAATAAAAAAAGACTGTAATATAATAGCAGTTAGTTGCCTGCAAGCTTGTGTGTCAGGCTTACAGCGTGTACTGTGTCAACTACTGCCAGTGCACAGTGCCACCAGTGCCACTCATATCTGGTTTCACAGTAGATTACATTTAAAAAATGTTTTTTTTTAAATTGACTGTAATATAATTGCAGTTAGTTGCCTGCAAGTGTGTGTGTTAGGCCTACAGTGTGTACTGTGCCAACTACTGCCATTGCACAGTGCCACCATTGCCACTCATATCTGGTGTCACAGTAGATTATATAAAAAAAATAAAATGTTTAACTGTAATATAATTGCAGTTAGTTGCCTGCAAGCGTGTGTGTCAGGCCTACAGCGTGTACTGTGCCAACTACTGCCAGTGCACAATGCCACCACTCATATCTAGTATCACAGTAGCTTGCACGCATAGTACAACTAATCTAAAAACAATGACAGGCAGAGGAAGGCCACTCCGCAGGGGCCGTCTGTCACTGCAAGCTCTCTGAGAAGGTCTGGCAGACGTTCTTCTGTACCTCTTGCATGATGTTCTTTGTTTTGGTTTCACTTTGTCATCTCCTTTCCTTCTCCCAGCTGTCACCTATTCACACTAATTGCCTCACCATATATTCCCTCCCATACTGTCTAACTTTGCGGTTTATACTACTTGCTGGATTGAAGTGATCACTGCTGGAGACTTCTTTTACTGCTTGTTCAGATAAGTCTTTTCTTGTATTGTGTTTCTTTGCTGGCTTGATTCTAGGTGACCCTGACTCCCTCCGTATTAAGTGCAGGAAGCCGGTGGTGGTGTCCCCTCACTATTATAGGGTCTTTAGGTGTCACACAGTCTAGGTACGAGAGCATGCAATCATCTACCTCTGAGACCCTTGTATGTGCTTAGCAGTCTTAAGGTTTTACGGGGGTCACCTTTATGCTCCTTAGTTTGGGATCAAGCCAGTCGGATGTTTATCCATAACTTCCAGCTATCTGCAATATCATCCGTGACATTACCAAAAAAAAAAAAGCCATTACTGTCTTAAGCATGGATCCGGTTTCAGCCTTGATTTACAGCATGCAGGGTCTTTCACTGGAGGTAGCAGATCTCCGTAAAACTGTGTCTCAGTTTCAGGTGACCGGTTCTGCTTACGTTCATGGAGTTTGCTCAGAGCCTAAGATCTCGCTTCCGGATACGTTCTCCGGGGGTAGTGAGAATTTTGTTCGCTTTAGAGAGGCTTGCAAACTCCATTTTTGCCTACTTCCCCATTCCTCTGGTGATGAGGAGCAGAGGGTGGGGATAATCATCTCGCTGCTCAGGGATAAAGCTCAGTCTTGGGCCTTTTCGCTGCCGGTGGGGGCACAGCCTCTCCTTCATGTCATATTCAGTCCAAGGACAGTGGAGCAGTCTCATTCAGTGCGCAGGGGCTCAGTCTCTATCAATCTCCTCTGAGCAGGAGGCCATGCAGCTGGGTTTGCTTGCCTCTGATAGTAGAGGATTCAGCTCTCAGAGGAGGGTTTGTTTCTCTTGTGGGGGAATACATTTTTTAGCTGTTTGCCCCTCTAGGAGATTCATTGGGTTTTCTGAAGGTAATAAAGAAACAAAAATAAAAAAACCCTCTAAAAACTTTCCATTTGCTACTATTGGCAAGGTTGATGCAGAAATTGAAGGTTTGCTGTTTACTTGTAGTTCCCGTTTTGTCCTACCTGCCAGAGTGGCGCTAGATAGCAAGAACATTGTTTGTGATATTTTTGTAGATTGTGGAGCAGCTGTAAATCTCATTGATAATCAATTTGCTATAATACATGGTTTTCAGGTATGCACTTTGGAAAGGATATACCTGTTTTTGCTATCGATTACACTCCACTTTCTCAAAAATCATTAAAGGGCATAGTTCACAATATCCGTTTGACTGTGGGTGATGCTCATGTTGTGGATATGTCATGTTTCTTCCTAAGCGGATTACCTACTCCTCTAGTCTTGGGGCTACCCTGGCTCACTAAACATAACCCCTCCATTGATTGGCAAGCAAGGCAAATAAATGGTTGGAGTGACTTTTGCAGAGAGAATTGTCTCACGGCGTCTCTTTCAGAGGTATCTACCAAGACTGTACCATCTTTTCTCTCTGAATTTTCAGATGTGTTTTCCGAGAGTGGTGTCCAGGAGCTGCCCCCTCACTGGGAGTACGATTGCCCTATTAATCTCATCCCAGGCGCCAAGCTGCCAAAATCTCCTTTATACAATCTCTCCCAACCTGAAAGAGTCGCTATGCGTACATATATCTCTGAGAGCCTGAGAAAGGGACACATCTGACCCTCAAAGTCACCTGTTGCAGCAGTTTTTCTTTGTTAAGAATAAAGATGGTTCTTTAAGACCTTGTCTGGATTTCAGGGAGCTGAACTGTATCACAATTAGTGACCCATATCCGCTTCCTCTGATCCTGGACCTGTTTAACCAGATTGTTGGGGCTAAAGTTTTTTCTAAGTTGGATTTAAGAGGGGAATACAACCTAGTCAGGGAAGGGGACGAATGGAAGACGGCCTTCAATACCCCTGAGGGCCATTTCAAGAAATTGGTTATGCCATTTGGTTTGATGAATGATCTGGCCGTCTTCCAACATTTTGTGAACAGCATTTTTTATCATTTAATGGGGAAATTTGTACTGGTGTATCTAGATGACATTTAGATTTTTTCTCCTGATTTCAAAACTCATAGGGCCACCTACGTCAGGTGTTGCTCATTCTGCGGAAGAATAAATTGTACGCTAAACTGGAAAAATGTGTGTTTGCGGTTCCGGAGATTCAATTTCTTGGTTTTCTTCTCTCCGCTTCTGGTTTTCGCATGGACCCTGAGAAGGTCTGCACTGTGCTTGATTGGGAGCTTCCTGAGAATCAGAAGGCGCTGATGCGGTTTTTGGGTTTTGCCAATTATTACAGAAAGTTCAGTTTTAATTATTCCTCTGTTGTTAAGCCACTCACTGATATGACTAAAAGGGGTAGATTTTTCCTCCTGGTCGGTAGATGCGCTTAAGGCATTTTCTAGTATCAAAGAGAGTTTTGCTTTCGCTCCCATTTTGGTACAACCTGATGTCTCTCTACCTTTTATTGTTGAGGTGGGTGTGGGTGTGGTCTTATCTTAGGGTCCCTCTGCTGCCAAATGGCAACGTTTGCCTTTTTCTCAAGGAAACTCTCCTCCGCAGAGAGAAATTACGATGTCGGAGATAGGGAGTTGTTGGCCATTAAATTAGCTTTTGAGGAATGGTGCCATTGGCTAGAGGGAGCCAGACACCCTATTACCGTGTTTACCGACCATAAGAATCTGGCCTACTTGGAATCAGCCAAGCGTCTGAACCCGAGACAGGGCAGATGGACTTTATTCTTTTCTAGGTTTAATTTTGTTGTCACGTTCCACCCTGGGGTTAAAAATGTGAAGGCTGATGCCCTGTCACGTTGTTTTTTCGGGAGGGGGAAACTTTGAAGACCCGGGTCCCATTTTGGCTGAAGGGGTGGTCGTCTCTGCTCTTTATCCTGATTTGGAGGCAGAGGTTCAGGCAGCCCAGGCAGAGGCTCCTGATCTTTGTCCTCCTGGAAGGTCGTTTGTGCCTCGCTGTACGACACAAGGTTTTTAAGGAGCACCACAATACTGTCATTGCTGGGCACCCGGGAGTAGAGCCACAGTGGATCTCATTGCTCGGAGATTCTGATGGCCAGCTCTTCGTAAGACGGTTGAGGGTTTTGTGGCAGCCTGCGAGACCTGCGCTCGTACTAGGTCCCTCATTCACGGCCATCGGGTTCTCTCCTCCCATTACCCATTCCTTCCCGTCCTTGGACGCATCTGTCAATGGACTTCATTACGGACCTGCCTCGTTCCTCGGGGAAGACTGTGATTCTGGTAGTAGTGGACCGTTTTAGCAAAATGGTGCATTTCATTCCCTTTCCTGGGTAACCCAATGCCAAGACGCTGCATGGCATTCCTTCAGACATCATTTCTGATAGGGGCACGCAATTTGTTTCCAGATTCTGGAAGGCCTTCTGTTCTCGCTTGGGGGTTCGGTTGTCATTCTCTTCTGCTTTTCATCCGCAGTCGAATGGTCAGACCGAACGCGTCAATCAGAATCTGGAGACATATCTGCGCTGTTTTGTGGCAGAGAATCAGGAGGATTGGTGTTCTTTTTTGTCCCTTGCTGAGTTTGCTTTAAATAACCGTCGTCAGGAGTCCTCTGATAAGTCACCATTTGTTGGTGCATATGGGTTTCATCTGCAGTTTGGGACATTCTCTGGAGAGGGGTCTTCTGGTTTACCTGATGAGTAGAGCTTTTCCTCGTCTTTGTCATTTATTTGGCAAAAGAATCAGGGTAATCTGAAGAGGGTGAGTGAGAGATATAAGCGTGTGGCGGAGAAGAGACGTGTGCCTGGTCCGGACCTGAATGTGGATGATCTGGTGTGGTTGTCTACAAAGAATATCAAACTGAAGGTTTCCTCCTGGAAGTTGGGTCCTAAGTTTATTGGGCCTTACAAGATGTTGTCCGTCATCAATCCCGTTTCCTTCCGTCTTTATCTTCCTCAGACTTGGAAGATCCATAATGTTTTTCACAGGTCCCTATTAAAACCTTATGTCCAACCCACTGTACCCTCCTCTTTGTCTCCTCCTCCGATTGTTGTTGATGGTAATCTTGAATTTCAGGTCTCTAGGATTGTGGATTCTCGCATTATCCATGGTTTTCTCTAGTACATCGTTCATTGGGAGGGTTATGGTCCTGAGGAGAGGATGTGGGTCCCAGTAGCGGACATTAAGGCCACTCGTTTCATCAGGGCTTTCCACATGTCCAATCCTGAGAAGGTGGGCTCTGAGTGTCCGGAGTCCACTCGTAGAGGGAGGGGTACTGTCACCGCCAGCTCTCTGAGAAGGTCTGGCAGACATTCTTCTGTACCTCTGTACGTACGGTGTGATGATTATGATGTTGTACTCGCTGCTGCTTCCTTTGCTGAATTGTCAGATACAAGTGAAGCGATTGATGATGACGATGTGTCCGTGGATGTCACGTGGGTGCCAGCTCGAAGAGAAGAAGAACAGTGGGAAAGTTCAGATGGGGAGACAGAGAGGAGGAGGAGGAGACGAGTTTGAAGCAGGGGGAGGTCATCGCAAGGAGCTAGTGGCACAGTCAGACAGCATGTATCGGCACCCGGGGTCATCCAGACAGCACGCCAATCAAGGCATGCTGTTGCTACCACCAAAATGCTGTCATTGCAAAGCTCAGCAGTGTGGCATTTTTTTTGTGTGTCTGCCTCTGATAACAGCCATGCCATTTGCAACCTGTGCCAAAAGAAACTGAGTCGTGGGAAGTCCAACACCCACCTAGGTACAACTGCTTTGCGAAGGCACATGATCTCACATCACAAACGCCTATGGGATCAACACATGATGACGAGTACAAGCAGACTCAAAGCCACCATCCTCCTCCTGATCCAGCATCTTCAGCCACGTCAACCACTGCTGTCCTCCTTGCCCCCTCTCAACCATCCGCCACCCCGCCTCTCGCCTTGAGCAGTTCCTGCTCATCTGCCCGCAGTCAGGTGTCTGTCAAGTAAATGTTTGAGCGTAAGAAGCCAATGTCACAGAGTCACCCCCTTGCCCGGCGTCTGACAGCTGGTTTGTCGGAACTCTTAGCCCGCCAGCTTTTACCATACAAGCTGGTGGAGTCTGAGGCCTTCAAAAAATTTGTAGCTATTGGGACACCACAGTGGAAGGTACCCGTCCGAAATTTCTTTTCACAAAAGGCAATCCCTAACCTGTACTCTATTGTGGAAAAGGAAGTCGTGGCATGTCTGGCACACAGTGTTGGGGCAAGAGTCCATCTGACCACTAATATCTGGTCTGAAAAGCACGGTCAGGGCAGGTATATCACGTACACTGCGCATTGGGTAAACCTGCTGATGGCTGCCAAGCATGGAATGCGTGGCTCTGCAGAGGAGTTGGTGACACCACCACGACTTGCAGGCAGGCCTGCTGCCACCTCCTCTACTCCTCCTACACCATTCTCTTTGCTAACCTCCTCGGCTGAGTCCTCTTCTGCTGCTGCGTCTTGCTCCACATCAACTGCACCCCCCCAGCTCCCCAGGGGCTATTCCACATCCCGGATATGACAGTGTCACACCGTCTTGGGGTTGACTTGCCTGAAAGCAGAGAGTCACACCGGACCAGCACTCCTGTCCGCCCTGAATGCACAGGTGGATCAGTGGCTGACTCCGCACCAACTGGAGATCGGCAAAGTGGTGTGTGACAACGGAAGCAATTTGTTGGCGCCATTGAATTTGGGCAAGTTGACACATGTGCCGTGCATGGCACATGTGTTGAATCTCATCGTACAACGCTTTGTGTCTAAGTACCCAGGCTTACAGGACGTCCTCAAGCAGGCCAGGAAGGTGTGTGGCCATTTCAGGCGTTCCTACACGGCCATGGCGGCGCTTGATTTGCGACAGCCCGACACGTTGGAATTCAACACTCCTAATGTTCGACCGCCTGCTCTAACAAGAAAAAGCAGTCATGAGTATTTGTATGACCGGGGTGCTAGGACAGCCTCTGCGGAGCTGGGTATTTTTTTGCCACGTTACTGGACGCTCATGCACAATGCCTGTAGGCTCATGCGTCCTTTTGAGGAGGTGATAAACCTAGTCAGTCGCACCGAAGGCACCATCAGCGACATCATCCCATTTGTTTTCTTCCTGGAGCGTGCCCTGCGAAGAGTGCTGGATCAGGCCGTAGATGAGCGTGAAGAGGAAGAGTTGTGGTCACCATCACCACCAGAAACAGCCTTATCAGCATCGCTTGCTGGGCCTGTGTCAACGCTGGAAGAGGAGTCTGAGGAAGAGGAGTCTGAGGAGGAATGTCCTAACCCCTCAGATGAACACCGTAAACATTTTTAAATAAAAACTGTGCTAAATAAACCATTTTTTTGTCACCTTACATAACAAAAAGTGTAATAGCAAGCGATCAAAAAGTCACACGCTCCCCAAAATAGTGCCAATAAAACCATCTCAAGTCATCTCATCCTGCAAAAATCATACCCTACCCAAGGTAATCGCCCAAAAACTGAAAAAATGATGGCTCTCAGACTATGGAAACACTAAAACATGATTTTTTTTGCTTAAAAAAATGAAATCATTGTGTAAAACTTACATAAATAAATAAAAAGTATAAATATTAGGTATCGCCGCGTCCGTGACAACCTGGTCTATAAAAATACCACATGATCTAACCTGTTAGATGAATGTTGTAAATAACTAAAAATAAGAATGGTGCCAAAACAGCTATTTCTTGTTATCTTGCCTCACAAAAAGTGTAATATAGAGCAACCAAAAATCATTGTAACCTAAACTAGTACCAAAAAATCTTCCACCCTATCCCGTAGTTTCTAAAATGGGGTCACTTTTTTGGGGGTTTCTACTCTAGGGGTTCATCAGGGGGGCTTCAAATTGGACATGGTGTAAAAAAAAAAAACAGTCCAGCAAAATCTGCCTTCCAAAAACCGTATGGCATTCATTTCCTTCTGCGCCCTGCCGTGTGTCTGTACAGCGGTTTACGACCACATATGGGGTGTTTCTGTAAAATACAGAATAGGGGCCATAAATATTGAGTTTTGTTTGGCTGTTAACCCTTGCTTTAGTACTGGAAAAAATTGATTAAAATGGAAAATGTGCCCAAAGATTTAAATTCTGAAATTTCATCTCCATTTGCCAATAACTCTTGTGGAACAGCTAAAGAGCTAACAACGTTTTTAAAATCAGTTTTGAATACCTTGAGGGGTGTAGTTTCTTAGATGGGGTACATTCATGGAGTTTCTACTCTAGGGTTGCATCAGGGGGGCTTCAAATGGGACATGGTGTCAAAAAATCCAGTCTAGCAAAATCTGCCTTCCAATGGCATTTCCTTTCCTTCTGCGCCCTGCCGTGTGCCTGTACAGTAGTTTACGATCACATATGGGGTGTTTCTGTAAACCAAAGAATCAGGGCCATAAATATTGACTTTTGTTTGGCTGCTAACCCTTGCTTTGTAAAAGTAAAAAAAAAAAAATAATTGAAAATCTGCCAAAAAAGTGAAATTCTGAAATTGTATCTCTATTTTCCATTAATTCTTGTGGGACACCTAAAGAGTTAACAATGTTTGTAAAATCAGTTTTGAATTCCTTGAGGGTGTCGTTTCTTAGATGGGGTCACTTTTATGGAGTTTCTACTCTAGGGGTGCATCAGGGGGGTTTCAAATGGGACATGGTGTCAAAAAAACCAGTCCAGCAAAACCTGCCCTGCCGTGTGCCCGTACAGCGGTTTAGCACCACATATGGGGTGTTTCTGTAAACTACAGAATCAGAGCCATAAATATTGAGTTTGGTTTGGCTGTTAACTTTTTCTTTGTAACTGAAAAAAAATTATTAAAATGGAAAATCTGCCAAAAAAGTTATTTTGAAATTATATCTTTATTTTCCATTAATTCTTGTGGAACACCTAAAGGGTTAACAAAGTTGGTAAAATCAGTTATATATTTGTCAGTTACATTTGTAGTTGAAATTCAACAATTTTGGGTTGTGAAGTACCATTGCTATACCTAGTAGACAGGTTAAACAATAAAAAAATTGGTCTCTTACATTTTTGGGTGTGATGTACCACTGCTCTACCTAGTAGGCCGGTTAAAAAATTTAAAATAAATTATCATGAACAATTTCGGGTGAAATTCACCAATTTTTGGTTGTATAGTACTGTCACGGCTGAGGATGGGGAAAACCCTCAGCCGTGCGGTATCAGAAGGCAGATGGTCAATGCCAGGCCAGGACAGGAATCAGGGAGCAGGTCATCTCCTACACATCCCTAATTCTGACCCTGTCTCCTATCCGTATGAGCCAACCCTGATGGTAGGAGGGCTCATACTCCGGAACCTGATATTCCTGCTAGCCCTCAGGGTGGCCCTGGACTAGGAACAGGGTAAGACGACCTGTTCCTCCTAGACATGCCAACACTGGCCAAGCTACATAGAAAGGGGAACATGAACATACATATGGCAATGACAGGTAAGTGAGACTAGTACCACACTTACCTGCCACAGACACACAACCTGGAACCCATGTACAAGTGCTGCTGTCCACAACAACACAAAGGACACAGCACACAACAGACATCACCAGGGAACCCAGGAAACCATATGCTGCAATAACAAAGAGACCAAACAAACATCTTCTAAACACCATATGTGAACTTATGACCACAAGGGTGGCCCCCACTGGCAGATGGAATTACACAGGAGGCTGCTCCAGCTAGCCATGGCTGAAGTACCCCTCAGACAAGAGATATTCACTTAAGCTTTATAGGCCCAAGTAGCCACACCCAACAGACACACTCAGTGTTCACACACACAGAAGGAAATTAACCCTTCCAACACAAGGCAAGGGAAGACTGCCACTTAAAGGGGAAGTACACACATAAACCCACACTTCACCTGTTGCCAAGGGCAACGGCATGCGTGGCAATCATGTCCTGGGGATCAGTCATAGGGCTGAGAAACTGCCACCACATGCGCACAACACCACACGTTTCCACGGGCAACCAAGTGAAGGAAAGTGTCACAAAACACACCATAGGCCGTGACAAGTACTACTGCTATACCTAGTAGGGTGGTTTAAAAAATAAAATAAATTGTCATTAACATTTTTGGGTGAAATTCACCAATTTTTGGTGTATAGTAATACTGCTATACCTAGTAGGCCGGTTAACAAAAAATATATATTTGACAGTTACATTTTCAGCTGAAATTCAACAATTTTTGGGTGTGAAGTACCACTGCTATACCTAGTAAACGGGTTAAACAATAAAAAAATATTTATCTTACATTTTATGGTGAAATTCACAAATTTTTGGGTGTGAAGTACCACTGCTATACCTTTTAGACCGGCAAAAAAAAACAAAAAAAACATTTATCACTTTTTATCAGTTACATTTTAGGGTCAAATTCACCAATTTTTGGGTGTAATATACCCCTCCTCTACCTAGTTGACAGCTTAATAAATTTCAATAATTTGTATTTTACATTTTCGGGTGACAATAAACAATTGTTTTCTCTCATAGACCCCTGCTCTACCAAGTAGACAGGTTAATTAATTTCTGTTACATTCTTGGGTTGACATTATACAATTTTTGAGGTGAATAAACCCCTGCTCTGCATAGGTGACAGGGGATATTATTTTTTGAAATGCTTCTTTAATTGATGCTTTGATTCAATGCTTAAACTTAAGCAAGTTGTACAACTTTTAAGCTTCAAGTAATTTGTCCCACATTTCCGCTATACTCTTTTGGCCAACATTTGCGCCTCAATAGCTTTTCCCACAATTTCGCTTGACTCTTTTGGCCCACATTTGGGCTTCTGTAATTTATCCCACATTTGTGCCTCAATAACTTTTCCCACATTTCTTCTTGATCCCAAATTTTTTAAATAAATTTATCTCCCTTAAATTTGGTCTTTTTTTATCACGCTCCCTCTCCGGCCTGGAACCTTGATTCCCCGCCACCCGTAATCACCATGGTAGGCGCATAAAAGAACATCGAAAGTTGATAGAGCTGATATCAAATTGGATCGGGAACATCACGGGGACGTGCGACATGGTGGGTGGGACAGTAAGTATGCACCCTACATGAACTAACTGACAGGGGTCAGCCCCTAAAACTTCTGGGTCTCCAAATTGGGCACATGGCCTGAGCTTGCCCTTTACGCCTTGGAGGTGCTGGCCTGCCCTGCAGCCAATGTATTGTCTGAACGTGTGTTTTGGGGTGAACCCTAATTTAAAAAAATAAAAATAAATTTAAAACCAAAAAGCAGTGTAGGCTACCTCCTCCTCCTCCACTGCCACTTCCACCTACACCGCCACATCCACTGCCTCCTCAACCTCCTTCTCCATATGGACCTGGTCCTCCTAGATCAAGATAATTATTTTTTATTTTTACGTATTTTATGTTATTTTAAGTCATTTCCCTAACCACATTTGTTTGCAGAGCACTTGCCATGCTCTTAACCACATTTTGACTCCATTTGCAGCCCTCTAGCCCTTTCCATGACATTTTTACAGCCATTTTAGTGCTCAAAAGTTCAGGTCCACATGGTGGTTCGGGTTCCAGTTCGTTTCAAGTTCGGGTCCCGAACTCAAACTTTTTTCCGAATTTCAGCCGAACCCGTCGAACTCGAACATAAAGATGTCCGCTCAACTCTATATATAACCCTTGAAGTTCACACGTGCTGACGGTGCAAGGCCCGAAAAATTTTGTATTTTGCCCAAAAAAGGGTGTTTTATTAATAGAAGAATATAACCCCAGTATATAAAGGGTGCATTTCACACGCCCTGACCCACACTAAGCTGCAATAAAATATTTGCGCCCAAAATGTCTGTATTTCAAATAACTGAATAGAAATACAGTATGTAAAGGCAATATCTCACAATGACATATGCAGCAAAGGCTGCAAAAGAAACTTTTTTTTCCCCAAACGGGTGTTTGTTTAATAACTGAATATGACAGCAGTATATAGCCTTTGAATTTCACACGTGATGATGGTGCAAGGCCAGAAAAATTGTGTATTTTGCCCAAAAAAGGGTGTTTTATTAATAGAAGAATAGAACCCCAGTATATAAAGGGTGTATCTCACACACCCTGATCCACACTAGGCCGCAATTAAAGATTTGTGCCCAAAATGGGTGTTTGTTTAATAACTGAATAGAACCACACTATGTAAAGGCTGTATCTCACAATGACATATGCAGCAAAGGCTGCAAAATAAACTTTTTTTTTTCCCAAACGGGTGTTTGTTTAATAACTGAATATGACAGCAGTATATAACCCTTGAATTTCAAACGTGCTGATGCTGCAAGGCCAGAAAAATTCTGTATTTTGCCCAAAAAAGGGTGTTTTACTAATACAAATATATAACCACATTATGTAAAGGGTATATCTCACACGCCCTGACCCACACTAGGCCGCGATTAAAGATTTGTGCCCAAGATGGCTGTATTTAAAAAAACTGAATAGAACCACACTATTTAAAGGCTGTATTTCACACAACCTTATCCAGACTAGGCCGCAATTAAAGATTTGTGCCCAAAATGGGTGTTTGTTTAATAACTGAATATGACAGCAGTATATAACCATTGAATTTCACACGTGCTGATGGTGCAAGGCCAGAAAAATTGTGTATTTTTCCCAAAAAAGGGTGTTTTATTAATAGAAAAATATAACCACAGTATATAATCTCACACACCCTGACCCACATTAGGCCGCAATTAAAGATTTGTACCCAAAATGGCAGTATTTCAATTAACTGAATAGAAAGACAGTATGTAAAGGTGGTATCTCACAATGACATATTGACAGGAATTTCAAACGTCAATATGCTGCAATGGCTAAAATATTGTGTATTTTGCCCCAAAAAGGGTGTTTTATTAATGAAAGAATATAAGCCCTGTATATACATGGTGTATCTCACACGGCCTGACCCACAGTAGGCCTGAATTACAGATTTGTACACCAAATGGCGTTATTTCAAACATCTGAATATAACCCAAATGTATAAAGGGTGTATCTCACAATGACATATGCAGCAAAGGCTGCCAAATAAACTATTTTGGCCCAAACGGGTGTTTGTTTAATAACTGAATATGGCAGCAGTATATAACCCAGGAATTTCAAACGTCAAGATGCTGCAAGGCCTGAAATATTGTGCATTTTGCCCCAAAAAGGGCGTTTTATTAATGAAAGAATATAAGCCCTGTATATGCAGGGTGTATGTCACATGGCCTGACCCACAGTAGGCCTCAATTTAAAATATTTGTGTACCAAATGGCAATATTTCAAATATCTGATGTGAGACAGTGACAGGTCTCATGCAGGTTGGAGGCAAGAAAGGGGTGGATAGTGCGGTCCACACCCCTGTTCCACCAGTGGTGAGACAAGCTGAATATAATCAGCCTGGCATAAAGCACCTCCCAGGGTGTCAGCAAGGGGGGAGTGTGTGACCTGTAGACAGAGGCCTGGAGGCTCTGTCGGTGTGGCCTCAGCTGGGCTAGGCTGAGGGACCACGAGGCTAAGCGACAGCCTTGAATTTGGGGGATGCAGTGACGCCTGCGATACAAGGGCCACAAGGTCAGAGTCGGGACGACTTCTGGACCACAATCCCCCAAAGGGACTTGCGTTTGCTACAGCCTGGAGTCTGCTGGGCTAGTTGAGAAAGCCGCATGTTATGACCGTGTCTGAACAGCACTCTATAGGTGAGTCAGGGATTCTGCACTATGTTTAGTTAGAGCCCAACCGGGCAGGTATTTGTTTTGTATTATGTTTGTTTTGCACAATAAATGCAATGTATGGACCTGAAACCTGGTGTCCTAAAACCTGGTGTCCTGTATCTGTTGAATGACCCCCAGAGAAGAGCTAACCCCCCACACTGAATATAACCCAAATGTATAAATTTGCCAAATATATATTTTTTGACCAAACGGGTGTTTGTTTAATAACTGAATATGACAGCAGTATATTACTCTGTAATTTCACACGTGCTGATGCTGCAAGGCCTAAAAATAGTGTTATTTTGCAAATAAATGTTGGTAACCGAATATGAAAGCTGTATATACACTACATGCAGAATTATTAGGCAAATGAGTATTTTGACCACATCATCCTCTTTATGCATGTTGTCTTACTCCAAGCTGTATAGGCTCGAAAGCCTACTACCAATTAAGCATATTAGGTGATGTGCATCTCTGTAATGAGAAGGGGTGTGGTCTAATGACATCAACACCCTATATCAGGTGTGCACAATTATTAGGCAACTTCCTTTCCTTTGGCAAAATGGGTCAAAAGAAGGACTTGACAGGCTCAGAAAAGTCAAAAATAGTGAGATATCTTGCAGAGGGATGCAGCACTCTTAAAATTACAAAGCTTCTGAAGCGTGATCATTGAACAATCAAGCGTTTCATTCAAAATAGTCAACAGGGTCGCAAGAAGCGTGTGGAAAAACCAAGGCGCTAAATAACTGCCCATGAACTGAGAAAAGTCAAGCGTGCAGCTGCCAAGATGCCACTTGCCACCAGTTTGGCCATATTTCAGAGCTGCAACATCACTGGAGTGCCCAAAAGCACAAGGTGTGCAATACTCAGAGACATGGCCAAGGTAAGAAAGGCTGAAAGACGACCACCACTGAACAAGACACACAAGCTGAAACGTCAAGACTGGGCCAAGAAATATCTCAAGACTGATTTTTCTAAGGTTTTATGGACTGATGAAATGAGAGTGAGTCTTGATGGGCCAGATGGCTGGATTGGTAAAGGGCAGAGAGCTCCGGTCCGACTCAGACGCCAGCAAGGTGGAGGTGGAGTACTGGTTTGGGCTGGTATCATCAAAGATGAGCTTGTGGGGCCTTTTTGGGTTGAGGATGGAGTCAAGCTCAACTCCCAGTCATACTGCCAGTTTCTGGAAGACACCTTCTTCAAGCAGTGGTACAGGAAGAAGTCTGCAAGGTAAGAAAAACATGATTTTCATGCAGGACAATGCTCCATCACACGCGTCCAAGTACTCCACAGCGTGGCTGGCAAGAAAGGGTATAAAAGAAGAAAATCTAATGACATGGCCTCCTTGTTCACCTGATCTGAATCCCATTGAGAACCTGTGGTCCATCATCAAATGTGAGATTTACAAGGAGGGAAAACAGTACACCTCTCTGAACAGTGTCTGGGAGGCTGTGGTTGCTGCTGCACGCAATGTTGATGGTGAACAGATCAAAACACTGACAGAATCCATGGATGGCAGGCTTTTGAGTGTCCTTGCAAAGAAAGGTGGCTATATTGGTCACTGATTTGTTTTTGTTTTGTTTTTAAATGTCAGAAATGTATATTTGTGAATGTTGAGATGTTATATTGGTTTCACTGGTAAAAATAAATAGTGTTGAGCGCGAATATTCGAAAAGCGAATTTTTTTCGCGAATATCGCAACTTCGCGATTTCGCAAATATTTCGAATATAGTGCTATATATTCGTAAAAACGAATATTCGTTTTTTTTTTTGTTTTTTTTTCACGAAATTACAGTACACATATAATTGATTGTTTCCCAAAGGTCCAAAAGCTCAGATCTTACTCACATTGCCTAGAAAGTTATTGAGGCGCGAATCTTCGTAAGGCGATTTTATTAGCGCACATGCGAATATCGGCACTTGTCCCAGAACAGAGGCAAAGGGCTTTGCATTCATACTGTATGAATGCAAAGCCCTTTGCCTCTGTTCTGGGACAAGAACAAATATTCGCGAATATTTTACGAATATTCTTTCGAATAATCGCGAAATTTCGCGAATTCGAATATGGGACATGCCGCTCAACACTAAAAATAAATAATTGAAATGGGTATATATTTGTTTTTTGTTAAGTTGCCTAATAATTATGTACAGTAATAGTCACCTGCACACACAGATATCCCCCTAAAATAGCTAAAACTAAAAACAAACTAAAAACTACTTCCAAAAATATTCAGCTTTGATATTAATGAGTTTTTTGGGTTCATTGAGAACATGGTTGTTGTTCAATAATAAAATTAATCCTCAAAAATACAACTTGCCTAATAATTCTGCACTCCCTGTATTAACTATCTCCCGTCACACTAACGCCGAAAGGCGTCAGTGCTGCGGCTCTGCCAGGTCACGCTAACGCCAAAAGGCGTCATCTTGCATGAGCTGAGATTTCCTGTGAACGCATGCTCACAGGAGCGCGCGTTCACAGGATCGCAAGGTAAACGAGTTGATCTACAGCCTGCCAGCGGAGATCATTCGCTGGCAGGCTGTAGAGGCGATTTTTTTTTTATTAACCCAAGAAAGGTATATTTGATGTTGTTTTGTTAACAGTGTCTGATATACCTGCTACCTGGTCCTCTGGTGGTCCCTTTTGCTTGGATAGACCACCAGAGGACACAGTCAGCTCTGTAAGTAGCACCAAGCACCACACTACACTACACACACACCCCCTGTCACTTATTAACTCCTTATTAACCCCTGATCACCCCATATAGACTCCCTGATCACCCCTCTGTCATTGATCACCCCCCTGTAAGGCTCCATTCAGACGTCCGTATGTGTTTTGCGGATCCGCACATTGCCAGAACTATATAGAAAATGCCTTTTCTTGTCCGCAATTGCGGACAAGAATAGGACATGTTCTATAGGCTCTACAAAAACCGCAGTGTTAGCCCGATCAGGCCTGATCTTGTGCATACACTTGCGTTCAGTCCGCCCCACCGCAGTGAATTTTTTCCCTGTGGCGCTATAAGATCACTTTTAACCACCTCCGGACCGCCTAACGCACGGATGCGTCCGGGAGGTGGTTGATTCATTCCTCCTGGACGCATCCGTGCGTCATCTTGCGATAGCCGAGATTTCCTGCGAACGTGCGCACACAGGCGCGCGCGTTCACAGGAACGGAAGGTAAGTGAGTGGATCTCCAGCCTGCCAGCGGCGATCGTTCGCTGGCAGGCTGGAGATGTTATTTTTTCAACCCCTAACAGGTATATTAGACGCTGTTTTGATAACAGCGTCTAATATACCTGCTACCTGGTCCTCTGGTGGTCCTTTTTATTTGGATTGACCACCAGAGGACACAGGCAGCTCAGTAAAGTAGCACCAAACACCACTACACTACACTACACCCCCCCTGTCACTTATTAACCCCTTATGAACCCCTGATCACCCCATATAGACTCCCTGATCACCCCCCTGTCATTGATCACCCCCCTGTCATTGATCACCCCCCTGTAAGGCTCCATTCAGAGGTCCGTATGATTTTTACGGATCCACGGATACATGGATCGGATCCGCAAAACGCATACGGACGTCTGAATGGAGCCTTACAGGGGGGTGATCAATGACAGAGGGGTGATCACCCATATAGACTCCCTAATCACCCCCGTCATTGATCACCCCCCTGTAAGGCTCCATTCAGACGTCCGTATGATTTTTACGGATCCACGGATACATGGATCGGATCCGCAAAACGCATACGGACGTCTGAATGGAGCCTTACAGTGGGGTGATCACCCATATAGAAACCCTGCTCACCCCCCTGTCATTGATCGCCCCCCTGTCATTAATCACCCCCCTGTAAGGCTCCATTCAGACGTCCGTATGATTTTTACGGATCCACGGATACATGGATCGGATCCGCAAAACACATACGGACGTCTGAATGGAGCCTTACAGGGGGGTGATCACCTCATATACACTCCCTGATCACCCCCTGTCATTGATCACCCGCCTGTCATTGATCACCCCCCTGTAAGGCTCCATTCAGACGTCCGTATGATTTTTACGGATCCACGGATACATGGATCGGATCCGCAAAACACATACGGACGTCTGAATGGAGCCTTACAGGGGGGTGATCAATGACAGGGGGGTGATCACCTCATATACACTCCCTGATCACCCCCTGTCATTGATCACCCCCCTGTCATTGATCACCCCCCTGTAAGGCTCCATTCAGAGGTCCGTATGATTTTTACGGATCCACGGATACATGGATCGGATCCGCAAAACGCATACGGACGTCTGAATGGAGCCTTACAGGGGGGTGATCAATGACAGAGGGGTGATCACCCATATAGACTCCCTGATCACCCCCGTCATTGATCACCCCCCTGTAAGGCTCCATTCAGACGTCCGTATGATTTTTACGGATCCACGGATACATGGATCGGATCCGCAAAACGCATACGGACGTCTGAATGGAGCCTTACAGGGGGGTGATCAATGACAGAGGGGTGATCACCCATATAGACTCCCTGATCACCCCCGTCATTGATCACCCCCCTGTAAGGCTCCATTCAGACGTCCGTATGATTTTTACGGATCCACGGATACATGGATCGGATCCGCAAAACGCATACGGACGTCTGAATGGAGCCTTACAGTGGGGTGATCACCCATATAGAAACCCTGATCACCCCCCTGTCATTAATCACCCCCCTGTAAGGCTCCATTCAGACGTCCGTATGATTTTTACGGATCCACGGATACATGGATCGGATCCGCAAAACACATACGGACGTCTGAATGGAGCCTTACAGGGGGGTGATCACCTCATATACACTCCCTGATCACCCCCTGTCATTGATCACCCGCCTGTCATTGATCACCCCCCTGTAAGGCTCCATTCAGACGTCCGTATGATTTTTACGGATCCACGGATACATGGATCGGATCCGCAAAACACATACGGACGTCTGAATGGAGCCTTACAGGGGGGTGATCAATGACAGGGGGGTGATCACCTCATATACACTCCCTGATCACCCCCTGTCATTGATCACCCCCCTGTCATTGATCACCCCCCTGTAAGGCTCCATTCAGACGTCCGTATGTGTTTTACGGATCCGATTCATGTATCCGTGGATCCGTAAAAATCATACGGACGTCTGAATGGAGCCTTACAGGGGGGTGATCAATGACAGGGGGGTGATCAATGACAGGGGGTTATCAGGGAGTCTATATTGGTGATCACCCCTCTGTCATTGATCACCCACCTGTAAGGCTCCATTCAGACGACCGTATGTGTTTTGCGGATCCGATCCATGTATCCGTGGATCCGTAAAAATCATACAGACGTCTGAATGGAGCCTTACAGGGGGGTGATCAATGACAGGGGGGTGATCAGGGAGTCTATATGGGTGATCACCCCCTGTCATTGATCACCCCCCCCCCCCCCCCTGTAAGGCTCCATTCAGACATTTTTTTGGCCATAGTTAGCGGAAATTATTTTTTTTGTTTTTTCTTACAAAGTCTCATATTCCACTAACTTGTGTCAGAAAATAAAATCTCACATGAACTCACCATACCCCTCACGGAGTCCAAATGCGTAAAATTTTTTAGACATTTATATTCCAGACTTCTTCTCACGCTTTAGGGCCCCTAAAATGCCAGGGCAGTATAAATACCCCACATGTGACCCCATTTCGGAGAGAAGACACCCCAAGGTATTCCGTGAGGGGCATATTGAGTCCATGAAAGATTTAAAATTTTTTCCCAAGTTAGCGGAAAGGGAGACTTTGTGAGAAAATACAAAAAAAAAACAATTTCCGCTAAATTGTGCCCAAAAAAAAAAAATTCTATGAACTCGCCATGCCCCTCACTGAATACCTTGGGGTGTTTTCTTTCCAAAATGGGGTCACATGTGGGGTATTTATACTGCCCTGGCATTTTAGGGGCCCGAAAGCGTGAGAAGAAGTCTGGGATCCAAATGTCTAAAAATGCCCACCTAAAAGGAATTTGGGCCGCTTTGCGCATCTAGGCTGCAAAAAAGTGCCACACATGTGGTATCGCCGTACTCAGGAGAAGTTGGGGAATGTGTTTTGGGGTGTCATTTTACATATACCCATGCTGGGTGAGATAAATATCTTGGTCAAATGCCAACTTTGTATACAAAAATGGGAAAAGTTGTCTTTTGCCAAGATATTTCTCTCACCCAGCATGGGTATATGTAAAATGACACGCCAAAACACATTCCCCAACTTCTCCTGAGTACGGCGATACCACATGTGTGACACTTTTTTGCAGCCTAGGTGCGCAAAGGGGCCCAAATTCTAAAGAGTACCTTTAGGATTTCACAGGGCATTTTTTACGCATTTGGATTCCAAACTACTTCTCATGCTTTAGGCCCCCTAAAATGCCAGGGCAGTATAAATACCCCGCAAGTGACCCCATTTTGGAAAGAAGGCACCCCAAGTTATTTTGTGAGGGGCATGGCGAGTTCATGTAAAATTTTATTTTTTGTCACTAGTTAGTGGAATATAAGACTTTGTAAGAAAAAATAAATAAAATCACATTATTTTCCGCTAACTTGTGCCAAAAAAATAAATAAATCCAGGAACTCGCCATGCCCCTTATGGAATACCTTGGGGTGTCGCTTGTGGGGTATTTATACTATCCTGGCATTCTAGCACCTCAAGAAACATGACAGGTGCTCAGAAAGTCAGAGCTGCTTCAAAATGTGGAAATTCACATTTTTGTACCATAGTTTGTAAACGCTATAACTTTTGCGCAAACCAATAAATATACACTTATTGGATTTTTTTATCAAAGACATGTAGCACAATAAATTCTGACACAAACTTGTATAGAGATGTAATTATATTTAAACAATTTAACCAGATAAAGTTAAAAATGCACTTAAAAAAAAAAATAAGGCCTATTTTGATTAATATTGGAAAAACAAAAAATCTTAGCAGCAATCAAATACCACCAAAAGAAAGCTGTATTTGTGAGAAGAAAAGGAGGTAAAATTCATTTGGGTGCGAAGTTGCATGACCAAGCAATAAACCGTTAAAGTTGTGAAGTGCCGATTTGTAAAAAAGGGCCTGGTCACTAGGGGGGTATAAACCTGTGGTCCTTAAGTGATTAAACTTGAATTTAACACTTGCAGATCAGGAAAATAGTGTTTTTTTGGCAAAAAAGTGTGTTTTTAAAACGCCAGAAAATGATGGCTGTATTTCTAGCTTAAATTGCACACTGACTAATCCAAATGTTGTATATTGCCAAACAAGTGTTTTTTTTTTTTATAGAATATAAAAGCTGTATATATTAAACTTGAATTTAACACTTGCAGATCAGGAAAATAGTGTTTTTTTGGGGGGAAAAGTGTTTTTAAAACCCCAGAAAATGATGGCTGTATTTCCAGCTTAAATTGCACACTGACAAATCCAGATGTTGTATATTGCCAAAAAAAGAGTTTTTTTGGTAACAGAATATGAAAGCTGTATATATTACATTTGAATTTAACACTTGCAGATCAGGAAAATAGTGGTTTTTGGAAAAAAAAATGCGTATTTTTAAATCCCCAGAAAATGATGGCTGTATTTTTAGCTTAAAGAGGACCTTTCACCAGAATAAAACATCTAAACTAACTATACAGACGTGTAGAGCGGTACCCAGGGATCCCCCTGCACCTACTGTTATCCCCGGGCGCCGGGAGAAAGAGACGCCGGCAGGTTCCCCTGGGTGGAGCCTAACTATGAAGATATCGGAGCCTACACCGGGCGAACGGAGTGGCACCCGGGGATAACACTAAGTGCAGTTGGATTCCTGAACGCCGCTCTACACATGCAGTGCTAGTGCACTGAGCTTGAATGAAATGGCTGCCACTGCTGCCCACCTAACTGACTTATTAAAGTTATTTTTTTTCGGTCCCTGGGCTCAGGGCAGGATAAAAAAATTGTGCCGTGCACTTACAAACCACAGTGTATGTAGATTGCTGAGTTATATTCAGATTTTGAGCAAAGACTCTGTCTTATTTTCTCCCTGAAATCAGCAGCAGCATCCTCTCCCTACAGCAGAGTGACGTGCAGTGCTACGTGACTCCAGCTTATATAGAGGCTGGGTCACATGCTCCACTGGCCAATCACAGCCATGCCATTAGTAGGCATTGCTGTGATGGCTTCTAAGGTCAGACAGTTAACCGCTTGTTGTTTGGCTGCTCTGCAGCCTTTCAAAAAGCGCCACGAAAGCGCTGAACACCGAACCCGAACCCAAACTTTTACTAAAATGTTCGGGTCCGGGGTCCAAAAATCCTAAAGTTCGGTACGACCCTAGTAATTCACTAACTGTGTGTTAGATTCCAATTTTCCAGTGCGGATATTTGACTTGTGTTGGCATATAGGATTTTTGACTTTTTGAGTAGTTTCCCTCACATACACCAACCCACATGTACATTTAATAAGGTACACAATAAAATTTGTGTGGCATGAAAAGTGTCCCCTAATATTAAACATTTTGACTGTTGAGGAATGTGTAAATGTAGGACACTTGGTAACATTTCTACATTGGGCAAAGCCCAGGCAGGGGTATGTTCCTTTGTTTGGTGTGTTTGTAATGGTTGTTTGGGTGGTACTTTTTGGGGGGTCTATATTGGATTTAACCAATATATCCCTAATGTTTCTAGGTCTCTTGCTGTCACAGATGATATTTCAAATAGCTGGATGTTACAAAATCTGCCATCTGCCACAAAATCCGACTGGCTTGATCCCAAACTAAGGAACATAAAGGTGACCCCTGTAAAACCCTAAGAGCTCACCCTGACTGCTAAGCACATACAAGGGTCTCAGAGGTAGACAATTGCATGCCCTCGTACCTAGACTGTGTGACACCTGAAAACCCTATAATAGTGAGGGGACTCGACCACCGGCTCACAGCACTTAATACGGAGGGAGTCAGGGTCACCTAGAATCAAGCCAGCAAAGAAACACAATACAAGAAAGGACTTATTTGAACAAGCAGTAACAGAAGTCTCCAGCAGTGATCACTTCAATCCAGGAAGTAGTATAAACCGCAAAGTGAGGCAGTATGGGAGGGAATATAAAGGGAGGCAATTAGTGTGAATAGGTGACAGCTGGGAGAAGGAAAGGAGATTGCAAAGTGAAACCAAAGCAAAGAACATCATGCAAGAGGTACAGAAGAACGTACCCCTCCCACTACGAGTGGACTCCGGACACTCAGAGCCCACCTTCTCAGGATGGGACCTATAGAAAGCCCTGATGAGACGAGTGGCCTTAATGTCTGCCACTGGGACCCACATCCTCTCCTCAAGACCATAACCCTCCCAATGAACGAGGTACTGGAGAGAACCGCGGATAATGCGACCTGAAATTCAAGATTAACGTCAACAACAATCGGAGGAGGAGGCAAAGAGGAGGGTACAGTGGGTTGGACAAAAGATTTAAATAGGGACCTGTGAAAAACATTATGGATCTTCCAAGTCTGAGGAAGATCAAGATGGAAGGCAACGGGATTGATGACGGACAACATCTTGTAAGGCCCAATAAACTTAGGACCCAACTTCCAGGAGGGAACCTTCAGTTTGATATTCTTTGTAGAGAACCACACCAGATCACCCACATTCAGGTCCTGACCAGGCACACGTCTCTTCTCCGCCACATGCTTATATCTCTCACTCATCCTCTTCAGATTACCCTGAATCTTTTGCCAAATAAATGACAAAGACGAGGAAAAGCTCTCCTCATCAGGTAAACCAGAAGACCCCTTTCCAGAGAATGTCCCAAACTGCGGATGAAACCCATATGCACCAAAAAATGGTGACTTATCAGAGGACTCCTGACGACGGTTAGTTAAAGCAAACTCAGCAAGGGACAAAAAAATAACACCAATCCTCCTGATTCTCCGCCACAAAACAGCGCAGATATGTCTCCAGATTCTGATTGGCCATTCGACTGCGGGTGGAAAGCAGAAGAGAATGACAACTGAACCCCCAAGTGAGAACAGAAGGCCTTCCAGAATCTGGAAACAAATTGCATGCCCCTATCAGAAACGATGTCTGAAAAAATGCCATGCAATTTGACAATATGATCAACAAATGCTTGCGCCAGCGTCTTAGCATTGGGTAACCCAGGAAAGGGAATGAGATGCGCCATTTTGCTAAAACGGTCCACTACTACCAGAATCACAGTCTTCCACGAGGAACGAGGCAGGTCTTTAATGAAGTCCAAGGACAGAGCTAACAGGAGGAGAGAACCCGAAGGCTGTGAATGAGGGACCTTGGCACGAGCGCTGGTCTCACAGGCTGCCACAAAACCCTCAACCGTCTTACGAAGAGCCACCAGAATCTCCGAGCAATGAGATCCACTGTGGCTCTACTCCCCGGGTGCCCAGCAAGGACAGTATTGCAGTGCTCCTTAAAAACCTTGTGTTGTACAGCGAGAGGCACATACAACCTCCCAGGAGGACAAAGATCAGGAGCCTCTGCCTGGGCTGCCTGAACCTCTGCCTCCAAATAAGGATAAAGAGCAGAGACGACCACCCCTTCAGCCAAAATGGGACCCGGGTCTTCAAAGTTCCCCCCTCCTGGAAAACAATGTGACAGGGCACCAGCCTTCACATTTTTAACCCCAGGGCGGAACGTGACAACAAAATGAAACCTAGAAAAGAATAAAGACCATCTGGCCCGTCTCGGGTTCAGACTCTTGGCTGATTCCAAGTAGGCCAGATTCTTATGGTCGGTAAACACGGTAATAGGGTGTCTGGCTCCATCTAGCCCATGGCACCATTCCTCAAAAGCTAATTTGATGGCCAACAACTCCCTATCTCCCACATCGTAATTTCTCTCTGCGGAGGAGAGTTTCCTTGAGAAAAAGGCACACGGTCGCCATTTGGCAGAAGAGGGAGCATGAGATAAGACCGCACCCACACCCACCTCAGAGGCATCCACCTCAACAATAAAAGGTAGAGAGACATCAGGTTGTACCAAAATGGGAGCGGAAGCAAAACTCTCTTTGATATTAGAAAAGGCCTTAAGCACATCTACCGACCAGGAGGAAAAATCTACCCCCTTTTTAGTCATATCAGCGAGTGGCTTAACAACAGAGGAATAATTAAAAATGAACTTTCTGTAATAATTGGTAAAACCAAAAACCGCATCAGCGCCTTCGGATTCTCAGGAAGCTCCCAATCAAGCACAGCTCGGACCTTCTCAGGGTCCATGCGAAAACCAGAAGCGGAGAGAAGAAAACCAAGAAATTGAATCTCCGGAACTGCAAACACACATTTTTCCAGTTTAGCGTACAATTTATTCTCCTGCAGAATGAGCAACACCTGACGTTGGTGGTCCCTATGAGTTTTGAAATCAGGAGAAAAAATCAAAATGTCATCTAGATACACCAGTACAAATTTCCCCATTAAATGATAAAAAATGCTGTTCACAAAATGTTGGAAGACGGCCGGAGCATTCATCAAACCGAATGGCATAACCAAATTCTCGAAAATGACCCTCAGGGGTATTGAAGGCCGTCTTCCATTCATCCCCTTCCCTGACCCTGACTAGGTTGTATTCCCCTCTGAAATCCAACTTAGAAAAAACTTTAGCCCCAACAATCTGGTTAAACAGGTCCGGGATCAGAGGAAGCGGATATGGGTCACGAATTGTGATACAGTTCAGCTCCCTGAAATCCAGACAAGGTCTTAAGGAACCATCTTTTTTCTTAACAAAAAAAAAAAAAACAGTGACAACAGGTGACTTTGAGGGTCGGATGTGTCCCTTTCTCAGGCTCTCAGAGATATAAGTATGCATAGCGACTCTTTTAGGTTGGGAGAGATTGTATAAACGATAATTTGTACAGTTTGGCGCCTGGGATGAGATTAATAGGGCAATCGTACTCCCGGTGAGGGGGCAGCTCCTGGACACCACTCTCGGAAAACACATCCGAAAATTCTGAGAGAAAAGATGGTACATTCTTGGTAGAAACCTCTGAAAGAGACGCCGTGAGGCAATTCTCTCTGCAAAAGTCACTCCAACCATTTATTTGCCCTGCTTGCCAATCAATGGTGGGGTTATGTTTAGGGAGCCAGGGTAGCCCCAACGCTAGAGGAGTAGGTAATCCGCTTAGGACGAAACATGACATATCCTCAACATGAGCATCACCCACAGTCAAACGGATATTGTGAACAATGCCCTTTAACGATTTTTGAGAGTGGAGTGTAATCCATAGCAAAAACAGGTATATCCTTTTCCAAAGTGCATACCTGGAAACCATGTGTTATAGCAAATTGATTATCAATGAGATTGACAGCTGCTCCACAATCTACAAAAATCTCACAAACAATGTTCTTGCTATCTAGCGCCACCCTGGCGGGTAGGACAAAACGGGAACTACAAGCAAACGGTAAAACTTCAATTTCTGCATCAACCTTGCCAATAGTAGCAAATGGAAAGTTTTTTGATGTTTTTTTTTTTCTTTTTGGTTCTTTATTACCCTCAGAAAACTCCCAGAATCTCCTAGAGGGGCAAACAGCCAAATGATTTATTCCCCCACAAGAGAAACAAACCCTCCTCTGAGAGCTGAATCCTCTACTATCAAAGGAAAGCAAACCAAGCTGCATGGCCTCCTGCTCAGTGGGAATTGAGAGAGACTGAGGCCCCTGCGTACTGAATGAGACTGCTCCACTGTCCTTGGACTGAATATGACATGAACGAGTGGTCTCTCCTCTTTCTCTAAGACGCCTGTCAATACGGACAGCTAGAGATATGGCAGAGTCCAACGAGGCAGGTCTCTCATGAAATGCAAATGCATCTTTCAATCCCTCCGAAAGACCATGGCAAAATTGACTTTGGAGTGCAGCATCGTTGCAACCAGTATCAGCTGCCCATCTCCGAAATTTAGAACAATATATCTCTGTGGTCTGTTTACCCTGGCATAAAAGACGCAGTTTAGATTCAGCCAGAGTAATACGATCCGGGTCATCATATATCTGCCCCAGGGCTACAAAAAATTCATCCACCGATCGGAGAGGCCGTGCCCCCACCGGCAGCAAAAATGCCCAAGACTGAGCGTTATCCCCGAGCAGCGAGATGATGATCCCCACCCTCTGCTCCTCATCACCAGAGGAATGGGGAAGTAGGCGACAATTGAGTTTGCAAGCCTCTCTAAAGTGAACAAAATTCTCACTACCCCCGGAGAACGTATCCGGAAGCTAGATCTTAGGCTCTGAACAAACTCCATGAACGCAAGCAGAACCGGTCACCTGAAACTGAGACACAGTTTTACGGAGATATGCTACCTCCAGTGAAAGACCCTGCATGTGGTCAATCAAGGCTGAAACCTGATCCATGCTTAAGACGGTAATGGCGGTTTATTATGTCACGGATGATATTGCAGATAGCTGGAAGTTATGGATAAACATCCGACTGGCTTGATCCCAAACTAAGGAGCATAAAGATGACCCCTGTAAAGACTGTGTGACACCTGAAAACCCTATAATAGTGAGGGGACACGACCACCGGCTCCCAGCACTTAATACGGAGGGAGTCAGGGTCACCTAGAATCAAGCCAGCAAAGAAACACAATACAAGAAAGGACTTATCTGAACAAGCAGTAACAGAAGTCTCCAGCAGTGATCACTTCAATCCAGGAAGTAATATAAACCGCAAAGTGAGGCAGTATGGGAGGTACTATAAAGGGAGGCAATTAGTGTGATAGGTTACAGCTGGCAGAAGGAAAAGAGATGACAAAGTGAAACCAAAACAAAGAACATCATGCAAGAGGTACAGAAGAACGTCTGCTAGACCTTCTCAGAGAGTTGGCGGTGACACTTGCATAAGATAAGAGGTTTATCAGAGAAAACTATTTTGGAAAATTCCTCTGTAGGATGTGCCAATGTTTATTTAAAATTTATTTTTTATTTCCAAGCTATTACTTGAGTAAGTTGTGATACATGGGATGTGGTTCTTGTTCTTTGGGGGCTTTGTGGGGATGGGAGTCAATAGGCTTTTTCTAGATAATTGCATGATTTTGGATAAATTGTCCTGGAGGATGTTTGGATCAGATTGGATATTTCAATGTCGGAGATGGGTTTCTTTCACCCTTATAAATTGTGAGCATGGAAGAGATCTAATGTCCTGGTGGGTGATAGCTCTCAAAACAGAATAAACAATTTTTGTCAGTGGGTTTGGTGTAAATGTCACTGAGAAGTTCACAGTTTTTTACCTTAACTAAGACATCCAAGGAAGTGATTTTGGTTCTGCTGACATCAAGGAAGAGAGAGAGATGAAATTCAGAGGAATCTAGAAAAGTCCTCCTGAGTACCGTGCCAGAGGAAAAAAAATATATATATCATAAATATATCGAACCCATAATAAAACATGATCTTTAAATAAACAGTTAGTATAGACAATTTTTTTTTAACACATTTATGTATAGTACCACACAGGTGGGTACCACATTGCAGCCTATTGCTATCCCAGAGATCTGGAGACAAAACTGGTCCTCAAAAAGAAAATAGTTGCCTTTGAGGACAAAAGACAAGAAATTCACAATAAAATATTTTTCTTGGGTTAAAAAGTCTTGGTGCTCATCTAAGGATTCTTTGACACATTGGATGCCTTCCTCCTTCTGGATGTTAGTACAGTATGTAACCTGAGACATCCATAGTTGGTTCACCCCTTTGGATGCTAGCTAAAAAAAGCAAATCGCACCCAGAGACGATGGAGTGTGCTCAGATCTTTATGTACCTTTGGCAAAATGTAAATTACAGGAATCTGGGGATGTTTAGAAGTAAGGAAATCAGCTAATTTCTTATGGATCACATCCTTACCAAGAGCAATCTGAACAGTTGCAGCAACCTTCTTTAGTAGATCACCTGTGGGGTCATAGTAAATGGGCTGGTAAGTACCATGGTCACTCAATTGCTGCAATATCTCATTTCTATAGTCAATCTTATTCTTTATTACAATGTCTGACCCCTTATCTGCAGGTTTTATATCTATTTCCTCATTTTGACTCAGGTTATGAAGGGCAAGTGATTTATTTTTTGTAAAGTTGCCTCTCATCTTGCTCTGTGGGATTCCCTTTTCTATTTTCTTCAGGTCATCCCTGATGTGGGTTATGTAGGTTTCAACCGCATCATATTTTTGTGGTGGATCAAAGGTGCTTGGAGGTTTGCACATCTGGGTAAGTTCCTGAAAGGGGGATATAGAAGTATTGACCTCAGGATTTATACATGGACGCTTCTCAATTTCAATATACAGTATGCTTTAAGATGGAATGTCCTGAAAAATCTTGCCAGTTCGCTAGTTTATAAGTAGTAGTTTGGCTTGTAGGTGCAAATCCAAGGCCCATGTTTAGTACAGTGGTTTCAACACGTGAGAGGAGTATTGGTGAGGTTTATTACGAGATTGTCAGAAATAATTTCTTCTGGGGATGAATTCCCATTCAGGATTCTGTTCTGTTTGATGATGTTGTCCGGAATGGGACTCTTTGCTGTTGATTGAATCCCCTGTCTCGGCCTCTGGTGTTTCCTCCCAGCCCTCCTCGGTTGCCTCTTCTTCTTGGTCTTGAATGACTCCTGTCTAAAAAATCAATATCCCAGCCAGATGGTCTAGATGACAATAGTTGTTGGGGTGGTTGACTTTGGGATGCTGTTCGGTACGCTTGGTTGGTTGCGTAGTCTTGCAGGTCTCTTTGAAATTTAGCCCTTTTATGGTCTTCCAAATTTCTCCGGAAAAAAAGTTTATTTTTTGAGAGTTTTTTTTCTGATAGAGGTGCTTTGTTAGGTTTCGATACAGGTTATGTTCTAATGTATTGATCTCCTCTTTAGACTTCTTAATTTCCCTATCAACACGTTCTAAGAGTAGTAGGATAATATCAAATGATGCTTTATTCAATATTTTATCAAACTGTTAACAATAATCTGAATCCTCAGAAAATAGGGTAGGGCATAGGTTACTATTCAGTCCTCCTGGTTTTGTAGTTTTTGACTAGTACTGCCTCATGCAGATCCAAGGATACAGCTTTCCTTATTGCTTTTTCTAGTGTGTTGACGGATACAGTGAAGCTTGTATTTGTTAGAAATTCATTAGATGCTCTGATTGTCGAAGTAATATGTCTAGCATTCTCCTCCATAAAGGAGAAACTGACACTATTGTCATGTAGTAAACTAGTATTAAGGACATTGAGGAAGATATGTTTCAACCAAGGATGGTGTCCCCAAACCATCATTGACTGTAAAAAACTTCACATTGGACCTTCAGCAACTTGGATTGTGTGCCTCTCCACTCTTCCTCCAGACTCTGGGACCTTGTTTTGCAATGAAATGCAACATTTACTTTCATCTTAAAACAGGACTTTGGACCACTGAGCAACAGTCCAGTCCTTTTTCTCCTTAGCCCAGGTAAGACATTTCTGACATTTTCTCTGGGTCATGAGTGGCATGACATAAGGAATGTAACAGTTGTTGGAGACGTCTGTGTGTGGTGGCTCTTGAGGCACTGACTCCAGCTGCAGTCCACTCCTTGTGAATCTTCCCCAAATTCTTGAATGTCCCTTTCTTGACAATACTTTCAAGGCTGCAGTTATCCCTGTTGCTTGTGCACCTTTTTCTACCACACTTTTTTCTTTCACTCAACTTACCATCAATATGCTTGGATATAGCACTCTGTGAACAGCCAACTTCTTTAACAATGTCCTTTTGTGTTTTTCCCTCCTTCTGGAGGTTATCAATGATTGTCTTCTGGACAACTGTCAAGTCAACAGTCTTCCCCCTGATTGTGTAGCTAACTGAACCAGACTGAGTGACCATTTAACCACTTCAGCCCCGCTAGGTGAAACCCCCCTTCATGACCAGGCCACTTTTTACACTTCGGCACTACACTCCTTTCACCGTTTATCGCTCGGTCATGCAACTTACCACCCAAATGAATTTTACCTCCTTTTCTTCTCACTAATGGAGCTTTCATTTGGTGGTATTTTATTGCTGCTGACATTTTTACTTTTTTTGTTATTAATCAAAATGTAACGATTTTTTTGCAAAAAAATGACATTTTTCACTTTCAGCTGTGAAATTTTGCAAAAAAAACGACATCCATATATAAATTTTTCACTAAATTTATAGTTCTACATGTCTTTGATAAAAAAAAAAATGTTTGGGCAAAAAAAAAAATGGTTTGGGTAAAAGTTATAGCATTTACAAACTATGGTACAAAAATGTGAATTTCCACTTTTTGAAACGGCTCTGATTTTCTGAGCACCTGTCATGTTTCCTGAGGTTCTACAATGCCCAAACAGTATAACTACCCCACAAATGACCCCATTTCGGAAAGTAGACACCCTAAGGTATTCGCTGATGGGCATAGTGAGTTCATAGAATTTTTTATTTTTTGTCACAAGTTAGCGGAAAATGATGATTTTTTTTTTTTCTCTTTTTTCCTTACAAGGTCTCATATTCCACTAACTTGCGACAAAAAATAAAAAATTCTAGGAACTCGCCATGCCCCTCACAGAACACCTTCTTTCCAAAATGGGGTCACTTGTGGGGTAGTTATACTGCCCTGGCAATTTAGGGGCCCATATGTGTGAGAAGTACTTTGCAATCAAAATGTGTAAAAAATGGCCTGCAAAATCCGAAAGGTGTACTTTGGAATATATGCCCCTTTGCCCACCTTGGCATCAAAAAAGTGTCACACATCTGGTATCGCCGTACTCAGGAGAAGTTGGGGAATGTGTTTTGGGGTGCCATTTTACATATACCCATGCTGGGTGAGAGAAATATGTTGGCAAAAGACAACTTTTCCCATTTTTTTATACAAAGTTGGCATTTGACCAAGATATTTATCTCACCCAGCATGGGTATATGTAAAATGACACCCCAAAACACATTCCCCAACTTCTTCTGAGTACGGCGATACCAGATGTGTCACACTTTTTTGCAGCCTAGATGCGCAAAGGTGCCCAAATTCCTTTTAGGTGGGCATTTTTAGACATTTGGATCCCAGACTTCTTCTCACGCTTTAGGGCCCCTAAAAAGCCAGGGCAGTATAAATACCCCACATGTGACCCCACTTTGGAAAGAAGACACCCCAAGGTATCCAATGAGGGGCCTGGCAAGTTCATAGAATTTTTTTTTTTTCGCATAAGTTAGCGGAAATTGATTTTTTTTTGTTTTTTCTCACAAAGTCTCACTTTCCGCTAACTTAGGACAAAAATTTCAATCTTTCATGGACTCAATATGCCCCTCAGCAAATACCTTGGGGTGTCTTCTTTCCAAAATGGGGTCAGTTGTGGGGTGTTTGTACTGCCCTGGCATTTAAGGGTCTCCGCAATCATTACATGTATGGCCAGCATTAGGAGTTTCTGCTATTCTCCTTATATTGAGCATACAGGTAATGAGATTTTTTTTTCCGTTCAGCCTCTGGGCTGAAAGAAAAAAATGAACGGCACAGATTTCTTCATTCGCATCGATCAATGTGGATGAAAAAATCTCTGCCAAAAAAAAAATATGGAGGGGAAAGGCGTCTGCCAGGACATAGGAGCTCCGCCCTACATCCATACCCACTTAGCTCGTATGCCCTGGCAAACCAGATTTCTCCATTCGCATCAATCGATGTGGATGAATAAATCATTGCCGGGATTTTTTTTTTTATATATATATATATATATATACAAAGTGCTTGCCAAAGCATAGGAACGCCGCCTCCTCCTCAGCTCGTATGCCTCGGCAAACGTATCTGTCACTGCAGAGGAGAAAATCCCGTCTTGCAGCGCCGCATACACCGACTTGCGTGTAATCTGACAGCAGCACAATGCTTCTGTCAGAATGCACATCGGTGCTGCAGCTAGTAGATCGGTTGGTCCACCTGGAAGGTAAAAAGACAAAAAAACAAAAAAAACAGGCCACAACACAATAATTTTATTAACTTTGGAACAGAACATGTAACTTTAACTTTTGGAACTAAACATTATGGTGGCCACCCGACGGCTTAGGGAGGGTGGGCAGGGACTGGTGGGCCCCCCTCCCCCCTGTTCCCCCCCCCTTAAGAACGTTCTTCCTCTTATGCCTGGGCATGCAGGGGTTAATGTAGGGTTCCGGTTAGGAGAGTGGGCGGTCAGCCGGGAGGGCATATATGCCACTGTCCCGCCTTCCCTCTTCCTCTTTGAGCGGAAGCGCTTTGTGGTGTAGATGCTGCGCTCTGTCCGCATGAAGATGGCCGCCTCAGATGCCCCTCTGCGGGATGCTTTGAGGGCGAGATTAGCGGAGGGAGGTGAGGGATGGCTGCGCTCATTTTTGAGCAGCCTCGGCCCCCCTCTATCTTCCTCCTCCCCTGGCTTGGCGTGTCCCCCTGCGGTGGTGATACCCGGCGATCCCGATACTGCGGTGGGGGGCCGGCGGTCTGCTCGGCACATCCGCCCCCCCGCTAGGTTCGGGTACAGTCCCCCCCCTTCAATTCCACTTACCCTGACTGCCCCGGCCGGCGCTGCTGTCTCTCATGCTGGCCGGCAGGTCCCCTGTGCTGCCGAGTCGGCGGTAGCTCCGCCCCTTCCGGTTTCCTCTCCTCACATGTCCCGTCCGGCTGCCGCTCGTGTAACTGCAGCTTGGAGCGGTGGAATAGTCATGGGGGGTCAGGCCAGCAGCTCCTCCTCTCAGAGTCTCCCTCTCACCCCTCCAGCTTCCCAGTCCTTGCCCCCCCATGCTCCCCAAGGGCAGCAGCAGTTAGATGGGGCTCTGCCACCAGCTGCAGTTGTGGAGGCGGCCGCCCCTCTGTCTAATAGTGGCAATGGGGTGCGGGGGGACCCCCTTTCTGCCCCTGCGGTTCCTGCTTACCCGCTGCCGCCTCCCCTTTCCCTTCCCCAGGGGTCACGCCAGCGCAGGGTGCGATCCAGCTCGTCGTCCTCCTCCCCGGAGAGCAGAAGACGCGTCCAACGAGGTTCCCGCAGGCGTCACTCCCGCCGCAGGTCTGACGGCTCGGCGCGGAGTAGGCGCTCCAGATCCTCCAGATGGCGTTCGCCGTCCTCCTCTGAAGGGTCGATGGCTGCGTCGGGGGAGTCTGGTCGAGTGAGTCGTTCGCGTCGCGCTGGGCGGTCGCGTCCTCGGTCATCCAGGGTCCGTGGCCTGGCTTCTACGGCGTCTGTGCAGCCTGAGGTTCCGATGCCTGCTGCTCCGGTGATTCCTGTCTCTTCTTCCGGTGAGTACCATTCTGTGGGTGAGTTGGGGGCGGGTGCGGGGGAAACGGGCACGGCTGAGCTATTGAAGTTGTTGTTAGATCGGTTGCAGCCGCCTGCCCAGGTTCAGGGAACCCCTCCTCCTAGCGTTAGACAGGCGCCCGTGCTGGCGGGAGTTCACAAGGATTCATGTTATTGCGGGGTTAGCCTCCTTGGTTCCCACCTGGAGGAAGCGGTTAGGGAAAAGGTGTGGGCTAACCAGTATGTGGATGTTTGGTCCCTCATATCGGTTGACCAACACACAGTGGATAAGGAGAGGCGTTTTTCGGATAGGCCTTCTGAGCGTAGACCCCGGGTGGCCAAGACCATGAACAATTGGTTGCAGGCTTTTTCCGTTTTGGGTTGTGTTATGGGGCAACGCCATCCTGAGAGATGTTCCGAGATGTTCGTTTATCAGGATATTATTTATAGTGCTTATAAATCGCACGGGGGCAGCGCCTGGTGGCGGTATGATGAGGAGTTTCGGCGGCGGTTGGCGTTACACCCGGAGATGGGGTGGGGGGTTAAGGCGACGGATGTGTGGTTGAGGTTAATGGTTGCGCAGAGGCCCCCCCCCTTTCCAGCGGCGGCCGCTGGTTCAGGGGGATCACCTTCCCATGGATCGGTGGCCGTCCGCCGCCCCGGGTCCTGCTGGTTATTTAACGAAGGAAGCTGTAGGTTCGCCGGGCTATGTAGATTCAAGCATGAGTGCTCCGCCTGCGGAGGCCCTCATCCCGCTAATAAATGTACCCGCCCCGCAGTCAGGTCAGCTAAACAGTGTGAGCAAGGGGGTTTTAAGGACCCCGGTGAGCGTGGCAGAGATGGGCCCCTGGTTAGACAGGTACCCCAATAAACAGGCTTCGGCGCAACTCCGTTTTGGTTTTTCCTTCGGGTTTTTTATCCCTTTTGTTCTTAACCGTTCTCCGGTTTTTTCGGATAACTTGAAGTCGGCTCGGGAGCTGCCGGATGTTCTTAGGGACAAGGTCCTTAAGGAGGTTTCATTGGGTAGGATTAAGGGTCCTTTTGATGTGTTGCCATTCCCTAATTTGCGAGTCTCTCCGCTGGGCGTTGTCCCTAAGAAGGAACCGGGTAAGTTCAGGTTGATTCATCATCTTTCTCACCCGAAGGGTTCGTCAGTTAATGATGCCATTAGTCCGGAGGACGCCTCGGTGTCTTATGTCTCTTTTGACCGTGCGGTTGCGTTGGTCAGGGAGGCGGGACCTGGGGCCCTCCTGGCTAAGTCGGATATTGAATCAGCTTTCCGTCTGCTTCCGGTTCACCCTGATTGTTTTCATTTACTTGGTTGCTGTGTAGACGGTAAGTTTTACTATGACACCTGTCTCCCTATGGGTTGTTCCATTTCGTGTCATTATTTCGAGTTGTTTGGTTCCTTTCTGGAATGGGTCATCCGTTATGAGTCGGGCTCTACGTCTGTTTTGCACTATTTGGATGACTTTCTTTTTGTTTCTCCAGGGTCTGGTGATGGTTGCTTGTTATTGCTGAATCTGTTTTTGGAGAGGATGGCGCAGTTTGGGGTTCCGATTTCCGTGGAGAAAACAGAAGGCCCGGTCACGTGTTTATCGTTTCTGGGTATTGAGATTGACACGGTTGATATGGTTTTTCGATTACCGGGTGATAAGCTTCAGAAGCTTTTGGATTTAATTGATGGGTTTTTGGCAGTTAAGAAGGTTACACTCCTGCAGATGCAGTCTCTTTTGGGTCTCTTGTGCTTTGCTTGTAGGGTGATGCCCATGGGCCGTGTTTTTGCCCGCCGTTTATCTTTAGCCACCAGGGGTGTCCAGTCCCCCCGTCATCGCATCCGGATCACTGCATCACTGAAGGAGGACTTGAGGGTCTGGAAGGCTTTTCTACGTTCTTTCAATGGTCATACCTGTTACATGTCTGTGGTTACCCCTAACTCTGAACTGTCCCTGTTTTCGGATGCTTCCGGGTCCTGCGGCTTTGGTACGATTTTGGGGGTGGAATGGTGTGCCGGTGAGTGGCCTGACGCATGGCGAGTGGATGGTTTGTGCAAGAACCTTACGTTATTGGAGTTGTTCCCGATTGTGGTGGCAGTGGAGTTGTGGAGGGACCGGTTGTCCAATACGCATGTTTCTTTTTGGACGGACAATTTGAGTGTGGTTTATGCTGTCAATACTTTGTCTTCCTCTTCCCTCCCGGTTCTGGCGTTGCTCCGGCATCTCGTACTTCGGTGCCTTGAGTGTAATATCTATTTTAGGGCTCGTCATGTTCCTGGTGTTGACAATAAAATTGCTGATGCTCTTTCCCGTTTTCGTTGGCAGGATTTCAGGTCTTTTCTTCCGGGAGCGGATTTGGAGGGCAGGGACTGCCCGTCGTACCTGTGGGACCTGGTGGACAGGAGCTGATGTCGCTGGTTCGATCGTCTGTTTCCCCGGCTACTTGGCAGGCGCATGGTAAGGCGTGGGCTGAGTGGTGGGGGATGGTGAATGACAGGGACGTGGTCTCCCGGGATGACCTGCGGTTGGAGGTCACAATTGATTGGTTATTGCGCTTGCGGGCTACGCGAGTTTCGGCAGCGGTGGCGCAGCGGCGACTGGCGGGTGTCGCCTTTCATTTCAAGTTGCGCGGGTGGATAGATGTCACTAAGCAGTTCGTCATCCGTCAGGCCATGAGGGGCTGGAGAAAGGAGTTCGTCTCTCGGGAAAGCCGGAGACCGATCTCTTTTAACTTGCTGGGTAGGCTACTGTCTGGGCTCCCCGAAGTTTGCACGTCGCCTTTTGAGGTGGCATTGTTTTCTTGTAGTTTTAGCATAGCCTTCTTTGCGGCCCTGAGGTTGGGTGAATTAGTTGCCCCATCGGGTGGAAAGCCAGGTGGTCTTTCTTATCAGGACGTAGTGTTAGGTGGTGATTCTGTGAGGATTCGGGTCCGGCGGTCTAAGACGGACCAGTTTGGCAGGGGTGCCTGGATTCCGCTATATCCGGTGTCTGGGATTTCTTGCCCTGTTGGGTTAGTGGGCAGCTATAGTTCAGTTCGCCCGGAGTGCTGTAATTTCTTTGCGCATGCGGACGGTTCTCCCTTGACCAAATTCCAGTTTACCCGAGTTTTGAGGTCTTGTTTGGAGTTGGTTGGGGTGAATCCCAGGGAGTTCGGTACTCATTCATTCCGTATTGGGGCGGCTACGGAAGCCGCTAGGGCTGGTCTACCTGAATCGGAGGTTATGAGAATTGGCAGGTGGAAGTCTGCCTGTTTTGCTAGGTATATTAGACCGGACCTGCTGATATAAAATAAAAAAAGAAAAAAAAAAAAAGAAAAAAAAAAAGTGACATGATAGGGGGGAGTGTTATATTTTGTTTCTGTGCATTTTACTTGTCTGTGTTGGTCCATTTGATGGTTATTTACAGGTCTTGTGGTTTTTGTGTGGTGTTTGCTTGGTGCTAACTCTTTTTTCTTGCAGGTCCTGGGCGTCCGGCCGTTTGGATCGTGGGCCATTCATATGTTTTCTGGGCGGCGCAGAGAGCTGATTGCCGACCTGGGGGGAGGTCCCTCGGCTTCCGGGAGGTGGATGTGGCCTGGAGAGGAATCCGGGGTTTGCGATGGGCTCAGCTCCTGTCTCAAGTGGTCGAGATCGGTTCGCAGGCCAGTGGCCCGGTTATTTTAGTTCTACATGCTGGGGGGAACGATATGGGTTCTGTTCCCCTGGTGGAATTGTTGGCCCTCATCAGGTCCGATTTGGAGCGTTTTCCATCGTTTTTTCGTGAGGTGGTCCTGGTCTGGTCTGAGGTTGTTCCTCGGGTGGTATGGCAGGGTGGGGAGGCAGTCGAGAGGTGTAGAAGGACGATTAATGCCCGTATTTCCCGCTTCGTCAGGTCCCGGGGTGGTGTGGTTGTCAGACACAGACAGCTCGAGGGCGATAACCGCTCATTAATGAGGCCCGATGGGGTTCACCTGAATGAGATAGGTTTGGATATCTTCCTTTCAGGTATCCAAGATGGGGTGGAGCAGGCCATGTTTTTGTTGGGTGGTGGTCGGAGCCCCGTTTGAGGGCGGTGCTCCTCCTTGGCGGCTAGTTATTGCAGCGTAAAGGTGTTGGAGGAGAAATGGGCGAATCCGCCCGCTGGGAGACCAGCGGCTGGCGGAGAGCACGGTTCAAGGTTATAGTTGCCGTTTGAATAAAGCTGTGGCCGATTACCACCCAACAAAATAAAAGGTTAAAAGTTGAACGGTGTCAGTGTCGTTATTGAAGGGGTTAGTTGGGGTGGTATGCGGGGCTAGAGGAAGGTTTGGAGTTCCCCTTCCCATTCCTTATGGTGCCAACAGTCACCTGTTTGCTTACCTGTTTTTTTTTTTTGTTTTTTTTTTGTTTTTTTACCTTTATAGAACAAACCTCTCCTTCCCCATGGGTCAATGTGCAAAGCGCAAATCGCCCAAAGATGTGGCGAAGTGCGTTATGCACTTTGTCCCATGTGAAAGGAGACGTTTGCAGCAGCTGTGAGTGAATGGGCCCTAATAGCCCTGTGTGCCTATCCTGGTGAGATGTGATCCCTATGCTAGGTGTACCTGTGTGTGGTACTTTCGGAAACACTCCCCTAAGCATAGGGCAGGGTGGTCGGGACAGTCAGGACAGAAATAGCGGGTGTCACGCCTTATTCCACTCCTGCTACAGACACAACATTTTTTTCGGGGTGGCAGTCGGTTTGAGGTACCAGCAACGACACTGGGGAAGTGTCGCTCGTGTAGACGGCTAACTACACTGGTGGATGGGGCCACGGAACCTCCTGGATACAGGAGGTTCGCGATGATCTCTTCCTGAAATTTGAGGAAGGATCCAGTTCTCCCAGCCTTACTGTAGAGAACAAAACTATTGTACAGAGCCAATTGAATTAAATATACAGACACCTTCTTATACCAGCGTCTGGTGCGTCGGGAAACTAAATACGGAGCCAACATCTGGTCATTGAAGTCGACCCCTCCCATGTGGAGGTTATAGTCGTGGACTGAGAGGGGCTTTTCAATGACACGGGTTGCTCGCTCAATTTGTATTGTCGTGTCTGCGTGAATGGAGGAGAGCATGTAAACGTCACGCTTGTCTCTCCATTTCACCGCGAGCAGTTCTTCGTTACACAGTGCGGCCCTCTGCCCCCTTGCAAGACGGGTGCTAACGAGCCGTTGGGGGAAGCCCGCGCGACTAGTTCGCGCGGTACCACAGGCGCCAATCCGTTCTAGAAACAAATGCCTAAAGAGGGCCACACTTGTGTAGAAATTGTCCACATAAAGATGGTACCCCTTGCCGAATAAGAGTGACACCAAGTCCCAAACTGTCTTCCCACTGCTCCCCAGGTAGTCAGGGCAACCGACCAGCTCCAGGGTCTGATCTTTTCCCTCATAGACCCGAAATTTGTGGGTATAGCCTGTGGCCCTTTCACAGAGCTTATACAATTTGACCCCATACCGGGCGCGCTTGCTTGGGATGTATTGTTTGAAGCCAAGGAGCCCGGTAAAATGTATCAGGGACTCGTCTATGCAGATGTTTTGCTCAGGGGTATACAAATCTGCAAATTTCTGGTTGAAATGGTCTATGAGGGGCCGAATTTTGTGGAGCCGGTCAAAAGCAGGGTGGCCCCTGGGACGGGAGGCGGTGTTGTCGCTAAAGTGCAGGAAACGCAGGATGACCTCAAATCGTGTCCTGGACATAGCAGCAGAGAACATGGGCATGTGATGAATCGGGTTCGTGGACCAATATGACCGCAATTCATGCTTTTTTGTCAGGCCCATGTTGAGGAGGAGGCCCAGAAAAGTTTTAAATTCGGAAACTTGGACTGGTTTCCACCGGAAAGGCTGGGCATAAAAGCTTTCCGGGTTAGCGGTGATAAATTGTGTGGCATACCTGTTTGTCTCTGCCACGACTAAGTCTAAAAGCTCCGCAGTCAAGAACAGCTCAAAAAATCCCAGGGCCGAATCGATCTGAGCTGTCTCAACCCGAACTCCAGACTGGGCGGTGAAAGGGAAAACTACGGGTGCGGCTGAAGTTGGGGACTGCCAATCAGGGTTTGCCAGCACCTCTGGGATTCTAGGGGCTCTACGGGCACGTCTTTGCGGTGGCTGCGACGGGGTCACTACTGCACGTGCCACCGTACCAGCTTCAACTGCCCTTCTGGTGCTCGCTACTTCACCAGGTTGTACGGCAGTGCTGGTACTAGGTCCAGGAAGGGCTGGGCTGCTGGTGTATGCCTCACCACGTAATCCGACAGCACCAGCCCCACTCTGCTGCTCTTGAAGCGGATCCTGCGCAACCTGCGGTCTAGCGACACAGGGCCGGGTACGCCTGGTGCTATCAGGGACCTCAGCCTCCTCGTCCGAACTTTGGGTCAGAGAGCCACTGCTTTCTACAGGTTCGTATTCTGACCCGCTGGATTCATCAGATGAGGGTTCCCACTCCTCATCCGACTGGGTCAGAAGCCTGTAGGCCTCTTCAGAAGAATACCCCCTGTTAGACATGTGGGCAACTAAATTTCGGGGTATTCCCTGAGACTACCCAAGAAAAAAAAAGCAAGCCTGTCTTACAAATGGGAGGCTAGCGAAGTACCGGAGGCTGCTGCGGTTGATAAAAAATATAAAAAATGATTTTTTTATCGCCGCAGTGCGTGTAAAGTGAATGTGCAGCGATCAAAAAAAAAAATTTTTTTTTGTCACTGCGGTGGGGCGGGCGTGGGTGTACGCACGTGTGGGCGACCGATCAGGCCTGATCGGGCAAACACTGCGTTTTGGGTGGAGGGCGAACTAAAGTGACACTAGTACAATTATAGATCTGACCGTGATCAGTTTTGATCACTTCCAGATACTATAAAAGTACAAATGCTGATTAGCGATACGCTAATCAGCGAATAACGGACTGCGGTGCGGTGGGCTGGGCGCTAACCGATCCCTAAACTACCTAACCAAGGGGCCTAAACTATACTGAAACCTAACGGTCAATACCAGTGAAAAAAAAAAGTGACAGTTTGCACTGATCACTTTTTTCCTTTCACTAGTGATTGACAGGGGGGGATAAAAGGGGTGATCAAAGGGTTAATTGGGGTGATCTGGGGGCTAAGTGTGGTGTGGTGGGTACTCACAGTAATGATGTGCTCCTCTGCTCCTCTGCTGGAACCAACCGACCAAAAGAAGGAGCAGAGGAGCACAGCAGCCATATAACCCCATCATATTTACTAATATGTGGGGTTAAATGGCTGCTGATTGGTTTTTTTGAAAATCAGCAGCCTGCCAGCCAATGATCGTGGCCGGCAGGCTGCTGACGAAATACTCTGCAGTGAAATGCCGGCCCGCGATGCGCATGCGCGGGCCGGCTGTGACGTAATCTCGCGTCTCGCGAGAGGACGCGCCAATGCGTCCAGGAGGAACTAATCAACCACCTCCCGGACGCATCGGTGCATACAGCGGTCGGGAGGTGGTTAAAGGCTTAAGAAAACCTTCACAGGTGTTTTGTGCTAATTAGCTGATTAGAGTGTCACACCATGAGCCTATAATATTGAACTTTTTCAAAATATTCTAATTTTGTGAGATACCTACTTTTGGGGTTTCATTAGCTATAAGCAATAATCATCATTGTTAAAAGAAATAAACACTTGAATTAGATCACTCTTTGTGTAATGAATCTATATAATATATGAGTTTCACTTTTTAAATTACTGAAATTAATTAACTTCTTTTCGATTATATTCTAATTTATTTAAGATGCACCTTTATAGCACAATCAATGAAACATCACAGGATCCTGTAACAGACAGGTCCACAAGTCTCACTGTTCTTTCAGCAATGAATGCTGACCCGTGTGGCGCCCCACTGGTGTCTGTGACCCAATCTGAAGCTGTACAGTTAATAACTACCCTCAGTTTCCTATCACTGACCAAGTTGTTAACCCATTTACACATATTCTCATTTTATTTACCAGCCTCTTATGCTACAGTATCAAATGTAGCTTCCAGGATATCATCTGTAAGAAAACCTTCAAATATTTTGCTCAAAAAGGTACTTCCAGAGGGATTGTCCTTTCCATACATAAGACACAAGAGGGCTAAAAATCTCTCTCAGAACATCTGAACATAAAGGAATGATCTTCTCAAAGAGATGGTCTGTTGTTCAGGTTTATTCTAAAGTAGTTAGCACCATAGTTACGCAATAGGATCTTCTAGATCTCACATGGTTAAATGCATGGAGTATATTATCCTGTCACAGGCCTTTCATGTTAATTTGATGTGATTGCTCTTTCATAAATGTATTTCACTACTGGGCACTAACTTCTCAATGTCCAGGACCTGCACTTTAAGGGTTAAAAAGAATGTATAATTATTATTTAAGGAAAGTCTATTGAAAGGCTTAATGTGCAGATCAAAAATCTATTTATCATGTAATTAACTAGAAATAGTTGTGAGCGCTTAATTAGGACTGCAATAATGCAGAAGGCATGGGAGGGACTTTTGGGCACTGAACTAGCACTTAATAGCAAACTAATTAGATATCGATGTGTGCATCTAATTGAAGTTTGTGAGTATGTAACATATATGGCCATTGCTGATGTTTCCCAGAAGAGATAGAAAGACATAGGTAAATAAATAGATAGATAGATATGAGATAGATAGATAGATAGATAAAGACAAATAGAAGGTAAAACAATTACTTTAGTCCCTGTAGCTGTTGTATCGTGAGTCTTTGAAGTATAATAACGGCAGCTCCATTATAATAATGTTAATGCATCAAATCTATTCACTTAATTTTTTATTCAAATGGAAAGCGTAATGTGAGCATTTTTAAAATGGAGAAAAACATAAGATATTTCCACAATTAAACAGAGAATCCATCATGGAAACAGATTGTCCAGTGTAACAAGAAGAATTCTCTTTCAGGCCAATGCATTATTAGAGAGACCCCTTATCTTAATAGTAGAGAGTAATTATTCAGACAATTAACCAGCAGAAAAGCCGAGCTTAAAACCCCTGTGTTGAGCTTCTTGGACCATAGGTTTCTTCAGGGTTCTGTGGGATGTGTGTTTGCAGAGCAGTGTTGTTTTTCTTTTTACAAGAAAGCTTGTTAAATACCATTTATTTAGTATTGCTTACATTCAGGGAACTGCTTTCCCTTTAGCTACATTACTTGCAGTGCGTACTTTTTAGTTGTACAAGGATGTAGGGAGGCCATCTGGGGAATTTTTTCCTGTACTATGCCATGTTGGGTAGAAATTTGTGTTAGAGAATATTTGGTTTAGTGTTTGTAATGGTGGAGTGGATCCATGCAGCACAGCCGTGGGAGAGGTTAAAAGGACAGAGTGTGTAATTAAGCGAAGTGCCACTGCTCTGACTCGCCAGCGTTGGCGTCATGCAGGGGCAGTTACATATATACAGGGAGTGCAGAATTATTAGGCAAATGAGTATTTTGACCACATCTTCCTCTTTATGCATGTTGTCTTACTCCAAGCTGTATAGGCTCGAAAGCCTACTACCAATTAAGCATATTAGGTGATGTGCATCTCTGTAATGAGAAGGGGTGTGGTCTAATGACATCAACACCCTATATCAGGTGTGCATAATTATTAGGCAACTTCCTTTCCTTTGGCAAAATGGGTCAAAAGAAGGACTTGACAGGCTCAGAAAAGTCAAAAATAGTGAGATATCTTGCAGAGGGATGCAGCACTCTTAAAATTGCAAAGCTTCTGAAGCGTGATCATCGAACAATCAAGCGTTTCATTCAAAATAGTCAACAGGGTCGCAAGAAGCGTGTGGAAAAACCAAGGCGCAAAATAACTGCCCATGAACTGAGAAAAGTCAAGCGTGCAGCTGCCAAGATGCCACTTGCCACCAGTTTGGCCATATTTCAGAGCTGCAACATCACTGGAGTGCCCAAAAGCACAAGGTGTGCAATACTCAGAGACATGGCCAGGGTAAGAAAGGCTGAAAGACGACCACCACTGAACAAGACACACAAGCTGAAACATCAAGACTGGGCCAAGAAATATCTCAAGACTGATTTTTCAAAGGTTTTATGGACTGATGAAATGAGAATGACGCCAGCAAGGTGGAGGTGGAGTACTGGTTTGGGCTGGTATCATCAAAGATGAGCTTGTGGGGCCTTTTCGGGTTGAGGATGGAGTCAAGCTCAACTCCCAGTCCTACTGCCAGTTTCTGGAAGACACCTTCTTCAAGCAGTGGTACAGGAAGAAGTCTGCATCCTTCAAGAAAAACATGATTTTCATGCAGGACAATGCTCCATCACACGCGTCCAAGTACTCCACAGCGTGGCTGGCAAGAAAGGGTATAAAAGAAGAAAATCTAATGACATGGCCTCCTTGTTCACCTGATCTGAACCCCATTGAGAACCTGTGGTCCATCATCAAATGTGAGATTTACAAGGAAGGAAAACAGTACACCTCTCTGAACAGTGTCTGGGAGGCTGTGGTTGCTGCTGCACGCAATGTTGATGGTGAACAGATCAAAACACTGACAGAATCCATGGATGGCAGGCTTTTGAGTGTCCTTGCAAAGAAAGGTGGCTATATTGGTCACTGATTTGTTTTTGTTTTGTTTTTGAATGTCAGAAATGTATATTTGTGAATGTTGAGATGTTATATTGGTTTCACTGGTAAAAATAAATAATTGAAATGGGTATATATATTTTTTTTGTTAAGTTGCCTAATAATTATGTACAGTAATAGTCACCTGCACACACAGATATCCCCCTAAAATAGCTAAAACTAAAAACTACTTCCAAAAATATTCAGCTTTGATATTAATTAGTTTTTTGGGTTCATTGAGAACATGGTTGTTGTTCAATAATAAAATTAATCCTCAAAAATACAACTTGCCTAATAATTCTGCACTACCTGTATAGGTCCCTATTCCTGGAAAAAAATAGTTTGGTTTAGTCACTAGAATGAGAAGAACTTTCAGCCATCCCTCCTAACCACCATCTAGGTGCTTTACTTAGGGCCTTTACCTGCCTTGTGCATGTACAACCTGTGCAGTCTCACAGGGCACATCACCTGTCTATGCTGAAATAGGCACTGCTGACCCTAATGGCCTTGCACCCTATTCTTACTTCCTCAACCTAAATGCTGCTTCATTCTCTAACTAGTCTGGAAATGTTGTCTGGATAAAAGATAATTGTCTGCACTATATGGTATGCGGCCATCAGAAAGTATTGCAAGGCACTATTCAACCTAAGGCCCTGATTCCCCACATAAGCTTCTAGCCCCCATTTTACAAGGTATTCTATTTACCATTATTCTTATATGATGACCAGTAGGACATCTAGAAATTGCCCTAATGGCCTATTGGTATCCAATTAATACAAAGCATTTAATTACTATCATTTTGAATTAAATTCTTTATGTAATTTTAAAGCTCCACTGAATGGGCAGAACTTGGTCCTACTGAACGAAGCTTAGATCACCACAGGGTTCTATGCTAAGTAAAGTTAGGTTCAGCGACTTGGGCCTTCCTGCCATAATATGGATCCTCCCAAGACCATGATTCATTGATATTTGCATGGGACACTACAAGGCCCTACACTTTAAACCCTTGTTAAACCAATAGATATTAAGCTAATATCTGACCACTACGCTACTAGCTTATTTCCAACTCCTGACAACCTTGGCGGGTTCCCATGAATTATGTCTCAATTTATGACCAGCTTAGTGGACTGACCAGTAATGACAGAGTTCATTCATCTGACGTACTCTTATTGTGTGTCTGAAGCCCCCTTTATTCAGGGGAAGGAGTAATTATCTGGTTTGATGATCATACTCTCTTTAATACCAATGATTGGCTCTGTAGCGACGACGTTCAATGTTTTTGTATTCTTCATTAGCAACCAAAGAATAAACTTTCCATTTTTAGAACAGACATCATAGGGGGGGGGGATTTATCATTGTAGGTGTGTTTTAGGCTATATTTTTAGACTGGAGTTGACTCGCGCACCCGCGCCAAATTTATGCAGATGGTGCTTAGCTTGATGTGGTTTCGCCAATGTCAGTGAAAGTATACTAGGAGGGTTTCCTGCTGTGGAGATGCCTTTTTGTGATTTTTTTTTTAAGTTGCACATCATAAATGAGACATAAAAGTTTTTTTTATCTGTAATCCAGACCAACTTATCACTTCACTTTTGGAAGTGGCGATGCCCATCAAAGTCGCAAAATTTCCGCAAAAGTCCCAAAAATGCACAAAATGTTGCACATAACATCGCTTGCAACATTTTTATGCTACAAAAAAACTGGCATAGCAGGCTGCCATATAAGCACTTGACCCTGACACACACTAGGGTCAATTTCATAGGAAGCCAGTTTGCCTATTTTGTATATTTTTAGAATGTGGGAGGAAACACAATCTACAAACGCCATGCAGACGTCGCTGGTCAGAATGGAATTCTGAACCCCAGCACTGCAAGGCAACAGTGCTAACCATGTATTTTCTATACATGTATAACTGTACTTCTTAGGGCTTGCCCGATGTGACAGATTCCCTTTAAAGGAAATTTACTAATTGAAACAATATGGTGGCTTATTCTTTTATCAAATCCTGTAATAAACATACCTGCCCCAGCTCCAGCGGGGTGATCCTCAGCTTCGCCTGGGGTTGTCCCAGGAGAGAAACGCACTGCTGAGCCATGCCCCATGGTGACGCGACTGCATTCTTAGTAACAGGATGCAATGCTCTGCTTCTCCCTGCAGCAAGCACGTGCTGGTGGAGATTAGCAGTGGGCTCATTAGGTTTGCTGCTCTACTACTGTGTACTAGTGTTTCTGACTAATGGAGCACAGAGTCCATGGACCTATAAGGTCCTGATCCAGGGACTCAGCACTCTATTTAAATCCCTTCCTGGCCATATACTATTGCCAGTGATAGTCTTGTTTGGCTCACTAGCTAAGTTTCTTGTTCCCTGTTCCTGTATTTGCATTCCTCTTTGCTTCTGACCTCGGCTTGTCTGCTGACCACCCTCTGTTCTCATTTGGTACTGCATAACCAATCTGGTTCTGACCCATTTCCATACAACTCTGCTTTGGTGTTTGTATGTCTGTTGCTGTTTGTTCGTCTCTGCCCTTATTTAGAGTATTTACCATTGTCCAGTTGTGGTCCTGCCAAGTAGGGCTTATACTGCAAGTAGGTAGGGAAAGCTGATTTGGTTCTAGGTTAGTGCTCACTGTCCTTGTCTTTCCCTACCTACAGTCATTGCAAATCAGTTTTTATTTCTAATTGTGACAATTGCTGCTGATTCCAAGAGGATCTGCAGAAAAACATGCAAATTTTATATAAAAATTGTACAAAGACTGGCATGAGATCAGGCAAGGGAACAATGGATGCCCCATAGAAGGTAAGCATATAATTTTTTTTTAAATTTTTGTCGATCACCCACTTTTCTTGGATTGTTGTGTGGACTTACTATTAGGGTATGGTTGCATAGTCTGGTTTCTTGGTGCATTTTTGGAAGCCAAAACCGGGAATGAATAAAAAAAAAAGTGAAGTTGTACCTGCCCTTTACACTTTTTCTCCTATTATGATCACCTCCTGGTTTTGGCTTCCAAAACTGCATCAAGAAACCTGACCATGTCGCCAGACCCTCAAAGCAGTAGACAAGAACGTTAGCAACATTGGAAGTGCCCACTGTCTACAGTATTATTGCTCTAAATAGTCTCCAAAAATTCTATAAAGACTACTGCATTTGAGCAGTATATGAGATAATTTTAGCTTTTTTTTGTCTGACCTTCAGTTTATGTTGAAAGCTTTAGAGAAAAATGCTCTTTTACAATTCAAATTGCCTCAGTGTTATCAATGTTGCCTTGGAAAGTCAGCAGAATTTTGTACTATGAATTTTATATTTGTGCTTTGAATAGAAAAAAAAATAACTTTTGGGGTTTATTTGCCATTTAACTGACAGAAATATCCACGACTTGACTAGAAATGTGCAGTGTAGGCATTTTGTTTGAAGTTTGACTGACAAATTAAATAACTCACCACAGCCTTACTGTACCTTGAAATGCGTTAGCACAGTAACTTAATATTTCAAGATCTACATTTATTTTGAAACACATACTTCAGATGTATAAGGTCTTACTATAGTCGTGTATATATTATTGTACAGTGACATGGATATCCTGAATTATTTAATTCTCGAGGGCATAGGCCATTTTTTAGGTCTGCCACAATGGAGTGGGGGTGTACAGTGGGTCATGCACAGTGAATCATTGAATGCTGCTTCTTCTGCATGCACCTGATGCCACTGGACTCACCTCTGGACTTATTATTTTATAGGTTAATGTAAAAGTTTAATTACTACCTAATGCTGAAACAGACGTTTTTGACATGGTTCATGTTTAAAAAGGTAAGTCCCGGTTTCAGGATGGCATACTGGTGGTCTAGTAACACACCCCAAAAAAATATTTCTAACAGTAGATACTACCGGTAGCAATTAAAGGATGGAACTGAACATGTTCGCACATGTCAGCAAGGTGGACAGAGAAATAAGGAAAATAACAAACAGCAGATGGCACTATAGAGATACTTTTTCTTGAATAACTCAGTGGTTATATTGGATTTTTAATTACATACAATTACAAAAGTATCCAGGTTCCGGTTTCATAAATGTAGAATATCTTTTGTGGGACAAACCCTTTAAGCAGGCAATGTTAGTTAACAAGACAGGTAAAATGTAACAACTAACATGGTAAAGAATAGGGTTGAGCGAACCTGAACTGTAAAGTTCGGGTTCATACCGAACTTTAGGATTTTTGGACCCCAGACCCGAACCCGAACATTTTTGTGAAAGTTTGGGTTCGGGTTCGATGTTCGGCGCTTTCTTGGCGCTTTTTTAAAGGCTGCAGAGCAACCAATCAACAAGCGTTTAACTCTCTGACCTTAAAAGCCATCACAGCCATGTCTACTAATGGCATGGCTGTGATTGGCCAGTGCAGCATGTGACCCAGCCTCTATATAAGCTTGAGTCACGTAGCGCTGCACTTCACTCTGCTGTTACTAGTGTAGGGAGAGGATGTTGCTTGTGATTTCATGGAGAGAATAGGAGAGAATCTTTGTTCAGAACTTGAATCTAACTCAGCGATCTACATACATTTAGTTGTGTGGGTGCAGGGCACATCCTTTTTACCCTGCCCTGAGCCCAGTGACCGAAAAAAATTACTTTTATCCGTCTGTTAGTTAGGTTGGCGGCGGGGGCAGCCATTTTATGGAAGCTCGGTGCACCAGCACTGCATCTGAGCTTTTGTGACATTGAAATCCAAGCTTGAAAAACTGCACTAATAATCTGGTTTTAAAAAATCACCCTTTTTTTGGCAAAATACAACATCTAGTGCATTTGCAGGATTAGTCAGTGTGCAATTTAAGCTAGAAATACAGCCATAATTTTCTGGGTTTTTAAAAACACCCTTTTTTCTGCCAAAATCCACTATTTTACAGATCTGCAAGTGTGAAATTCAAGTTTAATATACCGTATTTTTCGCCCCATAAGACGCACTTTTTCTTCCCCCAAAATGGGGGAGAAATGCCCCTGCCACTTATGGGGCGAATGCTGCCAGTTTTACATCGCTGGCAGTGATGTATGAGCAGAGCGGGGACTCGGGGAGGGACTGGGAGGAGAAGCTGGGGGCCGGCAATAGCGGCGGGGCGGTGCAGTCAGTGTAGTATAGCACTGCCCCGCCGCTCCGGTATACTACTTACATCCTAATCGCTTCTGTAGAATTCAGGCCGGGCGGGCGGCAGCGTAACTCGTGTCACGTGCCTGCGCCGCCTACTTTATGAATGAAGTAGGCGGCGCAGGCAAGTGAATGGCACTGTTATGGGCTGGGGGGGTCTGTGCATGGCACTGTTATGGGCTGGGGGGGTCTGTGCATGGCACATACGGTATATAACAGTGCCACCCACAGATCCCCCCCGCCCATAACAGTGCCATCCACAGATCCCCCTGTAACAGTGCCATCCACAGATCCCCCTGTAACAGTGCCATCCACAGATCCCCCCTGTACCAGTGTCAGCCACAGATCCCCCCCTGTAACAGTGCAAGCCACAGATCCCCCCCATAACAGTGTCAGTCATCCACAGATCCCCCCATAACAGTGTCCATCATCCACAGATCCCCCCATAACAGTGTCCGTCATCCACAGATCCCCCCATAACAGTGTCCGTCATCCACAGATCCCCCCATAACAGTGTCCGTCATCCACAGATCCCCCCATAACAGTGTCCGTCATCCACAGATCCCCCCTATAACAGTGTCCGTCATCCACAGATCCCCCCATAACAGTGTCCGTCATCCACAGATCCCCCCATAACAGTGTCCGTCATCCACAGATCCCCCCATAACAGTGTCCGTCATCCACAGATCCCCCCATAACAGTGTCCGTCATCCACAGATCCCCAGTAATAGTGCCATCCACAGACCACCATTAGTTCCAAACCCACCAAACACACAGCACACCTTTTGGTTAAAAATATTTTTTTTCTTATTTTCCTCCCCAAAAACCTAGGTGCGTCTTATGGGCCGGTGCGTCTTATAGGGCAAAAAATACGGTATACAGCTTTCATATTCTGTTACTAAAAAAACACACTTTTTTTGGGCAATATACAACATCTGGATTAGTCAGTGTGCAATTTAAGCTAGAAATACAGACATAATTTTCTGGGTTTTTAAAAACACCCTTTTTTGCCAAAATCCACTATTTTACAGCAATTGCAGCATCAGCACGTGTGAAATTCAAGGGTTATATGCAGCTTTTATATTCAGTTAGTAAAAAAAAACATTTTTTTTTCGCAATAGCCAACATCTGGATTAGTCAGTGTGCAATTTAAGCTAGAAATACAGCCATAATTTTCAGGATTTTTAAAAACACACTTTTTTGCCCTTGCTACATCAGCACATGTGAAACTCAAGGGTTATATACTGCTGTCATATTCAGTTATTAAACAAACACCCGTTTGGGGAAAAAAAAGTTTATTTTGCAGCCTTTGCTGCATATGTCATTGTGAGATACCGCCTTTACATATTGTCTTTCTATTCAGTTATTTGAAATACAGCCATTTTGGGCACAAATCTTTAACTGCGGCATAGTCTGGATAATGGTGTGTGAGAAACAGCCTTTACATAGTCTGGTTCTTTTCAGTTATTTGAAATACAGCCATTTTGGGCACAAATCTTTAATTGCGGCCTAGTGTGGGTCAGGGCGTGTGAGATACACCCTTTATATAATGTGGTTATATTTTTCTATTAATAAAACACCCTTTTTTGTGCAAAATACAAAATTTTTATGGCCTTGCAGCATCAGCACGTTTGAAATTCAAGGGTTATATACTGCTGTCATATTCAGTTATTAAACAAACACCCGTTTGGGGGAAAAAAAAAGTTTATTTTGAAGCCTTTGCTGCATATGTCATTGTGAGATACAGCCTTTACATAGTATGTTTAATAATTAAATAGAACCAAACACCCATTTTGGGCACAAATCTTTTTTTTTTTTTTTTTTTTAATTTTATTGGGAAAACTACAAAACATTTACAATAAAAAATTTATTACAGTCTCTCAATTCTTAGTAACCCAAGTGATTATATGTGCGTATATTCCACTCATCTTTTCAAAATATTTAGAAAACCCTCCCGTCCCTCCCTCCCAGTTTGTGGTGCGTCAAAGTAGGACCCTTATATATAAAACAACTTGATCTCAGCTAACCAGACCTCCAACCACCCCATATCCTGGTCCATTGATATTCATTTTCCCTCCGTCTGTATAAAATTTTTTCGTAGTTCATTACCTTATCAATTAAATTTATCCATGTGTTTTTGTTTGGAGTGGATCGGGCAAACCAGGTGCGGCTGATCAAAACTCTAGCCAACATCAATACTCTACTCAAGAGAATCTTTTGATACTTATGATTTTTTAATTTGGAGAGATCATTGAGAATAAATACTTGTGGTTCAAAAGGAATTCGAATTTTTAGTTTACACATAATATAGTTATTGATACCGTTCCAGTAGTTTATAAGTTCTGGACAGGTCCATATCATATGGAGAAAGTCTGCTCCTACAGTATCACATTTGGGACAGTTGGACGTGTCTCTTAACCCACATTTGTTCATCCACAATGGAGTAATATATAATCTGTGGCAGATATAAAATTGTATCAGGACATGGTTAAAGTTCTGGGATAGTGAAGATAGATTCCCAAAAATATTATCCCACCCTTCTATTTGTACATTCGGACAGTCCACCTCCCACGCTTTTTGTCCTGGAGAGTGTATGTCACTAAACCGTGCTTTAAGTAATAACTTATATATATTTGAAATTTTTATTCTGGAATGTGTACCTTCTACCCAATCATTCAGAAAGGATACATTATCTATATCCAACAGCCGCTTATCATCCAAGCTGGATAACACAGAACGCAATTGGAAATACCTAAACCATGAAAGATTTTTTAAATTTTGTATCATTTCTATATAGGATTTAATTTCTCTATCTTTAACTACCTGTGAGATATATAAAATTTTATTCTTCTGCCAAAATGTGTCAGCTGCAATTTCATCCAGCCTTTGTAAATACAAATTATGCCAAAGAGGCGTAAATGTAAGTGAACCCTTAACTTTCAACCATGTCCTAGTTGTAGCCCACACCTTAAGGAGTAGTTTTATAGTCTCTCTGTAGCCTTGCTCATAGCTCTTCAATAGGCCAGATTCCAACAAGGAAAAAATATTATTGTGGGCATGACTATTTACCAACTTCCCCAGTAGTGCGCTATGCTCTGATTCATAGCACCTCAATAGCTGGGCTGCAATAAAGTATCCCTTAAAGTAGGGGAGATTTAAACCCCCGCACTCCACTGATCTATACAAATACTCCAACTTAATTCGAACTCGCTTTCTTCCCCATATTAAATCATTAATTAGTCTCTCTATAAGTTTAAAATGTTTGTCTTGTATCCAAATAGGTGTATTCCTGAGCACATAGAGCAATTGTGGTAATATCACCATTTTGACTAGTGAAACTCGATCAGCTCTAGATAGGGGAAGTTTCAGCCAAATTCCTATTTTAGCTCTGATCTTTACTATTATGGGGATCAAATTAAGTTCTACAAAATTTTCGACCCGAGGCGATATCGTCAAACCCAAATATTGAAAAGTATCAACAATATCCAACTGTGTAACAGGAATCTCTTTCTGTGGTAGGGGGTCTATTGGAAGCAGACTAGTCTTGGTCCAGTTTATAAGAAGACCAGAAACCTCACCAAATAATTTAACCATTTGAATAATCCTAGGGAGAGTGGTTTCATATTGTCTTTCTATTCAGTTATTTGAAATACAGCCATTTTGGGCACAAATCTTTAATTGCGGCTTAGTGTGGATCAGGGCATGTGAGATACACCCTTTTATACACTGGGGTTATATTCTTCTATTAATAAAACACCCTTTTTTGGGCAAAATACACAATTTTTCTAGCCTTGCACCATCAACACGTGTGAAATTCAAAGCTTATACTGCTGTCATATTCAGTTATTAAACAAACACCCGTTTGGGGAAAAAAAGTTTATTTTGCAGCCTTTGCTGCATATGTCATTGTGAGATACCGCCTTTACATACTGTCTTTCTATTCAGTTATTTTAAATACAGCCATTTTTGGCACAAATCTTTAATTGCGGACTAGTCTGCATCTGTAAGTGTGAGATACACCCTTTAGATAATGTGATTATATTTTTCTATTAATAAAACACCCTTTTTAGGCAAAAAACACAATTTTACAGCTCTTGCAGCATCAGCACGTGTCATATTCAGTTATTAAACCAAAACCCGTTTTGGCCAAAAAGTTAATTTTGCAGCCTTTGCTGCATATGTCATTGTGAGATACACACTTTAGATACTGTGGTTCTATTCAGGTATTTTAAATACAGTCATTTTGGGCAAACTAATTTATTGAGGCCTAGTCTGGATCAGGGCATGTGAGATACACCCTTTACATACTGTGGTTCTTTCAGTTATTAAACAAACACCTATTTTAGGCAGAAATCTTTAATTGCGGCCTAGTCTGGATCAGGGCGTGTGAGATACACCCTGTACATACTGTCGTTCTATTCTGCTATTAATTAAACACCCATTTAGGGCAAGATCCTAAATTTGAGAAATATGAGGAGAGCATCAAATAATAGACGTGGCCCAGGTCGTGGTGCTGCTGGTGGAGCTCCTGTTGCAGGGAGAGGACGTGGTCGATCTGTGCCAGCTACACGCACAAGTGAAACCCCTTCCTAAGGTGCGAGTAGGCGACAGAACCTGCAGCGGTATTTGGTCGGGCCTAATGCGGCTCTACGAATGGTGAGGCCTGAACAAGTACAGGCGATAGTAGATTGGGTTGCTGACAGTGCCTCCAGTTCCTTCACATTGTCTCCCAACCAGTCTCCTGCTGAAAGATCACAGTTGGCACCTGCAGCCCATGTCCATCAGTTTTTCACCTCACCCCCTTGCAAATCAGTCAAGCAGTCTGAGCCCCAAGTCATGCAGCAGTCTCTTCTGCTTTTTGATGACTCTGTTAGCAGGGTTTCCCAGGGACATCCACCTATCCCTGCCCCAGAAGTGGAAGAGATCACGATGCCCCGATGCCCAACCACTTATCTCTCAAGATGAGTACATGGGAGGACCATCACAGCATGTATTGGATGATGATAAAACACAGGTGCCAACTGCTGGGCTTTCAAAAGTGTGCAGACCGACAAGGAGGGCAGGGGTGAAGACTGGGTGGAAGATGATGTGGAGAACGATGATGTCCTCGACCCCACATGGAATCAAGGTCATGCGAGTAACCTATGTAATTCGGAGGAAGAGGCGGTGTTCGCACAGCAAAGCCAGCTCCAATGAGTTCCCTGGCGTGGCAATTTTTCAGACAATGTGATGACGACAAGAAAAAAGTGGTTTGCACGCTGTGCAATCAGAGCCTGAAGCGAGGCATAAACGTTCTCAACCTGAGCACAACCTGCATGACCAGGCATTTAAGTGCTAAGCACGAGCTGCAGTGCTGTAGACACCTCAAAAACCAAGAAAGGTCTCGGCCTCTTCATCCACCTCTGGAGTGACAGTGCCACCCCGAAAACAGAGGATCTGGCAGCAACACCACCACCTGGGTCACCAAGCATCTCCACAATGTCCCACGGAAGCGTTCAGCTCTCCAACTCCCAAACACTGGAGAGGAAGAGGAAGTACCCCCTATCCACCCGCGATCCCTAGGCCTGAATGCCAACATTTAAAAATTACTGGCCTTTGAAATGCTGTCATTCTGTCTGGTGGAGACGGATAGTTTTAAAGGCCTTATGGTGGTGGCTGTCTCACAGTACGTCGTGCCAAGCCGTCACTACTTTTCCAGGTGAGCCATCCCTTCCCTGCACAACCAAGTAGGGGACAAAATCAGGTGTGCACTACGCAACCCCATCTGTGGCAAGGTGCACCTGACTACGGATACGTGGACCAGTAAGCACGTTTATATCTCCATAACAGCACACTGGGTAAATGCAGTGGTGGCTAGGCCTGAGGCGGATAGCAGTTTGGCGCATGTCCTTCCACCACTGAGGAATGCAGGGAGCTTCATTTTGCCTCCTGTTGTTTCCTACTCCGCTTCCTCATCCTCTACCGGCTCCTCATCCGGTCAGCGTAACACCTTCACCACCAACTTCAGCACAGCCAGGGGTAAACGAAAGCAGGCAGTTTTAAAACTTATCTGTTTGGGGGACAAATTCCACAACACGCAGGAGCTGTGGACGGGCCTTGAACAACAGACCGATAAGTGGTTGGTGCCAGTTAGCCTTAAGCCCGGCCTGGTGGTGTGCGATAATGGGCGAAATCTCGTAGCAACTCTTGGACTAGCCGGTTTGACGCACATCCCTTGCCTGGCGCATGTGCTGAATTTGGTGGTGCAGAGATGCCTTAAAAATTACCCCGAGATGTCAGAGCTGCTGCATAAAGGCCGTCTGCGTGCTTTCGGCATTCTCACTCTGCTGCTGCTTGCCTGTCAGCGCTTCAGTGTAACTTCGGTCTTCCCGCTCACCGCCTCATATGCGATGTGCCCACAGGGTGGAACTCCACCTTGCGCATGCTGGCCAGACTGTGCGAGCAGCAGCAGGCCATAGTGGAGTTTCAGCTGCAGCACACACAGGTTAGTCGCTCTGCGGAACAGCACCACTTCACGACCAATGACTGAGCCTCCATGCGAGACCTGTGTTCCCTGTTGCGCTATTTCGAATACTCCACCAACATGGCCAGTGCCAATAACACCGTTCTCATTGTTACTATCTCACTTCTATGCCTCCTTGAAAAAACGCTGCTGGCGATGACGGAAGAGGATGTGGCACAGGTGGAGGAGGAAGAGGGATAATTTTATAGGGTTTCCGGCCAGTCATTCACAAGTGTCTCCGAGGGTGGGTTCCTGCACCCACAAATGCCAGGTACACTATTGTCCAGCCAGGGCACAGTTCTGGAGGATGAGGAGGAGGAACCATGTTCACAGCAGGTTGGCACCCAGACCAGCTCATGGCCATCACTAGTGCGTGGCTGGGGGGATACAGAGGACACAGACGATACACCTCCCACAGAGGACAGCTTTTCTTTGCCTATGGGCAGCCTGGCACACATGAGCGATTACATGCTGCAGTGTCTCCGCAACGACCAGCGGGTTGCCCACATTTTAACTTGTGCTGTTTACTGGGTGGCCACGCTGCTAAATCCCCATTACAAGGACAACGTAACGTCCTTAATTCCCTCACTGGAGCATGATCGGAAGATGCGCGAGTACAAGCGCACGCTGGTAGATGCGCTGCTGGTGGCATTCCCACCTGACAGCGGGGGCACAGTGGAAGCACAAGTTACGGGCAGATTATGAGGAAGAGGTCGCCAACACAGCTTGGGCACCGCCAGCACCTCAGAAGGCAGGTTTAGCATGGCCGAAATGTGGAAAAGTGTCACGACCATGGTTATGGTCGTGACTCTTTGTCTGCATGCGGTTGTCAGCGGTTTCTTCTGTGTTGTCAACACGTGTGGTTGCCGTGTGGCAACATATAGTTTGGCGGTGTAGCAGCTGGAGCTGGTTGCTGGGCTGCTCACTGTGTATGCATGCGATTGCCTATGGCAACGTGTGTTTATATGTGTGCACTTTCCTTGTCTGGTGTGCATAGGGTTTATTGTGTGTGTATTCCCCTTTAAGTTGCTGTCTTCCCTTCCCTGGTGTTGGAAGGGTTAACTTCCTTTCTAGTGTGTGAGCACTGGGTGTGTCTGTGTGTGGGTGTGGCTACATGGGCTATTTAGCCTTTGCTGTGATCAGTAGTCTGAGGGGTACTTTAGCCATTGCTAGCTGGAGTCATCCTCCTGTGATATATCATCTTCCAGTGGGGGCCACCCTTGTGGTCATAAGTTATGTTACATGGTGTTATGAAGGTGTGTGTTTGGTCTCCTTGTTATTGCAGCTTATGGTCCTGGGTTCCTGTGTGATGTGTGCTGTGTGCTGTGTCCTCCATATCTTGTGGACAGCAGCGCTTCTGCATGGGTTCCAGGTTTTGTGTCTGTGGCAGGCAGTTGTTACTTGTTGCATTTACCTGCCATTGCCATAAGCTGTTCATGTTTCACTTTTTATGTAGCTTGGCCAGTGAGACTCCTGTTCCTACGTGTCTAGGAGGAATAGGTCGTCTTACCCTACTCCTAGTCCAGGGCCACCCTGAGGGCTAGTAGGAATATTAGGTTCCGGAGTATGAGCCCTCCTACCATCAGGGTTTGCTCATACGGCAAGGAGACAGGGTCAGAATTAGGGATGTGATAGGAGGTGACCTGCTCCCTGATTCCTGTCCTGGCCTTGCACCGACCATCATCTTCTGGCATCGCACGGCTGAGGGTTTTCCCCATCCTCAGCCGTGACAAAAAGCTTTGTCAGCACGCCACAACAACCAGCACCACCAGCTGATATGGAACGTCTTAGCAGGAGGCAGCATTTCACCAACATGGTGGAGCAGTATGTGTGCACACTCCTACACGTACTGAATGATGGGTCTGCCCCCTTCAACTTCTGGGTCTCCAAATTGGGCACATGGCCTGAGCTTGCCCTTTGCGCCTTGAAGGTGCTGGCCTGCCCTGCGGCCAGTGTATTATCTGAACGTGTGTTTAGAACAGCAGGGGGCGTTATCACAGACAAGCACAGCCGCCTGTCCAAATGTGGACAAGCTCACGTTCATTAAAATGAACCAGGCATGGATCCCTCAGGACTTGTCCGTACCATGTATACCGGCCTTAACCAGCCATTGTTATACTGCAGCGCAATTGCTCATTCTTGAATTTTTGATATTTCACACTCTTTTGGAGTGTACCCTAATTTAAAAAATAAAAATAAATTAAAACCAAAAGACAGTGTTGGCTACCTCGTCCTCCTCCACCGCCACTTCCACCTACACTGCTACGTCCACCACTTCCTCAAACTCCTACTCCATATGGAACTCCACCTCATAAATCAAATTTTTTTTTTATTTGTGCAAAATTTCTTTTATTTTATGTCATTTCACTACTTTGTCAGTTACATTTTCGGGGGAAATTCACCAATTTTTGGATGTGATGCACCACTGCTATACCTAGTAGACAGGTAAAAAAAAAAGGTCAGTTACATTTTCGGGGGAAATTCACCAATTTTTGGGTGTGATGTACCACTGCTGTACCTAGTAGACAGGTTAAAAAAAAAATCATTGTCAGTTACATTTTCAGGTGAAATTCACCAATTTATGGGTGTAATATACCCCTCCTCTACCTAGTTGACAGCTTAATAAATTTCAAAAATTTTCTTTTACATTTTTCGGGTGACAATAAACAATTTTTTTCTGTCATAGACCCCTGCTCTACCAAGTAGACAGGTTAATACATTTCTGTAATTTTTCTGTTACATTCTTGGGTTGACATTTTACAATTTTGCACGTGAATAAACCCCTGCTCTGCATAGGTAAAATTCTTCTTAAATTGATGCACGCCACCTCCTTTCATTTAATGCTTAAACTTTAACAAGTTGTACCACCTTTGCGCTTCAATAATTTGTCCCACAATTGCGCTTCAATAATTTGTCCCACATTAGCGCCTCAATATCTTTTCCCATATTTCCGCTCTATCCCAAAAAAATGTAATACATTTATCTCCCTTGGATGTGGTCTCTCTTTCTCACACTCCCTCGCCGGCGTGGAACCCTGATTTGCCGATAACCGTGATCAACATGGTAGGCTCAGAAAAGAGCATCGAAAGTTGATAGAGAAGATATCCAAATTGATGGTGGATGTCACTGGGGCACCTCTGCATAGGTGACAGGAACATAAATTAAAAAAAAATTGTCTGTTACATTGTCAGGTGAGATTTTTCAAATTTTGCCGGATAGAAACCCCTGCTCTGCATAGTTGACAGGGAATACAATTTAAGAAATTATTCATTAATTGATGCGCGCCACATCCTTTCATTCAATGCTTAAGCTTTAAAAAGTTGTCCCTCATTTACACTTTAATACTTTGTCCCATATTTCCACTCTATCATTTTTAATTTGAAACAATTAACCTCCCTTGGATGTGGTCTCTCTTTCTCATGCTCCCTCTCCCCCGTGGAACGCTGATTCGCCGATAACTGTCATCAACATGATAGGCTCAGAAAAGACAATCAAAAGTTGATAGAGAAGATATCCAAATGGATGGTGGGGCGTCACAGGGACGTGCCATCAGGCAGAAGTTATCTAGAGTCAACAAAGCGGCAGCAGGGCCTCTCCTGGCTAAAGTTTACAAATCAAAAATACCACAGTGACATTCCCTATAATTTTTTATTAATCATTCCAATAACAGGGCATCTTAAGAGTCTTGTATTGTTATTTATCGTCACTAACTCCCCGAGTCGGGAGTGAGTAATTGCCGCGCGCCCCCTCCTTAACTTGGAAGCTTATGCTTCAATACTTTGTCCCACATTTCCGCTCGATTACATTTAGTTTCATCCATTGACCTCCCTTGCATGTGGTATCCTTTTCTAAGGCTCCCTCTCCGGCCTGGAACTCTGATTCCCCGCCACCCATGATCACCATGGTAGACGCATAAAAGAACATTGAAAGTTGATAGAGCAGATTTTAAATTGGATCGTGAACATCACGGGGACGTGTGATATGCCTACACGAACTGACTGACAGGGGTCAGCCCCTGCAACTTCTAGGTTTCCAAATTAGGCACATGGCCTGAGCTTGCCCTTTACCCCTTTGGAGCTGCTGGCCTGCCCTGCAGCCAGTGTATTGTCTGAACGTGTGTTTAGCACGACTGGAGGGAGTTATCACAGGTTATATTTCCCAATGTTTTAAGGGGTACCCTAATTTAAAAAAATAAAAATTAATTTAAAACCAAAAAGCAGTGTAGGCTACCTCCTCCTCCTCCACCGCCACTTCCACATACACCTCCACATCCACCGCCTCCTTAACCTCTTACTCCATATGGACCTCGTCCTCCTAGATCAAGATTATTATTTTCCTATCCACTTTTGTTTGCAGAGCACTTATCATGCTCTTAACCACATTTTGCTGGTATTTGCAGCCCTCAAGCCCTTTCCATTACATTTTTACAGCCATTTTAGTGGTTCGGGGTCAAGTTTAGGGGTTCGGGGTCAAGTTCGGGTCCCGAACTCGAACTTTTTTGTGAAGTTCTGCTGATCCAGTCGAACCCGAACATCCAGGTGTCCACTCAACTCTAGTAAAGAACAATATCATTAATAAGCTGAAATATTAAGTGGCCTGTTGCCTCTTCCTGTAAGATGAGCGGAAACTAATGTCACGTGGACAATGTTATATTCAGCCAATCAAGCATGGGGAAAAAAGCTGGTATTTCCTGTTCTATTTCCAGACAAGTCACATGCAAGCAGATAACTAATGTAGTATTTGTTTTACTTTTTTATGGTCATTTAGTTTCTTGACTTTGTTCTTTTCTTCATTCTCTGTTATAATTTTACACTCAGTCTCAATTTATTTTGTCAATTGTATCTGTCTGCTTTACTCTCCATAACACACAACTGGAAGAGGGTCTTGTAGAGAGGATTTGCAGGCAATATAAAATATATATAATTGACATAAAGCTTATATGGAGCATCAGTTTCACATTCTTAACCATCGCCTCACACATATTCCATATCAACGTGATTGTGCTGGTGAGCAGTAACAAGGGACTCAGGACCTTAGTACCAGTGATTTAGAAAAGGCCTATGACTAGGGATGAGCGAACTCGAACTGTATAGTTCGGGTTCGTACCGAATTTTGGGGTGTCCGTGACACGGACCCGAACCCGGACATTTTCGTAAAAGTCCGGGTTCGGGTTCGGTGTTCGTCGCTTTCTTGGCGCTTTTGTGACGCTTTCTTGGCGCTTTTTGAAAGGCTGCAAAGCAGCCAATCAACAAGCGTCATACTACTTGCCCCAAGAGGCCATCACAGCCATGCCTACTATTGGCATGGCTGTGATTGGCCAGAGCACCATGTGACCCAGCCTCTATTTAAGCTGGAGTCACATAGCGCCGCCCGTCACTCTGCTCTGATTAGCGTAGGGAGAGGTTGCGGCTGCGACAGTAGGGCGAGATTAGGCAGATTAACTCCTCCAAAGGACTTGATTAACTGATCGATCTGCAGCTGTGGATCATTGAGCTGCTGATCCTCAATTGCTCACTGTTTTTAGGCTGCACAGACCGTTTGTCAGTCTCATTTTTCTGGGGTGATCGGCGGCCATTTTGTGTCTTGTGGTGCGCCAGCACAAGCTGCGACCAAGTGCATTTAACCCTCAATGGTGTGGTTGTTTTTTGGCTAAAGCCTACATCAGGGTGAAGCTGTCACACCAAGTGCATTTAACCAGCAATAGTCTGTTCATTTTTTGGCCATATACAAAATCAGGGGCAAGCTGCGCCTGTCACCAAGTGCATTTAACCCTCAATGGTGTGGTTGTTTTTTGGCTAAAGCCTACATCAGGGTGAAGCTGTGACACCAAGTGCATTTAACCAGCAATAGTCTGTTCATTTTTTGGCCATATACAAAATCAGGGGCAAGCTGCGCCTGTCACCAAGTGCATTTAACCCTCAATGGTGTGGTTGTTTTTTGGCTAAAGCCTACATCAGGGTGAAGCTGTCACACCAAGTGCATTTAACCAGCAATAGTCTGTTCATTTTTTGGCCATATACAAAATCAGGGGCAAGCTGCGCCTGTCACCAAGTGCATTTAACCCTCAATGGTGTGGTTGTTTTTTGGCTAAAGCCTACATCAGGGTGAAGCTGTCACACCAAGTGCATTTAACCAGCAATAGTCTGTTTATTTTTTGGCCATATCCCAGTCTAATTCTGTCACTAAATCCATACCGGTCACCCAGCGCCTAAATACTAGGCCTCAAATTTATATCCAGCTAAATCTGTCCCTAGTGCTGTAGCTGGGCGAGTTATTTAGTGTCCGTTCAAGCACATTTCTTGTTCTGGGTTGAAATACAATTCCCAATTTAGCAATTTCATAATTTAGTGGTTCCTGCTATATCAGAGCTATTTGAAATCTATCCCAAAAAGGGTATATAATATTGATGGTGCACATTGGGTCATTCAGAATAACTTCACACACACGCTTCTGTGCATTTCCAAGTCTAATTCTGTCACTAAATCCATACCGGTGACCCAGCGCCTAAATACTAGGCCTCAAATTTAAATCCCTCTAAATCTCTCGTTACCCACCGCTGTACTGTTGTTGCTGGGCAAGATATTTAGTGTCCGTCAAAGCACATTTTTTGTTCTGGGTTGAAGTACAATTCCCAATTTAGCAATTTCATAATTTAGTGGTTTCTGCTATATCAGAGCTATTTGAAATCTATCCCTAAAAGGGTATATAATATTGAAGGTGCACATAGGGTCATTCAGAATAACTTCACACACACGCTTCTGTGCATTTCCAAGTCTAATTCTGTCACTAAATCCATACCGGTGACCCAGCGCCTAAATACTAGGCCTCAAATTTAAATCCCTCTAAATCTCTCGTTACCCACCGCTGTACTGTTGTTGCTGGGCAAGATATTTAGTGTCCGTCAAAGCACATTTTTTGTTCTGGGTTGAAGTACAATTCCCAATTTAGCAATTTCATAATTTAGTGGTTTCTGCTATATCAGAGCTATTTGAAATCTATCCCTAAAAGGGTATATAATATTGAAGGTGCACATAGGGTCATTCAGAATAACTTCACACACACGCTTCTGTGCATTTCCAAGTCTAATTCTGTCACTAAATCCATACCGGTGACCCAGCGCCTAAATACTAGGCCTCAAATTTAAATCCCTCTAAATCTCTCGTTACCCACCGCTGTACTGTTGTTGCTGGGCAAGATATTTAGTGTCCGTCAAAGCACATTTTTTGTTCTGGGTTGAAGTACAATTCCCAATTTAGCAATTTCATAATTTAGTGGTTTCTGCTATATCAGAGCTATTTGAAATCTATCCCTAAAAGGGTATATAATATTGAAGGTGCACATAGGGTCATTCAGAATAACTTCACACACACGCTTCTGTGCATTTCCAAGTCTAATTCTGTCACTAAATCCATACCGGTGACCCAGCGCCTAAATACTAGGCCTCAAATTTATATCCCGCTAAATCTCTCGTTACCGCTGTACTGTTGTTGCTGGGCAAGATATTTAGTGTCCGTCAAAGCACATTTTTTGTTCTGGGTTGAAGTACAATTCCCAATTTAGCAATTTCATAATTTAGTGGTTCCTGCTATATCAGAGCTATTTGAAATCTATCCCAAAAAGGGTATATAATATTGAAGGTGCACATTGGGTCATTCAGAATAACTTCACACACACCCGCTACTGTGTATTTCCAAGTCTAATTCTGTCACTAAACCCATACCTGTCACCCAGCGCCTAAATACTAGGCCTCAAATTTAAATCCCTCTAAATCTCTCGTTACCCACCGCTGTCCTGTTGTAGCTGGGAAAGTTATTTAGTGCCCGTCAAAGCACATTTTTTGTTCTGGGTTGAAGTACAATTCCCAATTTAGCAATTTCATAATTTAGTGGTTCCTGCTATATCAGAGCTATTTGAAATCTATCCCAAAAAGGGTATATAATATTCAAGGTGCACATTGGGTCATTCAGAATAACTTCACACACACGCTTCTGTGCATTTCCAAGTCTAAGTCTGTCACTAAATCCATACCGGTCACCCAGCGCCTAAATACTAGGCCTCAAATTTATATCCCGCTGAATTTGAATACAATACATTGGGCCAAATAATATATTTGTTGTTGTGGTGAACCATAACAATGAGAAAAACATCTAGTAAGGGACGCGGACGTGGACATGGTCGTGGTGGTGTTAGTGGACCCTCTGGTGCTGGGAGAGGACGTGGCCGTTCTGCCACATCCACACGTCCTAGTGTACCAACTACCTCAGGTCCCAGTAGCCGCCAGAATTTACAGCGATATATGGTGGGGCCCAATGCCGTTCTAAGGATGGTAAGGCCTGAGCAGGTACAGGCATTAGTCAATTGGGTGGCCGACAGTGGATCCAGCACGTTCACATTATCTCCCACCCAGTCTTCTGCAGAAAGCGCACAGATGGCGCCTGAAAACCAACCCCATCAGTCTGTCACATCACCCCCATGCATACCAGGGAAACTGTCTCAGCCTCAAGTTATGCAGCAGTCTCTTATGCTGTTTGAAGACTCCGCTGGCAGGGTTTCCCAAGGGCATCCACCTAGCCCTTCCCCAGCGGTGAAAGACATAGAATGCACTGACGCACAACCACTTATGTTTCCTGATGATGAGGACATGGGAATACCACCTCAGCATGTCTCTGATGATGACGAAACACAGGTGCCAACTGCTGCGTCTTTCTGCAGTGTGCAGACTGAACAGGAGGTCAGGGATCAAGACTGGGTGGAAGACGATGCAGGGGACGATGAGGTCCTAGACCCCACATGGAATGAAGGTCGTGCCACTGACTTTCACAGTTCGGAGGAAGAGGCAGTGGTGAGACCGAGCCAACAGCGTAGCAAAAGAGGGAGCAGTGGGCAAAAGCAGAACACCCGCCGCCAAGAGACTCCGCCTGCTACTGACCGCCGCCATCTGGGACCGAGCACCCCAAAGGCAGCTTCAAGGAGTTCCCTGGCATGGCACTTCTTCAAACAATGTGCTGACGACAAGACCCGAGTGGTTTGCACGCTGTGCCATCAGAGCCTGAAGCGAGGCATTAACGTTCTGAACCTGAGCACAACCTGCATGACCAGGCACCTGCATGCAAAGCATGAACTGCAGTGGAGTAAACACCTTAAAACCAAGGAAGTCACTCAGGCTCCCCCTGCTACCTCTTCTGCTGCTGCCGCCTCGGCCTATTCTGCTGCTGCCGCCTCGGCCTCTTCCTCCGCCTCTGGAGGAACGTTGGCACCTGCCGCCCAGCAAACAGGGGATGTACCACCAACACCACCACCACCACCTCCGTCACCAAGCGTCTCAACCATGTCACACGCCAGCGTTCAGCTCTCCATCTCACAAACATTTGATAGAAAGCGTAAATTCCCACCTAGCCACCCTCGATCCCTGGCCCTGAATGCCAGCATTTCTAAACTACTGGCCTATGAAATGCTGTCATTTAGGCTGGTGGACACAGACAGCTTCAAACAGCTCATGTCGCTTGCTGTCCCACAGTATGTTGTTCCCAGCCGGCACTACTTCTCCAAGAGAGCCGTGCCTTCCCTGCACAACCAAGTATCCGATAAAATCAAGTGTGCACTGCGCAACGCCATCTGTAGCAAGGTCCACCTAACCACAGATACGTGGACCAGTAAGCACGGCCAGGGACGCTATATCTCCCTAACTGCACACTGGGTAAATGTAGTGGCAGCTGGGCCCCAGGCGGAGAGCTGTTTGGCGCACGTCCTGCCGCCGCCAAGGATCGCAGGGCAACATTCTTTGCCTCCTGTTGCCACCTCCTCCTTCTCGGCTTCCTCCTCCTCTTCTTCCACCTGCTCATCCAGTCAGCCACACACCTTCACCACCAACTTCAGCACAGCCCGGGGTAAACGTCAGCAGGCCATTCTGAAACTCATATGTTTGGGGGACAGGCCCCACACCGCACAGGAGTTGTGGCGGGGTATTGAACAACAGACCGACGAGTGGTTGCTGCCGGTGAGCCTCAAGCCCGGCCTGGTGGTGTGTGATAATGGGCGAAATCTCGTTGCAGCTCTGGGACTAGCCAATTTGACGCACATCCCTTGCTTGGCGCATGTGCTGAATTTGGTGGTGCAGAAGTTCATTCACAACTACCCCGACATGTCAGAGCTGCTGCATAAAGTGCGGGCCGTCTGTTCGCGCTTCCGGCGTTCACATCCTGCCGCTGCTCGCCTGTCTGCGCTACAGCGTAACTTCGGCCTTCCCGCTCACCGCCTCATATGCGACGTGCCCACCAGGTGGAACTCCACCTTGCACATGCTGGACAGACTGTGCGAGCAGCAGCAGGCCATAGTGGAGTTTCAGCTGCAGCACGCACGGGTCAGTCGCACTACAGAACAGCACCACTTCACCACCAATGACTGGGCCTCCATGCGAGACCTGTGTGCCCTGTTGCGCTGTTTCGAGTACTCCACCAACATGGCCAGTGGCGATGACACCGTTATCAGCGTTACAATACCACTTCTATGTCTCCTTGAGAAAACACTTAGGGCGATGATGGAACAGGAGGTGGCCCAGGAGGAGGAGGAGGAGGATGAGGAAGAGGGGTCATTTTTAGCACTTTCAGGCCAGTCTCTTCGAAGTGACTCAGAGGGAGGTTTTTTGCAACAGCAGAGGCCAGGTACAAATGTGGCCAGCCAGGGCCCACTACTGGAGGACGAGGAGGACGAGGATGAGGAGGAGGTGGAGGAGGATGAGGATGAAGCATGGTCACAGCGGGGTGGCACCCAACGCAGCTCGGGTCCATCACTGGTGCGTGGCTGGGGGGAAAGGCAGGACGATGACGATACGCCTCCCACAGAGGACAGCTTGTCCTTACCCCTGGGCAGCCTGGCACACATGAGCGACTACATGCTGCAGTGCCTGCGCAACGACAGCAGAGTTGCCCACATTTTAACCTGTGCGGACTACTGGGTTGCCACCCTGCTGGATCCACGCTACAAAGACAATGTGCCCACCTTACTTCCTGCACTGGAGCGTGATAGGAAGATGCGCGAGTACAAGCGCACGTTGGTAGACGCGCTACTGAGAGCATTCCCAAATGTCACAGGGGAACAAGTGGAAGCCCAAGGCCAAGGCAGAGGAGGAGCAAGAGGTCGCCAAGGCAGCTGTGTCACGGCCAGCTCCTCTGAGGGCAGGGTTAGCATGGCAGAGATGTGGAAAACTTTTGTCAACACGCCACAGCTAACTGCACCACCACCTGATACGCAACGTGTTAGCAGGAGGCAACATTTCACTAACATGGTGGAACAGTACGTGTGCACACCCCTCCACGTACTGACTGATGGTTCGGCCCCATTCAACTTCTGGGTCTCTAAATTGTCCACGTGGCCAGAGCTAGCCTTTTATGCCTTGGAGGTGCTGGCCTGCCCGGCAGCCAGCGTTTTGTCTGAACGTGTATTCAGCACGGCAGGGGGCGTCATTACAGACAAACGCAGCCGCCTGTCTACAGCCAATGTGGACAAGCTGACGTTCATAAAAATGAACCAGGCATGGATCCCACAGGACCTGTCCGTCCCTTGTCCAGATTAGACATTAACTACCTCCCCATAACCATATATTATTGGACTCCAGGGCACTTCCTCATTCAATCCTATTTTTATTTTCATTTTACCATTATATTGCGATGCTACCCAAAGTTGAATGAACCTCTCCTCTGCCTGTGTGCTAGGCCTAAAAATATGCCAATGGACTGTTGCAGTGGTGGCTGACATGAAGCCTGATTCTCTGCTATGACATGCAGACTAATTCTCTGCTGACATGAAGCCAGATTGTCTGTTACGGGACCTCTCTCCTCTGCCTGGGTGCTGGGCCTAAATTTATGACAATGGACTGTTGCAGTGGTGGCTGACGTGAAGCCTGATTCTCTGCTATGACATGCAGACTGATTCTCTGCTGACATGAAGCCAGATCCTCTGTTACGGGACCTCTCTCCTCTGCCTGGGTGCTGGGCCTAAATTTATGACAATGGACTGTTGCAGTGGTGGCTGACGTGAAGCCTGATTCTCTGCTATGACATGCAGACTGATTCTCTGCTGACATGAAGCCAGATCCTCTTTTACGGGACCTCTCTCCTCTGCCTGGGTGCTGGGCCTAAATTTATGACAATGGACTGTTGCAGTGGTGGCTGACGTGAAGCCTGATTCTCTGCTATGACATGCAGACTGATTCTCTGCTGTCATGAAGCCAGATTGTCTGTTACGGGACCTTTCTCCTCTACCTGGGTTCTGGGCCTAAATTTATGAAAATTGACTCTTACAGTGGTGGGTGACGTGAAGCCTGATTCTCTGCTATGATATGAAGACTGATTCTCTGCTGACATGAAGCCAGATTGTCTGTTACGGGACCTTTCTCCTCTGCCTGGGTTCTGGGCCTAAATTTATGAAAATTGACTCTTACAGTGGTGGGTGACGTGAAGCCTGATTCTCTGCTATGATATGAAGACTGATTCTCTGCTGACATGAAGCCAGATTGTCTGTTACGGGACCTTTCTCCTCTGCCTGGGTTCTGGGCCTAAATTTATGAAAATTGACTCTTACAGTGGTGGGTGACGTGAAGCCTGATTCTCTGCTATGATATGAAGACTGATTCTCTGCTGACATGAAGCCAGATTGTCTGTTACGGGACCTTTCTCCTCTGCCTGGGTTCTGGGCCTAAATTTATGAAAATTGACTCTTACAGTGGTGGGTGACGTGAAGCCTGATTCTCTGCTATGATATGAAGACTGATTCTCTGCTGACATGAAGCCAGATTGTCTGTTACGGGACCTTTCTCCTCTGCCTGGGTTCTGGGCCTAAATTTATGAAAATTGACTCTTACAGTGGTGGGTGACGTGAAGCCTGATTCTCTGCTATGATATGAAGACTGATTCTCTGCTGACATGAAGCCAGATTCTCTGTTACGGGACCTCTCTCCTCTGCCTGGGTGCTGGGCCTAAATTTATGACAATGGACTGTTGCAGTGGTGGCTGACGTGAAGCCTGATTCTCTGCTATGACATGCAGACTGATTCTCTGCTGACATGAAGCCAGATTCTCTGTTACGGGACCTCTCTCCTCTGCCTGTGTGTGTGCTGGGCCTAAATATATGCCAATGGACTGTTGCAGTGGTGGCTGACGTGAAGCCTCATTCTCTGCTATGACATGCAGACTAATTCTCTGCTGACATGAAGACAGATTCTCTGTTACGGGACCTCTCTCCTCTGCCTGGGTGCCGGGGCCTAAATATCTGAGAATGGACTGTTCCAGTGGTGGGTGACGGGAAGCCAGATTCTCTGCTATGGAACCTCTCTCCAATTGATTTTGGTTAATTTTTATTTATTTAATTTTTATTTTAATTCATTTCCCTATCCACATTTGTTTGCAGGGGATTTACCTACATGTTGCTGCCTTTTGCAGCCCTCTAGCTCTTTCCTGGGCTGTTTTACAGCCTTTTTAGTGCCGAAAAGTTCGGGTCCCCATTGACTTCAATGGGGTTCGGGTTCGGGACGAAGTTCGGATCGGGTTCGGATCCCGAACCCGAACATTTCCGGGATGTTCGGCCGAACTTCTCGAACCCGAACATCCAGGTGTTCGCTCAACTCTACCTATGACCCAACATTTAAGTTTTATCCTATGGCTAGGGGATAGATGTTGAAAACTCCTTTAATGGCAAAATTTTTATTTTGTCAGGTAACTATATTCATTAACTGAGATGGTGATATAACCAGGTGATCAATGCTTATTAGAGAGTCTTCTTGACAGGCTGATGCAACTGCATGGGGAAAAAATTACTGTTTGTATGATCATTTGGCCCCATACACTTTGCATACGGCATATCCCATATTTACAAGAGGTGATGTGCTGCCAGCACACAAGTCTTTTTATGCTAAACAATGTAATCAGCCTAAAACTTAGTATTTACTTACCATTTACTGATCATTGGGGTGTTTACCTGGGCCAATGATGATGTGAACGAATGTTCATGCACATACTCATTTCCAATTATTGGCCAGTGAGAGCCTTTCTCCATCTACCAGGATATTATGTTTGAATATATTGATTCCATTATTCTTGAAGATTTATATAGGTGTGCCACCTGTATTGTTTATCAGTATATAGTCTAATAGAAATTAGTTAAAAGGGGTTTTCTGGGACTTTTATGACCAATCCTTAGGCTAGGTCATCAATAGCAGATTGAGGGGGTCTAACTCCTGGAATCTCTCTTGTGTGCTACTTGTAGGAACTGCTGTGCACAAGAAAAGCTCTATACACCGTGTCATTTAAGGCGCATTTAAACTATCCGATGAGCAGTTGATTGCCGGGAAGGAATCGTTCCTTCCCAGGAGTCGACTGCTTGTTCAGTCAAGCGCTTCACTCATCGGGTGATCTGCGGCACCTTTATGTGGGCAGATTATCAGGAAAAAGCATTTGTAAAAACATTCGTTCCCAATATTCGTCCCAGATATCGGGATGTGTAAATCCACCTTTAGAAAACACATTCTCATACAGTATATCCTATTAAGGAAGTCTAGGTTAATAGAGGTGGATTCTCTTTGCAAGATCCTTATCTATTGACCACAGTGGTTACAATGAGTGTCTCTTTCAGAACCTGTAGTAGGACTCACTATAGAAGCAATATTTTCTTACGGATGAATGTGCTTGTTGCTATTTACTTAAAGGGGTTGTCTCACTACAAGAGCCATTTTATAAATGATAAGCTTTAGTTTATAGGGCTGGCTGAAATCTCTAGCCGTTTCTTCATACATTTACAAATAAATTGTCAAATAAATGACAAATACACAGCACTGAAGAGAGGGTGAGGCATTCCTAGCATCCTAGACAGGAACTAATCTGTATTCTTTAAAACTATAATGTAATAACAATAATTAGTGTTCAGCAAATCAAAGCATCTGAAGTGGAATTCAATTTGAAGTTTCAGAAAATTTGATTTGCCACAAACATTTTCGTAAAAGTCCGGGTTCGGGTTCGGTGTTCGTCGCTTTCTTGGCGCTTTTTGAAAGGCTGAAAAGCAGCCAATAAACAAGCGTCATACTACTTGCCCCAAGAGGCCATCACAGCCATGCCTACTATTGGCATGGCTGTGATTGGCCAGTGCAGCATGTGACCCAGCCTCTATTTAAGCTGGAGCCACGTAGCGCTGCACGTCACTCTGCTCTGAACAGTGTAGGGAGAGGTTGCAGCTGCGACTGTTAGGGCGAGATTAGGCAGTGATTAACTCCTCCAAAACACTTAAGTCAGTGATCGATCTACAGCTGTGGATCATTGAACTGCTGCTATTCAATTGCTCGCTGTTTTTAGGCTGCCCAGAGCGTTTTTCAGTCACTTTTTTCTGGGGTGATCGGCGGCCATTTTGTGTCTTGTGGTGTGCCAGCACAAGCTGCCAGCAAATACATTTAACCATCAATAGTGTGGATATTTTTTTTTGCTATATCCTACATCAGGGGCAAGCTGTCACCAAGTGCATTTAACCATCAATAGTGTGGTTATTTTTGGCTATATCCTACATCAGGAGCAAGCTGTCACCAAGTGCATTTAACCATCAATAGTGTGGTTGGTTATTTTTTTGCTATATCCTACATCAGGGGCTTGGGTGTGCTTGCTATTTTATTGAGGGGTGAAATACAATTGCCAAAATAGCAGTATCCTAAATCTGGTGTTTCAGCTGTGGCCAGCCAATTGTAATACTGTCTGCTGTCTGGCAAAGGATAGATTTTTGTTCAGGGTTGAAATACAAATCCCAACTTAGCAATTTCCTAAATTAGTGGTTTCTACTGTATCAGGGCTTCTTTAAATCTATTCATTAAAAGGGTATATTAGATTCAAGGTGCTGATAGGGTCATTCTCAATAACTTCACACACACGCTACTGTGCAATTCCAAGTCTAATTCTGTGTGTAAACATATACCTGTCACCCAGCGCCTAAATAATAGGCCTCAAATTTATATTCAGCTAAATCTGTGGTTATTGCTGTGGCTGGTCAAGATATTTTGTGTCCGTCAAAGCACAGTTTTTGTTCTGGGTTGAAATACAATTCCCAACTTAGCAATTTCCTAAATTAGTGGTTTCTGCTGTATCAGGCCTACTTTCAGGCCTATCCCTAAAAGGGTATATTAGATTCAAGGTGCAGATAGGGTCATTCTCAATAACTTCACACACACACTACTGTGCATTTCCAAGTCTAATTCTGTCTGTAAACGTACACCTGTCACCCAGCGCCTAAATAATAGGCCTCAAATTTATATTCATCTAAATCTGTGGTTATTGCTGTGGCTGGAAAAGTTATTTAGTGTCCGTCAAAGCACAGTTTTTGTTCTGGGTTGAAATACAATTCCCAACTTAGCAATTCTCTAAATTAGTGGTTTCTGCTGTATCAGGCCTACTTTAAATCTATCCCTAAAAGGGTATATTAGATTCAAGGTGCAGATAGGGTCATTCTCAATAAGTTCACACACACGCTACTGTGCAATTCCAAGTCTAATTCTGTCTGTAAACGTATACCTGTCACCCAGCGCCTAAATAATAGGCCTAAGATTTATATTCATCTAAATCTGTGGTTATTGCTGTGGCTGGTAAAGTTATTTAGTGTCCGTCAAAGCACAGTTTTTGTTCTGGGTTGAAATACAATTCCCAACTTAGCAATTCTCTAAATTAGTGGTTTCTGCTGTATCAGGCCTACTTTAAATCTATCCCTAAAAGGGTATATTAGATTCAAGGTGCTGATAGGGTCATTCTCAATAACTTCACAAACACGCTACTGTGCAATTCCAAGTCTAATTCTGTGTGTAAACGTATACCTGTCACCCAGCGCCTAAATAATAGGCCTCAAATTTATATTCATCTAAATCTGTGGTTATTGCTGAGGCTGGTCAAGTTATTTAGTGTCCGTCAAAGCACAGTTTTTGTTCTGGGTTGAAATACAATTCCCAACTTAGCAATTTCCTAAATTAGTGGTTTCTGCAGTATCAGACCTACTTTAAATCTATCCATAAAAGGGTATATTAGATTCAAGGTGCTGATAGGGTCATCCACAATAACTTCACACGCTACCGTGCATTTCCAAGTCTAATTCTGTCCGTAAACGTATACCTGTCATCCAGCGCCTAAATACTAGGCCTCAAATTTATATTCAGCTAAATCTGTCGTTACTGCTGTGCCTTTATTAGTGTAATATGGTGCCTAAATAGATAGCCAGATAGTGTTAGGTGTCTGTAAAAAAAAAAAAAAGGCCTGAATTTGAATTCAATAAATTGGGCCAAATAATATTTTTCTTATTGTGGTGAACGGTAACAATGAGGAAAACATCTAGTAAGGGACGCGGACATGGTCGTGGTGGTGTTAGTGGACCCTCTGGGGCTGGGAGAGGACGTGGCCGTTCTGCCACAGCCACACGTCCTACATGTACCAACTACCTCAGGTCCCAGTAGCCGCCATAATTTGGATGGTAAGGCCTGAGCAGGAACAGGCATTAGTCAATTGGGTGGCCGACAGTGGATCCAGTACGTTCACATTATCTCCCACGCAGTCTTCTGCAGAAAGCGCATAGATGGCGCCTGAAAACCAAGCCCATCAGTCTGTCACATCACCCCCATGCATACCAGGGAAACTGTCTGAGCCTCAAGTTATGAAGTAGTCTCTTATGCTGTTTGAAGACTCCGCTGGCAGGGTTTCCCAAGGGCATCCACCTAGTCCTTCCCCAGCGGTGGAAGACATAGAATGCACTGATGCACAACCACTTATGTTTCCTGATGATGAGGACATGGGAATACCACCTCAGCACGTCTCTGATGATGACGAAACACAGGTGCCAACTGCTGCGTCTTTCTGCAGTGGGCAGACTGAAAAGGAGGTCAGGGATCAAGACTGGGTGGAAGACCCCACATGGAATGAAGGTCGTGCCACTGACTTTCACAGTTCGGAGGAGAGGCAGTGGTGAGACCGAGCCAACAGCGTAGCAAAAGAGGGAGCAGTGGGCAAAAGCAGAACACCCGCCGCCAAGAGACTCCGTCTGCTACTGACCGCCGCCATCTGGGACCGAGCACCCCAAAGGCAGCTTTAAGGAGTTCCCTGGCATGGCACTTCTTCAAACAATGTGCTGACGACAAGACCCGAGTGGTTTACACGCTGTGCCATCAAAGCCTGAAGCGAGGCATTAACGTTCTGAACCTTAGCACAACCTGCATGACCAGGCACCTGCACCTGCAGTGGAGTAAACACCTTAAAAACAAGGAAGTCACTCAGGCTTCCCCTGCTACCTCTTCTGCTGCTGCCGCCTCAGCCTCTTCTGCTGCTGCCGCCTCGGCCTCTTTCTCCGCCTCTGGAGGAACGTTGGCACCTGCTGCCCAGCAAACAAGGTATGTACCACCAACACCACCACCTCTGTCACCAAGCATCTCAACCATGTCACACGGCAGCGTTCAGCTCTCCATCTCACAAACATTTGAGAGAAAGCGTAAATTCCCACCTAGCCACCCTCGATCCCTGGCCCTGAATGCCAGCATTTCTAAACTACTGGCCTATGAAATGCTGTCATTTAGGCTGGTGGACACAGACAGCTTCAAACAGCTCATGCCGCTTGCTGTCCCACAGTATGTTGTTCCCAGCCGGCACTACTTCTCCAAGAGAGCCGTGCCTTCCCTGCACAACCAAGTATCCGATAAAATCAAGTGTGCACTGCGCAACGCCATCTGTGGCAAGGTCCACCTAACCACAGATACGTGGACCAGTAAGCACGGCCAGGGATGCTATATCTCCCTAACTGCACACTGGGTAAATGTAGTGGCGGCTGGGTCCCAGGCGGAGAGCTGTTTGGCGCACGTCCTTCCGCCGCCAAGGATCGCAGGGCAACATGCTTTGCCTCCTGTTGCCTCCTCCTCCTACTCAGCTTCCTCCTCCTCTTCTTCCACCTGCTCATCCAGTCAGCCACACACCTTCACCACCAACTTCAGCACAGCCCGGGGTAAACATCAGCAGGCCATTCTGAAACTCATATGTTTGGGGGACAGGCCCCACACCGCACAGGAGTTGCGGCGGGGTATAGAACAACAGACCGACGAGTGGTTGCTGCCGGTGAGCCTCAAGCCCAGCCTGGTGGTGTTAATGGGCGAAATCTTGTTGCAGCTCTGGGACTAGCCGGTTTGACGCACATCCCTTGCCTGGCGCATATGCTGAATTTGGTGGTGCAGAAGTTCATTCACAACTACCCCGACATGTCAGAGCTGCTGTATAAAGTGCGGGCCATCTGTTCGCGCTTCCGGCGTTCACATCCTGCTGCTGCTCGCCTGTCTGCGCTACAGCGTAACTTCAGCCTTCCCGCTCACTGCCTCATATGCAACATGCCCACCAGGTGGAACTCCACCTTGCACATGCTGGACAGACTGTGCAAGCAGCAGCAGGCCATAGTGGAGTTTCAGCTGCAGCACGCACGGGTCAGTCGCACTGCGGAACAGCAACAGCACCACTTCACCACCAATGACTAAGCCTCCATGCGAGACCTGTGTGCCCTGTTACGCTGTTTCGAGTACTCCACCAACATGGCCAGTGGCGATGACGCCGTTATCAGTGTTACAATTCCACTTCTATGTCTCCTTGAGAAAACACTTAGGGCGATGATGGAAGAGGAGGTGGCCCAGGAGGAGGAGGAGGAGGAGAAAGAGGGGTCATTTTTAGCACGTTCAGGCCAGTCTCTTCGAAGTGACTCAGAGGGAGGTTTTTTGCTACAGCAGAGGCCAGGTACAAATGTGGCCAGCCAGGGCCCACTACTGGAGGACGAGGAGGACGAGGATGAGGAGTAGGTCGAGGAGGATGAGGATGAAGCATGATCACAGCGGGGTGGCACCCAACGCAGCTCGGGCCCATCACTGGTGCGTGGCTGGGGGGAAACGCGGGACGATGACGATACGCCTCCCACAGAGGACAGCTTGTCCTTACCTCTGGGCAGCCTGGCACACATGAGCGACTACATGCTGCAGTGCCTGCGCAACGACAGCAGAGTTGCCCACATTTTAACGTGTGCAGACTACTGGGTTGCCACCCTGCTGGATCCACGGTACAAAGACAATGTGCCAACCTTACTTCCTGCACTGGAGCATGATAGGAAGATGCGTGAGTACAAGCGCACGTTGGTAGACGCACTACTGAGAGCATTCCCAAATGTCACAGGGGAACAAGTGAAAGCTCAAGGCCAAGGCAGAGGAGGAGCAAGAGGTCGCCAAGGCAGCTGTGTCACGGCCAGCTCCTCTGAGGGCAGGGTTAGCATGGCAGAGATGTGGAAACGTTTTGTCAACATGCCACAGCAAACTGCACCACCACCTGATACGCAACGTGTTAGCAGGAGGCAACATTTCACTAACATGGTGGAACAGTACGTGTGCACACCCCTCCACGTATTGACTGATGGTTCGGCCCCATTCAACTTCTGAGTCTCTAAATTGTCCACGTGGCCAGAGCTAGCCTTTTATGCCTTGAAGGTGTTGGCCTGCCCGGCGGCCAGCGTTTTGTCTGAACTTGTATTCAGCACGGCAGGGGGCGTCATTACAGACAAACTCAGCCGCCTGTCTAAAGCCAATGTGGACAAGCTGACGTTCATAAAAATGAACCAGGCATGGATCCCACAGGACCTGTCCATCCCTTGTGCAGATTAGACATTAACTACCTCCCCTTAACCATATATTATTGTACTCCAGGGCACTTCCTCATTGAATCCTATTTTTATTTTCATTTTACCATTATATTGCGGGGCAACCCAAAGTTGAATGAACCTCTCCTCTGTCTGGGTGCCGGGGCCTAAATATATGAAAATGGACTGTTCCAATGTTGGGTGACGTGAAGCCTGATTCTCTGCTACGACATGAAGATTGATTCTCTGCTGACATGAAGCCAGATTCTCTGTTACGGGACCTCTCTCCTCTGCCTGGGTGCCTGGGCCTAAATATCTGACAATGGACTGTTCCAGTGTTGGGTGACGTAAAGCATGATTTTCTGCTATGACATGAAGACTGATTCTCTGCTGAAATGAAGCCAGATTCTCTGTTACGGGACCTCTCTCCTCTGCCTGGGTGCCTGGGCCTAAATATCTGACAATGGACTGTTCCAGTGTTGGGTGACGTAAAGCATGATTCTCTGCTATGACATGAAGACTGATTCTCTGCTGACATGAAGCCATATTCTCTGTTACTGGACCTCTCTCCTCTGCCTGGGTGCCTGGGCCTAAATATATGACAATGGACTGTTCCAGTGTTGGGTGACGTGAAGCATGATTCTTTGCTATGACATGAAGACTGATTCTCTGCTGACATGAAGCCAGATTCTCTGTTATGGGACCTCTCTCCTCTGCCTGGGTGCCTGGGCCTAAATATCTGACAATGGACTGTTCCAGTGTTGGGTGACGTAAAGCATGATTCTCTGCTATGACATGAATACTGATTCTCTGCTGACATGAAGCCAGATTCTCTGTTATGGGACCTCTCTCCTCTGCCTGGGTGCCGGGGCCTAAATATATGACAATGGACTGTTACAGTGGTGGGTGACGTGAAGCCTGATTCTCTGCTATGGGACCTCTCTCCAATTGATATTGGTTAATTTTTATTTATTTTATTTTTATTTTTATTCATTTCCTTATCCACATTTGTTTGCAGGGGATTTACCTACATGTTGCTGCCTTTTGCAGCCCTCTAGCTCTTTCCTGGGCTGTTTTACAGCCTTTTTAGTGCCGAAAAGTTTGGGTCCCCATTGACTTCAATGGGGTTCGGGTTCGGGACGAAGTTCAGGTCGGCCGAACTTCTCGAACCCGAACATCCAGGTGTTCGCTCAACTCTAGCTGGGAGCACACATCATCACTCAAGAGAAGAGAGAACTGCTTCTGTGCGAGCAAGTGGATGAGGTGAGTGATTATTATTTTTTTAACTCAAAAGGCCATATTACACTACCGTATTACCGTTTTTAACAGCCATTAGACTAGTGAACTTCTTTCTAAGCAGCCGTTAAAAACAATCCTATTGATTATAGGTTGAAAAGGGTTAAACATAGCGATTCATGACAAAGTAATTGGTAACAAATAGAATTTCTTGTCAAACTTCAGCGAAGCTGCCGAATCAAATGTTTTAAAACTTCACTCATCTCTAATGATGATAATAATAATAATAATAATAATAATAATAATACTGTAATGCATTTGGAAGGGATGAATTTTATGATACTTTAAAAAAAATGGTAGAGTTTTTTGCTAATTGAGACAAACTAACTAACAATCTCTTGCTAACAAGGGAAACCTTAGAAACTGATTATAAATCAGAACATCTGGCTCAATGCATGGAGGGAAACAAACCAAGACCAAGATATAAAACGAGTAGACAGAAAGGTAAGCAAAACATCTGCTCCACTCACCCAGACTCTAAGAAACAGGTCCAGGCACACAGATGTTCTATTTTCAATGCCTAACATATACGTACACCTAGCCAACTGAATGTGGTTCTTACGGACAATTACTGACCCACCGTTACATTCCCCAAATTGGTTTCTTACTTTGTGATCTATACTAGAGGAAGTTTAACTTTTTTTCATTTAAAGGGTTTCTACCACTTGCATATGACATATTTGGTGTTCAGACACTAGAGATCCGCTAGTGTCTGATGTAGCATACAAGCTAATTATTACATTAATCCGTTCGGCCGATAGCTCAAAAAAAGCACTTATATATTTATGCAAATGAGCCTCTAGGTGCTATGCAGGCGTTTTTCCAGCACCTAGAGGCTCCGTCTACTTTGCAGTTTGCCGCCCAGCGCCTCGCTCCAGCACGCCCATCTCTAACTGTATTCGATCCTTCCCCTGCTTCAGCCTTCCGAAATCTCGCGCCTGCGCCGTTCGTCGCGGCATTCGGCGCAGGCGCAGTCAATGTCTGACCGCTCCCCGCTCAGACATTTCCACTGCGCCTGCGCCGCGTCATCGGCGCAGTGGAAATGTCTGAGCGGGGAGTGGTCAGACATTGACTGCGACTGCGCCGAATGCCTCCGAATGCTGCGACGAACGGCTCAGGCGCGAGATTAATGTAATAATTAGCTTGTATGCTACATCAGACACTAGCGGATCGCTAGTGTCTGAACACCAAATATGTCATATGCAAGTGGTAGAAACCCTTTAACAAAACTGTCCAAAAATATGTAAGCTTGTACTTATAGATACTATATGCTTACTTTCTGTTTACTTTCCTCAGTGTTTGCTCTTTGACTGCTCCTCATGTCCTCTCTATTTGGGCTGTAATCTGTGACAACAGTTTAGTACAGAGTCTATAGGAAGTCTGAGGTAGTCTGAGACACAACTCCTGTCTTATCATTCGTTCCGGCTGCTGCTCTTTCCCCCCCCCCCCGTCGTTTGAAGAACTAGCACAAATAAGTGTTTGTGATCCCCGACGCCAGACTTTCGTCTGCTGAAAATGCACCATGCTGGGAACTTCATCCGTTCTGCATGATGATGGGTTGATGGGATTAATTCAGCTGATCACTTGCCATTGTGCTCAAGCACCAAGGAGTTTGTTTTTAAATAATGGTTTGGATGGTTTCTTGTATGTACTGCTAGTTTCAAATTCTTTCTAGAGAATCTTGATGAAGTCTTAGATGCAGACTTTGACTTGACCATTCAAGGTCATCCATTTATTTTTTTCTGTCACTCCTTCATTCACAATACCTGACAGAGTAACACAAAAAGATTTTGAAAATACAGCAATAGAGTAGTATGTGTATGGCGTACAGCTCGAAATTGTATGAATCACAGTGAACAGAAACCGAAAAAATGCTGAATGCTTTCCGCAACACAGAACAAATTACAACATATCTGAAAGGGAGTGCAAACGGTATACCCAACAACCAGAATTGAGTAAAACCTTGATATATAAAAGGCTCAGCAATCAGCAACTCCCCCCTAATCAACCAGGCAAAGCTAAGTGATAATCAAACCCAAATTCTGGCACAAGGCAGTTTCTATGCAACTGCCCAAAGTTAGTAACTAAGTAAACATGAAACAACACAAAGACACCTGTTACTCACTCAAGAATTTGTTGTACAAGAAATCTTGACACATACACTATAGAAGTTTGAATGCTTAGTAATTCTACACAAAGGCATAGTCTTTAGTTCAAACTGATGGTGTGTCAACAGATGCAACCTGCATGAGAAGAAGAGCTGGCTACAGTGTTGGCTTTTCCTGTACCACTAATTTATTGTTGTAGAAGGGTATATTTTCTATTAATCCTCAACTTTAACAGATTCTTTGGGGCTTATTAATGGTTCATTTCTAATCCGCACAAACATTTCTTAAAACCAAAGGGCTTATCCTATCTCTCTGTGACCACTTTCTGTCTATGGCTGTAGAGTGATTAGCTTGAACTGATGACATAGTAATTTCTGCATCCCATGCTGCCACTTTATCTTGCAGCAGCAGCCATTTTCCTGTATCCCCTTTCTGCTGTTTCACTTGTCAGGAGCCGTCAGTTGAACACGACGCCTGTAACTGGTTTCCACAAATATACCTAATAAATATAGTCAGATTGCAGTGCTCACCCGGCTGTTCAAAATCCAAGGGAGGCACGGATAGATGTCAGGTACCAAGCACCAAATGCAAAAAATCAAACAGAAGAAAAATCCAGCTTCACAAGAAAAGTGATAATCTTTAATACATACATGCCTTAAAAGCTGACATACAATACATACATGTCTACGCGTTTCGGATCATAAAAATGTGGACCCTTACTCATGACAAAAAACAGAAGCATTCCCCTGACATAAATAAAGAAAGATAGCAAAAAACAGGAGTGAACAATTAACATAGACTCCACCTCAAAGGCTGCTTCTAAAAAAATATACAAACCGGATTCCTGAACCTGATTCCTCGGATTCTGCACTGAAATCGGTATCCACATACACATTGCCTACAGGAGTAAGTATGCATAGTGGTACCGCCGAGGAACAAGTTCATCTGAACAAGCCCGCAAAAAACTTCATGCTGGGCGCAAACAAACCAAAAGGCGGTCGCTATCCTTCTCGATACAGGAAACCGTAAATGATCTCAAGGTAATTAACCTTTCTTCAAAAATACTAACTCAACCCCAAATTGATGTTTTGGCAAGAGGTCTTTCTTTTTCGCCCACTTGTCACTTTGATCTTTATTGGACCATCATTGATGTCAATAGACTGGCTCGTACTCTTACATTGAAAAGACATTTCCACAACGAGGATAATTTGCAGGACACTCATGAACCTATATCCAGTCCATGTTCCATATCATCTCATTCTAAGGCCTCATGCACACGGCCGTTGTTTGGGTCTGCATCCGAGCAGCCGTTTTGGCGGCTCGGATGCAGACCCATTCACTGCAAAAAAAATATAACATGTCCTATTCTTGTCCGCAAATGGCCAAGAATAGGCAGTTATATCAATTGCCGCCCATTCCGTTCCACAAATTGCGGAAGGCACACGGGCGGCTTCCGTTTTTTGCGGATCCGCGGTTTGCGGACCGCAAAAAACGGCACGGTCGTGGGCATGTAGCCTAATGTAAACTTTTTTTCTTTTCAGGAACTTACAAATATTTCCCATATGAAACAATCTCGCCCAATTCCGGAAGAACCTTATAGTAATGATTCTTCTCATAATTGTATTATGTATAACCGTGATTTTTATCCGGCCCAATCGCGTTTATCCGCGTTGGACCGCTTCCAGGAATTGGTTGAGCGAGATTTGTGTACTCTCAATAAAACAGTGCAAACACAATGTGTTAATAAATCTGTTAATAATCTATCATACAGGGAGCGCACTGCTCTTAGAGAATTGGAAAATATGAGGGATATTACAATAAAACAGGCAGATAAAGGTGGGTCTGTTGTGGTTATGGATCGACTCATTTATGAATCCCAGAACCTTATTATGTTAGAGGATACTAATACTTATTTAGAACTAAACCACAACCCAACACCACAGTATCAACAGGAGTTTTTGTTCCTTTTGTCCTTTGGCATTGAACATGATTTTCTTAATCAAAAACAAGTGGACTATATATATGTTCCTTATCCTGTTATTCCTACATTTCATTTATTGCCAAAGGTACATAAGGGAGATTTTCCTCCGCCTATGCATCTTATTGTAGCAGGCATTGGATCTTTTACAGATCGGCATGGATTGACAGTATTTTGCAGCCATTGATCCAAACGATTCCGGGCTTCCTTTTTTGATACTAGAACTGTCTTACAGTCTTTTTTAAATTTTGTATGGCAGCCCGGTTACGTTTGGATCACAGGTGATGTAACCTCTTTGTATACAACCATTCTGGACAACTTGGCTATTGTTTCTCTCAAATGATTTCTGAATATATATTCTGAGTTTAGTCCTGCTTTTCAAAATTATATTTTGGAAGTGGTTTTATTTTTGCTTAAACATAACATTTTTATGTTTAATAAACGCTTCATTTTACAGCGTATTGGAGTATCCATGGGGGCAAAGTTCTCGCCTTCCTTGGCAATCATATATATGGTATGGTGGGAGCATAACTATTTTCTTCTGATAATCCTTGGGGAGCCTCCTTGAAATGCTATGGTTGTTATATTGATGATTTGTTATTTATATGGTCAGGGGACCAAGCGACAATACTGCTGTTTGGAGAGTTTCTCAACAATAATAAATGCCATCTTAAATTTACACTTTATTTTGATGCCTCCACTATCCCATATTTGGATCTCCTTCTCATAGGCAATGTCAGTACTTCCAAGGTGACCACACATACATATCATAAGGAAACCGCCGGCAACACCACTCTTCTTGCTACATTATGTCATCCATCACAATATACCTAGGGGTGAATATATACGCGCTAGACGCAATTGTTCTGACGATTAGGCTTTTTTAATAGAGTTAAATGTGGTTGCCGACAGTCTAACATTACGACAATATTCAAATCAGTCCTTGAATCAAGCTAAAAGATATGTTTCATCTACATTGCGTGCAGATTTGGTTTTTCCTAAAAAAAAGCTCTAGTCAAGCAATACAGAAAAATAGAGAAAAACAATCAGCTTCAGTTTTTGCTTATCTGGTGTGTGTTGTTTCTAGGCCTCAGGGAGACTCAGGTTCCTTCATTCTGATCAGCAGAACGGCATCCCCCAACATTGGCTGATATGGAGGTTGAAATTCCAACAGGTGTGAATGTTATGTATGTTGGACCGACTGTACGAACAGAGAAAGGCCATAAACGATTTTGTGATGATCCAAGCTGACAGGAGTACTCCCCTGTGTAACTTTGATGCCAGCCAGTGGCAGCTCATGCGTGACACCTGCCATTTGCTCATGCCCTTTGAAGTGGCCACGGTATTTGTCAGTCGCCAGGATTTCGGGATGAACAACGCCATTCCACTGCTTCATGTCCTGGAACAGATGCTGGTCAGTGGACTGGAGACGTGGGGCCTAGATCTCATGGCCACATGAGCCATGTGGTGGCTGAACTGGAGGATGAGGGCATGGGAGCACAAGCAATTTGTAGCGAAATGGGTGGTTTTTCAACAGAGATGACAGGAGAGGAGGAGCAGGACCAGCCAGAGGAGCTACAGGGCGATGAGGCAGAGGACCCAGACACACCGTGGCAGTATTTAGTATGCAGTGGAGATGGAGGCAGGGAGTCCCTTCGAGTCACTTGCACAAATGGCCTGATGCATGCTCACTTGCTTGGGTAGTGATAGTCGAATTGTCACCATGGATGACTTATGGCTCTGCACCTTGTTGGACCCTTGCAACTGGTCCAAAATGGGGGCCTTTTTTACACATGCTAAGAGGGAGGACAAACTGAACTACTATAGAGACATCCTATGCAGTCAGTTGGCCGTTGCCAATCTGCGCCATCGTCCATCCTCTCCCAGGTCTGACTGGGGGGACCCTTTGCACTCACGTTCCACTGCCATGGCTGCTGGGGCAGGGTGGGGTGGCAGCAGCAAGACCAGATCCATCAGCAGCATCCTGATTCCAGAGTCGCTGATGAGCAGCTGTCTTCACCCGCATAGTGAAGAAACTACCCACCAGCATCAGCAGCTAGACCTGGAGCAGAACCTGAACCAGCAGGTGGTGGCATACTTTGAGTGCACCCTGCCAGCTGTCATTGAAGATCCGCTGGACTACTGGACAGCCAAACTGGATTTGTGGCCGCAACTGGCCGAGTTTGCCCTGGAAAAGCTGTCCTGCCCAGCCAGTAGTGTGGCACCAGAGCAGGTGTTTAGTGTGGCGCGGGCCATAGTTACCCCAAGAAGAACTCTCCTGTCCAAAATGTGGAGAGACTGACCTTTGTCATGATGAATCAGGCATGGATCAGCCAGGATTTCCAACCACCAATGCCTGATGCATCAGACTAGATCATCCATGGTGCCACACCAACAGAGACCGGTTTCTTCTGGCTACCTGCCTCAGCTACTATTCTGATGCTGCCACCTTTCTGATACCACATATCTGATGCCAAGTGTACCTTCTTACACCTAGTGTTGAGCGTCAATATTCAAATTGCAAATTTTAATTGTGAATATCGCCACTTCGAGAATTCACGAATATTTAGAATATAGTGCTATATATTCGTATTCGCGAAGAGTCTTGAATAATCTAATAGCAAATGTATCGCAAATTTATTGCAAATATGTAACTTTTCCAATTTTTGCAATCAAGTAAACAATGACTGGAGATCACAAATTTGCGAATTTGCAAATTTATGGTGAATATTCGGCCAAGAATTAGCAAAATATCTCAAATTCCAATATTGCTTATGCCGCTCATCACTACTTAAACCCATCATCGTCAGCGGGTACTGTTATTAAAACCCACCTCCCCACTCTGTCACTGGGTCACTCTTTTGTCTCCTAATGCTGCTGCCACCTCCACACTATGTCACCTTGCCACTCTGTGGTGTCCTGATGCTGCTGCTACCTCCACACTATGTCACCTCCACACTCTGTGGCCTCCTGATTCTGCTGCTACCTCCACACTATGTCACCTTACCACTCTGTGGCCTCCTGATGCTGCTGCCACCTTCATACTATGTCACCTTGCCACTCTGTGGCCTCCTTCTGCTGCTGCTAACTCAACACTATGTCACTGGGCCATTCTGTAGCCTCCTGATTCTGCTTCCACCTCCACACTATGTCGTCTTGCCACTCTGTGACCTCCTGATGCTGCTGCCATCTCCACACTATGTTACCTTGCCACTCTGTGGTCTCCTCATGCTGCAGCCACCTCCACACTATGTCACCTTGCCACTCTGTGGCCTCCTGATGCTGCCGCCACCTCCTGACTGTCATTGTGCCACTCTTTGGCCTTCTCCTGATACTTCTACCGCCACCTCCACACTCTACGCCTCTTCATGCTGCTTCCACATCACCACTATGTCATAGGGCCAGGACTTTTCATGCTGTTCTTCATGACTGGGCCACTATTTTGCCTTTCGGCCTGGCTGACATTATCATTTATTTCACCATTCTTCTGTTCTGTCAGAAAGAAGGAAAAGTGAGACGCACAACGAATCTGGTCTGTATACAGCTGTAAGGCCTGTATGGTCCCATCAGAATTGTGTTGTGATTTGGTAGAAAAAACAGGAGTGGGTACAAAACACAGAAGACATGCACATTTTCCATTTACGTGTCATCTCTGTTTTGGATCCACTCCTTTTTTTTTTGGGCATTAGCAATACTGATGAGTGAAGGCGGATGCTTTACAGAAAGGATCAGTTTTTTGGGGGGTTATTGTTATGACAGAAGGGCAAAATAATCAGAGACGTCAACACAAACTTCCTGCTGATATCTTCTCCACTCTGTCGGGGGGCTCTACTTGTATAAGCATTTAAAGGGAACCTGTCACATGCAAAAACCATCCCAAGCCACCAGCAGTACGTGACAGTAGCCAGCAGCGTGTTTCCGACGATAATTTTCTTCCTGAAGGCCGATGCAGCTAAAGCTCAGAAAACGTTCTTTAATCCCCTGCCGGCACACTTCTTTAGTCATGCTTGAAGTCAAGAGGGCAGCGGCCTCCTTGCTTTAAGTCAAGATAACTCCCTTGCCCCTTCGCTATGGCTGACAGCCGGCAGTTCGGCTGGCTTTGCCGAACTCTCTGCATAAGCGCTGTGAAGGGGCAGGAAAGGGGTCGTGGTTATCTTGACTTGAAGAAAAGAGGCCGCTGCCCCCTTGACTTCAAGCATGACTAGAGAAGCGCGCCGACAGGGGATAAGCTTTAGCCGCCGGCCTTCAGGAAGAAAATTATCATAGGAAACACGCTGCTGACTAATGTCAGGTACTGCTGGCGGCTTGGGATAGTTTTTGGAGATGATAGGTTCCCTTTAATAGAGCAGGTTCTGTAGACATCTATGTGGAATCAGCTGATGACGTTGTAAAAGGAGTGTGCTTCTTCTTGACGCTAACATCGACCTGTAAGGCTGAGTTCACACTTTAGTTATTTGGTCAGCTTTGGCCCCATGACTGCCCAAATAAGTGAAGTGTGCAGTGATTCTAAGAGCGATGCCTGTTCATCTGCATGTCATACTGACTCACAGTATTATTATACTACCACAGCAGACTCTATATGCATGGTACTGCAAGGCACAATGTTCTACACTACTATAAAGGCTCTTTTAACGTGATTCGCTACAAATAATTTAGTATCGAACCAAATTTTTCTGAAAATTTGGCGAACCGTCAGAATCAAATTCTTTACAAATTTGCTCATCTCTAATTGTAAGACACACTAATATGCAATTTTCCCAAACTTCAAAAAAAAAAAAAAAAAAAATCAGCTATGTTCAGATTACAGTCTAGGATTACAGACTGGTATCTATCCTCTGGATCGTAAAACACAGTTTTGAGCTTATTATCCCTGTCCCACCAGCCCCGCCTCCAAATATATTTATTTTAAAATAGCAAAAAAATAAAAGAAATGTCCTTGTAGGTAGGTGCTTTTGATGTTCTTCAGCAGCTGCTGCTGTGATATAAGGCAGTAATTGCAGTTAGAACATACTACCAGGCACACCCAGCCTCAGCTCCTCAGTTCATACTCCCTAGCTGACAGTTATCCCTGGTACATTCATCTATAGTGTAGAAGTAATAGTGACTAGAGATGAGCGAATCAAAGTTGACTTCAGGAAAAATTTGCACCGAATCTGAATTTTCTTACACTTTGTGGTAAACGAATCAAATTTTTTCCTAAAATGGCTGCTGCACGTGTTAGGACATAGAGTAAGGAAATCTGGGAATGAGAGATTACCCACAAATATGCCATGTATGCAGCCAATCAGCAGCCAGCCAGCTCTGTGATGTCACAGGCATATAAATAGCCTCAGCAATCTTGGAATCAGCCATTTTCCAGTGTACTTAGTGCAGGGAGAGACATCAGCAGGCGCTAGGGAAAGTGGTAAAAAAAGATGTTAAAACTTTTATTTTGCTGTATAGAAGTTCAGGGAAATGATAGGGAGGAATCATTCCACAGTATTGAAGCAGGACAGGGTTCAGTAGAGGAATTTACAGCCTGGGTAATAGAAACAATCCTATTACACCTTGCTGCACTGACTGGGAATCCAAATTGCCATTATACAGCTCTGTAATTCCAGCAAACCGTTCTTGTTATTGGGGTGCAAGTGTTGTTTGATACAGCCATTAATGGTGCAGTTACTGTATATGTTCTAAAACATTTTCTGGCTTGTATTAGGGAGAAAAAAAAATATTATTTGCCGTTTAGTGGTTCATTTATATGTTCTAAAGCCATTTTTGCCATGTATTAGTGGCTAAAAAAAGTATTTTCCGTTCTGTAGTGAAGTGAGAAAATTACAGCCCTCTTTGGTGTGTATTAGTAGCAAAAAATATTTATTATTTTCCATTTAGCGGTGCAGTTATATGTTCTAAAGCCTTTTGTGGAGTGTATAATAGGAAAAAATAAGGGCCTATTGCCGTTCAATAGTGCAGTTATATGTTCTAAAGCCCTTGTTGGCATGCAGTTATACAAACCGGATTCCCAAAAAGTTGGGACACTATACAAATCGTGAATAAAAACTGAATGCAATGATGTGGAGATAGCAAATGTCAATATTTTATTTGTAATAGAACGTAGATGACAGATCAAAAGTTTATTTCGAGTAAATGTATAATTTTAAAGGAAAAATACGTTGATTCAAAATTTCACGTTGTCAACAAATCCCCAAAAAGTTGGGACAAGTAGCAATAAGAGGCTGGAAAAAGTAATTTTGAGCATAACGAAGAGCTGCAAGACCAATTAACACTAATTAGGTCAATTGGCAACATGATTGGGTATAAAAAGAGGTTCTCAGAGTGGCAGTGTCTCTTAGAAGCCAAGATGGGTAGAGGATCACCAATTCCCACAATGTTGCGCAGAAAGATAGTGGAGCAATATCAGAAAGGTGTTACCCGGCGAAAAATTGCTAAGACTTTGCATCTATCATCATCAACTGTGCATAACATCATCCGAAGATTCAGAGAATCTGGAACAATCTCTGTGCGTAAGGGTCAAGGCTGTGAAACCATACTGGATGCCCGTGATCTCTGGGCCCTTAAATGACACTGCACCACAAACAGGAATGCTACTGTAAAGGAAATCACAGAATGGGCTCAGAAATACTTCCAGAAACCATTGTCAGTGAACACAATCCACCGTGCCATCCGCCGTTGCTAGCTGAAACTATACAGTGCAAAGAAGAAGCCATTTCTAAGCAAGATCCAAAAGCTCAGGCGTTTTCACTGGGCCAGGGATCATTAAAAATGGAGTGTGGCAAAATGGAAGGCTGTTCTGTGGTCAGACGAGTCACGATTCAAAGTTCTTTTTGGAAATCTGGGACGCCATGTCATCCGGTGTCAGGAAGCAGGGGGTGTTACCCCTACTCTGGGACCACGGGCACGGCGCAGGGCACGGGTTCCCCTTCAGCTCGGTAGAACACCTGGTGCCCGAGGTGCGGGTGCACAGGCGTGTGCGCAGTACACAGGCTGCTCGCACATTTCCGGGTGCATAGAGTTCCTGCATTATCCGGCTGTCAGGTGTGAGCCTTGCTGAGGGAGATTCCCAGTACACACCTTCCACCTTCCTCGCCTGCCATTGGTTCCTGGGGAGGGTGGTTCCTACCTTCCCTGGCTATAAAGACCTGGCCTGAGCTCTGGTTCATTGCTGAGTTATTCCACCTTATGGTGAACACCTAGCCTCCCTGCAGATCCTTCTATTGCCTGTTGTTTCTTTGTATCCTTCCCGGCTACTGACCCCTGGACTGTCTTCCGCCTTGAACCTTCGCTGCCTGCCTCGACCCGGATTGGACATTGACTACCCCTCTTGGATTATCCCTAAACTTGTACCGCATTCTGGGCTGTCAGCTGCTTACTGCCAGTGGGTTCCTCATCCCACTACTGGCTCCCTGGGAGGTTCTGACATAATAACTCAGCCTTCACCATGGAACCCGCAAAAGCAGTGGATCCCATGACGGCCATGACCCAGCAACTTAACCTCATGACGCAGGCCTTTCAGGAGATGCAAGCGAGTCATGAGCACCTGCTGCAGAGGGTTGCCACACAGGAGCAGCGCATCGCAGAGCGCACCGCGCTACCACCCTCGCCTCCCCCTACGCCGGCGCGCACCCTGGAAGTGGTCTCTAGAGAGCCGTCGGTCAGCCTCCCTGAGATCGGAGGAAGTACCGCTCCTTCATCATCTCCTGCGAGCTGTTGTTTTCCCTGAAGCCACGTACATATGCCACGGACTTCGTCAAGGTACGCACGGCAATTTCCTTGCTCTCAGGGCCTCCCCAGACCTGGGCGCACCAACTCCTACTAGCCGATGACCCAGTGCTGGCATCTTGGAAGTCCTTTGCCGCAGCTATGCAAAGACTTTATGATGACCCCCTGCGTTCTTCAACCGCCAGGGGTACCTTGCGCACCCTCCGCCAGGGCAGACGTCCAGTGGAGGATTACATCATGGAATTCCGTGAGGTAGCCCCGGATACGGGCTTGAACGAGGTGGCCTTGATTGACCAATTCCGCATCGGTTTGTCCGAGCAGCTCAAGGATGAGCTCGCCCGCATTGGGGTGCCGGGCTCCTTGGGGGGCCTGATGGACTCAGTAACCCACCTGGATCGCCGCTTCCGGGAAAGACGACAGGAGCGACAACAGACCCCGCCTCTAACGGAGCGCCGGTCGGAACCCTTAAGGCTTCCTGTTCCTGTGGCAGCAGACGGTAACCAGGAGGAGCCGATGCAGATCGGGGCTGTTCGGGGTCCCCTGTCCACAGTGGAGAGAACCAGGAGAAGAACCTTGCATCTGTGTTTATATTGCGCAAAACCGGGCCATTTCCTGAAGGACTGTCCCATCAAACCTCCCGAAGGTAGGCCGGAGACACCCACGGTATGCATTAACCTACCTATGTATAACAACTCGTCTCATCTCACCATCCCTGTTTCCCTGCAGCTGGGCAACAACAATATTGATCTCTCTGCCATCATTGATTCGGGCGCAAGCAGCTGTTTTATGGACAAGGATCTGGCTTCCCAACTAGGCATCCCGTTGCGCCCTAAGAAGAACCCATCCCAGCTGCATCTGGTGGATGGCAGCACCCTAAAGACGGGACCTATCGCCATGGAATCACATCCCTTGTTCCTCCGCATCGGCCTTTACCATTCCGAGAAGATCGTGTGGGACATCGTGCCTTCCCCCTTGTTTCCAGTCATTTTAGGCATCCCCTGGCTTAGGAGACACAACCCCACGATTAACTGGACCTCTGGCTCCATCACCTTCACGCCCCCCTCCGGTTCTCCTGTTCACGCGTCTCCGGCTCCAAGCCCTCCTGCGGTTCTGGGCACCGTTGAACACAGACTACCTGACAAATATCGGGACTATGCAGACGTTTTTGAAAAAAAAGGAGCAGACGCCTTGCCGCCACACAGGCCTTATGATTGCCCCATTGACCTGCTCCCTGGAGCCCCACTGCCGTACGGGCGCTTGTACAATCTGTCCGAACCCGAGACCAGGGCCCTGAAGGACTACATAGAGGAGAGCCTAGCGAAGGGGTTCATCCGTCCCTCGACCTCTCCAGTTGGGGCCGGCATCTTCTTTGTGGGGAAAAAAGATGGGGGTCTCCGGCCCTGTGTCGATTACCGGGCCCTGAACGACATCACCAAGAAAAACCGGTACCCACTCCCTCTCATTCCCGACTTGCTGGACAGAGTCAAGGATGCCCGTTTCTTCACCAAGATCGACCTTCGTGGGGCCTACAATCTGATTCGTGTCAGGGAGGGGGATGAGTGGAAGACAGCATTCCGCTCACGGTTTGGGCACTACGAGTACCTTGTCATGCCCTTCGGGCTCTGTAACGCCCCTGCCACATTTCAGTGCTTCATCAATGACGTCTTCCGTGACCTGTTGGATACCCATGTTGTGGTATATCTGGACGATATCCTTGTCTTCTCCAGATCACTGCCACAACACGAACGGCATGTCAAATTGGTGCTCCAGCGTCTGCGGACCCACAGTCTCTATGGCAAGCTTGAAAAAAGCACCTTCGAAGTTTCGTCCATTGAGTTCCTGGGCTACATCCTATCCCCAGGTCGAGTGGAGATGGACCCCAGGAAGATCCAGGCTGTCCAGAATTGGCCTGTCCCCCGCAATCGGCGGATGGTGCAGCAGTTCATTGGTTTTGCCAATTTTTACTGCCGATTCATTCGGAACTTTTCAGCGATCTGCGCTCCCATCACTGCTCTGACCAGGAGCAACACCCTGTTTGAATGGACCCCGAAGGTCCAACAGGCATTCCAGCACCTTAAGAGGCTGTTCACACAGGCACCTATACTAGTACAACCGGACGCCTCTTGCCCGTTTTTTCTGGAGACCGATGCCTCCGAGGGGGCTATCGGGGCTGTTCTCTCCCAGGTCCAAGGGGAGAAGCAGCTTCTCCATCCCGTTGCCTTTTATTCCCGCAAACTCACCGGGGCCGAACGCAACTATGATGTGGGTGAGAGGGAGCTGCTCGCTATCAAGGACGCCCTGGAGGAATGGAGACATTTGCTGGAAGGAGCCGAAAACCCTGTGGTGGTGTACACCGACCATCGCAACCTCGAATATCTCCGCAGTGCCAAGCGACTGCGTCCTCGACAAGCCAGGTGGGCTCTCTTTTTCTCCCGTTTTCGCCTCCAGATTACCTATCGACCGGGATCCAAGAACGGCAAGGCTGATGCCTTGTCCCGTATGTGCTCCTCCGAGGCCGATCCTGCACCTCCGGAACCGATCCTGCCAGCCGCATACTTTCTAGCCACCCAACACTCCTTGATCGAGAGGATCCGACGGGCCAGCATGCCAGCTCCAGAGGAGGCAGCCCATCTGCCAATGAAGCAGGGGCTTTGTTACCACCAACAGTGGATCTACGTCCCAGTCTCCCAGCGACTGCCTGTACTACAGCATCACCATGACCACCCCACAGCAGGCCACCGAGGTAGGCGCAACACCATGGAATGCATCCTACGTCAGTTTTGGTGGCCCTCTTTGGCAGCCGACGTACGCTCCTTCATAGAGTCTTGTTCCGTGTGTGCACTCTACAAACGTCCCACCTCAAAACCTGTTGGGTTATTACAGCCTCTGCCAGTGCCAACCCTTCCATGGCGCAACATAGCCATGGATTTCATTGTGGACTTACCGCCTTCACAAGCCTGTACCACCATCATGGTGGTGGTGGACAGATGTACCAAGATGTCCCACTTCATTCCGACCTCCGGTCTCCCGACGGCCCAAAAAACCTCAGAGTTGTTCCTCCAACACGTGTTCCGGTTGCACGGGCTCCCTGATTCCATCGTCTCAGACCGGGGCTCACAATTCACCTCCCGCTTTTGGACCCAGTTTTGCCGTAGCCTTCATATCACTCGCAGCCTGTCTTCTGCCTATCACCCCCAGTCCAATGGGCAGACCGAAAGGACCAACCAAACTCTCGAACAGTTCCTTCGCTGTTACACATCCCATCTACAAGACGACTGGGTGAGCCATCTCCCCTTCGCGGAATTTTCCTTCAACAATCAGCTTCATTCCTCCACCGGGCTCTCACCATTCTATGCCAACTATGGTTATCATCCCGCAACTCTCCCGGATCTCCCCCTTGATGTCCCAGTGCCTGAAGTGGCTCAACGGCTCCGGCTCCTACGAGAACTGAGGCGGACCCTAACGCAACAACTCCAGGCCGCTCAGCACCGGCACAAGATGCAGGCAGACCGTAGACGCACAGAATTCCCCAGGTACAAAGACGGGGACAAGGTGTGGCTTTCCACACAGCACCTCAAGCTGTCCTGTCCCTCCCGAAAACTGGGACCCCGTTACATTGGTCCCTTTGAGATCGTGAGTATGGTCAACAACGTTGCAGCCAAGCTCCAGTTGCCTACTTCCCTGGGAATCCACCCGGTATTCCACGTGTCCTTGTTGAAACCACACCGTGCCAACCCATTCCCGGACCGGGCACCTGCTCCACCACCTCCCATCCAGGTGAATAACGATGATGAGTATGAAGTCCAGGAGATCCTGGACTCCCGCCGCCGGCGTGGGGTCCTGGAGTATCTCATCCACTGGAAGGGGTACGGTCCCGAGGAGCGTTCCTGGGAGCCCTTGGGGAATGTCCATGCGGCCGCCAAGGTGCGGGCGTTCCATCGGGCTCACCCCGAGAGGCCTTCCCAGGGTCGCGTCCGGAGGCCGCTCCTTGGTGGGGGGCTCTGTCAGGAAGCAGGGGGTGTTACCCCTACTCTGGGACCACGGGCACGGCGCAGGGCACGGGTTCCCCTTCAGCTCGGTAGAACACCTGGTGCCCGAGGTGCGGGTGCACGGCGTGTGCGCAGTACACAGGCTGCTCGCACATTTCCGGGTGCATAGAGTTCCTGCATTATCCGGCTGTCAGGTGTGAGCCTTGCTGAGGGAGATTCCCAGTACACACCTTCCACCTTCCTCGCCTGCCATTGGATCCTGGGGAGGGTGGTTCCTACCTTCCCTGGCTATAAAGACCTGGCCTGAGCTCTGGTTCATTGCTGAGTTATTCCACCTTATGGTGAACACCTAGCCTCCCTGCAGATCCTTCTATTGCCTGTTGTTTCTTTGTATCCTTCCCGGCTACTGACCCCTGGACTGTCTTCCGCCTTGAACCTTCGCTGCCTGCCTCGACCCGGATTGGACATTGACTACCCCTCTTGGATTATCCCTAAACTTGTACCGCATTCTGGGCTGTCAGCTGCTTACTGCCAGTGGGTTCCTCATCCCACTACTGGCTCCCTGGGAGGTTCTGACATCCGGACCAAAGAGGACAAGGACAACCCAAGTTGTTATCAACGCTCATTTCAGAAGCCTGCATCTCTGATGGTATGGGGTTGCATGAGTGCGTGTGGCATGGGCAGCTTGCATGTCTGGAAAGGCACCATCAATGCAGAAAAATATATTCAGGTTCTAGAACAACATATGCTCCCATCCAGACGTCATCTCTTTCAGGGAAGACCCTGCATTTTTCAACAAGATAATGCCAGACCACATTCTGCATCAATCACAACATCATGGCTGCGTAGGAGAAGGATCCGGGTACTGAAATGGCCAGTCTGCAGTCCAGATCTTTCACCTATAGAGAACATTTGGTGCATCATAAAGAGGAAGGTGCAACAAAGAAGGCCCAAGATGATTGAACAGTTAGAGGCCTGTATTAGACAAGAATGGGAGGGCATTCCTATTTCTAAACTTGAGAAACTGGTCTCCTCGGTCCCCAGACGTCTGTTGAGTGTTGTAAGAAGAAGGGAAGATGCCACACAGTGGTGAAAATGGCCTTGTCCCAACTTTTTGAGGATTTGTTGACACCATGAAATTCTGATTCAACATATTTTTCCCTTAAAATGGTACATTTTCTCAGTTTAAACTTTTGTTCCGTGATTTATGTTCTATTCTGAATAAAATATTAGAAGTTGGCACCTTCACATCATTGCATTCAGTATTTATTCACGATTTGTATAGTGTCCCAACTTTTTTGGAATCCGGTTTGTACGTTCTAAAGCCCTTGTTGGCGTGTATTAGTGGCAAAAAAAAAATATATATTATTTCCTGTTCAGCAGTGCAGTTATATGTTCTAAAGCCTTTTTGGCATGTATTAGTTGCACAAAAATATATATTATTTGCCGTTCAGCAGTGCAGTTATATGTTCTAAAGCCTTTTGTGGTGTGTATAAGTGGAAGAAAAATTTCCTATTTGCCGTTCAGCGGTGCAGTTATATGAACTAAAGGCCTTTTTGGTGTTTATTAGTGGCACAAAAAAAGTATTTGCCGTTGTGTGGTGAAGTGAGAAAATTACAGCCCTCTTTGGCGTGTATTAGTGGCAAAAAATTATATATTATTTGCTGTTCAGTGGTGCGGTTATATGTTCTAAAGCCTTTCGTGGCATGTATAAGTGGAACAAAATAAGGGCCTATTTGCCGTTCAGCAGTGCAGTTATATTTTCTAAAGGCCTTTTTGGCATGTATTAGCGGCAACAAAAAAAAATATTATTTGCTGTTCTGGGGTGCAGTTATATGTTCTAAAGCACTTTTTTATGTGTATTAGGGGTACAAATAAAAAGTATCTGCTGTTGTGTGGTGAAGTGAGAAAATGACAGTCCTTTTTGGCGTGTATAACTAGCAAAAAATATATATTTGCCATCCAGCAGTGCAGTTATATGTTCTAAAGCCTTTTGTGGCGTGTATAAGTGGAAAAAAGTAAGGGCCTATTTGCCGTTCAGCGGTGCAGTTATATGTTCTAAAGCCTTCTTTGGTGTGTATTAGTGGAAAAAAAGGGCTGTGGTGAAGTGAGTAAATTACAGACTTTTTTGGGGTGTTTTAAATTCCTTTTTATTTATTGATTTGATCTAACAGTATGTGAGACAGAGAAGTGCCAGGCCCTGCACAGGGGAGTGGCAGAGGCATAAATGTTTCTGGTGCCGGCACAGGTCACAGCAGATTAAGGGGGCTCGGCGGCAGGAGTCGCAGCAAGAGGCCTTAGCTCCCAGTGTCATCTAGCGGTCGTGTCTTGACCAGCAACCCAGCAGTTCTTGAATGGTTGACTTGGTCATCCACTTCATCCTAAGTGACATCAGACACCCCCAGCCAAGAGTCGGTGGGTTTGTCAGACACAACCCTTAGATGGCATGGCCCGGGAGCAGGCCCTGTGCCCTCAACTGTCCTCAACCTGCCTCTGTCCTTTTCTGTTCCCTCACCCAGACAAGTATTATATGCTGTGGGCTCAGCTCCACTATGCAGAGAGGACGAGCTACTAGAGGACAGTCAGCAGCTACTGGCCAGCCAAGATGAGGAGGAGACATCTGCCGCTTCCTCCACTAGGCAGGCAAGTAGTGATGAGAAGAGTGGTGTGGGAGCTTGTGTTGCGAGCGGTCAGGCTCCTGACCCAGAAACCGTTGAGGAGGACATAAGTGACATGCAGACAGTACTCGATGATGATGTAGCTGATCGCACTTGGGAGCTGGGTGAATTAGGGTCTTCGTCATCATCAGGAGGATAGAAGCTTGCCCGTGAGGCAGCGGCGGAGCCAGCAAGTTGCTAGCGTGGCCGGGTGGCAGCAGGGTGGCAGCAGTGGGAGGTCGGGAGCCAAACGTGCGCAGGGTAGACCACCTTCACAGGAGCCTACCTGCCCAAAAAGTCGTGGTGCAGGGGTTCACGGAAGCGGCAGTGGTAGCAGTCAGTCAGTGCGGAGTGTTGGGGGTAAAATCACCTACTCGGCTGTGTGGCAGTTTTTTGTTAAGCCGCCGGAGGAGGTGAACATGGCCATTTGTAGAATCTTTGGGCAAAAGGTGAAGTGTGTCCAGGGTGCCAATGTTGGCACCACGACCCTGCCTCAACTTATGCAGCATCACCATAAAGTGGCCTGGGAGAACTGTGGCTCTGATGTGGTGGTCCAGCCTGCCGCACTAACCGCTGCATAACTCAGTGGCACGCTCCTGAAGGGAGCTGTCTGTCCTTCCCATAATCTGCTGGTCCTGATGCTCCTGCTCCTGTTCCTACTCCTCATCAGTCATTCTGTCAGCAATAGATCACGAAGCGATTGCCAAGAGACAACAGTATGCGTGCAGTCATCCAACGGCGCTAAAGCTGAATGTGCTCCTGGCCAAGTTGCTGGTGTTGCAGTCCCTCCCTTTCCAAGTGGTGGACTCTGCACCTTTCAGAGAACTGATGGCTTGTGCCGAGCCAAAGTGGAGAGTCCCAAGCCGTAATTTCTTTCCCAAAAGTCAGTACCAGCCCTGCATACGTATGTAGAACAGAAGGTGGGCCAGTCCTTGAGCCTGTTGGTGTCTGCCAAAGTGCACCGCAGCACTGACATGTGGAGCTGTAACTATGGTCAGGGACTATATATGTACTTTAAGGCCCACTGAGTGAATGTGGCTCCTTCACAGCCACACCAGAAACTTGACCAGGTGACGCCGCTTCTGCCTCCGTGTTCTCATGCTGTTGGTCCTGCAACAATGTCCCCCTCCTCATCCTCCACCGTATCCTCAGCCTCCACTGCAGGGACAATTCACAGTGCCCCTTCAGCATACCACATGTGCGGGGCATGGCAGTGTCATGCTGTTCTGCACCTCATTTGCCTGGGCGAACAGAGTCACACAGGGGAGGAACTGCTTTGTGTCCTTCATCAAGAAATGGAATCCTAGCTTTCTCCACGACAACTCAAAAGTGGAACCATGGTGACAGACAATGGGAAGAACATGGTGTCGATGCTGTGTCAAGGAGGGCTGAGCCATGCGCCCTGCATGGCACACGTGTTCAATCTGGTTGTTAAGTGGTTCCTGAAGTCTTCCACCCATCTGCAAGACATCCTAAAAATGGCCAGGAAACTTTGCATGCTCTTCAGCCACTCGTACACCGCAAAGCACACCCTCCTTGAACTGCAGCGGCAGAATGGCAACCCCCCCAACATAGGCTGATATGCGACGTTTCCACCCATTGGAATTCCACCCTCCATATGTTGGACCAACTTTGGACCGACTATACTAACAGAGAGGCCATAAACGATTTCTTGATGATCCAAGCGGACAGGAGTACTCCACTGTGTAACTTCTATTAAACCTAGTGGCAGCTCACGCATGACACCTGACATTTGCTCAGGCCCTTTGAGGAGGTCACGTTATTTGTCAGTCACCAGGACTACAGAAGAACAACGTCATTCCACTGTTTCATGTCCTGGAACAGATGTTGGTAAATCTGGCTGGTCATTTGACTAGAGATTTGGCGCCTAGATCTCACGGCCACATGAGCCATCTGAGGGCTGAACTGGAGGAGGACATTGGAGCACAAACAATGTGTAGCAAAATGGGTGGTTTTTCAACACAGGTGACAGGAGAGGAGGAGCAGGAGCAGCCAGATGCTACAGGGCAATGAGAAAGACTAGGCAGAGGAGCCAGACACCATGGCAGTATGCAGTGGAGATGGAAGCAGGGAGTTCCTCCTAGTCACTTGCACAAATGGCCTGATGCATGCTCACTTGCTTATGTAGTGACAGCCGAATTGCATTCGGCAGAGGGATGACTTCTGGCTCTCCACCTTGTTGGACCCTCGCTACCGGTCCAAAATAAGGGCCCGCTGAGAGGGAGTACAAACTGAACTACTATAGAGACTAGGGTTGAGCGAACCCGAACTGTAAAGTTCGGGTTCGTACCGAACTTTAGGATTTTTGGACCCCGGACCCGAACATTTCCGTAAAAGTTCGGGTTCGGTGTTTGGCGCTTTCTTGGCGCTTTTTGAAAGGCTGCACAGCAGCCAATCAACAAGCGTCATACTACTTGCCCCAAGAGGCCATCACAGCCATGCCTACTAATGGCATGGCTGTGATTGGCCAGTGCAGCATGGGACCCAGGCTCTATATAAGCTTGAGTCACATAGAGCTGCACGTTACTCTGCTGTTAGAAGTGTAGGGAGAGGATGCTGCTGGACTTGTGATTTCAGGGAGAAAATAGGAGAGAATCTAACTCAGCGATCTACAGACAAATAGTTGTGTGGGTGCAGGACACTATTCGTTTTACCCTGCCCTGAGCTCATTGACCAAAAATTACTAACTTTTAGAATTCTGTTAGTTAGGTGGGTGGTGGCGGCGGCGGACATTTTATGCATGTTCAGTGCACCAGCACTGCACCTGAGCTTTTGGGACATTGCAAATCACCATTTTTGGGGGGCAAACTTCATCTGTATTAGTCATTGTGCAATTTAAGGTAGAAATACACTAATCATTTTTTTGGGTTTGAAAAACACACTTTTTTTTTCTTCAAAAAAGAGTATTCTCCAGATCTGCAAGTGTTAAATTCAAGTTTAATATATACAACTTTCATATTCTGTTAGCAAAAAAAGACTTTTTTGGCAATCTACAACATCTGTATTAGTCAGTGTGCAATTTAAGGTAGAAATACACCCATGATTTTCTGGGGTTTGAAAAACACACTATTTTGACAAAAAACACTATTTTCAGGCCTTGCAGCATCAGCACGTGTGAAATTACATGCTTATATACTGCTGGCAAGCTCAGTTTTTAAACAAACACTCATTTGGGCACATAAAATGTAGTTGGTAGACTTTGATGCAGATGTCATTGTGAGATACACCCTTAATACATTTGGGTTACATTCAGAGATTTTAAATACCGCCATTTGGTGCACCAATATTGAATTCAGGCCTACACTGGTTCAGGCCCTGTAAGATACCCCCTCTACATACAGGGGTCTGAATTAGGCATTTGAAATACAGCCATTTAAAATACAGAAATTTTGTGCAAAGATATATTTACTGCAGGCCTACAAAAGTTCAGGCCCTCTGAGATACTACCTCTACATACAGGGGTTTGAATTAGGCATTTGAAATACAGCCATTTGAAATACAGCCATTTTGTGCAAAGATATATTTACTGCAGGCCTACAGAGGTTCAGGCACTTTGAGATACCACCTCTACATACAGGGGTTTGTATTAGGCATTTGGTATTTCTTCAGACAATGTGCTGACGACAAGACACGAATGGTTTGCATGCTGTGCAATCAAAGCCTGAAGCGAAGCATAAACTTTCTCAACCTGAGCACAACCTGCATGACCAGGCATTTAAGTGCAAAGCACGAACTGGAGTGGAGTAGACACCTCAAAAACCAATAAAGGTCTCTGGCTCCTCCTGCTTCCTCTTCTGCTGCAGTCGCGGCCTCTTCATCCACCTCTGGAGTGACAGTGCCACCTGGCACCCCACAAACAGAGGATCTGCCAGCAACACCAACACCTGGATCACCAAGCATCTCCACAATGTCCCACGGAAGCGTTCAGCTCTCCATTTCCCAAACACTGGAGAGGAAGAGGAAGTACCCCCATACCCACCTGCGATCCCTAGCCCTGAATGCCAGCATTTCTAAATTACTTGCCTTTGAAATACTGTCATTCCATCTGGTGGAGAAGGATAGTTTTAAAGGCCTTATGGCGGTGGCTATCCCACAGTACTTCGTGCCCAGCCGTCACTATTTATCAAGGCGAGCCACCCCTTCCCTTCACAACTAAGTAGGGGACAAAATCAGGTGTGCACTGCGCAACGCTATCTGTGGCAAGGTGCACCTGACTACGGATACGTTGACCAGTAAGCACGGTCAGGGCCATTATATCTCCATAACAGCACACTGTGTAAATGCAGTGGAGGCTGGGCCTGAGGCGGATAGCAGTTTAGCGCATGTCCTTCCACCACCGAGGATTGCAGGGAGCTTCAGTTTGCCTACTATTGCTTCCTCCTCCTACTCTGCTTTCTCATCCTCTACCAGCTCCTCATCCGGTCAGCGTAACACCTTCACCACCAACTTCAACATAGCCAGGGGTGAACGACAGCAGGTAGTTTTAAAACTTATCTGTTTGGAGGACAAACCCCACACCGCGCAGGAGCTATGGACGGGCCTTGAACAACAGACCAATGAGTGGTTTGTGCCAGTCAGCCTCAAGCCCGGCCTGGGGTGCAGCTCTTGGACTAGCCGGTTTGATGCACATCCCTTGCCTGGCGCATGTGCTGAATTTGGTGGTGCAAAGATTCCTTAAAAATTCCCCCGACATGTCAAAGCTGCTGCATAAAGTGCGGGCCGTCTGTGCGCGCTTTCGACGTTCTCACCCTGCTGCTGCTCGCCTGTGAGTCTGCAGGCGATAGTGGATTTTCAGCTGCAGCACGCACGAGTGAGTCGCCCGGCGGAACAGCACCACTTCACCACCGATGACTGGGCCTCCATGCGAGACCTGTGTTCCTTGTTGCGCTGTTTCGAGTACTCTACCAACATGGCCAGTGCCGATAACGCCGTTCTCATTGTTACTATCCCACTTCTATGCCTCCTTGAAAAAACGCTCCTGGCGATGATGGAGGAGGATGTGGCACAGGAGGAGGAGATGGAAGAGGGATCATTTCGTAGGGTTTCCGGCCAATCATTCCCAAGTGGCTCCAAGGGTCGGTTCCTGCACCCACAAACCCAAGGTACACAATTGCCCAGCCAGGGCACAGTTCTGGAGGATGAGGAGATGGAGGATGAGGAGGAGGAGATGGAGGAGGAGGAACCATGTTCACAGCAGGGTGGCACCCAGACCAGCTCATGGCCATCACTGGTGCGTGGATGGGGGGATACAGTGGACACAGACAATACACTTCTCACAGAGGACAGCTTTTCGTTGCCTCTGGGCAGCCTGGCACACATGAGCGATTACATGCTGCAGTGTCTCCGCAACGACTGCCGAGTTGCCCGCATTCTAACATGTGCTGATTACTTGATGGCTACGCTGCTGGATCCCCGTTAAAAGGACAATGTACCGCCTTTAATTCTGTCACTGGAGCATGATCGTAAGATGCGCAAGTACAAGCGCACACTGGTAGACACGCTGCTGGTGGCATTCCCACCTGACAGCCGGGGCACAGTGGAAGCACAAGGCGAAGGCAGAGAACGAGGAAGAAGTCACCAATGCAGCTGGGGCACCGTCAGCACCTCAGAAGGCAGGGTTAGCATGGCCAAAATGTGGAAAAGCTTTGTCAGCACGCCACAACAACTAGCACCACCAGCTGATATGGAACGTATTAGCAGGAGGCAGCATTTCACCAACATGGTGGAGCAGTATGTGTGTACACGCCTACAAGTACTGAATGATGGGTCTGCCCCCTTCAACTTCTGGGTCTCCAAATTGGGCACATGGCCTGAGCTTGACCTTTACACCTTAGAGGTGCTGGCCTGCCATAAAGCCAGTGTATTATCTGAACGTGTGTTTAGCACTGCCAGGGGCGTCATCTCAGACAAGCGCAGCCGCCTGTCCACAGCCAATGTGGACAAGCTCACGTTCATTAAAATGAACCAGGCATGGATCCTTCAGGACTTGTCCGTACCTTGTGCAGAATAGACATGTATACCGGCACTAAGCAGCCATTGTTATACTGTAGCGCAATTTCTCATGTTTGTATTTTTGATATTTCACACTCTTTTGGAGTGTACCTTAATTTTACAAAATTAAATTAAAATCAAAAATCTGTGTTGGCTATCTCGTCCTCCTCCACCCCCGCATCCACCTACTCAGCTGCGTCCACCGCCTCCTCAAACTCCTACTCCATATGGAACTCCACCTCATAAATCCATTTATTTTTTTGTACGTGTTTTATTTTATATAATTTCACTACTTTTTCATTTATATTTTAAGGTGAAATTCACCAATTTTGGGGTGTATAGTACCACTGCTATACCTAGTAGACAGGTTAAACCCCCCAAAAAATTGTCATTTACCTTTTTGGCTGAAATTAACCAATTTTTGGGTGTATAGTACCACTGCTATACCTAGTAGACAGGTTAAACAAAGAAAAAAAAATTGTCATTTACTTTTTCGGGTTAAATTAACCAATTTTTGGGTGTATAGTACCACTGCTATACCTACTGGAATGGTAAAAAAAAAATTAAAAAAATTGTCAGTTACATTTTCTGACGAAAGAAACACATTTTTGGGTGTATAGTACCACTGCTATACCTAATAGACAGGTTTAAAAAAAAATTGTCAGTTATATATTCTGGTGAAATTCACACATTTTTGGGTATGATGTACCACTCCTATACCTAGTAGATCGGAAAAAAAAAAAAGACAAAATTGTCAGTTACATTTTTTAGTGAAATTCACCAATTTTTGGGTGTAATATTTCCTCCTCTACCTAGTTGCCAGCTTAAAAAATTTCAATAATTTTTCTGTTACATTCTTGGGTTGACATTATACAATTTTAGACGTGAATAAACACCTGCTATGCATAGGTGACAGGCAATAAAATTATATAAAATATTCAGTAATTAATGCGCACCACATCCTTACATTCAATGCTTAAACTTTGAAAAGTTGTCAGACTTTTATGCTTTAATAATTTCTCCCATATTTCAACTCTAATTTTAAATTTTAAAAAATGTATCCTCCCTTAAATTTGGTCCCTTTTTCTCACGCTCCCTCTCCGGCCTGGAACCCTGATTACCCGCCACCCGTAATCACCATGGTAGGCGCAAAGAACATCAAAAGTTGATAGAGCAGATATAAAATTGGATCGTGAACATCACGGGGACGTGCGACATGGTGGGGCAGTAAGTGTGCACACGCCTACATGAACTGACTGACAGTGGTCAGCCCCTGCAACTTCTGGGTCTCCAAATTGGGCACATGGCCTGAGCTTGCCCTTTACCCCTTGGAGGTGCTGGCCTGCCCTGCAGCCAGTGTATTGTCTGAACGTGTGTTTAGCATGACTGGAGGGGGTTATCACAGGTTATATTTCCCAATGTTTTGGGGTGTACCCTAATTTTAAAAATAAAATTTAAAACCAAAAAACAGTGTAGGCTACCTCCTCCTCCACCGCCGCTTCTACCAACACCGCCACATCCACCGCCTTCTCAACCTCCTACTCCATATGGACCCGGTCCTCCTAGATCAAGATTATAATTTTTTATTTTTACGTATTTTATGTTATTTTAAGTCATTTCCCTATCTACATTTGGCTGCAGAGCACTTGCCATGCTTTTAACCACATTTTGATGCCATTTGCAGCCCTCTAGCCCTTTCCATTACATTTTTACAGCCATTTGAGTGTTCAAAAGTTCGGGTCCCCTTTGACTTCAATGGGGTTCGGGTTCGGGGTCAAGTTCGGGTCCCGAACTCAAACTTTTTTCCGAAGTTCAGCCGAACCCGTTGAACCCGAACATCCAGGTGTCCGCTCATCTCTAATAGAGACATCCTATGTAATCAGTTGGCCATTGCCTATCTGCGCCATCATCTATCCTATCTCAGACCTGACTGGGAGGGCCCTCTGCGCTCACGTTCCACTGCCATGGCTGCTGTGGCAGGGTGGGGGGTGGTAGGAGCAGTTCCAGCTCCATTAGCAGCAACTTTAGTCTAGAGGCACTGATGAGCAGCTCTCTTCACCCGCCTACTGAAGAAACTACTCACCAGCAGCAGCAGCTATACCTGGAGCAGGACCTGAACCAGCAGGTGGGGGCATACTTGGACAGCACCCTGCCACCCAACATTAAAGATCTGCTGGACTACTCAACAGTCAAACTGGATTTGTGGCCGCAACTGGCAGAGTTTGCCCTGGAAAAGATGTCCTGCCCGGACAGTAGTGTGGCATCAGAGCGGGTGTTTAGTGCGGCGGGGGCCATAGTTACCCCAATAAGAACTTGCCTGTCCACCCAAAATGTGGAGAGACTGAGCTTTGTCAAGATGAATCAGGCGTGGATCAGCCAGGATTTCCACCCACCAATGTCTGATGCATCAGACTAGATCATCCATGATGCCACACCAACATTTTGACAAAAGAGACCGGTTTCTTCTGGATACCTGCCTTAGCTACTATTCTTATGCTGCCACCCGCCTGATGCCACACATATGATGCCAAGTGCTCCTTATTTCACCCACCATCTTCAGTTGGTACTGGTATTGCCACCCACCTCCCCACTCTGTCATCAGGTCACTCTGTGGTCTCCTAATGCTGCTGCCACCTCCACACTATGTCACCTTGCCACTCTGTGGTCTCCTCATGCTGCTGCCACCTCCACACTATGTCACCTTGCCACTCTGTCGCCTCCTGACGCTGCCGCCACCTCCACACTCTGTCATTGTCCCACTCTGTGGCATCCTGGTGCTGCTGCCACTTTCACACTGTCATTGTGCCATCCTGTGGCCTCCTCCTGATGCTGCTGCTGCCGCCACCTCCACACTCTGTCATTGTGCCACTCTGTGGCATCCAGATGCTGATGATGCCACCTCAACACTGTCATTGTGCTACTCTGTGGCCTCCTCCTGATGCTGATGCCACCACCTCCACATTCTGTCATTGTGCCACTTTGTGGCCTCCTGATGCTGCTGCCACCTCCACATGTCATGGTCTTACCTTCTTGCTGTTCTCCTTCGTTTGACATGTGCTGGCGGCCATCTTGGTTTCTGGGTTTCTTGTAGCCTCCCACCCTGCGGCTTCTCCTTCCCACTGGGAGGAGCTGGATGCCTAGCTCATATATATAGGAGGTCTGTGGCTTCAGTTCCTTGCTTGGTCCTCCTGTGTTCACATGCTTCTAAGACTGCTGCTGCTTCTGGTTCCTGATCCTGGCCTCGTCTGACTACCCCGCTGGTTCCTGATCCTGGCTTCGTCTGACTACCCTTCTGGTTCCTGACCTCTGGCTACGCAAGACCCTGCTTCGGTTTAGCCATCCGTTTGGACTTTTGCTTACAGCTTGATTTTCAATAAAGCCTTCTTATTCCCACTTATCTCTTGTTGTACGTCTGGTTCATGGTTCCATGACATTAGGACCAAGCCATGAATTCTGACGGTACAGGGCCATCCTCGCTACCTACGCTGATTGCCAGACTTGATCAGCAGGATCACCTGTTGGGTCGGTTCGCTGTGGCGTTGCAAACCCTGCTTGAACGCACGGCTCATTTCGCTTCCGTTGCCGATGGGTCGGTTGTCGCTCCTGGGCCGCTCCTACTGCCGCTCCGGTTGTTGCGCCAGAGTCTACCCCGACACCTGTTGCTGCGCCTGCGGTGTCTCGGGGGTATGACCGGTTCTGCCCCCCTTCCACAGCGCTTTGGGGGAGAGCCAACTCAGTGCCGAGGTTTCCTTAACCAGGTGGGCATTTATTTCGAGTTGCTGCCACATGCCTTTCCTACTGAGAGATCAAAGGTGGGCTTCTTGATCTCGCTGCTCTCGGACAAGGCCTTGGCCTGGGCCAGCCCTTTATGGGAGAACAACAATCCGGTGGTTGCCGAGTTTTCCGGTTTTGTTGCTTCTCTTCGGAAGGTATTCGATGTGCCGGCTCGTGCTGCCTCTGCTGCGAAGCTCCTTATGTCCATCAGACAGGGTTCACGATCCGTAGCTGAATACGCCATTGAGTTTCGTACCCTGGCAGCAGAGGTGGGCTGGAATAATGAGGCTCTGGTCGCTGCTTTCTCTCATGGTCTCTCGGATGCCTTGAAGGATGAGGTTGCAGCTAAGGACCTACCAGTGGAGGTCGAGTCTCTTATTTCTTTCCTGATTTTGATTGACACCAGACTCAGGGAGAGACCTTCCTTTAAGGAGAGCCTGCGGAGGCCTTCTAACAGATTGGCACCTACGTTTGCTGTCCCACCCGTGCCTCCCTCTCCTCCCACGCCTCCTGGGGATGACTTGTCTGGGGGTGAACCCATGCAGCTGGGGTTTGCTCGCCTGTCCGAGGGGGAGAGGGTACTCCGGAGACGCGAGGGCCGACGCATGTACTGTGGTCTCGGTGGGCATTTTCGGTTGGCATGTCCGAACCGTCCAGGAAACGCTCGCACCTGAGATCCTGTCGGGGGCAGATCTTGGGTGGAGTCTCCTCGTCCCCGGTTTCCCGTGTTGACAAACCACTGATCACTGTTGTCCTCTCCTGGGTCGGGGGCTCGGTGACGACCCAGGCGTTGGTGGACTCTGGTGCTGGTGGTTTGTTCATTGATAGTGTGTTCGCTGCCGCCAATTCCATTCCTCTGCAGCCTCGAGGTTCCCCACTGGCTCTTGAGGCGATAGACGGCAGACCCCTTCTGCCGCCACACGTGACTCATGAGACCCTTCCAGTGGGGATAGCCATTGGTGCCGTTCACAGAGAGTCGGTCTGTCTCCAGGTGATTTCGTCTCCACACTACTCGGTGGTCTTGGGGTACCCCTGGCTCCAGAAGCATAATCCGACTTTCGATTGGAGATCGGCCGAGATCCTCTCGTGGTCACCGCAGTGTGGGGCTAGTTGCATCCATGGGCCTGTCAAGTTGCTGTGTACTTCCTCGGACTCTCTGTTGCCTCTTGAATACGAAGAGTACCGGGATGTATTCGATAAGGTGCGCGCGGTTGCCCTACCTCCGCACCGCCCATACGATTGTGCCATAGAGTTACAATCTGGTGCCGTTCCTCCTCGTGGCAAAGTCTATCCACTGTCGGTAGCAGAGAATGAGGCCATGGAGGAGTACGTGAGGGAGGCGCTTTCACGCGGACACATTCGCAAATCCTCGTCCCCGGCAGGGGCTGGATTTTTCTTTGTGAAAAAGAAGGGCGGTGAGTTGAGGCCTTGCATCGATTACAGGGGTCTCAATCGCATCACGATCAAGAACGCTTACCCGATACCCTTGATTTCCGAGCTGTTCGATCGCCTCAAAGGGGCCACGGTCTTTACCAAACTCGACCTGAGGGCGGCATATAACCTGGTAAGGATCAAGGCGGGCGATGAGTGGAAGACCGCGTTTAACACCAGGACCGGTCATTATGAATCCTTGGTTATGCCCTTTGGGTTGTGCAATGCGCCCGCAGTCTTCCAGGAATTCATCAACGATGTTTTCCGTGACCTGTTGCAGCAGTGTGTGGTGGTCTATTTGGATGACATCTTGGTATATTCTGAATCCATGGAGGCCCACATTATGGATGTCAGACGAGTGTTGCAATGGTTACGAGAGAACAGGCTGTTCGGTAAGCTTGAGAAATGCAAATTTCACCGATCCCAGGTAACCTTCTTAGGTTACATCATTTCCGCTGAGGGGTTCTCCATGGATCCTGAGAAGGTTTCGGCTGTCTTACAGTGGCCCCAGCCCAGTGGTCTCCGTGCCCTGCAGCGCTTTTTGGGCTTCGCCAATTATTATCGGAAGTTCATCAGGGACTTTTCTATGCTAGCCAAGCCTCTCACGGATCTGACCAGGAAGGGCAGTAATCCCCAGGTCTGGCCGCTCGAGGCCATCCGAGCTTTTGAGGCTCTAAAGTCCGCCTTTGTGTCGGCTCCGATTCTGTCGCATCCCAACCCTGGGTTGCCCTTTGTCCTCGAGGTGGACGCGTCTGAGACGGGAGTAGGCGTCCTTCTGTCTCAGCGTAGAACACCAGAGGGTCCTCTGCTTCCTTGTGGGTTTTACTCCCGGAAACTGTCTTCCGCGGAGTGCAACTATCAGATTGGTGACAGGGAGTTATTGGCCATCGTGCAGGCCCTTAAAGAATGGAGGCACTTGCTCGAGGGTTCGGTGGTTCCGGTTCTCATCCTGACGGACCACAAGAATCTGACCTACCTTTCTGAGGCCAAGAGATTGACACCACGTCAGGCCAGATGGGCTCTGTTCTTGTCACGTTTTAATTACGTGGTCTCCTACCTACCCGGTTCCAAGAACATCAGAGCGGATGCCTTATCACGGCAGTACTCCGAGCTGTCCGGGGAGGAGTTGATTCCGACTTCGGTCATACCTCAGAATCAGATCCTGGCCGCCATTCGCACCAGCCTGACCTCTCCCCTGGGTGAGCAGATTTTGGCGGCTCAATCTGGTGCTCCCTCTGGGAGACCCAACGGCAGATGTTTTGTGCCTGAGGAGTTGCGCACTCGGTTGTTGCGAACCTACCATAACTCCAAGGCCGCGGGGCATCCTGGAAAGAATCAGCTGTCCTGGGCTGTTTCACGTCTGTTCTGGTGGCCTTCTCTACGTTCCGACATCGCCGCATATGTAGCGGCATGCTCCGTTTGTGCCCAGAGTAAGTCCCCTCGGCACCTTCCGTTGGGCCTTTTGCAACCCATAGCCACCGGGGAGCGCCCATGGTCACACCTGGGGATGGATTTCATTGTGGACCTCCCTGCATCCCGAGGCCATACGGTCATTCTCATGATTGTGGATCGGTTTTCCAAAATGTGCCACTGTGTTCCTCTCAAGAAGTTACCCTCTGCACAAGAGTTGGCCACGATTTTCGCCAGGGAGGTCTTCCGGTTGCACGGTTTGCCCAAGGAGATTGTGTCGGATCGGGGGAGTCAGTTTGTGTCCAGGTTCTGGCACGCCTTTTGCTCCCAGTTGGGGATTCATCTCTCTTTCTCCTCGGCCTACCACCCTCAGTCCAATGGGGCCGCAGAACGATCCAATCAGGCCTTGGAGCAATTCCTTCGTTGCTATGTCTCCGATCACCAAGACAATTGGGTTGACCTCCTGCCTTGGGCTGAGTTTGCCAGGAACACGGCGGTGAACTCTTCCTCTGGGACGTCTCCCTTCATGGCCAATTATGGGTTCCAACCTGCCGTGTTACCGGAGGTATTCTCTCCCCAGGATATTCTGGCTGTGGAGGATCACCTTTCCGTCCTACGTGCTTCTTGGGTACAGATCCAGAGGTCCCTTGAGGTCTCTGCGCAGCGCCAGAGACTCCAGGCTGATCGCAGACGAGCGCCCGCTCCTTCCTACCAGGTCGGAGACCGTGTATGGTTGTCCACCCGCAACCTCAACCTTCGAGTGCCCACTCCCAAGCTGGCGCCTCGCTTTGTTGGTCCCTTCCGAGTGCTTCGCAGGGTAAACCCAGTAGCCTATGCCCTTGCGCTTCCTCCTGGCATGCGGATCTCCAAAGTGTTTCATGTCTCCCTGTTGAAGCCATTGGTGTGTAATCGTTTCACTTCCTCGGTTCCTCGGCCCCGTCCGGTCCAAGTGGGCAATCGTGAGGAATATGAGGTGAGCAATATCCTGGACTCACGCCTGGTCCGCGGTCGGTTGCAGTTTTTGGTCCATTGGCGTGGTTATGGTCCAGAGGAGCGTTCCTGGGTTCCCTCCGCAGATGTCCATGCTCCTGCTTTGCTCCGAGCCTTCCACGCACGCTTCCCTCAGAAACCGTTCCTTACTCCGCGGAGGAGGGGCCCTTGAGGGGGAGGTACTGTCATGGTCTTACCTTCTTGCTGTTCTCCTTCGTTTGACATGTGCTGGCGGCCATCTTGGTTTCTGGGTTTCTTGTAGCCTCCCACCCTGCGGCTTCTCCTTCCCACTGGGAGGAGCTGGATGCCTAGCTCATATATATAGGAGGTCTGTGGCTTCAGTTCCTTGCTTGGTCCTCCTGTGTTCACATGCTTCTAAGACTGCTGCTGCTTCTGGTTCCTGATCCTGGCCTCGTCTGACTACCCCGCTGGTTCCTGATCCTGGCTTCGTCTGACTACCCTTCTGGTTCCTGACCTCTGGCTACGCAAGACCCTGCTTCGGTTTAGCCATCCGTTTGGACTTTTGCTTACAGCTTGATTTTCAATAAAGCCTTCTTATTCCCACTTATCTCTTGTTGTACGTCTGGTTCATGGTTCCATGACACCACACTGTCAATGAGTCACTCTGTGGCCTCCTCCTAATGCTGCTGCCACCTCCAGACTTTGTTATTGAGCCACTCTGTGTTTTGTACCCACTCCTGCTTTTGGCTACCAAATCATAAGCTAATTCTGATGCAAAATACGGACCATGTCATGCAGGCCTTATAGCTGTTACATAGACAGGATCCGTTGTGTGTCTCATTTTTCCTTCATTCTGACAGATCAGAAGAAGATGAAATAAATGATGATGTCAGCCAGGCCGAAAGGAAAAATAGTGGCCCAGTCATGAAGTGAGGAAGGTGGGAACAGTGTGGCCATATGACATAGTGGTGAGATGGAAGCAGCATGAGGAGACAACAGAGTGGCCCTATGACATAGTGGTTCGGTGGAAGTAGTAGCGGCTGGTAGGGCTAATGGTAGTGGCAGTAGGTGGAGTAGCAGCTGGGGCAGTGGTGGCAGCAGCTATACAGGACAGAACAGGACGGTAGGCAGGTAGACAGCAGCAGTGGCATGAGGGGACTTGCAATAAATAGCCACTGTCAACAATATCAGATCTATTAGTCAACCTCATTTGGAGGTGTGTGAAAATCCTCATAGATCCATGCCTAATTCATCTTGACAAAAGTGCTCTTTTGTACTCTTGTGAAGGACAACTTTATCTGTTTGGATAAGCCACGACCTTTTGGCAACCTTTTGGTACTCGAATGTAGCATGGACTTCTCACAACCGGGACAAAACCATTGTTTACCTGCATGCTGTCTACTTTATGGTGGCAACGCAGTATAATTACAGCTTCCTCTCTTGTTCACTTAAATGAGACGAACAGTCATAATTACACTGCAAGGCCACTACAAGGTAGACAGCATGATGGTAAACACTGAAGAGAACTCTGCTCTCACACTAATGCCGCAGACCCTTCAAAATGCTGATCGACGGGGGTGCTGACCTCACCAATCTGAAATTGATGACCTATCCCGAGGATAGGTCATCGGTTTAATGAAACCCAAATATTCCTTTAAGTGACTAGTTATAAGATCACCAGAACCATTTCCTTTATTTATGGTGCACGGCCAAAAACTAGGATCTAGAGATGGCCTTGCGGTTTGCTGGGCGGTAGTTTCGCAGCGAACTTTGCTCATTCGCGATTCGCTGAACGGGCGAACACATGGTGTTGTCCGCCGCTGCCATATTCTTTTACATTGTGAAGAACTTTGACCCATGACACATTCATCAGGTGGTACAGGAAAGCCAATTGAGACGTTTTTAGCACATGGACATACCACATACCTTATAAATAAACCCGATCTGGATGCCATTTTACATTCAGTCTTTTGCCAGTGTAGGGCGAGGTTGCTGTGTGGAGCAGGAACAAACTGTTAGGGACACCAAACGCTAGCTAATAGGGCCACAAAAGTCCTTTTAAGGACTGGTATAGGTGTGCTTTTGATAGGTGGGACTTACAGAGGGGTGTGATATACTTATACTTTCTAACATATAAAGTATATTATAGTGCATTTGTATTGTGCAGCAGTTGCATGCGTATCTACTGCGATACTGCAGCTATACAGAGGGGCAAACGCTCTTGGAACAAATAATTTGGAACTGGTGTGATATACCAGTTGCCATCCCCCCCCAAAAAAAAGTGATTTAAGCAGGAGTGTGATATACCAATAATATACTTTCTATATAGTGCATTTGGGTAGTGCAACATTTGTTTGCGGTTCTACTGTGTTACCACAGCTACACAGAGTGACAAACGCTATTGGAACAAATAATTTCTACTGGTATGATATACCAGTTGCCCCCCCCAAAAAAATGATTGAGGCAGGGGTGTAATATACCTTCTTCCACAAATACTGCTCTTCTATAGGGAATTTTGTCACAGGGTAATTTTGAAAATGACAGGCAGAGGAAGAGGCAGGCCATTCCGCAGGGGTGGTAGGGGTCAGGCAGGTGAAAAAGCCCAGAACCTAAGTGGGACGTTGCAGAAGGTGCATGCGATTACGTCAAAGGACACATACTCAAAGGACACTCATACCATTATAGGGTGTCATTCACTCAAATACCTTGCAGAAAAAAAATTCTATTGAAAATTTTCTGTGATATAATCACATTTGCAAGCACATGTGTGTCAGGCCCACACATACTGTATTGTGCCCACTGGCTAGTGGCTAGGCCTGCACTCATACCGTTACAGGGTGTCATTCACTCAAATACCTTCCAGAAAAAAAAAATATATATTTTAAAATTTTCTGTGATATAATCACATTTGCAAGCCCGTGTGCATCAGGCCCACACATAATGTATTGTGCCCACTGGCTAGTGGCTAGGCCTGCACTCATACCGTTACAGGGTGTCATTCACTGAAATACCTTGCAGAAAAAAAAAATTCTATTGAAAATTTTTCTGTGATATAATCACATTTGCAAGCCCGTGTGTGTCAGGCCCACACAGACTGTACTGTGCCCACTGCCCACCACTTATATAGGATGGCACAGTACCTTGCACGCATAGTAACACTTATCTAATAAAAAATGACAGGCAGAGGCAGGCCACGCGGCAGGGGCCATCGTGTTCGTGGTGCTGTGATTTCCACTGGCCCTGGAATAATGCCCAGTGTTCAGAGGCCATGTACCCTGAACCCAAAAAATTCAGAGTAAATAGTTGACTGGCTTACACAGGACACCCAATCTTCAACAGCTTCCGCTAAGAACCTTGACGCACCATCCCCCTCCAGCTCAGCTTTGGTCACCTGCTCTCAAGTTACCACTCTCCCGCCCGCCGCCGCCGCCACCACCTGGTCACCACAGCCACCACAGCCGCTTCACTTGATCCCTCAGAGGAGTTATTTACACATCAGTTGGATGTAGATAACAGGGATATGTCTCAGTCAGGCAGCATTACACACATGGACTTACAGTGTGATGATGATGATGATGTTGTGCCCGCTGCTGCTTCCTTTGCTGAGGTTTCAGATACAAGTGCAGTGGTTGATGATGACGATGTGTCCGTGGATGCCACGTGGGTGCCTGCTCGAAGAGAAGAAGAAGAGGGGGAAAGTTCAGAAGGGGAGACAGAGACAAGGAGGAAACGAGTTGGAAACAGGGGGAGGTCGTCGCAAGGAGCAAGTGGCACAGTCAGACAGCATGTATCGGCACCCGGGGTCAGCCAGACAGCACGCCAATCAACGCATGCTGTTCCCACCACCAGAATGCTGTCATTGCAAAGCTCAGCAGTGTGGCCTTTTTTTTTTGTGTGTCTGCTGCGAAGCACTTGGTCTACCCCGGGCATGTTTAAATCCCGACCTTCCACTGCTGCCACCCTGCTGACTCACTGCTTCCACCTTGCTGACTCCCAGCCATGCTTTCAACACATAAAACTGCTGACGTGAACTGAGAATATATATATTTTTTGTACTGACATAGGCCACTAAACACTTTCAAGACATATAAGCTCCGCCGACGTGAACTGGGAATGTTTTTTTCTTTTTGTACTGAAAAACAAAATAACACATATAACCGCCGCACTGACTGACTGCTGCCGCCGCTACTTCTGTGAACCCCTGCATCACTTCTTCCCGGGTAGGTAGGTTGCTGCGAAGCAGGTGGTCTACCCCGGCTACGTTTGGCTCTTGACCTCCCACTGCTGCTACCCTGCTGACTCCTAGCCATGCTTTCAACACATATAACCGCTGACTTGAACTGATAATTTTTTCTTATTTTTGTACTGAAATAGGCCAGTAAACGCTTTCAGCTGAAATAAATTCACCAGTGAAGTGCGTATATATTTTTCTTTCTGTACTGAAATAGGCCAGTAAATGCTTTCAAGACATATAACTGCAGAAGTGAACGGAGAATATATATATATATTTTTTGTACTGAAATAGGCCAGTAAATGCTTTTAGCAGAAATAAATGCACCAGTGAAGTGTGAATGATTTTTTCTTTCTATAATGAAATAGGCCACTAAATGCTTTTGCCACAAATAAGTGCACCAGTGAAGTCTGTATATTTTTTTTCTTACTGTATGCTTTCAACACATATAACTACAGAAGTGAACTGCGTATATATTTTTCTTGTTTGAAAAGATATAAGCCACTAAAGGCTTTTCAACAGCACTTAATAGCACCCTAAGTACAAATTGCTGGAATGACAGAGCTGTATAATGGCTATTTGGATCCCCAAATAATCTTTCCCTGCACTTGTAAATCGCTTTTTTAGCACTGTCCCTAGTGCCTTCTGACGTCTCTCCCTGCACTAGGATGCTGTGAAATGATTCCACCCTATCCTTTCCCTACACTTGTAAATCGCTTTTATGGCACTGTTCCTAGCGCTTTCTGGTGTCTCTTCCTGCACCAAGATGCTGTGAAATGATTCCTCTCTATCATTTCCCTGCACTTATATATATTTTTTCAGTATTTTTTTTCACAATCAGGTTTTTCCAATTGCTGTCCCTAGTGCCTTCTCATGTCTGTTCCTGCACTCAGAATGCTTGAAAATGTCTGACTCTAAGATGGCCGCTGTATTTATAGGACTGTGACATCACAGGGCTTGCTGGCTGCTGATTGGCTGCATGCTTGGCATTATGGGTCAGTCCGCCTTCCCAGAGTTCCTTGCCCCATGTCCTCACATGTGTAGCTGTCATTTTAGGAAAAATTGCAATTCGTTATCACGAAGCGTGAGAAAATTCCCATTTGTTGCAAATCAAATTTTTCCTGAAATTCGGATCGAATTCCACTTCATCTGATTCGATTCACTCATCTCTATATCTAACAAGTGAACAGTATTGTACTGAGGAGCAGAACATATACAGTATACACAGTATTAGTGCAGAAACAGATATTTGTGCGTGTGTTGTGTTTGTTTTTTTAACACTTAACTTTATTAACAATATGACAACATCAACTAGAAACAGGCAGCCATTTGCAATATCCCCTAGCAACAGGCAGCAATATAAATACACACAGTGATGTAGTTGCTGTAATAACTAGTGTTAAGCAATGTGCGCTTTGGATCATATATCCAAAGTCGCTTCATTCATAAACCACATTTGAATGCTGTACAGAAACCTGTCTCTGTACAACATTCAAATGTATGGGCTTCGCCAAGGTGAAATTCGTTAAGTCCGCCATTTTAAAACTGCAATTCGAACTCGGCTTCGGTACCGACTGGTATCTCGGTACCAATGCCGACTTTGGACTGAAATTTTAAAGTGGTTTTCAATTTGTAAAATTGAATGCTGAAGTTCTTCACTGAAGTCTCATTAGAGATCGGACATAACGAATTTCGCCTCGGCGGAGCCCATACATTTGAATGCTTTACGGAGATGGGTCTAAATACAGCATTCAAACGAAGTTTGAACAAAGCGACTTCGGATCTATGATCTGAGGCATGCTTCACTCAACCCTAGTAATAATCTATGATTTGAGCCGTGCTTCACACAACCCTAGTATCAACCACAATAAAAATCATTATTCACACATTAGTCCTATTTAGTTATCACTTGAATTTGTCCAGTGTTCAGTAACGCTGCTGCTTACTGAATGTCAGAGATTACAGTGAGTGCAGAATTATTAGGCAAATGAGTATTTTGACCACATCATCCTCTTTATGCATGTTGTCTTACTCCAAGCTGTATAGGCTCAAAAGCCTACTACCAATTAAGCATATTAGGTGATGTGCATCCCTAATGAGAAGGGGTGTGGTCTAATGACATCAACACCCTATATCAGGTGTGCATAATTATTAGGCAACTTCCTTTCCTTTGGCAAAATGGGTCAAAAGAAGGACTTGACAGGCTCAGAAAAGTCAAAAATAGTGAGATATCTTGCAGAGGGATGCAGCACTCTTAAAATTGCAAAGCTTCTGAAGCATGATCATCGAACAATCATGCGTTTCATTCAAAATAGTCAACAGGGTCGCAAGAAGCGTGTGGAAAAACCAAGGCGCAAAATAACTTCCCATGAACTGAGAAAAGTCAAGCGTGCAGCTGCCAAGATGCCACTTGCCACCAGTTTGGCCAAATTTCAGAGCTGCAACATCACTGGAGTGCCCAAAAGCACAAGGTGTGCAATACTCAGAGACATGGCCAAGGTAAGAAAGGCTGAAAGACGACCACCACTGAACAAGACACACAAGCTGAAACATCAAGACTGGGCCAAGAAATATCTCAAGACTGATTTTTCAAAGGTTTTATGGACTGATGAAATGAGAGTGAGTCTTGATGGGCCAGATGGATGGACCCGTGGCTGGATTGGTAAAGGGCAGAGAGCTCCAGTCCGACTCAGACGCCAGCAAGGTGGAGGTGGAGTACTGGTTTGGGCTGGTATCATCAAAGATGAGCTTGTGGGGCCTTTTCGGGTTGAGGATGGAGTCAAGCTCAACTCCCAGTCCTACTGCCAGTTTCTGGAAGACACCTTCTTCAAGCAGTGGTACAGGAAGAAGTCTGCATCCTTCAAGAAAAACATGATTTTCATGCAGGACAATGCTCCATCACACGCGTCCAAGTACTCCACAGCGTGGCTGGCAAGAAAGGGTATAAAAGAAGAAAATCTAATGACATGGCCTCCTTGTTCACCTGATCTGAACCCCATTGAGAACCTGTGGTCCATCATCAAATGTGAGATTTACAAGGAGGGAAAACAGTACACCTCTCTGAACAGTGTCTGGGAGGCTGTGGTTGCTGCTGCACGCAATGTTGATGGTGAACAGATCAAAACACTGACAGAATCCATGGATGGCAGGCATTTGAGTGTCCTTGCAAAGAAATTTGGCTATATTGGTCACTGATTTATTTTTGTTTTGTTTTTGAATGTCAGAAATGTATATTTGTGAATGTTGAGATGTTATATTGGTTTCACTGGTAAAAATAAATAATTGAAATGGGTATATATTTGTTTTTTGTTAAGTTGCCTAATAATTATAAAACTAAAAACTACTTCCAAAAATATTCAGCTTTGATATTAATGAGTTTTTTGGGTTCATTGAGAACATGATTGTTGTTCAATAATAAAATGAATCCTCAAAAATACAACTTGCCAAATAATTCTGCACTCCCTGTATATGATGGGAAGACGGTCACATGACTGATGCCATGCTTCAGTTAGGCTATGGATACATTTCACAGGACTGATAAATGGGTTATGCCATTCTACGGCATATATGGGTCAACTGTCTAATATAAGAAAGGTATGTATGCAGAATTTTACATACAAAGAAAATTGTATGATTTTCAATTATATAAACAAATACATAAAACAAATAGAATACCCCTTTAACTATGAATGATTCAACTCAGCTTCAAATACGGAATGTAAAAACAAGTCTTGTACACTTTCCCCTCATTCATGGTCTGCAGAACCAACTGGGACCAAGTTGTAATATGGAATGAATTAGGAAATTTAGAACATTTCTCATATTGTGGGTCAAATTATAGGAAGGGCAGATAGGGCACATGTGTTGGGGTTTCCACCACTCCTTTTGAGGGTCATTGAGCCAACCTATCCAGATAAGAAGAGGGAATATTCACACACTGCAATCTTGTAGTAAGTTTACTGTGAAATCACTACACAATCAGTGGTGTTTGGTTGCAGCTTTGGAAACACTGTGGCAACCATGACCATGATGTGTGAAAAAACCTTAAAAAAGGCTGTCCAAACCATAACTTTTTCAAGCAGCTCCCGACCCGCTGCTTCCATGTAGACTGGAAATATGATATTTTGTTCATCATCATCTGCACCGCGGTCTGGTTCACTAGGATACACAATCATGGATAAGACTGCTGACTTGAAAGTTGTCCAGAAGACAGTCATTGACACCCTGCACAAGGCGGGTAAGACACAAAAGGTCTTTGCTAAATAATCTGGCTGTCAGAGTGCTGTATCCAAGCATATTAATGGGAAGTTGAGTGAAAGGAAAATGTGTGGTAGAAAAATGTGCACAAGCAACAGGGTTAACCGCAGCCTTGAAATTTTTACCAAGAAAAGGCCATTCAAGAATCTAGGGGAGATTCGCAAAAAGTGGATTGTGGAGTCAGTGCTTCACCACACATACAGTAGATGTATCCAGGACATGGGCTACAACTGTCACAATCTTTGTGTCAAGCCACTCACAAAGTTAGAAGCGTCTTACTTGGGCTAAAGGCCTGCTTTCAGATGAAAGTAAATTTTGCATTTAATTTGGAAATCAAGATCCCAGAGTCTGGAGAACGAGTGGGGAGGCATACAATCCAAATTGCTTGAGGTCCAGTATGATGTTTCCACAGTCAGTGATGGTTTGAGGAGCCATGTCATCTGCTGGTGTTGGTCCACTGTGTTAGTCCAAAGTCAGCGCAGCCATCTACAAGGAAATATTAGATTACTTCATGCTTCCCTCTGCTATCAAGGTGATTTCATTTTTTAGTAGGACTTGGCACCTGCCCACACTGCCAAAAGTAGCAATACCTGGTATAATAACTGGTATCACTGTGCTTTATTGGCCCGCAAACTAGCCTGACCTAAACCCAATAGAGAGTCTATGGGTAGGGGGTTAACTACCATAGCGGCAGACCATGTGACTGCTATGGGGCCCAGGGAAAGAGGGGGCCCAGTCTTAGTTGGAATTATCTCCTCTTCTACTTCAGGTGAAAACTTGGTCAGGAATCTACCCTCTAAAGGAACAACTTTTAGCAAATGAGGCAGTGGAAAAATGGCCCAAGGGTCATTGAAAAGGGTTTTGGCAGAAACCATTCTGTCCTGTGTGGGGGGCCTGGTTTGATCCTTGCTATGGAGCCGTTACTTCTCTATGTACGTCACTGTCTATGGGGTACTGTCAAGGCGAAGATGACAGACACCAGACCCATCAATGCACATTAGCAGCTGAAGGCTGCTATCAAAGCAAACTGGGCTTCCATAGCACCTCAGCAGTGCCACAGGCTGATCGCCTCCCTGTCACGCTGCATTGATGCAGTATTTCAGGCAAAAGGAGCCCCGGCCTGCATATACTGTACAGACTTTTTAGTAGGCCAACATTCCTGTATTAAAAATAATTTTTTTTATTGGTCCTATATACAGTAATATCCTAATTTTCTGAGATACTAACTTTTGGGTTTTCATTAGCTGTAAGTAGGGTTGAGCGAACTCGAACTGTAAAACATTTCAGTAAAAGTTCGGGTTTAGTGTTCGGGGATTTCTCTGCGCTTTTTCAAAGGCTGCAGAGCAGCCAATCAACAAGCATTTAACTGTCTGACCTTAGAAGCCAGCACAGCCATGCCTACTAATGGCATGGCTGTGATTGGCCAGTGCAGCATGTAACCCAGGCTCTACAGGGAGTGCAGAATTATTAGGCAAGTTGTATTTTTGAGGATTAATTTTATTATTGAACAACAACAATGTTCTCAATGAACCCAAAAAACTCATTAATATCAAAGCTGAATATTTTTGGAAGTAGTTTTTAGTTTGTTTTTAGTTTTAGCTATTTTAGGGGGATATCTGTGTGTGCAGGTGACTATTACTGTGCATAATTATTAGGCAACTTAACAGAAAACAAATATATACCCATTTCAATTATTTATTTTTACCAGTGAAACCAATATAACATCTCAACATTCACAAATATACATTTCTGACATTCAAAAACAAAACAAAAACAAATCAGTGAACAATATAGCCACCTTTCTTTGCAAGGACACTCAAAAGCCTGCCATCCATGGATTCTGTCAGTGTTTTGATCTGTTCACCATCAACATTGCGTGCAGCAGCAACCACAGCCTCCCAGACACTGTTCAGAGAGGTGTACTGTTTTCCCTCCTTGTAAATCTCACATTTGATGATGGACCACAGGTTCTCAATGGGGTTCAGATCAGGTGAACAAGGAGGCCATGTCATTAGATTTTCTTCTTTTATACCCTTTCTTGCCAGCCACGCTGTGGAGTACTTGGACGCGTGTGATGGAGCATTGTCCTGCATGAAAATCATGTTTTTCTTGAAGGATGCAGACTTCTTCCTGTACCACTGCTTGAAGAAGGTGTCTTCCAGAAACTGGCAGTAGGACTGGGAGTTGAGCTTGACTCCATCCTCAACCCGAAAAGGCCCCACAAGCTCATCTTTGATGATACCAGCCCAAACCAGTACTCCACCTCCACCTTGCTGGCGTCTGAGTCGGACTGGAGCTCTCTGCCCTTTACCAATCCAGCCACGGGCCCATCCATCTGGCCCATCAAGACTCACTCTCATTTCATCAGTCCATAAAACCTTAGAAAAATCAGTCTTCAGATATTTCTTGGCCCAGTCTTGACGTTTCAGCTTGTGTGTCTTGTTCAGTGGTGGTCGTCTTTCAGCCTTTCTTACCTTGGCCATGTCTCTGAGTATTGCACACCTTGTGCTTTTGGGCACTCCAGTGATGTTGCAGCTCTGAAATATGGCCAAACTGGTGGCAAGTGGCATCTTGGCAGCTGCACGCTTGACTTTTCTCAGTTCATGGGCAGTTATTTTGCGCCTTGGTTTTTCCACACGCTACTTGCGACCCTGTTGACTATTTTGAATGAAACGCTTGATTGTTCGATGATCACGCTTCAGAAGCTTTGCAATTTTAAGAGTGCTGCATCCCTCTGCAAGATATCTCACTATTTTTGCCTTTTCTGAGCCTGTCAAGTCCTTCTTTTGGCCCATTTTGCCAAAGGAAAGGAAGTTGCCTAATAATTATGCACACCTGATATAGGGTGTTGATGTCATTAGACCACACCCCTTCTCATTACAGAGATGCACATCACCTAATATGCTTAATTGGTAGTAGGCTTTCGAGCCTATACAGCTTGGAGTAAGACAACATGCATAAAGAGGATGATGTGATCAAAATACTCATTTGCCTAATAATTCTGCACTCCCTGTATATAAGCTTGAGTCACATAGCGCTCCACGTCACTCTGCTGTTACAAGTGTAGGGAGATGATGTTGCTGGACTGGTGATTTCAGGGAGAGAATAGGAGAGAATCTAACTCAGCGATCTACATACAATTAGTTGTGTGGGTGCAGGGCACAATCTTTTTACCCTGCCCTGAGCCCATTGACCAATAGTTAGGTGGGCGGCGGTGGTGGCCATTATATGCAAGCTCAGTGCACCAGCACTGCATCTGAGCTTTTGTGACATTCTAATCCAAGCTTGAGAAACTGCATTTATAATCAGATTTTAAAAAAATCACCCTTTTTTTGGCAATATACAACATTTTGTGCATTTGCAGGATTAGTCAGTGTGCAATTTTAGCTAGAAATATCGCCATAATTTTCTGTGTTTTTTTTAAACGCCCTTTTTGTTCAAAATACACTATTTTACATCCCTAGCTGCATCGGGACGTGTGAAATTTAAACGTTATATACAGCTTTCATATTCTGTTAGTAAAAAAAAAAAAACACTTTAAAAAAAAATACAACATCTCGATTAGTCAGTGTTCAATTTACTGATGTAGCAGGGTTTGCACTCCAGCTCTTAACTCAAATTTCTTAACTCATCGCGTTATCTTGAGACAAAAGCCAATGAAAAGCAAATGAAGGTGTTTGCATTGATAAGATAACACAACTCAAAAAGCTCAGAAAACAGGAGTGTTAACTCTACTCCATTCGTAAGCTAGAAATACAGCCATTAGAGTTGAGCGGACACCTGGATGTTCGGGTTCGGCTGAACTTCGGAAAAAAGTTCGAGTTCGGGACCAGAACTTGTCCCCGAACCCCATTTAAGTCAATGGGGACCCGAACTTTTGAGCACTAAAATGGCTGTAAAAATGTCATGGAAAGGGTTAGAGGGCTGCAAATGTCATCAAAATGTGGTTAAGAGCATGGCAAGTGCTCTGCAAACAAATGTGGATAGGGAAGTGACTTAAAATAACATAAAATACGTAAAAATAAAAAATAATAATCTTGATCTAGGAGGACCAGGTCCATATGAAGTAGGAGGTTGAGGAGTCGGTGGATGTGGCGGTGTAGGTAGAAGTGGCGGTGGAGGAGGAGGTAGCCTGCACTGGTTTTTGGTTTAAAATTTATTTTTATTTTTTTAAATTAGGGTACACCCCAAAACATTGGGAAATATAACACTCCAGTCGTGCTAAACACACGTTCAGACAATACACTGGCTGCAGAGCAGGCCAGCACTTAAGAAGGCGTAAAGGGCAAGCTCAGGCCATTTGCCCAATTTGGAGACCCAGAAGTTGCAGGGGCTGACCCCTGTCAGTTAGTTCGTGTAGGCGTGTGCATACTTACTGCCCACCATGTCGCACGTCCCTGTGATGTTCACGATCCAATTTGATATCTGCACTAATAACTTTTAATGTTCTTTTCTGCACCTACCATGGTGATCACGGGTAGCGGGGAATAAGAGTTCCAGGCCGGAGAGGGCGCATGAGTAAAAGAGACCAAATTTAAGGGAGATACATTTTTTTTAAAAAATTGGGATCGACCAGAAATGTGGGAAAAGCTATTGAGGCGCAAATGTGGGACAAATTACAGAAGCCCAAATGTGGGCCAAAAGAGTCAAGCGGAAATGTGGGAAAAGCTATTGAGGCGCAAATGTTGGCCAAAAGAGTATAGCCGAAATGTGGAACAAATTATTGAAGCTTAAATGTGGTACAACTTGTTTAAGTTTAAGCATTGAATCAAAGGAGGTGGCGTGCATAAATTAAAGAAGCATTTCAGAAATTTCTTTCCCTGTCACCTATGCAGAGCAGGGGTTTATTCACGTCTAAAATTGTATAATGTCAACCCAAGAATGTAACATTATTATTTTTTTACCAGTCTAATAGGTATATCAGTGGTACATCACACCAAAAAATGGCTGAATTTCACCAGAAAATGTAACTGCCATTTTTTTTTTTTTTTTACCGGTCTACTAGGTATAGCAGTGGTACTTCCCACCCAAAAATTGTTGAATTTCAACTGAAAATGTAACTGACAATTTTTATTTTATTTTATTTTTAACCGGCCTACTAGGTATAGTAGTGGTACATCACACCCAAAAATTGTTGAATTTCACCATAAAATGTAACAGACAAATTTTTATTATTGTTTAAACTGTCCACTAGGTATAGCAGTGGTACTTTACACCCAAACATTGTTGAATTTCAACTGAAAATGTAACTGACAATTTTTTTTTTTTTGTTAAGCGGCCTACTAGATATAGCAGGGGTACACCACACCCAAAAATTGGTGAATTTCACCCGAAAATGTAACTGACAATTATTTTTATTTTTTTTAACCGGCCTACTAGGTATAGCAATGGTACTATAAACCCAAAAATTGGTGCATTTCACCTGAAAATGTAAATGACATTTTTTTATTTTTTTTACCGGCCTACTAGGTATAGTAGTGTTACATCACACCCAAAAATTGTTGAATTTCACCATAAAATGTAACAGATAAATATTTTTATTGTTTAACCTGTCTACTAGGTATAGCAGTTGTACATCACACCCAAAAATTTGTGAATTTCACCCAAAAATGTAACTGACAATTATTATTTTTTTTAACCGTCCTACTAGGTATAGCAGTGGTACATCACAACCAAAAATTGGTGAATTTCACCCGAAAAAGTAACAGATACATTTTTTTATTGCTTAACCCCTTAAGGATTTAGGGCGTACCGGTACGCCCTATTTCCCGAATCCTTAAGGACTCAGGGCGTACCGGTACGTCCTAAGTTAAAATCGCGATTGCGGCGCCGCGGGGGTTAATCCGGACAGCCGACATCCTGGCACAACGCCAGGGGGGTCATGTGACCCCCCGTATCGTCGATTGCAGAAAACCGCAGATCAATTCAGACCTGCGGTTTGCTGCGTTTCCGGTCCATTCGGGTCTCCGGTGACCCAATGAACCGGAAAAAGATTACACACCACCAATCGCAGTACTGAAATGGACTTTTTTAGTTTTTTTTTTCAGTAACCCATTTGTGAATCTGATGGTGGAGCAGACGAACCTGTACGCCCAACAGTTCGTTGCTCAACACCCGGGTTCATTTTTGGCTAGACCCGGTGTCTGGACGCCGGTCAGTGCAACCGAGATGAGGACATTTGGGGCCTCGTGCTGCACATGGGTCTAGTGTAAAAACCCAGTGTCAGGCAATACTGGAGTGGGGAAGTCCTCTACCAGACCCCACTCTACAGTATGGCCATGACACGTCCCCGGTTTAAGGCCATCCAGAAATGTCTGCATTATTCAGATAATGCAGCATGTCCCCCCCCCCCCCACGAGGTGATCCTGCCCATGACCGTCTGTATAAGATACGGTCGGTCATCGATCACTTTGGGGCCAAATTTGAGCAGGTCTACGTACCTGGAAGGGAGGTCGCGGTTGATGAGTCTCTCGTTGCGTTCAAGGGGAGTTTCCGCCAATACATTCCCACTAAGCGGGCGAGGTATGGCGTGAAAATTTACAAAATTTGTGAGAGTGGCTCAGGGTACACTTACAAATTTTGTGTGTAAGAGGGGCGAGATTCCCGTATTGAACCCCCAGAATGTCCCCCCACTCTGGGTGTTAGCGGGAAACTCATGTGGGACCTTATGTACCCACTGCTAGATAAGGGTTACCACTTGTACGTGGAAAACTTTTATACTAGCATTCCCATGTTCAGGTCCCTTCCCGCCAGATCCACGTTCGCTTGTGGGACTGTGCGGAAAAATCTATACGGCCTCCCTGCCTACCCCCTCCAGGTACCTATCCTCAGGGGTGAGACCCGTGCCCTTACCAGTGGAAACCTGTTGCTGGTCAGGTATAAGGACAAGAGGGATGTCCTTATGCTGTCCACAATCCACGGTAACAGCACCACCCCCATCTCTGTGCGAGGTACCGTGGCAACGGTCCTCAAGCCCGATTGTATCGTCGACTACAATCGGTATATGGGAGGAGTTGATCTCTCTGATCAAGTCCTCAAGCCATATAATGCCATGAGCAAAACCCCGGCATGGTACAAAAAAGTTGCAGTCTACTTGGTGCAGGTTGCCATGTACAACTCTTTTGTACTATCCCAAAGCGCTGACAGCACAGGGACATAGCTACAATTCTATGAGGCAGTCCTCAAGGACCTGATCTTTTCAGACCGGGAAAGAGCAGGCTGGAGTACTTTTGGAATTGGAGGCGCCCGGATCATCCCTGGCCAACATTTTCCAGGTGTGGTCCCCCATACTGGAAAGAAGGGACGAACCCCCAAAAAGTGCAGAGTGTGTCGCAGGAGGGGGATACGGAAGGACACCACCACTCAGTGCGACATGTGCCCCGATCATCCGGGCCTCTGAGTTATCGATTGCTTCAGGGAGTATCACACTTCCATGGAGTACTACATTTTTATAATCCCCAACAGTCCCCTAGAGAACATAAAAAAACTATGGCTCTCAGACTTTGGAGACACGGAAACAATTAATTTTTTCCCAAAAAATCAGCAGGGCATGGTGGGAATTTTAGTTTTACAACATCTGGAGGGCCGCAAAAAATTAACCCCTACATTAGATAGTCGCCCAACAAAAAAAAAAAAACTGTAGCTCCCAGGCTATGAAGATACTAAAATAATTTTTGGGGTTCCTAAAATGATAATATAGTGTAAAATCTAAATAAATTTTAAAATGCAGACATATTAGGTATCGCTGCGTCCGTAAGAATCTGCCCTATAAAAAATAACATTTGAACAAACCCCTCGGATCAACAGCGTTAAAAATATAAAATAAAAACAGTGCCAAAACACCCATTCTTTGGCAAAATTTCCATTTGAATCCATTTTTTTTCTGGTAATAAAGCAAGGTTTAACACCCAAACAAAACTAAATATTTATTGCCCTGATTCTGTAGTTTGCAGAAACACCCCATATGTGGTCGTAAATGGCTATATAGCCACATGGCAGGGCATAGAACAAAGGGAACACGTTCTATGGTTTCTGGAAGGCAGATTTTGATGGACAGTTTTTTTTTTTTTTACACCATGTCCCATAAGAAGCCCCCCTGATGTAGCCTAGATTAGAAACTCCAAAAAAAAGCCTGTATTTCAAATGCTTGAATCAAACCCCTGTATGTAAAGGGTGTATCTCACATGGCCTGAACCACTCTAGGCCTGAATTAAAGATGTATTTGCCCAAAATGGCTGTATTTCAAATGCCTGAATCAAACCCCTGTATGAAAAGGGTGTATCTCACACGGCCTGAACCACTGTACGCCTGAATTAAATTTTGGTGCACCAAATGGTGGTATTTCAAATCTCTGAATCTAACCAAAATGGATTAAGGGTGTATCTCACAATGACATATGCAGCAAAGGCTGCCAAATAAACTTTTTTTTGCCCAAATGGGTGTTTGTTTAATAACTCAATATGGCAGCAGTATATAACCCAGGCATTTCAAACATGCTTATGCTGTAAGGCCTAAAATATTGTGTATTTTGACCAAAAAAGGGTGTTTTATTAATGAAAGAATATAAGCCCTGTGTATATACAGGGTGTATCTCACACGGCATGACCCACAGTAGGCCTGAATTAAAGATTGGTGCACCAAATGGCGGTATTTCAAATCTCTGAATCTAACCCAAATGTATTGGGGGTGTATCTCACAATGACATATGCAGCAAAGGCTGCTAAATAAACTTTTTTTGCCCAAACGGGTGTTTGTTTAAAGGGATCACCAGGTTTCACCCCCTCCAGATAAAAATATGGTTATGTTCAGGGAGCTTTAACCATTCCTAATGTGGTCTTATAAATGTAATCTGTAGGCTCATTTTGCTAAAAAAAACACTATTACTAACTTGTCATTCATAAAAATAAGGTGCCCAAGGGGATATAAATGGATCCAAGCTGCCGCCCGCACCTGCTGCCGTTCGTGCCCAGCGCCGCCTCATAATCTTCTGTGACACCTCCTGCTCTCTCTCTCCCTCCCTCCCCCTCCTCCTGCTGCTGTAAGGTTGCTGTGACGTCTCCTGCTCTCCCTCCCTCCCTCCCCCCTCCTCCTGCTGTAACATCACAATGTTACAGCAGGAGGAGGGGGAGGGAGAGCAGGAGACGTCACAGCAGGAGGAGGGGGGAGGGAGGGAGAACAGGAGACGTCACAGCAACCTTACAGCAGCAGGAGGAGGGGGGAGGGAGAGAGAGAGAGAGCTGGAGACATCACAGAAGATTATGAGGCGGCGCTGGGCACGAACGGCAGCAGGTGCGGGCGGCAGCTTGGATCCATTTACATCCCCTTGGGCACCTTATTTTTATGAATTACAGGTTAGTAATAGTGTTTTTTTTAGCAAAATGAGCCTACAGATTACATTTATAAGACCACATTAGGAATGGTTAAAGCTCCCTGAACATAACCATATTTTTATCTGGAGGGGGTGAAACCTGGTGACAGAATCCCTTTAATAACTTAATATGGCAGCAGTATATAACCAAGGAATTTCAAACGTGTTTATGCTGCAAGGCCTGAAATATTCAAATCTCTGAATCTAACCCAAATGTATTAAGGGTGTATCTCACAATGACATCTGCCTCAAAGGCTGCCAATAATTTTTTTGGGGCCCAAACGAGTGTTTGTTTAACAACTGAATTTGACAGCAGTATATAGGCCTGTAATTTTACATGTGCTGATGCTGCAAGGCCTGAAAATAGTGTTTTTTGACAAAAAAGTGTGTTTTTAAAACCCCAGAAAATGATGGCTGTACTTCTAGCTTAAATTGCACACTGACTAATCCAGATGTTGTATATTGCCCAAAAAGTTTTTTTATTTTCGGTACAGAATATGAAAGCTGTATATGTTAAACTTGAATTTAACACTTGCAGATCTGGAAAATAATTTTTTTTTGCAAAAAAAAAGGATGTTTTTAAAACAGAAAATTATGGCTGTATTTCCAGCTTAAATTGCACACTGACTAATCCAGATGTTGTATATTGCCAAAAAAGTGGGTTTTTTTGGTAACAGAATATGAAAGCTGTATATATTAAACTTGAATTTAACACTTGCAGATCAGGAAAATACTGTTTTTTGGCAGAAAATGATGGCTGTATTTCTAGCTTAAATTGCACACTGACTAAGCCTGCAAATGCACCAGATGTTGTAAATTGCCCAAACAATTGGGATTTTCAATGTCCCAACAGCTCAGATGCAGTGCTGGTGTACTGAGCTTGCATAAAATGGCCACCGCCCACCTAACTGACTTATTAAAGTTTTTTTTTTTTTTCGGTCACTGGGCTCAGGGAAGGATAAATAGATTGTGCCCTGCACCCACAAAGAGTCTCTCCTATTCTCTCCCTGAAATCACCAGCAGCATCCTCTCCCTACACTAAGCACAGCAGAGTGACGTGCAGCGCTACGTGACTACAGCTTATATAGAGGCTGGGTCACATGCTACACTGGCCAATCACAGCCATGTTTTTTTTTTTTTAAACACACTTTTTTTTTGCCAGGTGTCCAAAAATCCTAAAAATGTTCAGTTTTTTTTTTTAAACACACTTTTATTTTGTCAAACCCCACTATTTTTCAGCAAGTTTAATATATACAGCTATCGTATTCTGTAAAAAAAAAAAAAAAAACTTTTTTGGCAATATACAACATCTGGTTTAGTCAGGGTGCAATTTTAGTTAGAAATACAGCCATACTTTTAGGGATTTTAAAAACCCACTTTTTGGCCAAAATACACCATTTTACAGTCCTTGCAGCATCAGCACGTGTGAAATTCAAGGGTTATATACTGCTGTCATATTCAGCTACTAAACAAACACAAAATTATTTGGAAGATTTTAATGCAGATGTCATTGTGAGATACACCCTTTATTTATTTGGGTTATATTCAGATATTTGAAATACCGTCATTTGGTGCACAAAGCTTTAATTGAGGCCAGGGCGTGTGAGACACACACTTTAAATACAGGGGTTATATTGTTCTATTAATAAAACACCCTTTTTTGGTCAAAATACACAATTGTTGCGCCCTTGCAGTATCAAGACATTTGAAATTCCAGGGTTATATACTGCTGTCATATTCAGTTATTTAGCAAACACCCGTTTTGGGCAAAAAATAAAATTATTTGGCAGATTTTGAGGCAGATGTCATTGTAAGATACACCCTTTTTATATATTTGGGTTATATTCAGATATTTGAAATACCGCTATTTGGTGCAAAAATCTTTAAATTGAGGCCTAGTGTGGGTCAGGGCGTGTGAGAGACACCCTTTAAATACAGGGGTTCTATTCAGGTAATTGAAATACAGCCATTTTGTGCACAAATCTTTAATTGCGGCCTAGTATGGGTCAGGCCGTGTGAGATACACCCTGTATATACAGGGCTTATATTCTTCTATTAATAAAACATCCTTTTTGGGGCAAAATACACAATTGTTGCGCCCTTACATCTTTAAGACGTTTTACATTCCCTTTAATTACAGGGGTTTTATTCAGGTATTTGAAATACAGCCATTTTTGGTAAATAAATTAAATTTAGGCCTAGTCTGTTTCAGGTCATGTGAGATACACCCTTTAAATACAGGGCTTCTTTATAACAGGTGGTACCACAGTTCATGGCCCTTCTTGGCCTCTAAAGGGGTTTCAATTGCCCTACACAAAAACTTCCCTTTGAATGTGAGCTCCATGCTAGCGGATCTGGAGGGCAGATTCCTTTTCATTAAGGGTACGATAGGGAACTGTACCTATACATTTGGTAATCTGTATGCACCAAATGTGGCGCAAACCAAGTGGATATGTACTGCTTTAGATCTTCTGAGGGATTTTACTGAAGGTACCTTGGTTTTGGGCGGAGACCTAAATATCACATTACACCCATTAATAGATTCCTTGTCGGGCATCTCATCTACTTTGCGAATAGCCTTAAAACGGGTCCATTCAACTATTAGTTCCTTGGGACTGGTAGATGTCTGGAGGACTCTAAATCCCACTGTTAAGGACTACTCTCACTACTCGGTGGCTCACAGGTCATATTTATTTGTACCTACTCATAAGCTGACCTCTTGTCTTGATGCCTCTATTGGCACGTTGTTGCGGTCAGACCATGCTCCGGTATTTGTAGAGATGGGTTTTGGGTCAGTGCCTAAACCTATTGTCGAATTGGAGGCTCAATGAAAGATTGCTAGACTCAACGAAACATGTTCAGAAAGCTGCAGAAAGGCTGGAAAAATATTTTCAGCTTAATGCGACCCCAGACGTAGCACAAGGCATAGTTTGGGAAGCACATAAGGCTGTGATAAGAGGACATTTTATCAGTTTAGGTTCTTACCTTAAAAAACAAAGGGAAGAGCAGGTGACATCCCTAACGAAGAAAATACAAGCTTTAGAAACCTCCCACACAAAAAAAACGATCTGAGGAAGTTCTGATACAATTGAATCAAACACGCTCCTCCCTCAAAAATATCCTGAACCAAGGGACAGCTAAGCTTTTTCTTTCTGCGAGCTTTAAATATTATGCGCATGGAGATAAAGATTCAAAATTCTTACTTGCACAGATTAAAAAGAGAAAAGCTAAATCATACATACAAAAGATACGTACAACAACGTCCTCACTAGCTAGAAACACGGAGGAGATAGCGTTACGGTTCAAATTCTACGAATCACTATATAATATATGTTCAAATGATATACCACAAGATAGAGAAAAAAGATCTAATAGAATATATGACTGGTTAGCATCTCTGAATCTTCCTACACTTAGAGATCAACAGGCCGCCTCTCTACTGAAACCATTTACATTACAGGAATTAATAGAAGTGGTTAAATCAATCCCAATGCATAAAAGTCCGGGCCCCGATGGCCTCCCAATGGTTTATTACCGTAAGTTTCAAACAGTCCTACTTCCCCAATTCCTAGCATTATGTAATGATACGTTCAAAGGGAAATCTCTGCCGGAACAGATGTTGATGGCTCACATTACTATAATCCCTAAAAAAAGGAAAGATGACATGGTCTGTGCCAGTTATAGGCCTATTTCTCTCTTAAACAATGATTTGAAAATGTTTGCCAAACTCTTGGCTCTTCGACTAAAACCACTATTGCCAAACCTTATCAGTAGTGAACAAGTTGGGTTTGTAGCAGGGAGAGAGGGTAGAATGAACACCACTGGTCTTATAAACATCATCCATTACGTACGTAGCCGTTCTGTACCTTTAGTACTGCTGGGAACAGACGCCGAAAAAGTGTTTGATCAAATCGATTGGCTGTTTATGCAAAAGGGCTTGACGAGGTTTAGAATTCCTGCAGATTTTGTCAATGCTATCATGGCTATGTATTCCAAGCCCTCTGCTTAAGTGGTGGTCAATGGCACACTCTCTCCCCCTCTGCAGATTTCCAATGGGACACGACAGGGATGTCCTTTGTCACCCTTACTACTTGTCCTGACAGTTGAGTGTCTGTTTCAGGCTATAAGACAGGATGACAGAATGCGGGGTGTTGAGCTGCAGGGGGTTTTACCACCAATTAGCAGCCTTTGCTGACGACCTATTGGTATTAATTACAAATCCAGATGTAGCCTTCATGGCTATACAATCCTTATTCAATCTCTTTGGGGATCTATCTAACTTTTTGATTACCCCTACAAAGTCTCAAGTCTTAAATGTGACATTGGACACCCAGTGGCAGAAAAGACTGGAGCTCAATACCCTGTATCGGTGGTCTGCATCAAGCCTGAAGTTTTTAGGCATCAAGCTTACATCTGATCCTACCCGGATATATGAAGAGAATTATCAAGGCCTACCTGATGACATCAGACGTACATTAGACTCATGGGAAATACCATTCACATCCTGGTTCGCCAGACGTTCTTTAATTAAAACTATTATATTACCCAAGGTTTTGTATTTTCTCCAAACTCTCCCTATTCATTTACCTCATCCTTTTTTTGCCAAATTAGAGTCAATTCTCTCTACGTTTCTATGGAATAAGAAGAGACCTAGACTAAACAATACACTACTTTACCTGTCAAGCAGGGAGGTATGGGGGTACAGGACTTTTATGGATATTATTTAGCAGTTCATGGGATGAGATGTTTAGACTTGATATTCAATCCGAGTTTGCGACCATTACTTTTGCATGGAAAATATGTCACCGGAGCATCTATTGGAAACCCCATTACTAAAAACACAATCCAACTATGGAAACAAAAATTGAATACTCACTTTCTCACTACCACAATTTCCCCTTTGACTCAACTGAGAGATATTCTACAGGATGCACCCCTACAATTTATACAAACTCTACCTGAGAAGGTGAAAACATATATTGTACCAGTAGTGGACTTATTAGACTCATGGGGCACACTGAGCAATGAGTGGGATAAGGGAGACAATATTTCCTCTTTGTCATTTTTACAGAGATCATATATAAGGGATAGGGATGAGCGAACTCGAACTGTATAGTTCGGGTTCGTACCGAATTTTGGGGTGTCCGTGACACGGACCCGAACCCGGACATTTTCGTAAAAGTCCGGGTTCGGGTTCGGTGTTCGTCGCTTTCTTGGCGCTTTTGTGACGCTTTCTTGGCGCTTTTTGAAAGGCTGCAAAGCAGCCAATCAACAAGCGTCATACTACTTGCCCCAAGAGGCCATCACAGCCATGCCTACTATTGGCATGGCTGTGATTGGCCAGAGCACCATGTGACCCAGCCTCTATTTAAGCTGGAGTCACATAGCGCCGCCCGTCACTCTGCTCTGATTAGCGTAGGGAGAGGTTGCGGCTGCGACAGTAGGGCGAGATTAGGCAGATTAACTCCTCCAAAGGACTTGATTAACTGATCGATCTGCAGCTGTGGATCATTGAGCTGCTGATCCTCAATTGCTCACTGTTTTTAGGCTGCCCAGACCGTTTGTCAGTCACATTTTTCTGGGGTGATCGGCGGCCATTTTGTGTCTTGTGGTGCGCCAGCACAAGCTGCGACCAAGTGCATTTAACCCTCAATGGTGTGGTTGTTTTTTGGCTAAAGCCTACATCAGGGTGAAGCTGTCACACCAAGTGCATTTAACCAGCAATAGTCTGTTCATTTTTTGGCCATATACAAAATCAGGGGCAAGCTGCGCCTGTCACCAAGTGCATTTAACCCTCAATGGTGTGGTTGTTTTTTGGCTAAAGCCTACATCAGGGTGAAGCTGTCACACCAAGTGCATTTAACCAGCAATAGTCTGTTCATTTTTTGGCCATATACAAAATCAGGGGCAAGCTGCGCCTGTCACCAAGTGCATTTAACCCTCAATGGTGTGGTTGTTTTTTGGCTAAAGCCTACATCAGGGTGAAGCTGTCACACCAAGTGCATTTAACCAGCAATAGTCTGTTCATTTTTTGGCCATATACAAAATCAGGGGCAAGCTGCGCCTGTCACCAAGTGCATTTAACCCTCAATGGTGTGGTTGTTTTTTGGCTAAAGCCTACATCAGGGTGAAGCTGTCACACCAAGTGCATTTAACCAGCAATAGTCTGTTCATTTTTTGGCCATATACAAAATCAGGGGCAAGCTGCGCCTGTCACCAAGTGCATTTAACCCTCAATGGTGTGGTTGTTTTCTGGCTAAAGCCTACATCAGGGTGAAGCTGTCACACCAAGTGCATTTAACCAGCAATAGTCTGTTTATTTTTTGGCCATATACTACATCAGGGGCAAGCTGCGCCCGTCACCAAGTGCATTTAACCCTCAGTAGTGTGGTTGGTCAAGCTGTGACACCAAGTGCATTTAACCAGCAATAGTCTGTTCATTTTTTGGCCATATACTACATCAGGGGCAAGCTGCGCCCGTCACCAAGTGCATTTAACCAGCAATAGTGTGGTTATTTTTTGGCCATATCCCAGTCTAATTCTGTCACTAAATCCATACCGGTCACCCAGCGCCTAAATACTAGGCCTCAAATTTATATCCCGCTAAATCTCTCGTTACCGCTGTCCTGTTGTAGCTGGGAAAGTTATTTAGTGTCCGTCAAAGCACATTTTTTGTTCTGGGTTGAAGTACAATTCCCAATTTAGCAATTTCATAATTTAGTGGTTTCTGCTATATCAGAGCTATTTGAAATCTATCCCTAAAAGGGTATATAATATTCAAGGTGCACATTGGGTCATTCAGAATAACTTCACACACACCCGCTACTGTGTATTTTCAAGTCTAATTCTGTCACTAAACCCATACCTGTCACCCAGCGCCTAAATACTAGGCCTCAAATTTATATCCTGCTAAATCTCTCGTTACCGCTGTCCTGTTGTAGCTGGGAAAGTTATTTAGTGTCCGTCAAAGCACATTTTTTGTTCTGGGTTGAAGTACAATTCCCAATTTAGCAATTTCATAATTTAGTGGTTTCTGCTATATCAGAGCTATTTGAAATCTATCCCTAAAAGGGTATATAATATTCAAGGTGCACATTGGGTCATTCAGAATAACTTCACACACACCCGCTACTGTGTATTTTCAAGTCTAATTCTGTCACTAAACCCATACCTGTCACCCAGCGCCTAAATACTAGGCCTCAAATTTATATCCTGCTAAATCTCTCGTTACCGCTGTCCTGTTGTAGCTGGGAAAGTTATTTAGTGTCCGTCAAAGCACATTTTTTGTTCTGGGTTGAAATACAATTCCCAATTTAGCAATTTCATAATTTAGTGGTTTCTGCTATATCAGAGCTATTTGAAATCTATCCCTAAAAGGGTAGATCATATTGAAGGTGCACATAGGGTCATTCAGAATAACTTCACACACACCCGCTACTGTGTATTTCCAAGTCTAATTCTGTCACTAAACCCATACCTGTCACCCAGCGCCTAAATACTAGGCCTCAAATTTATATCCCGCTAAATCTCTCGTTACCGCTGTCCTGTTGTAGCTGGGAAAGTTATTTAGTGTCCGTCAAAGCACATTTTTTGTTCTGGGTTGAAGTACAATTCCCAATTTAGCAATTTCATAATTTAGTGGTTTCTGCTATATCAGAGCTATTTGAAATCTATCCCTAAAAGGGTATATAATATTCAAGGTGCACATTGGGTCATTCAGAATAACTTCACACACACCCGCTACTGTGTATTTCCAAGTCTAATTCTGTCACTAAACCCATACCTGTCACCCAGCGCCTAAATACTAGGCCTCAAATTTATATCCTGCTAAATCTCTCGTTACCGCTGTACTGTTGTTGCTTGGAAAGATATTTAGTGTCCGTCAAAGCACATTTTTTGTTCTGGGTTGAAGTACAATTCCCAATTTAGCAATTTCATAATTTAGTGGTTTCTGCTATATCAGAGCTATTTGAAATCTATCCCTAAAAGGGTATATAATATTCAAGGTGCACATTGGGTCATTCAGAATAACTTCACACACACCCGCTACTGTGTATTTTCAAGTCTAATTCTGTCACTAAACCCATACCTGTCACCCAGCGCCTAAATACTAGGCCTCAAATTTATATCCTGCTAAATCTCTCGTTACCGCTGTACTGTTGTTGCTGGGCAAGATATTTAGTGTCCGTCAAAGCACATTTTTTGTTCTGGGTTGAAATACAATTCCCAATTTAGCAATTTCATAATTTAGTGGTTTCTGCTATATCAGAGCTATTTGAAATCTATCCCTAAAAGGGTATATAATATTCAAGGTGCACATTGGGTCATTCAGAATAACTTCACACACACCCGCTACTGTGTATTTTCAAGTCTAATTCTGTCACTAAACCCATACCTGTCACCCAGCGCCTAAATACTAGGCCTCAAATTTATATCCTGCTAAATCTCTCGTTACCGCTGTACTGTTGTTGCTGGGCAAGATATTTAGTGTCCGTCAAAGCACATTTTTTGTTCTGGGTTGAAATACAATTCCCAATTTAGCAATTTCATAATTTAGTGGTTTCTGCTATATCAGAGCTATTTGAAATCTATCCCTAAAAGGGTATATAATATTCAAGGTGCACATTGGGTCATTCAGAATAACTTCACACACACCCGCTACTGTGTATTTCCAAGTCTAATTCTGTCACTAAACCCATACCTGTCACCCAGCGCCTAAATACTAGGCCTCAAATTTATATCCCGCTAAATCTGTCCCTAGTGCTGTAGCTGGGCGAGTTATTTAGTGTCCGTTCAAGCACATTTCTTGTTCTGGGTTGAAATACAATTCCCAATTTAGCAATTTCATAATTTAGTGGTTTCTGCTATATCAGAGCTATTTGAAATCTATCCCTAAAAGGGTATATAATATTCAAGGTGCACATAGGGTCATTCAGAATAACTTCACACACCCGCTACTGTGCATTTCCAAATCTAATTCTGTCACTAAACCCATACCTGTCACCCAGCGCCTAAATACTAGGCCTCAAATTTATATCCCGCTAAATCTCTCGTTACCGCTGTCCTGTTGTGGCTGGGAAAGTTATTTAGTGTCCGTCAAAGCACATTTTTTGTTCTGGGTTGAAATACAATTCCCAATTTAGCAATTTCATAATTTAGTCGTTTCTGCTATATCAGAGCTATTTGAAATCTATCCCTAAAAGGGTAGATCATATTGAAGGTGCACATAGGGTCATTCAGAATAACTTCACACACACGCTTCTGTGCATTTCCAAGTCTAATTCTGTCACTAAATCCATACCGGTCACCCAGCGCCTAAATACTAGGCCTCAAATTTATATCCCGCTGAATTTGAATACAATACATTGGGCCAAATAATATATTTGTTGTTGTGGTGAACCATAACAATGAGAAAAACATCTAGTAAGGGACGCGGACGTGGACATGGTCGTGGTGGTGTTAGTGGACCCTCTGGTGCTGGGAGAGGACGTGGCCGTTCTGCCACATCCACACGTCCTAGTGTACCAACTACCTCAGGTCCCAGTAGCCGCCAGAATTTACAGCGATATATGGTGGGGCCCAATGCCGTTCTAAGGATGGTAAGGCCTGAGCAGGTACAGGCATTAGTCAATTGGGTGGCCGACAGTGGATCCAGCACGTTCACATTATCTCCCACCCAGTCTTCTGCAGAAAGCGCACAGATGGCGCCTGAAAACCAACCCCATCAGTCTGTCACATCACCCCCATGCATACCAGGGAAACTGTCTCAGCCTCAAGTTATGCAGCAGTCTCTTATGCTGTTTGAAGACTCCGCTGGCAGGGTTTCCCAAGGGCATCCACCTAGCCCTTCCCCAGCGGTGAAAGACATAGAATGCACTGACGCACAACCACTTATGTTTCCTGATGATGAGGACATGGGAATACCACCTCAGCATGTCTCTGATGATGACGAAACACAGGTGCCAACTGCTGCGTCTTTCTGCAGTGTGCAGACTGAACAGGAGGTCAGGGATCAAGACTGGGTGGAAGACGATGCAGGGGACGATGAGGTCCTAGACCCCACATGGAATGAAGGTCGTGCCACTGACTTTCACAGTTCGGAGGAAGAGGCAGTGGTGAGACCGAGCCAACAGCGTAGCAAAAGAGGGAGCAGTGGGCAAAAGCAGAACACCCGCCGCCAAGAGACTCCGCCTGCTACTGACCGCCGCCATCTGGGACCGAGCACCCCAAAGGCAGCTTCAAGGAGTTCCCTGGCATGGCACTTCTTCAAACAATGTGCTGACGACAAGACCCGAGTGGTTTGCATGCTGTGCCATCAGAGCCTGAAGCGAGGCATTAACGTTCTGAACCTGAGCACAACCTGCATGACCAGGCACCTGCATGCAAAGCATGAACTGCAGTGGAGTAAACACCTTAAAACCAAGGAAGTCACTCAGGCTCCCCCTGCTACCTCTTCTGCTGCTGCCGCCTCGGCCTATTCTGCTGCTGCCGCCTCGGCCTCTTCCTCCGCCTCTGGAGGAACGTTGGCACCTGCCGCCCAGCAAACAGGGGATGTACCACCAACACCACCACCACCACCTCCGTCACCAAGCGTCTCAACCATGTCACACGCCAGCGTTCAGCTCTCCATCTCACAAACATTTGATAGAAAGCGTAAATTCCCACCTAGCCACCCTCGATCCCTGGCCCTGAATGCCAGCATTTCTAAACTACTGGCCTATGAAATGCTGTCATTTAGGCTGGTGGACACAGACAGCTTCAAACAGCTCATGTCGCTTGCTGTCCCACAGTATGTTGTTCCCAGCCGGCACTACTTCTCCAAGAGAGCCGTGCCTTCCCTGCACAACCAAGTATCCGATAAAATCAAGTGTGCACTGCGCAACGCCATCTGTGGCAAGGTCCACCTAACCACAGATACGTGGACCAGTAAGCACGGCCAGGGACGCTATATCTCCCTAACTGCACACTGGGTAAATGTAGTGGCAGCTGGGCCCCAGGCGGAGAGCTGTTTGGCGCACGTCCTTCCGCCGCCAAGGATCGCAGGGCAACATTCTTTGCCTCCTGTTGCCACCTCCTCCTTCTCGGCTTCCTCCTCCTCTTCTTCCACCTGCTCATCCAGTCAGCCACACACCTTCACCACCAACTTCAGCACAGCCCGGGGTAAACGTCAGCAGGCCATTCTGAAACTCATATGTTTGGGGGACAGGCCCCACACCGCACAGGAGTTGTGGCGGGGTATAGAACAACAGACCGACGAGTGGTTGCTGCCGGTGAGCCTCAAGCCCGGCCTGGTGGTGTGTGATAATGGGCGAAATCTCGTTGCAGCTCTGGGACTAGCCAATTTGACGCACATCCCTTGCTTGGCGCATGTGCTGAATTTGGTGGTGCAGAAGTTCATTCACAACTACCCCGACATGTCAGAGCTGCTGCATAAAGTGCGGGCCGTCTGTTCGCGCTTCCGGCGTTCACATCCTGCTGCTGCTCGCCTGTCTGCGCTACAGCGTAACTTCGGCCTTCCCGCTCACCGCCTCATATGCGACGTGCCCACCAGGTGGAACTCCACCTTGCACATGCTGGACAGACTGTGCGAGCAGCAGCAGGCCATAGTGGAGTTTCAGCTGCAGCACGCACGGGTCAGTCGCACTACAGAACAGCACCACTTCACCACCAATGACTGGGCCTCCATGCGAGACCTGTGTGCCCTGTTGCGCTGTTTCGAGTACTCCACCAACATGGCCAGTGGCGATGACACCGTTATCAGCGTTACAATACCACTTCTATGTCTCCTTGAGAAAACACTTAGGGCGATGATGGAAGAGGAGGTGGCCCAGGAGGAGGAGGAGGAGGAGGAAGAGGGGTCATTTTTAGCACTTTCAGGCCAGTCTCTTCGAAGTGACTCAGAGGGAGGTTTTTGGCAACAGCAGAGGCCAGGTACAAATGTGGCCAGCCAGGGCCCACTACTGGAGGACGAGGAGGACGAGGATGAGGAGGAGGTGGAGGAGGATGAGGATGAAGCATGGTCACAGCGGGGTGGCACCCAACGCAGCTCGGGTCCATCACTGGTGCGTGGCTGGGGGGAAAGGCAGGACGATGACGATACGCCTCCCACAGAGGACAGCTTGTCCTTATCCCTGGGCAGCCTGGCACACATGAGCGACTACATGCTGCAGTGCCTGCGCAATGACAGCAGAGTTGCCCACATTTTAACCTGTGCGGACTACTGGGTTGCCACCCTGCTGGATCCACGCTACAAAGACAATGTGCCCACCTTACTTCCTGCACTGGAGCGTGATAGGAAGATGCGCGAGTACAAGCGCACGTTGGTAGACGCGCTACTGAGAGCATTCCCAAATGTCACAGGGGAACAAGTGGAAGCCCAAGGCCAAGGCAGAGGAGGAGCAAGAGGTCGCCAAGGCAGCTGTGTCACGGCCAGCTCCTCTGAGGGCAGGGTTAGCATGGCAGAGATGTGGAAAACTTTTGTCAACACGCCACAGCTAACTGCACCACCACCTGATACGCAACGTGTTAGCAGGAGGCAACATTTCACTAACATGGTGGAACAGTACGTGTGCACACCCCTCCACGTACTGACTGATGGTTCGGCCCCATTCAACTTCTGGGTCTCTAAATTGTCCACGTGGCCAGAGCTAGCCTTTTATGCCTTGGAGGTGCTGGCCTGCCCGGCAGCCAGCGTTTTGTCTGAACGTGTATTCAGCACGGCAGGGGGCGTCATTACAGACAAACGCAGCCGCCTGTCTACAGCCAATGTGGACAAGCTGACGTTCATAAAAATGAACCAGGCATGGATCCCACAGGACCTGTCCGTCCCTTGTCCAGATTAGACATTAACTACCTCCCCATAACCATATATTATTGGACTCCAGGGCACTTCCTCATTCAATCCTATTTTTATTTTCATTTTACCATTATATTGCAAGGCTACCCAAAGTTGAATGAACCTCTCCTCTGCCTGTGTGCTAGGCCTAAATATATGCCAATGGATTGTTGCAGTGGTGGCTGACGTGAAGCCTCATTCTCTGCTATGACATGCAGACTGATTCTCTGGTGACATGAAGCCAGATTGTCTGTTACGGGACCTCTCTCCTCTGCCTGGGTGCTGGGCCTGAATTTATGACAATGGACTGTTGCAGTGGTGGGTGACGTGAAGCCTGATTCTCTGCTATGACATGCAGACTGATTCTCTGGTGACATGAAGCCAGATCCTCTGTTACGGGACCTCTCTCCTCTGCCTGGGTGCTGGGCCTAAATTTATGAAAATGGACTGTTGCAGTGGTGGGTGACGTGAAGCCTCATTCTCTGCTATGACATGAAGACTGATTCTCTGCTGACATGAAGCCAGATCCTCTGTTACGGGACCTCTCTCCTCTGCCTGGGTGCTGGGCCTAAATATCTGACAATGGACTGTTGCATTGGTGGCTGACGTGAAGCCTGATTCTCTGCTATGATATGAAGACTGATTCTCTGCTGACATGAAGCCAGATTGTCTGTTACGGGACCTCTCTCCTCTGCCTGTGTGCTAGGCCTAAATATATGCCAATGGATTGTTGCAGTGGTGGCTGACGTGAAGCCTGATTCTCTGCTATGACATGCAGACTGATTCTCTGGTGACATGAAGCCAGATCCTCTGTTACGGGACCTCTCTCCTCTGCCTGGGTGCTGGGCCTAAATTTATGAAAATGGACTGTTGCAGTGGTGGGTGACGTGAAGCCTCATTCTCTGCTATGACATGCAGACTGATTCTCTGCTGACATGAAGCCAGATTGTCTGTTACGGGACCTCTCTCCTCTGCCTGTGTGCTAGGCCTAAATATATGCCAATGGATTGTTGCAGTGGTGGCTGACGTGAAGCCTGATTCTCTGCTATGACATGCAGACTGATTCTCTGGTGACATGAAGCCAGATCCTCTGTTATGGGACCTCTCTCCTCTGCCTGGGTGCTGGGCCTAAATATCTGACAATGGACTGTTGCATTGGTGGCTGACGTGAAGCCTGATTCTCTGCTATGATATGAAGACTGATTCTCTGCTGACATGAAGCCAGATTGTCTGTTACGGGACCTCTCTCCTCTGCCTGTGTGCTAGGCCTAAATATATGCCAATGGATTGTTGCAGTGGTGGCTGACGTGAAGCCTGATTCTCTGCTATGACATGCAGACTGATTCTCTGGTGACATGAAGCCAGATCCTCTGTTACGGGACCTCTCTCCTCTGCCTGGGTGCTGGGCCTAAATTTATGAAAATGGACTGTTGCAGTGGTGGGTGACGTGAAGCCTGATTCTCTGCTATGACATGCAGACTGATTCTCTGGTGACATGAAGCCAGATCCTCTGTTACGGGACCTCTCTCCTCTGCCTGGGTGCTGGGCCTAAATTTATGAAAATGGACTGTTGCAGTGGTGGGTGACGTGAAGCCTCATTCTCTGCTATGACATGCAGACTGATTCTCTGCTGACATGAAGCCAGATTGTCTGTTACGGGACCTCTCTCCTCTGCCTGGGTGCTGGGCCTGAATTTATGACAATGGACTGTTGCAGTGGTGGCTGACGTGAAGCCTGATTCTCTGCTATGATATGAAGACTGATTCTCTGCTGACATGAAGCCAGATTGTCTGTTACGGGACCTCTCTCCTCTGCCTGGGTGCCGGGGCCTAAATATCTGAGAATGGACTGTTCCAGTGGTGGGTAACGGGAAGCCAGATTCTCTGCTATGATATGAAGACTGATTCTCTGCTGACATGAAGCCAGATTGTCTGTTACGGGACCTCTCTCCTCTGCCTGGGTGCTGGGCCTAAATTTATGAAAATGGACTATTACAGTGGTGGGTGACGTGAAGCCTGATTCTCTGCTATGACATGAAGACTGATTCTCTGCTGACATGAAGCCAGATTGTCTGTTACGGGACCTCTCTCCTCTGCCTGGGTGCCGGGGCCTAAATATCTGAGAATGGACTGTTCCAGTGGTGGGTGACGGGAAGCCAGATTCTCTGCTATGGAACCTCTCTCCAATTGATTTTGGTTAATTTTTATTTATTTAATTTTTATTTTAATTAATTTCCCTATCCACATTTGTTTGCAGGGGATTTACCTACATGTTGCTGCCTTTTGCAGCCCTCTAGCCCTTTCCTGGGCTGTTTTACAGCCGTTTTAGTGCCGAAAAGTTCGGGTCCCCATTGACTTCAATGGGGTTCGGGTTCGGGACGAAGTTCGGATCGGGTTTGGATCCCGAACCCGAACATTTCCGGGATGTTCGGCCGAACTTCTCGAACCCGAACATCCAGGTGTTCGCTCAACTCTAATAAGGGACTATCTAAAACCAATTACACCAATAAATAAAACAGACCCAACAAGGTTTGAAAAGATAGCTCTCCAGAAGCAGGAACCTGTTAAAAAGATCTCTACACTATACTCTATGATACTTACACATACGAGCCCCGAAATTAACCCATATTTAGTGAAATGGGAATCAGATCTACGTTTAGATAGGTATCAAAACTCTCTACATAGGGGCGGAGCCAGCGCCGGTCTGAGATGGCCGCACTGTTCTGAGCTCTGTGAGAAAGCCTAGACTCAGCACGAGCTATCAGAAGCTACAGACCCTAAAATGGTCAAAATCGGCAACCCTAAAGCTGGGGAACACCTTAACACTGCCAAGAACCTTGGTCCAGGAGGGGAAATGGACAAGCTTATAAGGAAAGCTGCCTCCTCGTATGCTGCACGAGACTCCAAGATGGCGCCGACCCCTTCACAGAAGGCCGCTCCGCAAGACAAATCGGAGGATGACAGCGAACCAGAAGAGACACAGGGTAGGGGAGCGCTGCCGATTACCAGAAACTACTTGAAGAATACACTGAGCAAAGCCCTGGAGCCTCTCCTAAGCGAGTTCGCTGCACTGTGACAGGACATGAGGCAAGTGGGCGATCGGGTAGAGACACTGGAGACGCATCAATCACAGATTCTGGATCACCAGAGGGCCGTCTCGTCCTCGCTTCAGAAGTGCAGCTCTTACCTGAACGAACTCCATACAGCCTTGGAAGATCAGGAGAACAGGGGGCGCCGGAACAACCTGCGCCTCAGAGGGATACCAGAGACTGTCTCTCCAGGTGACATTCCGGCAGCAGTTATCTCCCTCTGCTCCATGCTGTTAGGCCCTGAATTCCCTCTGGAGATCATCATTGAAAGAGCTCATCAGAGCTCTACGTCCGAAGCCCAAGCCAGAAGATCCCCCATGGGATATAATTTGTAAGTTTCTGAACTACCAAGTAAAGTCGGCCGTTCAAGAAGCTGCCAGGAACAGATCCTATATCCTTTTTGAAGGGGCACAAGTGACCGTTTACCAGGACTTAGCCCCCTCCACATTAAGAAAGCGTAAATCACTCAAGCCTCTCACAGAGTGGCTGCGCTCCAACAAAATCCTATATAAATGGAACTTTCCCTTTGGCTTATCATTTTCTCAAGGAGGCCGCCGTTTCAACATCACCACCTATGCGGACTTGGAGGCTGTCTATGAACACCTACAGATCACTCCTTTGCAAATTGATAATTGGGACTTAGTCCAGGACCTCGCCTCTCTGCCTGAAGTTCCCGACGTCGCTGCCTTCACCATGTTGCATACCCCTAAGGCACACAAAGTTGGAAAAAGGAGTAGACACCTGACACCCAAGAGACTCCCTCAAGATTGAGGACTTCCCCCAGGATCAGGTCTTCCATTTGTCTGTTTTTCCCACACAGGGTTAAAGTCTGCTTCATAGGCTCTTCCTATCACCTGTTTATGTTTTAAATAATTTAGTCTTTATGGAGATAGGATCTGAAGTCTAGGTATAACCCACTTGCCTGCTCACCCTAGACCTCTTCTATCCCCTCTTCTTATTCTTCCTTTGCTCCTCACCTCTGCATCACTTGCTACCCTGCTGTCCGTATCATTATTTACATGATTTTCTCCCTATACTCTTTATGCATCCCTTTCCTGGATCTAGGATGTCTTTCTCACTTTTCTGTTCCCCCTGGTTCTCAATTAAGCTTTCATTCAAGTTTTCATACATCTGTGTGTCTAAACAGAGAGAACGACCTGATGTGTCTTACTTAGCCAGTAAGGGTATCTATCTACAATGCTGATTGGCTTATTCTCTGGCCTTTGGCCAAACTACCCCCATGTCTCTTGGTATTGTGCCGAGAAACCCACAATACTATTTTTTGGTTATGTGTTTTACTCCCAGTTCCTCCCCTACCTCTTTGTTTTTGTTCTTGTCCAGGTACCAGACACGAAAGCCCGTAATAGCTGATACAGGTTTGCTCTCCCCCCAGACGTGACCAGCTCATCTCAAACTGTAAGTGCCCTCTCCTGGAGGAGGAGCGCATTGCACCCTAATGCACTACATAACCCCTAGCCATGGTGGACTTCAAAGTGGCATCGTATAATGTAAAGGGCTTTAACTCACCCTCCAAAAGAAGCCAAATATTCTCTATTTTGCGTAAAGAGGGTTCAGACATGCTGCTCCTCCAGGAGACACATTTTAGGTTTAACCATTATCCTAACTTAGAATTCTCTCACTACCCGCTCTGGTTTCACTGCAGTGGTAATTCTGCTTCGTCTGGGGGAGTGAGCATTGGTTTTAAGAGAAGGGTTCCCTTCAAATATGTCACGCACCTACAGGACCCAGATGGGAGATATATTATGGTCAAGGGACATATAGGCTCTCAAACCTATACCATCATAAATCTCTATGCGCCTAACTCCAAGCAGGTCTCTTGGCTATCATCTATAGCTCAGACAATTTCCTCCTTTAAGGAGGGTATAGTTATTATGGGAGGGGATCTCAATATAGCCCTAAATCCCCAAATTGACTCATCCTCACATAAAACTTCTCACTCCAACCGTTCTCTAAAGCATGCTAGAAGCATCTTGTGGGATCTACACTTAATAGATGTCTGGCGAACACTTTGCCCTAATACTCTGGACTATACATTCTACTCCCATGTCCATAACACATACCATCGCATAGATTACCTTTTTGTTTCCAAAGAACACCTCCAGCTATGCTCCGAAGCAACAATAGGATCCATCCACATATCTGATCATGCCCCAATCTATCTTAAAATATCTTCTCCTGCACAGACACCTAAAAGTTTTAATTGGAGGTTAAATGAATCTATCCTGGGAAACTCGGATTCTATAAAGAAAATAACCCTATCTCTTGAGGAATACTTCAAAATTAATACACTCCCTGATCTCTCCCCTCAAACAATATGGGATGCCCACAAACCCTTCATTAGGGGTGAATTTATTAGCATTGGCTCACACTTGAAAAAGGCTAGAGAGAAAAATATAAATGAGCTCCTTCTGAAAATAAATAAATTAGAGTCAGATCATAAACGCGCCCAGTCTGCATCTCAGCTGCAGGACCTTTCCAGTGTTAGAGCGGAGCTGAAACCCCTACTGCAAGCTAAATCAGCTAAATATTACCTCAATTCACAGTTTAAATACTTTGCCCATGGCAATAAAGCCACAAAATTTGTAACAAATAGAATCAAAAATAGGAGAGCGGACAACTATATACACCAATTATCTTCCTCTAAAGGAGATCCGATCTTTGCTTCGTGCAAAATTGCTAGGCAATTTAGAGATTTCTACGAAAATTTATATAATCTCCCCATCCCCTTAACACCAGATGTGCGCTCCCCCCTGATAGCGGAGTTCTTAGCTTCTGCTTCTTGCCCTTCGCTTTCACTAGAACAGAAACAATCATTGGAGGCCCCATTCACCATGGACGAACTTTCCTTAGCACTCTCCCAAATGCCCTTAGGTAAGAGTCCGGGACCAGACGGTCTACCTGCATCCTATTACAAAGCATTTAGAAATCAACTACTCCCTCATCTTCTTTCTGTCTGTAACCAATCCCTCCTGGGATCCCCCCTTTCTAGAGATATGACGATGGCCCATATAGTAGTGATTCCTAAGGAGGGCAAAGACTCAAAATCTTGCGCGAACTATAGACCCATATCTCTTCTAAATTTGGATCTCAAACTTCTGGCTAAATTGTTGGCCAATCGGCTAGCAAAGCTCCTCCCTATTCTGGTACATATGGATCGGGTAGGCTTCGTCCGCAATAGAGAAGGCAGAGATAACACAGTAAGGGTTTTAAATGCTCTCTGTTATGCTAGACACACTTCTTCCCCTCTGCTGCTCCTAAGCACCGACGCTGAAAAAGCCTTCGATCGCATAGATTGGAACTACTTAAGCCTTGTTCTAGAGGGCTTTGGCCTACCTGATCCATATATCAAGGCAGTCTTTGCTATGTATAAACAGGCCACAGCTCGAGTCATGGTGAATGGGGACCTTTCCTCCCCTTTTCAAATCCATAATGGAACACGCCAGGGGTGCCCTCTTTCCCCCCTATTATTTATACTAGCTATGGAACCCCTTCTATCCATAATACGCTCGGACGCTGGAATCAAAGGGTTGGATATTGGGGGACACTCCCATAAAATTGCGGCGTTTGCCGACGATGTCATGATACTGACTACTAACCCCAAAACCTCCCTCCCTAAAATTCAGGAACACCTGAAGACGTATAGTGCACTTTCCAATTTTAAAATTAATGAAAATAAATCCATCATCCTATGCTCCGGTATTTCTCCTCAACTTAAACTCTCTCTAAAAGTTAACTCTCCTTTTAACTGGTCTTCCCCTACTATAACGTATCTTGGAGTAAAGTTCAGTCCCAATATCCCAGATCTCTTCTCCTTAAATTACATCCCCTTAAGAACCTCAATGTTCAGCGCCATAGACAAAATTAACAAGGCGGTCCCAACACTGTCATGGTTCGGTAGGAAAAATCTCCTTACATCTCTTATTATCCCGCGCCTTACTTACCTCCAACAGGTCCTCCCCATCCCAATAGCTAAATCCTATTACGAGTCTCTTAGACAAAAATTTAGATCGTTCCTATGGAATGGGAAAAAAGCCAGACTCTCTTACTCCTTCTTGTCCAAATCCCGCCATGTGGGTGGCATAGGTCTCCCAGACCCAGAACTATATGGCAAGGCTGTCTTGCTCTCCAGAATCACAGATTGGCTCAGAGATTCAAAAAATAAATCGTGGGTAGCGCTGGAACAATGCATTTTAGGAATGCCAGCTAGAGCATTGTGCCTAGGTTACAGTACCCCGCCCAACATCAACCTACATAACTTCCCAATAATAAAAGCTACATTGGAAGGCTGGAAATGGCTGAATCGCTCTCACTCCTCAATCCCTTTCCCATCTCCCCTCGTTGCAGTAAGCGATTTACTAGGTTCATCTTCCACTGGATTACGCCATAACACCTCCAACCTATCTAGATTATCCAAAATTCAGATTGCTGGTCTCCTTGACTCTCAAGGTCTGCCACCATCGATAGAAGCCCTGAAATCCTTGCTAAACCCAAGTACATGTGACTTCACCCTCACTTACCTTATAAAAACTTTTATCCACAAGAATAATACAAATGGTGAACTACTACGCCCATTAACATGGTATGAGGCCTTAATTTCTACTCCTCAACCCCCTAGAAAGCTTATTTCACAAATATATACCAAACTTAAAACTCCACCCCTGATCAGTAAACCTTCTTTTATCAGAAAGTGGGAAAAAGATACAGGGGTTGATATCCCGTTTTCATACCTACCTGCTCTTTTAGAGACGCCCCATAAGTCTTCCAGGTGCACACGGATCCAGGAGAACGGGTACAAAATTCTGTCTCAGTGGTATATCACTCCGATCAAATCCTCTCGCTACGCCTCATCTTCCTCAAAATTGTGTTGGCGATGCCAAGAGGAAGAAGGCTCATTTCTCCATATCTGGTGGCTCTGTCCCCCTATAAAAAAATGGTGGTCCGAGGTCTTCCAGTTATCTAATTTCATCTGCTCTGCGGCAATTAGCCCATCCCCTTATGGAGCTCTACTTTCTTACTATAGTGGGGACACCGTTCCCTCTCCTCCTCTCTTCAAACAACTAATAATGGCGGCACGCCTTCTGATTCCCAAATACTGGTTACAATCTATTATACCTACAATAGAACAGTGGAGACTAAAAGTCGACCAATTATATCGTTTTGAAGAAATGGCATCATGGGAAGCCCGAAATCATCTGTCATTTATCAAAAGATGGGCCCCTTGGTCAAAGTATAGATTCATCAAGACATAAACCCTAGCTGGCCCAGTGAGGTCGTCTTGCTTTTCCTCTGCCCTAGTTATGCCTACACGGCGACATGTGTTAGAACCTACCAGGTGTGACATTTTGGACTGAGACTTGAAAACTGAGTTTTAAGATTTGAGTTGTAATTCTATCTATTGTTTTATACCCAGTAAAATTATACCCCCTATTCAGAATCTTTGGGGACCTACTCTAGGAAAACCCTGATTGTAGTTAGCTCCCCACATGGGCTTGCGCGACTTTTCTTCTACCCGTTTTCGAGAAACCATGAGTTTAATGAAGGTTATAAACCTTGCTGTGTCACTCTATTTCTAGTCCTATTGGCTGTGTTCAAGTACTTGTATCTACTGAATAATCAATGTTTATTCTTACTTCTAAAGCCTTACCCAGTGGCTATATGTTTGATACCGACTGTTATACCGTTATTGTTATGATGTGTATACTATGTATGTATTTATGCACCTTCACTAGTGTATTACTTACATTGTATATTTTCTGAACATGAAAATAAAAATTTTCTTTAAAAAAAAAAAAAAAAAAACTCTCTACATAGATGTCTTTCATTGACCCCGAAGATCTTGACTTGCGTGAGATTGCAAGAAAACTACTTTAAAATACTAACCAGATGGTATTACACACCAGATATTTTGCATAAGATGTACCCTGAGGTCAGTTAAATATGCTGGAGATGCAAAAGGGAAACAGGCACCTTTTTTCACATTTAGTGGCAGTGTGATATAATTAAAAAATTCTGGGAACAGATCTGCTCAGCCATCACGAAGGTCTGTAAGATTAAGGTGCAACCATCTCCACAGTTTTGTCCATTAAATTTATTAGACCAGATAAGATGCTCAGCTACCACCAAACGTCTCATTAGGCACCTACTTGCAGCTGCTCGGGTGTTAGTGGCTGTTAAGTGGCGGGAAAATTCCCCTCCTTCAATGGAAAAATGGGAACTCAGGTGTGATGATATATACAGGATGGAACAAATAGCAGGTTGGGAAAAGAGATCCACCCCTGTGTTCCAAAAAATATGGGGCCTTTGGGTAGCTTTTAGAGGTTTTCAATTCACATAGGGAAATTTCTCTATCTTCTTCTTTTTTGGCCCAGGAGGCTAAATGAACTACTACTAGTGAAATGTTGAAACATGTGCTGCAAACACCCCCCCACCCCTTTTCCTTCCCTCTCCTTACCCTTTGTTTCCCCATTATTGTGTTGTGATAACGCTTCTTCACTTTTGATTGCAAGTGTACAAAAGATGTATCAAGATATTTAAGATGTCATTACTGCTTTCATTGACAAATGCAAAACTATTTGTTACGTAGTTGCATTTATGAGACAAATATGAACAATAAAAATTGTTTGAACATAAATACAGGGCTTCTATTCAGGTATTTAAAATACAGCCATTTTGGGCAAAGAAATCTTTAATTGAGGGCTTGTCTGGTTCAGGCCAAGTGAGATACACCCTTTACATACTGTCGTTCTATTCTACTATTAATTAAACACCCATTTAGGGCAAGATCCTAAATTCGAGAAATATGAGGAGAGCGTCAAATAAGGGACGTGGCCCAGGTCATGGTGCTGCTGGTCAAGCTCCTGTTGCAGGGAGACGACGTGGTCGATCTGTGCCAGCTACACACACAAGTGAAAAGCCTTTCTCAGGTGCGAGTAGGCGACAGAAGCTGCAGCCGTATTTGGTCAGGCCTAATGCGGCTCTACGAATGGTGAGGCCTGAACAAGTACAGGCGATAGTAGATTGGGTTGCTGACAGTGGATCCAGTTCCTTCACATTGTCTCCCACCCAGTCTCCTGCTGAAAGACCACAGTTGACACCTGCAGCCGATGTCCATCAGTCTTTTACCTCGACCCCTTGCAAATCAGCCAAGCAGTCTGAGCCCCAAGTCATGCAGCAGTCTCTTCTGCTTTTTGAGTACTCTGTTAGCAGGGTTTCCCAGGGCCATCCACCTAGCCCTGCCCCAGAAGTGGAAGAGATTGAGTGCACCGATGCCCAACCACTTATCTTTCAAGATGAGTACATGGGAGGACCATCGCAGCACGTCTCGGATAATGACGAAACACAGGTGCCAACTGCTGGGGCTTTCGAAAGTGTGCAGACCGAAAAGGAGGGCAGGGGTGAAGACTGGGTGGAAGATCATGTGGAGGACGATAAGAGCCTCGACCCTACATGGAATCAAGGTCATGTGAGTGACCTATGTAGTTTGGAGGAAGAGGCAGTGGTCGCACAGAGCCACCAGCACAGCAGAAGAGAGAGCAGGGTGCAAAAGCGAAGCGGCCGTCCTCGAGACAGTACGCCTGCTACTGCCCACCGCAGCAAAGGACCGAGCACACCAAAGCCAGCTCCAAGGAGTTTCCTGGCGTGGCAGTTCTTCAGACAATGTGCTGACGACAAGACATGAGTGGTTTGCACGCTGTGCAATCAGAGCCTGAAGGGAGGCATAAACATTCTCAACCTGAGCACAACCTGCATGACCAGGCATTTAAGTGCTAAGCATGAGCTGCAGTGGAGTAGACACCTCAAAAACCAAGAAAGGTCTCTGGCTCCTCCTGCTTCCTCTTCTGCTGCAGTCTAGGCCTCTTTATCCACCTCTGGAGTGACAGTGCCACCTGCCACCCTGCAAACAGAGGATCTTCCAGCAACACCAACACCTTGATTACTAAACATCTCCACAATGTCCCACGGAAGGGTTCAGCTCTCCATCTCTCAAACACTGAAGAGGAAGAGGAAGTACCCCCTACCCACCCGCGATCACTAGCCCTGAATGCCAGCATTTCTAAATTACTGGCCTTTGAAATGCTGTAATTCCGTCTGGTAGTTTTAAAGGCCTTATGGTGGTGGCTGTCCCACAGTACCTCATGCCCAGCCACCACTAATTTTCCAGGCGAGTAGGGGACAAAAATCAGGTGTGCACTGCGCAACGGCATCTGTGGCAAGGTGCACCTAACTACGGATACGTGGACCAGTAAGCACGGTCAGGGACTTTATATCTGCATAACAGCACACTGCGTAAATGGAGCGGCGGCTGGGCCTTAGGTGGATAGCAGTTTGGCGCATGTCCTTCCACCACCGAGGAATGCAGGGCGCTTAAGTTTGCCTCCTGTTGCTTCCTTCTCCTACTCTGCTTCCTCATCCTCTACCAGCTCCTCATCCAGTCAGCATAACACCTTCACCACCAACTTCAGCACAGCCAGAGGTAAACGACAGCAGGAAGTTTTAAAACGTATCTGTTTGGGGGACAAACCCCACACCGCGCAGGAGCTGTGAACGGGCCTTGAACAACAGACTGATGAGTGGTTGGTGCCAGTGAGCCTTAAGCCCGGCCTGGTGGTGTGCGATAATGGGCGAAATCTCGTAGCAGCTCTGGGACTAGCCGGTTTGACGCACATACCTTGTCTGGCGCATGTGCTAAATTTGGTGGTGCAAAGGTTCCTTAAAAATTACCCTGATATGTCAGATCTGCTGCATAAAGTGCAAGTCGTCTGTGAGTCGGAACAGCACCACTTCACAACCAATCACTGGGCCTCCATGTGAGACCTGTGTTCCTAGTTGCGCTGTTTTGAGTACTCCACCAATATGACCAGTGCCGATAACGCCGATTACTATCCCACTTCTATGCCTCCTTGAAAAAACGCTGCTGGTGATGATGGAAGAGGATGTGGCACAGAAGGAGGGATCATTTCATAGGGTTTCTGGCCAGTCATTCCCAAGTGGCTCCGAGGGTGGGTTCCTGCACCCACAAACGCCAGGTACACAATTGTCCAGCCCGGGCACAGTTCTGGAGGATGACGAGGTGGAGGATGAGGAGGAGGAGATGGAGGAGGAGGAACCATGTTCACAGCAGGGTGGCACCCAGACCAGCTCATGGCCATCACTTGTGTGTGGCTGGGGGGATACAGTGGACACAGACGATACACCTCCCACAGAGGACAGCTTTTCATTGCCTCTGGGCAGCCTGGCACACATGAGCGATTACATGCTGCAGTGTCTCCGCAACGACCGCCGAGTTGCCCACATTCTAACTTGTGCTGATTACTGGGTGGCCACGCTACTGAATCCCTGTTACAAGGATCCCTGTTAATGTACCATCCTTAATTCCCTCACTGGAGCGTGATCCTAAGATGCGCAAGTACAAGTGCACGCTGGTTGACGCGCTGCTGGTGGCATTTCCACCTGACAGCGGGGACACAGTGGAAGCACAAGGTGAAAGCAGAGGAAGAGGTCGCCAACGCAGTTTTATCAGCACGCCACAACAATTAGCACCACCAGCTGATATGGAACGTCTTAGCAGGAGGCAGCATTTCAGCAACATTGTGGAGCAGTATGTGTGCACACGCCTACACGTACTGAATGACGGGTCTGCCCCTTCAACTTCTGATTCTCCAAATTGGGCACATGGCCTGAGCTTGCCCTTTATGCCTTGGAGGTGCTGTCCAACCCTGCTGCCAGTGTATTATCTGAACGTGTGTTTAGCACGGCAGGGTGTTTTACATTTTCGGGTGACAATGTAGACTCTGCTCTACCAAGTAGACAGGTTATTAAATTTCACTTATTTTTCTGTTACATTCTTGGGTTGACATTGTACAATTTTAGACGTGAATAAACCCCTGCTCTGCATAGGTGACAGGGAATAAAATTTCAGAAATTCTTCTTTAATTGATGTTCGCCACCAATTTGCCATTCAATAATTTGTCCCACAATTCCGCTTACTCTTTTGGCCCACATGTGGGCTTCTGTAATTTGTACCACATTTGCGCTTTAACAGTTTTTCTCACATTTCCGTTTTACTCTTTTGGCCCACATTTGGGCTTCTGTAATTTTACCACATTTGCGCCTCAATAACTTTTCCCATAATTCCGCTTTACTCTTTTGGCCCACATTTGGGCTTCTGTAATTTTTCCCAAATTTTCACCTCAATAACTTTTCCCATAATTCAGCTTTACTCTTCTGGCCCACATTTGAGCTTCTGTAATTTGTCCCAAATTTGTGATTTCCGCTCGATCCCAATTTTTTAAAATTAATTTATCTCCCTTAAATTTATCTGTGAAGGTTCTCATTTATCCAGGTCATGGTATATATCTGTAAAGAATAAATCAAGGCAACTGGACGTAATGTGGATTTCTTGAAAACGTTTCACTCATTCTTCCAACGAGCTTTCTCAATTCTGAGTGATTGTACAAAAATTCTGGGAATAAATATGTAACTGAATCCACATCTGGTAATTATACCCAGCATTGGGTCAAAGGTGTTGATTCCATTATCCTAATTGGAGTCAGTAGGTGATAAAGACTTCCCAGAAAAAGGTGTCAAGACAGCATTATACGTGGCAGATAATAGATGTCTAACCCCCCCACCTCTATTAGAGCTTCGCTTCTCCATTTTTACGTAGATGGCCTCCTTCACGCCTCGTTTGCACCAATCGGCCTTCTTATCCAAAACACGTACTTGACTGTCTTCAAAGGTGTGACCTGTTCCTTTTAGATGTAAGTACACGGCTGAATCTTGACCAGAGGTTTTGGCTCTTCTATGCTGGGCCATACGCTGATGCAGTTGTTGTTTTGTTTCGCCGATATACAGTTCTGAGCATTCCTCATTGCACTGGACTGCGTACACAATGTTGTCCATCTTGTGTTTAGGCGTTGGGTCTTTGGGGTGAACCAGTTGTTGCCTCAGTGTGTTGCTGGGTTTAAAGCAAACAGGAATGTGATGTTTATTAAAAATCCTTTTGAGTTTCTCAGACACCCCAGCTACATATGGGATAACCATATTCTTGCGTCTGTCATGTTTCTCGCCCTCACTGGTAGTCTTGGTGGTCTTTCTTCTCCTTCCTTCTGTTTTGACAAAGGCCCAAACTGGATACTGGTGTTTTGGATAAGGAGGCCGATTGGTACGAACGAGGCGTGAAGGAGGCCAGCTACGTAAAAATGGAGAAGCCAAGCTTGAATAGATGTGGGGGGGTTAGACATCTATTGTCTGCCACGTATAATGCTGTCTTGACACCTTTTTCTGGGAAGTCTTTATCACCTACTGATTCCAATTAGGATAATGGAATCAACACCTTTGACCCAATGCTGGGTATAATTACCAGATTTGGATTCAGTTACATATTTATTCCCAGAATTTTTGTACAATCACTCAGAATTGAGAAAGCTCGTTGGAAGAACGAGTGATATGTTTTCAAGAAATCCACAGTACGTCCAGTTGCCTTGATTTATTCTTTACAGATATATCCCTTAAATTTAGTCTCTTTTTCTCAAGTTCCCTCTCCGGAGTGGAACCCTGATTGACATCAACATTGTAGGCTTAGAAAAGAACATCGAAAGTTGATAGAGAAGATATCGAAATGGATGGTGGATGTTACTGGGGCACCTCTACACAGGTGACAGGAACATCAATTAAAAAAAATCGTCAATTACATTGTCAGGTGACATTTTTTGAATTTTGCTAGATAGAAACCCCTGCTCTGCATAGGTGACAGGGAATAAAATTTAATAAATTCTTCATTAATTAATGCGCGGCACATCCTTTCATTCAATGCTTAAACTTTAAAAAGTTGTCCCACTTTTGCACTTTAATAATTTGTCCCATAATTCCACTCTATAATTTTAAATTTAAAAAAATGTATCCTCTCTTGGATGTAGTCTCTCTGCCTTCTTTCTCCCTCTCCGGCATGGAACCCTGATTTCCCGCCACCCGTGATCATCATTGTAGGCGCAGAAAAGAACATCAAAAGTTGATAGAGCAGATATTAAATTGGATCGTGAACATCACAAGGACATGCAACATGGTGGGGCAGTAAGTGTGCACACGCCTACACGAACTGACTGACAGGGGTCAGCCCCTGCAACTTCTGGGTCTCCAAATTGGGCACATGGCCTGAGCTTGCCCTTTACCCCTTGGAGGTGCTGGCCTGCCCTGCACGTTGTCTGAACGTGTGTTTAGCACGACTGCAGGGGGTTATCACAGGTTATATTTCCCAATGTTTTGGGGTGTACCCTAATTTAAAAAAATAAAAATAAATTTAAAACAAAAAATCTGTATAGGCAACCTCCTCCACCTCCGCTTCCACCTACACCGCCACATCCACCGCCTTCTCAACCTCCTACTCCATATGGACCTCGTCCTCCTAGATCAAGATTATAATTTTTTATTTTTATGTATTTTATGTTATTTAAAGTCATTTCCCTATCCACATTTGTTTGCTGAGCGCTTGCCATGCTCTTAACCACATTGTGATGCCATTTGCATCCCTCTAGCCTTTTCCATGACATTTTTACAGCCATTTAAGTGCTCAAAAGTTCGGGTCCCCATTGACTTCAATGGGGTTCGGGTTCGGGGTCAAGTTCGGATCCCGAACTCAAACATTTTTCCAAAGATCGGCCGAACCTGTCGAACCCAAACATCCAGGTGTCCGCTCAACTCTAGCTGTAAGCCATAATCATCAACATTAAAATAAATAAACACTTAAAATAGATAACTCTGTGTGTGCTGAATCTATATAATATATGAATTCAAGTTTTTGAATTGAATTACTGAAATAAATTAACTTTTTGATGATAAAAATTTAAATGCTCCTGGTTATGAAACTTTAGGGTGGCCATACACATTCAACAGCTGTTGGTTGAACAAATCGCTATCTCTCTCAGCTACCCCATACACTTACACATTCAGATTTGACTTGGCTGAATGTCTATATGTATTCAATGAGGAGAGGGGAGGAAACCACTGCCAGACACTTCTGGTCACAACATATCTCCTAGGAGAGCATAAGGACCGGGCAAAAATATTCACTTTGCTTGATCCTTGTCTTCTCCGACATCACCTGAAAAATATTCACTTTGCATGATCCTTGTCTTCTCCGACATCACCTGCCGAGGGAGACTTGGGAGCTCCCCACTAGTGATGGCTGAACATCGGCCGGGACAATTCGCGAACGCAATCAAATGTTAGCGAACCGCAAGTTCGCAGCGAGCCCCATTCACTTTAATGGCAGGCAATGCTGAAAAACATTTAGGTCCTATTTGCAGCCACCAAATACTTACAAGAAGTGCAAAAATCATCCCACAACATGGACAGTGACATACCAGAGAGGGATCAATGGCAAAAATTCCCACAAAAAATATGTATTTTAATCAGGGTCCATTTTTATGCATCTTAAAGGGAAACTCTCAAAAATTTGCCATGCTGGAGCCTAGAAATTTTTTATTTTAGGCCACCCACAGGATTACAGGCCACAAACATTAGGCATTTATTGGAAAGAAAACATCACGTGATTTTGTTCCTGGAGGTATATTAGATGGTAATTGGATATCAATTTTACTGCAGGCCAGTGGAATACAGGCCCTAAAAATTATTCATTCATCCTGTGGTTGTCACAGGTCTTGAATTCCTCCGAGGCCCCAACAATTAGGCATTCACCGTACAGAAAAGAACAATTGATAATGTAGCTGGAGGTACATTAGGCGTTCAACGTATAACAACTTTACTGTTGGCCAGTTAGATTACAGGCCCCAAAAATTATGCATTCACCGTACATAAAAGATGAAGTGATTATGTGGCCGGAGGTATATTAGACGGTCAATGGATATCAATTTTACTCCAGGCCAGTGGACTACAGGTCCCAAAAATTATTAAATCACTGTACAGAAAAGAACAATTGATAATGTGGCTGGAGGTACATTAGGCTGTCACCGTATAACAACTTTACTGTTGGCCAGTTAGATTACAGGCCCCAAAAATTATGCATTCACCGTACATAAAAGGTCAAGCGATTATGTGGCTGGAGGTATATTAGACGGTCAATGGATATCAATTTTACTGCAAGCCAGTACAAATACATATGTTTAAAAGAACAAAAATTATAAAATTGGATTAAAAAAATGGCTAACAAAATCCTCCCTCTTGAAAGCAAAACAAAATGATAATCGTTGAAATTCGATAACACGTGGCCATCACAGGGGTTGAATTCTTCTGAGGTCCCAAACATTAGGCATTCACCAGAAAGAAAAGGCCTTTTATGTCGCTGTATTTACATATAACATGGACCATTATTTGTTCTGGGTGGTGGGGGATATGTGGGGGCTGTCATGAGGAAATTCATTTAAACATGGTCGTCACAGGTGTTGAATTCCTCCGATATCCATGCATCATTCCTGTTTAAAAATGTGAGGTAGTCCACACTGTCGTGAGCTAGGTGAGTGTGCTTATTGGTCACGATCCCCACTGCTGCGCTAAACATCCTTTCGGACAGGACACTCGATGAGGGGCAAGCCGAGAGTTCCATGGAAAATTGTGCCAGCTCTGGCAACAGGTCAAGCCTGCACACCCAGTAGTCAAGGGGTTCCTCACTTCTCAGAGCGTCCACATCGGCCGTTAAACCGATGTAGTCGGACAGCTGTTAGTTTAGGCGTTTCCTGAGGCTAGATCTGGAAGGCGGCTGTCGATAGGTTGGCTGCAAGAATGATCTTATATACAAAGTGACCAACACATCTTCAAAACGGCTTCTTCTTGCATGCTCTGTAGGCTTGGTACTCGCAACTGTTTCTCTGTGGGTGGAAATTCCTCTGCCAGTGACCACAAAAGCAGAATGCAGCGTCTCTCGAAGCAAGGCCTGGAAATGCAGCATTCTGACAGCCCTCTGTGATGCTGGTAACATGTCCGTCATTTTGTGTTTGTACCGGGGGTCTAAGTATGTTGCCACCCAGTACTGGTCCTTGCCCTTTATGCTTTTTATACGGGGGTCCCGCTTCAGACACTGAAGAATGAAGGCCCCCATTTGCGCTAAATTGGAAGTGGTGGAGTGCCCTGGCTCCTGCTCATTGCCCAGGAGAATGTCGTACTCAGTCTTCTCCCCCCCAGCCACGGAGAACACCAGGGATCCCAGAAAAGTTTAAAGCATGCTCTTCTTGCTCCTCCTCCTCCCCCCAGGCACCATCCTCTTCTGACTCCTCTTCAGACACCTGCTGACTTGTCTCAGATGGAGTAATATCCCCTGGGAATTCATTCAGCATTGTGACTTCCTTATCTTCCAGCTCCTGCTCCTCGATGGCTTAATAAATGACATGCATGCTACAGAAAGAAGGCATAAGGTACGATGTCAATGATAGCACCCTGGCTGCAACTGACCAGTTTGGTGATCTCATCAAATGGCCGCAGAAGTCTTCTTGCGTCATGCATGAGCAGCCACTGGCATGGTGAAAAAAAACAAGCTCTCCAGAACCTGTCCTGCCGCAGCGTTCATACAGGTAGTCGTTAACGGCACGTTTCTGCTAGAGCAGCCTATCAAGCATATACAAGGTGGAGCTCCAGTGTGTTGGGCAGTCACAAATCAGACGTCTGACGGGCAAATGGTGTCGTCGCTGAACGTCAGCAAGACGAGCCATGGCCGTGTAAGAGCTTCTAAAATGGCCAGAGATTTTCCTGGCCTGCCGCAAGACGTCCTAGACCCCAATGTATTTGGCAACGAATCAGCTGCACGACTAAGTTCAGGACGTGTGCCATGTACTGCACGTGTTTCATTTTGCCCTGTATCAGCACGCTCAGTAGATTGGCACCATTGGCGCACACCACTTTACCACATGTCAAATTGAGCGGGGTTAGCCACTACTCTGCCTGTGACCGCAAAGCTGAAAGGAGTGCAGGACCGGTGTGGGTCTTGGCTTCTAGGCACAACAGCCACAGCACTGCATGGCAATGTCTCACCTGGCACGTCGAATAGGTTCTGGGGAGCTTAGGGGGTGTAGCAGAAGAGGCGGCAGCAGTGTAAAAGGAGGAGTCAGCCGAGGAAGAGACAGACGATAGAGTAGAAGGAGAAGCAGGCCTGCATGCAATCCGTGGCGGTAACACCAAATCCACACAGGTGCCACGGGTTACATGCTTTACGTCCGTCAGAAGGTTCACCCAGTGGGCAGTAAAAGTTATGTACCTTCTCTGCCCGTGTTTTCTAGACCATGTGTTTGTGGTCAGATGTATCTTGGCACCGACACTGTGTGCCAGACATACATTCACTTGCCGCTGAACATGGCCATATAGCTCTGGGATGCCTTTCTGGGAGAAATATTTCCTTCCGGGGACCTTCCATTATGGTGTGCCAATGGCCACAAATTTTCTAAAGGCCTCCGAGTCCACCAATTTATTTGGCAGTAGTTGGCGGGCTAACAGTTCCGACAAGCAGACGGTCAGCCGTTGGGCAAGAAGGTTATCCGGCGTCATCAACTTTTTATGTTCAAACATTTGGGCCACGGAAGCCTGCCTTTTGCCAGATGAACACGACGGCACGGTGGAAGGTGGAGTGGAGGACCCTAGGTGAGTGTTGGGCTTACCGCGACTTATGCTTTGACAGCACACTATTGTCAACAGCTGACACGTTAAAAAAAGCCCACACATGTATCTCGCGAGAACTTGGGCTTCTTATCCCTGGCTAAGAGAGGGGCGCTCTGATTGGATGCGCTTGCAGCCAGGGACAAGATAACCGCGCCCAGGAGAACTTCAAGTCCACGCCTAGTATAACCAAGTCACCTCATTAGCATATGCCCTGTATCAGCACGATAATGTGTATCGGGCCTTCAGAGCTCAATTATGAATGCAACATCTGCACCGCCAATAACTTATAACACCCCTGGCCCTGACAGAAGGTTACTGGAATTTGGTATGGAAAACTGCTCAGATTAAGAAATTTCTTAAAATAGTCTAGTGCAAAACATGAAAAATGTACTCTATTCTCTACAAATAAATATCTAAAAAAGCACAAACATTTGGAAATTAATACTAAAACAATTACTGACACAGGATAAAAGATTTCCACAGCTCATAGATTACTTCATATCAACACATATTTTATCAGTTCTCCTAAAAAAACTGAATGATGCCATGTGATTGGGATCGGCATTCTTAATGAGTGCACACCAACCGACAGATGGACCAAGTGATATAACTGGCAATAATTGCTGCTGGCAAGATTTATGCCTTGTAATTACATCATGTAACGCAGGAAAATTCAACATGTCACACTGCATATAAATATTTAAAGGCGAGTTGTTTCACAAACAATTATAGTTATGCTTTCTTGAAAAATTAGTATTTATTCTTGGAGAGGGAAGCCATGAATTAATTGATGTGAAGGGCGAGGATATTCATCTTCAGAGAGCTGAGCTTAGTGAGAAGAAGGAATCCAGTCCAGAAATCTCAATAGGCCCCACTGTATGGTCTAGAAAATCCTGTCATTGCACAGATTAGCTCATACGTCACTATTGTAAACCAGAATATGGTACAATTCGGCCTGATTAGTGTTGAGCGACTCGAACTCTACAAAGTGGCCTTTGTTTGATCCGAATTTTAGGATAAATCCGATTTACCACAAAGCCGAATTTCCTCGTGGTACCGAAACAATTTTACCTGAAATAGTGTAAAAAAAAAAAAAAAAAACTCCATTTGCTCACAATGGTCCGGCCACCGCCATCTTGCTTGAAGATATTGCACGAAATCATCACGAGCCACATGAGATTTCAAGCCAGATCTTCATGCAAGATGGCAAATTAAGCAGGTAAGTATGTATTTTTTTTTCAATTTTACACTTTGTTATTTATATCAGATGCCGCCATCAGCTATAAACAGATTATTTGGCTAACAGGTGTATATTATGGTTGATTTAGTACAGATTATAAGGGCTGTTTCACACGAACGGATGCCGTGTGTAGAATCCGCAGCGTGAATGACAGCCAAGCCCTGCTCTGGACAGCAGACACGGAGCATTAACATGATTGATAATGCTCTGTGCCTCTCTGTGATTTTATTGCTACAAAATCACGGTGACAACTTTATCTCACTGTGATTTTGTGGTAAAGAGATCACAGAGAGGCACAGAGCATTATTAATCATGTTAATGCTCCGTGTCTCTGCTGTCCAGTGCGGGGCTTGGCTGTCATTCACGCTGCGGATGGCACGCACAGCATCCGCTCGTGTTAAACAGCCCTCAAGCAATTGAAACATTTTCTGGTGCCACTCGACATAAATTATGGGGCAATATGCCAAGATTATTATTTACCAATATGTGCAAGTGACATATACAGTAAGGCTACTTTCACACTAGCGTCATAGGGGCTCAATACTGGAAAAAAACGCTTCCGTTTTGTCCCCATTCATTGTCAATGGGGACCAAACTGAACTGAAAAGGACGGAATGCTCCAAAATGCATTCTGTTCCGTTTAGTTCCGTTCTCATACCGGAGAGCAAACCGCAACATGTTGTAGTTTGCTTTCCGTCCTAGGATACAGAGCAAGACGGATCCGGCAAGTCAATGGAGACGGATCCGTTTTCACTGCCACAATCTGCCACAATAGAAAACTGATCCGGCCTCCATTGACTTTCAATGGAGTTCATGACGGATCAGTCTTGGCTATGTTAAAGATAATACAACCAGATCCAATCATAACGGATGCAGACGGTTGTATTATCAGTAACGGAAGCGTAAAGAGATACATTTTAGCACTTGTACCATATTGGTACTTTCCACCTTTTGCTCCATGCTTGCCACTTTTCTAAAATAAAAGGAGGTGTGGAATGGGCAGGAGGGGGTGGGCATATGTGGCGTGACAAATTTGACAATCTTTGCTCTAGTTCATTTACAGTAAAATAATAAAACGTTATCTAGTTAGCAATACACTTTCTGTATAAATTCCTCATTGTTTACATGATCTCTGCTTGACGTCATTCAGTTGAACCCTCCACTGCTTACTTCCAATAGATAATCTGCCTGCATGACTGATTGCAGTTACAGTATAGTTAATAGAAATGTAACAAGCCATGACCTAGTTACTAGATAGATAGATGACAAAAAAACTGGCAGCACTAAATCCAACTTGAACAAAAAAAAAGGGCTGCACCCCTGAGGGGACTAGACTATTGCCCAGTATATCGCTTGCGATTTTTTTTACTGGATTTGGAGTGCTGCCTTTTTGCTACTTTAGATAGATAAATAGATAGATAAATATGGATCACCTCTTCCCACAATTGCCTCCAAGATTTCTCCTGTGCATCCCCCATACTCTGGAACTCGCTGCCCCAACATATCAGACTCTCACCTACAGTGGAATCCTTCAAAAGAAACCTGAAAACCCACCTCTTCAGACAAGCCTACAACCAGTGACCCTGCTGCATCTATACCGCCATGACCAACTTCACCCGCACCTACTGTGTCCTTCTTCCATACCATGTAGCTTGTAAGCCCTCACGTGCAGGGCCCTCTCTCCTTCTGTACCAGTTTGTAACACCTCTTGCTCGTGCTTAGTGCATTGTCTGTATTATGTATGTATACCTCTTATCATATGTACAGCGCTATGGAATGAATGGCGCTTTTATAAATAATGATAATAATATAGATAGGAGATAGATAGATAGATGGAGAGATGGAGAGATAGATAGATAGATAGATAGATAGATAGATAGATAGATAGATAGATAGCATTCTATAGCTTTTTCTTATACAAAAGCACCCCTTTAACAGCATGTAAAAGTTTCTAACGTTAGGATTTTGTGCACAACCTCCATCCAAATACTTTTAATGAATTATTGGCAGGCCTTGTTATTTGCCAATTAAGAGAAATAAGATGGTGTGGCAGATAGCGCAGAAGCACACGTTACAGCTCCCTGGCAACCAGCAATCTGCTGTATAGCGGAGAGCGATGGAGGGCTGCCTATATCATACATGCTTTTATATTCAGGAATGAGGCAGGGGATGAAAAGCATTCTCCATGTGGGTCACTAGCTTCGCACTCAGATCTCTCTGATGTTTGTACAGACACAAAGCTCTCCTCTTAGAGCAGCACTTCTTCCCATTATTCCGCATGGCTGAAAAAAGAGGAGCGATGACTTTTAACATTTACAAAGTTCTAACACTTTAGCAAAAACCCTGTGCTCACTGTGATGTATACTGTGGGTGGCTCTTTAAATGTGCCCTCCTCCCCCCATTGGGAAAGAACATGTGCAAAACTGTGACGTAGTGCTTGGCCTGAATGCTTCTCCTTCTGCCTGTTGATGGCGCTAACCATGACCTCTCCTGACCTGGCTGTGTTAGTCAATACTTATTCCCTATGAAATAACAATTGTGGATCAACTAATTCTGCCATGAGCTGTTCTTCTGGAAATGCGTTAATAAACTGACAACTGTGCGCTACCATTCTCCTTGTTATAGTCTTAAAGTGCCAGCACTGATTGACCTCCTTGACAAGGGCAATGGTAACGTTCTGTTGTCAAGATGGGACTTTTTTACATGTCTGTGATGATATCCGTGGTCAGTGGTTCATCTATGAAGATGCCCATGAAGGATCCGTGTTTGGTTCTTCTGTCCGTTTTTTTGTCCTCCATGTGTCAACCATATTCTATGTGAAGCTACAACTTCCAGCATGCACACTTGCTCAGCTGCTCTTCTAACTCCCATAGAAGTGAAAGGAGGATTCTGGGAGTTGTAGTTTCAGAACAGCTGGAGTGCCAGAGGTTGCTGATCCCTGACCTAATGCTTCAGAGTCTAGAGCATGCATTCTAGGCAGCTCATTACAGATGGAAATTCCTCTATAAGATGAACATATGTCCTTAAAGGCTATACTGAAATCTGTCTGTCCATGCAGGACAATCCCTTTGAGTTGAGTTCATCTACACTCACCTAAAGAATTATTAGGAACACCATACTAATACGGTGTTGGACCCCTTTTTGCCTTCAGAACTGCCTTAATTCTATGTGGCATTGATTCAACAAGGTGCTGATAGCATTCTTTAGAAATGTTGGCCCATATTGATAGGATAGCATCTTGCAGTTGATGGAGATTTGAGGGATGCACATCCAGGACACGAAGCTCCCGTTCCACCACATCCCAAAGATGTTCTATTGGGTTAAGATCTGGTGACTGTGGGGGCCATTTTAATACAGTGAACTCATTGTCATGTTCAAGAAACCAATTTGAAATGATTCGAGCTTTGTGACATGGTGCATTATCCTGCTGGAAGTAGACATCAGAGGATGGGTACATGGTGGTCATGAAGGGATGGACATAGTCAGAAACAATGCTCAGGTAGCCCGTGGCATTTAAATGATGGCCAATTGGCACTAAGAGGCCTAAAGTGTGCCCAGAAAACATCCCCCACACCATTACACCACCACCACCAGCCTGCACAGTGGTAACAAGGCATGATGGATACATGTTCTCTTTCTGTTTACGCCAAATTCAGACTCTACCATTTGAATGTCTCAACAGAAATCGAGACTCATCAGACCAGGCAACCTTTATTCCAGTCTTCAACAGTCCAATTTTGGTGAGCTCGTGCAAATTGTAGCCTCTTTTTCCTATTTGTAGTGGAGATGAGTGGTACCCGGTGGGGTCTTCTGCTGTTGTAGCCCATCCGCCTCAAGGTTGTGAATGTTGTGGCTTCACAAATGCTTTGCTGCATACCTCGGTGGTAACGAGTGGTTATTTCAGTCAACATTGCTCTTCTATCAGCTTGAATCAGTCGTCCCATTCTCCTCTGACCTCTAGCATCAACAAGGCATTTTCGCCCACAGGACTGCCGCATACTGGATGTTTTTCCCTTTTCACACCATTCTTTGTAAACCCTAGAAATGGTTGTGCGTGAAAATCCAAGTAACTGAGCAGATTGTGAAATACTCAGGCCGGCCCGTCTGGCACCAACAACCATGCCACGCTCAAAATTGCTTAAATCACCTTTCTTTCCCATTCTGACATTCAGTTTGGAGTTCAGGAGATTGTCTTGACCAGGACCACAACCCTACATACATTGAAGCAACTGCCATGTGATTGGTTGACTAGATAATCGCATTAATGAGAAATAGAACAGGTGTTCCTAATAATTTTTTAGGTGAGTGTATGATCTATTGGAAATAATAATGCTGCATGCCATGATGGACCCCAAAAGACTCCATTATGAATCAATAGGGTCTGTCAGGTGCCATTAGTGTCTGCTGTGTGACGGATGTGGCACTGTGTCACAGTTTCCGCAGATGTGAACAGAGCCTTAGGTGCTTCAATTGAAGCTCCAGTTTGGAGTCTCTCTAAAAGGGTTTTCAGAACCTTTCAGCCTTGACTGAAGGAAACTCTAAAATAATTTCTACGATTTTAAATATGTTATAGTTTTAAAGATGCCAAACAGCAGGGTCCTAAGCAGAGTCATCACAAGGAGGTGCCAATCTATGCCACATGAACACTACACTTCTGTGGTGACAACAGCTACATGGTGCAATATGACATAACATTTCATTACAGACGAGCAAATTTCTTAAAATTTGATTTGGGTCCGATTTGGACAAATCGGCCGACCAATTCTATTCAGGTCTAAATAAATTCAACTTCTCACTTTCTCCCGAATCAGATCACAAAATTCAGGTTCTTTAGAGTCAGAACTTTAAAAACAAAATAGTGTTGAATTTCTGTATTTTAGAATTGATTGACTCATTTCTAGTTGCTTTCAAAACAGGGATCATCTGGGAACCCTGGGGATTGGTGCCCTTGAAGAGAAATGAGCAAAATATTCAAAAACATTCAATTCGGCTGCTTCGCCGAATTTTCCCCAAAAATTCACTGTGTGACTAATTACTTTGTCACGAAGCGCATTTCTTTGAAAGTAGTGGGCGAAATGACACCTCCCCCCGTCTTGTACCCCTCAGATGCTGCGTTCATAGCTGATCGTGGCATCTGACAGTAAAAACACAGTGTCAAATTTTAAAAAAGAAAAAATTAAATCATACTTAACTCATCCATTTGCTTGCGAAGAGCTGTCCACCACCATCTTGATTGATGATCTAGTGTGAAATCACGTTGGTCGGTGTGCTAATATGATACGTCATCGTGCATGGGATTTCATGTGAGATCGCCAATCAAGATGGCGGCAGCCCACCCGTCGCAAGCAAATGGATGAGGTAAGTATGATTTTGTTTTTTACAGCCATTCAATTTGCTACCATGAAGCACAAGGAAATTCGGCTTCGCTGGGAATCGATTTTCCCCTGATATTCAGAAGTGGACTACCACAATACCATTGAACTTCAATGCGGACTATATTTTTTCATGTTTTGCGTATTCATAATTCTAATAATTCGGTAGTTGTTTCATAGACAAAAATTCAGGACCATTTTGAATTTTACTAGAATCTGAAAAGTAAAAAACAAAAAAAAGAGCAAATACATTTGAAAACTTAATAAAAGTGATCGTAGCAATTTTTTTCGAATTTCCTAGAGGCAAATCTATATTTCATACATTTATAAAATCTCCCAGTAATCCAGAACATTTGCTTATCCAGAACCCATCAGTTCCTGTTACCGTCGGGTTTTTACTGTCATTTATCATTTCATTTATGAAGTTATTTGTCGGTCACTTTCAACTCATTTTGGGTCAGGCTTGCTTATATAACTAGGGTGTCTTTTTCATTGTACACAGAATTGTTTTAATTTTCAGCAGTTCTGGTTGGGTCTCGATTGAATGCATCATCTGGTTATAAAAACCATCAAACCTTTTTTTTTTTTTTTTGCTTTTAGCTCTGACCTGGTTTCCAAGAGGAAATGAACATGTTGTTCTATCCAGTAACGCTCTTAGTAAAATTTGCCATGATATCTAAGCATTTCCAGAGATTGATCGCTAGGTAATTTTCCTAATGACGCAGGATCTAGTCACTGACACAGTTATTGCTTATTAGATTTCAGGAGGGACTGGACGTTATATATCTCTGAATTTGTTAAAGATCTTCTCTTTCCCCGGTACAGGGGTGGGGTATGATGACAGACACCCCCTCTCGTAACAGTTTTACAGAGGACACAGTGCACATCATTAAAAGGGCATGGGTCTGATCCCTAACAAGGGAAGGATAATGGGGCATGAAACCTAGCTGTAACCAAAAGAGAAATACAGATACACAGCATTTTACAGACTTTACGTAAACACGATGTGACAATGCAGTTTCTTTCTTTTTTTCCTATGACAGTTAATTCCAGACCAGGGAAACTGTCAAAAATGTTTAGTTCTGCATGGTTGGAGTTAATTACAGGGCCCAGGGCTGTGCTGACTTTCTCCTCCTAATGGCAGTGTGCTACAGGTAAAAATCCATTTGCAAGGATGTTTTCCTAGCTAGAGATCTAATTTACTGAATATCAAATATTTATGCTATTGCAATTAAAGTGACAATGTTTTTCTTCCTCTTTTTTTTTTTTTTTTTTTTATCCGCTCACTTCCAGAGTGAGTGGAGCTTTTTATTTTAATAGAAATCACTGTACGGTAAATGTTTGGTGAGAAGTTCCTTTTAAGTCTTGGAGTACATAATAGATTTTACAATTAGCGGGGCTATATTTTTCACCTGTCAGATTGGCAGATCTCGATGTATATCAGCAGGGTAATCAGGATGAAAGACAAATGTATAATAATAGATTTAAGAGCCTTTTGGGTGAGAGGACTGGCTATAAACCCCACCAGGATGTTTCCCGGTGGGCCAGTGCCCTGAAGTGCCACCAAAATCCTCCTTTTGGCTACCGGCAAGGTGCATAACGATCTGGTGCTCCCAGCATTAATTAACACCGAAAGCGGCATTTTCTGTACTCGCGTACCCGGCCGGCGGCCATAGGTCCCTCTCCTGAGTTCAATTACATCACTGTCAGGTGCTGAGTAATATTTTGTGCTAGGGTATTTGGATTTGCTAAGGCAATATATTGTGCTGCACTGTGGTATTTGGTTCTGCTGGGGCAGTATATTGTGCTGCACTGTGGTATTTGGTTCTGCTGGGGCAGTATATTGTGCTGCACTGTGGTATTTGGTTCTGTTGGGGCAGTATATTGTGCTGCACTGTGGTATTTGGTTCTGCTGGGGCAGTATATTGTGCTGTACTATGGTATTTGGGTCTGCTGGTGCAGTATATTGTGCTGCACTGTGGTATTTGGTTCTGCTGGGGCAGTATATTGTGCTGCACTGTGGTATCTTGGTTCTGCTAGGGCAGTATATTGCACTGCATTGTGGTATTTGGTTCTGCTAGGGCAGTATATTGTGTTGCACTGTGATATTTGGGTCTGCTGGGGCAGTATATTGTGCTGCACTGTGGTATTTGGTTCTGCTGGGGCAGTATATTGTGCTGTACTGTGGTATTTTGGTTCTGCTGGGGCAGTATATTGTACTGCACTGTGGCATTTTTTTCTGCTGGGGCAGTATATTGTGCTGCACTGTGGCATTTTTTTCTGCTGGGGTGGTATATTGCGCTGCATTGTGGTATTTGGTTCTGCTGAGGCGGTATATTGTGCTGCACTGTGGCATTTTTTTCTGCTGGGGTGGTATATTGTGCTACATTCTAGTATTTGGTTCTACTGGGGTGGTATATTGCGCTGCATTGTGGTATTTGGTTCTGCTGGGGTAGTATATTGTGCTGCACTGTGGTATTTGGTTCTGCTGGGGCGGTATATTGTGCTGCACTGTGCTATTTGGTTCTTCTGGGGCAGTATTTTGTGCTGCACTGTGGTATTTGGTTCTGTTGGGGCAGGATATTGTGCTGCACTGTGGTATTTGGTTCTGCTGGGGTGGTATATTATGCTGCACTGTGGTATTTGGTTCTGCTGGAGTGGTGTATTGTGCTGCACTGTGGTATTTGGTTCTGCTGGGGCAATATATTGTGCTGCACTGTGGTATTTGGTTCTGCTGGGGCAATATATTGTGCTGCATTGTGGCATTTGGTTCTGCTGGGGCGGTATATTGTGCTGCATGGTGGCATTTGGTTCTACTGGGTCGGTATATTGTGCTGCACGATGGTATTTGGTTCTGGCTGATTCCACATAGATTGCTAGAGAACCAGTTCTGGAGAGGGTGTCAGCAGTAAGTTGACAAAAAACGATCCTAGTGGAATTACTTATGTAAAAAACAAGGTGTAAAGCTAAATACGTGAAAAAATTGAGTGCTATTTCACCCCAATTAGAGAATAAAGGCCTAGTGGAATTACTTATGTATAAAACAATGTGGACACCCCAATAGCAGTACTATCAGACCACTATTTCACCCCAATTACAGAATCAAGGCCTAATGGGATTACTTATGTAAAAAACAAGGTGTAAAACCAAATACGTGAAAAAATAGAGCGCCGTTTCACTCTAAGTATAGAATCAAGGTCTAATGGAAATCTTTATGTAAAAAACAAGGTGTAAAACCAAATACGTGTAAAAATAGAAACCTATTTCACCCCAATTACAGAATCAAGGCCCAGTTGAATTACTTATGTAAGAAACAAGGTTTAAAACCACATACGTGAAAAAAATAGAGTGCTATTTCACCCTAATTTCAGAATCAAGGCCTAATGAAATTACTTATGTAAAAAACAAGGTTTAAAAGGAAATAGAAATGCAAAAACACAAAATGCAATCGCACTCTGCAACCAGCACTCTGCCCTGCCTTTATGCTGGATGTTGAATGAGGCATTAGTGTACATTTTGGCCAAAGCATAATAAGCCACTCACCACGTCAAGGTCGCCTTAATGAGTGGTCCCTAACACTAGTTCCTACCTTTTATGGGCCATGACAGCCACACAAAGTCCAGGGAGCGCAGGTACAGCATGCACGCCAAGCACACTCTGCTTTTAACCCCGTCCGGTGCCATTACAGCTTTCATCGGATCCAGGGATGCAAGTACCAACATGCATGCTGAGCCCACTATATACTTCTCCTGGAGCCTAATGGCTACTGGTAGGTGCTATATAAGCAGACTCAGTTTTATACTGACTTTAAAACCAGCCTCCAGGGCATACTAACTGGTCAGGTGTGCATGACTGCTTGGAGATCGCCACGCCTCCAATATATACTACAAAGAAAAACTATGGGGGATTCAGCCCGCACAACCCCTAGCAGGTGCAGATTGCTATGGCGAAATACAGATACAAACGCAAAAACACAAATGTACACCAATGCCTTATTCAACATCCAGCATAAAGGCAGGGCAGAGTGCTGGTTGCAGAGTGCGATTGCATTTTGTGTTTTTTGAAAGCTGTAATGGCACCGGACGGGGTTAAAAGCAGAGTGTGCTTGGCGTGCATGCTGTACCTGCGCTCCCTGGACTTTGTGTGGCTGTCATGGCCCATAAAAGGTAGGAACTAGTGTTAGGGACCACTCATTAAGGCGACCTTGACGTGGTGAGTGGCTTATTACGCTTTGGCCAAAATGTACACTAATGCGTCATTCAACATCCAGCATAAAGGCAGGGCAGAGTGCTGGTTGCAGAGTGTGATTGCACTGAATCCCCCATATTAAAACCAAATAGATTTTAAAAAGTGAGCGCTTTATTTTACCCCAATTGCAGAATCAGGGCCTAATGAAATTACATATATATAACACAAGGTCTAAAACCAAATACATGAAAAAATAGAGTGCTATTTCACCCCAGTTATAGAATCAAGGCATTAAATAATTACGTATGCATAAAACAATGTGGACACCACAATAGCAGTAGCATTAGGCCTCTTTCACACGACCGTATGGCTTTTTCAGTGTTTTGCGGTCCTTTTTAAACGGATCCGTTGTTGCATTTTTTGTTTCTGTTTCCGTTCCGTTTTTCCGTATAGCATATACAGTATACAGTAACTTCATAGAAAAAATTGGGCTGGGCATAAAATTTTCAATAGATGGTTCAGCAAAAAACGGAACGGATACGGAAGACATACGGATGCATTTCCGTATGTGTTTTTTTTTTTTTTTGCGGACCCATTGACTTGAATGGAGCCACGGAACGTGATTTGCGGGCAATAATAGGACATGTTCTATCTTTTAACGGAATGGAAAAACGGAAATACGGAAACGGAATGCATACGGAGTACATTCCGTTTTTTTTTTGCAGAACCATTGAAATGAATGGTTCAGTATACGGAACGCAAAAAACGGCCCGCAAAACGAAAAAAAAACAAAAAACGGTAGTGTGAAAGAGGCCTTAGGCTACTTTCACGCCAGCGACACGGACTTCCGGCAGGCTGTTTCATCTGGTGAACAGCCTGTGGGATCCGTCCTGCCCCCGGACTGCCGCTCCGTCCCCATTGACTATAATAGGGGCAGGGTGGCAGTTCCAGCAGCCCACGGCGAGAGGCTGCCGGAGTAAATATCGGACATGTCGTAGTTTTATTCCGGCAGTTTCTCGCCGTGTGCTGCCATGCCTCCGCCAGAACTTCACCCCCGCCCCATTATAGTCAATGGGGACGGAGCGGCAGTCCGGGGGAACACGTTTACTAGCGGCAGGACGGATCCCACAGGCTGTTCACCCGACGGAACAGCCTGCCGGAGGTCTGTGCCCATAGTGTGATAGTAGTCTTAGACAGATTTTATCCCCAACTGGAGAATCAAGGAGTTATAGAATTTCGCATTTAGAAAACAATGTGGACACCGCAATAGCAGTTGTATTAGACAGCTTTTTCACCCCAATTAGTGCATCAAAGTGTAATAAGTGCAAATTGCTAATCTAGTAACCAAGGGGAACACTGTTCAATTAGCCCCTGCACTCTTCCTATGCACTCCCTATCCGATTTTTTACAAATAAAGGCTTTCTTAATCACTGTCGCTAGCGTCTGTCACATCTCTCCCTGCATAAGTTGACAGTGAAATGGTGGAGACCGGGCAGGATGAGGCTTTTTATAGGGTTGTAACATCACAGGGGCTGGCTATTATGGGAAATCCCTTATTTCCGGGCTTCTTACTTTCACTTTGCAACATGTGCAGCAGCCCTTTTTGAAAAAATCTGATTCGTTACCACGAAACACAAGGAAATTCGGATTAGTGATGAATTTCATTTTTCCTGAAATTTGGATGGAATTCCACTTCATCAACTTGGATTTACTCAACACTAGTAATAATGTCCATATCTGTGGCCTTAGTTGGTAGCTGAGGTTATTGCAATGAAATCAACGTACCTCCTGCATCTTGGCGTAGACGCATGTGATGACATAGTAACATAGTAGCATAGTATATAAGGCCGAGAAAAGACATTTGTCCATCCAGTTCGGCCAGTTATCCTGCAAGATGATCCAAAGGAAGGCAAAAAAAAAACTTAAGGGGGGAAAAATTCCTTCCCGACTCCAATAAGGCAAAAAGAATAACTCCCCGGATCAACAACCCATCTCTAGTACCTATAGCCTGTAATATTATTACACTCCAGAAATTCATCCAAGCCCCTGCTGAATTCTTTTATTGTGCTCACCATCACCACCTCCTCAGGCAGAGAGTTCCATAGTCTCACTGCTCTTACCGTAAAGAATCCTCTTCTATGTTTGTGTACAAACCTTCTTTCCTCCAGACGCAGAGGATGTCCCCTTGTCACAGTCACAGTCCTGGCGATAAATAGCTGATGGAATAGATCTCTGTACTGACCCCTGATATATTTATACATAGTAATTAGATCTCCCTTCAGTCGTCTTTTTACAAAAGTGAATAACCCTAATGTTGATAATCTTTCAGGGTACTGTAGTTGCCCCATTCCAATTATTACTTTAGTTGCCCTCCTCTCAACCCTCTCCAGCTCTGCTATGTCTGCCTTGTTCACAGGAGCCCAGAACTGTACACAGTACACCATGTGTGGTCTGACTAGTGACTTGTAAAGTGATAGGACTATGTTCTCATCATGGGCCCCTATGCCCCTTTTGATGCATCCCGTTATCTTATTGGCATTGGTAGCAGCTGCCTGACACTGGTTTTTACTGCTTACTTTGCTGTTTATTAAAATTCCTAGATCCTTTTCCATGTCAGTGTTAGGCCTCATGCACACGACCGTGCCGTTTTTGCGGTCCGCAAACCTCGGCTCAGATGCGGACCCGAACAACGGTCGTGTGCATGAGGCCTTACCTAGTGTTTTACCATTTAGTATGTACGGGTGATTTGCATTATTCCTTCCCATGTGCATAACCTTACATTTGTCAGTGCTAAACCTCATCTGCCACTTCTCTGCCCAAGACTCTAATCTATCCAGATCCATCTGTAGCAGTATAATGTGCTCTTCAGTGTTAATTACTTTACACAGTTTAGTGTCATCTGCAAAAAATGATATTTTACTGTGCAAGCCTTGTACAAGATCATTAATAAATATGTTGAAGAGAATAGGGCTCAAAACTGACCCCTGAGGTACTCCGGGATCATTGCGACAGTTACTTACCCACATACAGATGTTTTCTCCCAGTCCGAGCATTTTCATTTTATATACTAACCTTTATGTGGTACAGTGTCAAATGCTTTGGAGAAGTCCAGATATACGACATCCATTGATTTGCCGCTGTCAAGTCTAGAACTTACCTCCTCATAGAAACTGATTAATTAGAAAACCTTCAAACAGTTTACCCACAACAGATGCTAAACTTACAGGCCTATAGTTTCTGGGCTCTGCTTTTGCACCCTTTTTGAATATTGGCACCACATTTGCTATGCGTCAATAGTGGAACACTCGCTGTCAGTATAGAGTCTGTAAATATCAGAAATAAGGGTCTGGCTATGACATTACTTAATTATCTTAGGATACGGGGGTGTATGCGATCTAGCCCTGGCGATTTGTCAATTTTAATCTTTTTAACCACCTCAGCCCCCCTAGCTTAAACCCCCTTAATGACCAGACCACTTTTTACAATTCTGCACTACACTACTTTCACGGTTTATTGCTCGTTCATACAACTTACCACCCAAATGAATTTTGCCTCCTTTTCTTCTCACTAATAGAGTTTTCATTTGGTGGTATTTCATTTTTACTTTTTTTGATATTAATCGAAAATGACCGAAATTTTTGCAAAAAAATGTCATTTTTCACTTTCTGTTGTAAAATTTTTCAAATAAAACTACATTTCTATATACATTTTTCTCTAAATTTATTGTTCTACATGTCTTTGATTAAAAAAAATGCAATACGTGTATATTTATTGGTTTGGGTAAAAGTTATAGCGTTTACAAACTTTGGTGCAATTAAAAATTAATTTACGCACTTTGACTTTCTGAGAACCTGTCATGTTTCCTGAGGTTCTACAATGCCCAGACAGTAGAAACACCCCACAAATGACCCCATTTCGGAAAGTAGACACCCTAAGGTATTCACTGATGGGCATAGAGAGTTCATGGAAGTTTTTATTTTTTGTCACAAGTTAGCAGGATATGGAATTTTTTTTTTCTTACAAAGTCTCATATTCCACTAACTTGTGGCAAAAAATAAAAATTTACATGAAGTCACCATACCCCTCACTTAATACCTTGGGGTGTCTTCTTTCCAAAATGGGGTCACTTGTGGCGTATTTATACTGCCCTTGCATTTTAGGGGGCCTAAAGCGTGAGAAGTAGTTTGGAATCCAAATGCGTAAAAATGCCCTGAGAAATCCTAAAGGTACGAATTGGAATTTTGGCCCCTTTGCGCATCTTGGCTGCAAAAAAGTGTCACACATGTGGTATCGCCGTACTCAGGAGAAGTATGGCAATGTGTTTTCGGGTGTATTTTTACATATACCCATACTGTGTGTGAGAAATATCTCTGTAAATGACAACTTTTTTCATTTTTTTTATACAAAGTTGTCAATTTACAGAGATATTTCTCTCACCCAGCATGGGTATATGTAAAAATACACTCCAAAACACATTGCCCTACTTATCCTGAGTACGGCGATACCACATGTGTGACACTTTTTTGCAGTCTAGGTGCGCAAAGGGGCCCAAATTCCAATGAGTGCCTTCAGGATTTCACAGGGCATTTTTACGCATTTGGATTCCGTGAGGGGTATGGTGAGTTCATGTAAGATTTTATTTTTTTCTCACAAGTTAGTGGAATATGAGACTTTGTAAGAAAAAACTAAAAAACTTGTGCCCCAAAAAAAATATCTTCTATGACCTTGCCATGCCCCTCAAAAGTGATCTTTATAGCGCCGCAGTGATTTGACAGTGTTTTTGCAGTGATCAGAAAAAAATTAATTCTATCATTGCGGTGGGGCGAACTGAACGCAAGTGTGCGCACAAGATCAGGCCTGATCGGGCGAACACTGCATTTTTTGTAGAGCCTATAGAACATGTCCTATTCTTGTCCGCAATTGCGGACAAGAAAAAGCATTTTCTATATAGTTCTGGCAATCTGCGGATCCGCAAAATGCGGAAAGCACATTGCCGGTGTCCGTGTTTTGCGGATCTGTGGATCCGCAAAACACATACGGATGTCTGAATGGAGCCTTACAGGGGGGTGATCAATGACAGGGTTGTGATCAGGGAGTCTATATGGGGTGATCAGGGGTTAATAAGGGGTTAATAAGTGACAGGGGGGTGTAGTGTAGTGTGGTGATTGGTGCTACTTACAGAGCTGCCTGTGTCCTCTGGTGGTCGATCCAAGCAAAAGGGACCATGTAGCAGGTATATCAGACGCTGTTAACAAAACAGCATCTAATATACCTTTTTGGGGTTAAAAAAATCGCATCTACAGCCTGCCAGCGAATGATCGCTGCTGGCAGGCTGTAGATCAACATGTGAGCTGCGCGTCGCTGTGAACGCGCGCGCGTTCACACAAAATCTCGGCTCTCGCGAGATGACGCATTGATGCATCCAGGAGGAATAAGGCTACTTTCACACTTGCGCTTGATCGGATCCGTTCTGAACGGATCCGATCATATTAATGCAGACGGAGGCTCCGTTCAGTACGGATCCGTCTGCATTAATAACTTAGAAAAATTTTGCAAGTGCGCAAGTAGCCTGAGCGGATCCGTTCAGACTTTCAATGTAAAGTCAATGGGGGACGGATCCGCTTGAAGATTGAGCCATATGGGCTCATCTTCAAGCGGATCCGTTCCCATTGACTTACATTGTAAGTCTGAACGGATCCGCTCGCCCCCGCACGGCCAGGCGGACAGCTGAACGCTGCAAGCAGCGTTCAGCTGTCCGCCTGTCCGTGCGGAGGCGAGCGGAGCGGAGGCTGAACGCCGCCAGACTGATGCAGTCTGAGCGGATCCGCTCCATTCAGACTGCATCAGGGCTGGACGGAGGCGTCTGGGTCCGCTCGTGAGCTCCTTCAAACGGAGCTCACGAACGGACCCATGAACGCTAGTGTGAAAGTAGCCTAACCCGACCGCCCGCAGGACGCATCCCTGCGTTAGGCGGTCGGGAGAAGGTTAAGACGCCGCTGTACTTCTTCCTGGGTCAGACAGGGCACTTTTATTGGGGAATTTACTTTTACATTCTGCATTTCATCTGACAGTTTATTTTCCTCTTTGAATACATTGGAGAAAAAAATATTTAATAGCTTTGCTTTCTCCACGTCTCTCTCTGCAGCTCCCCCCTCATTGCAATGTAGTGTACCGACACCTTCAGATTTATACTTTTTTCCATTTATATAACTGAAGAATATTTTAGGGTTAGTTTTGCTCTCTTTGGCAATTAATTACTCGGTCTCTAGTTAGGGGGCTTTTATTTGTTTTTTACATATTCTATTTTTTTCCTTATAGTTTTTCAGTGCTTTCTCGCTAACCTCCTGTTTTAGTGATTTAATTTTTTTTTTTTGTCATTTGTTGCCTTCTTTACAGTTCTATTTATCCACATCATCAGACGTTCAAGATGATGTCTTCATTTTGGGACCACTTGCACCATTTTACTGTCTCATAGGCCTCAGGCCTAGTGACCTACTGTAGTGGTGCTCCTGCCTGGAGCTTGCATTTTTTTAGCTTAAAAATAAGATAATAAATGCCAGCCACCAGAAATTCCTCCAAAATGTCAAAAAAGCCTATGTGACACTAGCCCTATCGTGTCTGTGGAAGGTGAACACTGGCCTGATATAATTCGTGCATTATGCCAGGCAAAAGTAGCAAAGTTTTATGCAAGCCACATTTTGCACAAAAATGTTTGACTTTATGCCTAGGTAATTGTTCTTTTAGAAGCAACTCATGCTCTTGGGAGGGATATTATATTCAGTTTTTTAGAGAACATAAGTAGACTTGTCCCACATGGACAGATCCTAAAGGCAGATCTTGTTGGTCCTTCATCTGAGTGTGTCCCTGAGCATTAAACCTGCATTAGATGAACATTGTAAGCAACACAGATCAATCCCCCATGGCTTTGTACTGAACATACTACAACATACTATGAAACGTCCTAAATGCCCTGCACTTCACAGCAGCTAAAAGGTAATTGAAATCCTTAAGAGGTCTAAGTAAGATTTGTGAGCCGCAATGAGCCAGCCATCGTCTATGTGGTTTCCACATATTAGATATGTTTGCAATATAAAATCAGATGAAAGCAAAATATATAATTTATTACCATATCATTTTATATAGATATCTACAGCGAGCCTAGGAGGAGCCAGAGTGGAGAATCGGAGAGGTAGTGGCTCTGGCTATAACACTCATTCATAGTGTATTTCCTCTGTTGCTCCTAGAGCAGTGCAATGAAATGAGGGCAAATTCTTTCTTCTTCCATGGCACACCCTGGTTTTGGGGCTCCTACCTGTTGGTAGTTGGGGTGCCCATGATGTTAAGTGTTTGTATGGGGGCAGGGTAGGGCATATAGAGTGCAATGTCCAGCATATGGTAACCAGAATAAAAATCTATTTTTACTTAAATTAAAAATAGGAGTTGTAGTACATGCAATTAAAATAAAAACACAGTTTCCACAATATACAGTGCAAATCTCCCCAGTTTTGTATGAATTTGAACAAGGATGGAAATTATCGCACTCTTTTTCAAGTTATGTCCAAGTGTGGAGGGTGTCTTAAGAGTATTCCCCTCATTACCGTAAAGTCTAAATAACTTAGATATCAGGATACCTTACTGACTCCAATGCCCAGTCATGCATATTTCTGAACGTTGTCTCTTTCTTCCTTTCTGTAGATCATACAAAGATTGGTGATTCTCTGTAGCTTTAGTCCAGTCTTGTGAGGAATGGAGTGCATGGAGTTGCCTCCTTACCTTTCCTTTAGGCCTCTTTCACACTACAGTATGTTGCATTCAGTGTTTTGCGTTCCGTTTTTCACGGATCCGTTGTTCCGTTTTTTGCTTCCGTTGTGGTTCCGTTTCCGTTCCGTTGTTCCGTTCCGTTTTTCCGTATGGCAAATACAGTATACAGTAATTTCATATTAAAAATTGGGCTGGGCATAACATTTTCAATTGATGGTTCCGCAAAAAACGGAACGGATACGGAAGACATACGGATGCATTTCCGTATGTGTTCCGTTTTTTTTGCGGCCCCATTGACTTGAATGGAGCCACGGACTGTGATTCTCGGCCAAATATAGGACATGTTCTATCTTTTCAACGGAACGGAAAAACGGAAATACGGAAACGGAATGCATACGGAACACATTCCGTTTTTTTGCGGAACCATTGAAATGAATGGTTCCGTATACGGACCGTATACGGAACGCAAAAAACGGACCGTATACGGAACGCAAAAAACTGTAGTGTGAATTAGGCCTTACTTGTTAGAACTGTTTAGTCTCAGCAAGGGACAGATTCAAGATCCACATCCAAGTTTCCTGTAGGGGCAGTGCCAGAGTTGATTAACGCCGTCATTTCAGATATTACCATACTGGGTACACAGAGCATAAAATGGCATTAAATAGCATGACAAATATTAAACAGCAAAAAATTTACAAGCACCCCCTGCTCTGGGGTACTGCATATCTACCTCATTATCCATCTATCATCTCCATTATAACTCAGTTTCCCCAAAAAGATGCATATTAAGGCAGTTAGACTTCAATAACATATCTTTTTCAGCACATCCAAGATTTCTCAATCTTTTCCTCGGTATTTCAAAGGCAGAAAATTCATTACTGTGAAAAATCTGCAGCATATTTTAATGGATAAATTATTTTAAACTAAACATTCACCATCTGTTGCCCTCATAATAATGAATGCAAACAGAATATTTCTGAGAAATGCATTGGTGAAATAAAAGGGAAACAAAAAATTAGATATTCAAGAATTAAATGTTTTGGTCCATGTAATTATATCAGCTGGATGGTATTTTATTAACTCTTGCCTTCTTTATACAGTCTAATTATTTATATCCTAGTCTTTAAACCCTAGAGCTTTGCTAGTTCATGACTGGAGCAGTTTGGCCCTTAATAACCACCACCAATTACCAGTTACTCACATTTGCTATACAGTTTTTTATTTTCTTATTTTTGTAGATTTTATATTTATATGTGTTAAAACAAAATAAAATCAGAAAAAAGCATTACAATGTGCCCTTATTAATCAAAATCACTAAAAGGATTTTCCTATCAGCACAATCCACTGTTTTAGAGTCAGTTCCCTTCATGAGGAGATGGTTGCGAAAGGTCCAATTAGTAGACCACATTGGAAAGCTGCTGATATCTATATATTTTTGTTATATAACTTGCAGGGAGCCCACTTGAATACATAAGCAATCTTTTGCTATGTGATCGAACCAAGTCTTTTAAAATAAGAAAAGATTTTCACAGTGTCTGTCCAATGCCTTGCAGTGCTAATTTATGCCACCAAAAGTGGCAGAAACTAAAGCAGTGGCAGAAACAGACCAAGAGGAACACTGAAAATGCTATCTATGCTCTATTAGGGTATATGACCCATCATTCAGGAGGATCCAGAGTGAAGTACCCCCCTTAATGATGAGTCATATACCCTAGCAGAGCATAGACAGCATTTTAGTCATCCTACTGATTTATTCAGGGGCATAGCTAAATGGCCCCTGGTGTAAGAGTTCAGCTTGGGTCCCTCTTCCCTCAGTGCTTTGTGGCCAGGGTCCGGGGAGCAATTAGCCTTCGTACTGCCTGAGGTAAAAAATTTAATCAGCACCCCCCGCCATGGCAAATTCTTAAACTTACAACTTACCTCCAGCCAGAGGTGTTGCTTGACCTTGTTCTATAATACCAGTGTCTTCTTATGTGGCACAAGGCTCTTTGGGCCCCTCAGGCTCCTGGGCCCAGTAGCGACTGCTACCTCTGCACCCCCCATAGCTACACCCCTGGATCTATTTATATTTAGGTCCTGGTTTATCAAGGCCAATATGTTCTAGGCTGGTCTTGGTGGGCCCTGCACTGTCGAAGTTGGCACTTAACTTATGACAAAGCACAGGCCTCATCATGAATTAAATGCATCCTGCAGCAGTCCATGAGCCAGTCTGAAATATACTCCAGCTCGTACCTGACATAGATTTCAGTTTCTTGTGTAAATGATTGTAAATGTTCTGGGGCTAATGGCCCGATACACCCCCCCCCCCCCCCCCCCCAAGGAAACGGATGAGGCCTTTGTAAAAATGCCAATCTAATCACTATGGCATTAAAAAGGTCTGAAAACCTGGTTTTAGAACTTTTTAATGCCAAATCCATGGAGGATCAATAAATCTTCCCATTAGTGCTCCAGACTCCTGCACCGCATGCTGTTGCCTGCGGTCTCGTTTGGTTGTTTCAACCACAAGTGATGGCCGCTTGAATGTTGCCTCATTTGTGGTTGCCACTGGCAACATGTTCTTATGATGCATGTGGCAGTATAGCAGCCTGAGCTGGTGCTAGGCAGCTTGCTGCAATGTGCATGCGGTTGCACCTGGCAACCTCTCTTTATAGGTGTGCCTTTTATCCGTTTGGTGTGCACGGGGTGTTATATGTGTGTATGCACTGTGTTGTTCCATCACTTGCGGTTGTCTGCGGCAACGTGTTCTTTGTCTACATGTGGTGGCAGTGTCTCGGCCTTCTGGCTGGCTCCCAGGACATAGTTGGCATGCATGTCGTTGCCGGCAGTAACAGCTGCTGTGTGATAGGTGTTTGTTCACTTTCCCTTTATGTGGCTGTTTTCTCATGCCTGGTGTAGGAAGGGTTAAATCCCTTCTGTGTGTGTGAACACTGGGTGTGTCTGTGTGGGTGTGGCTACTTGGGCCTATATAGCCTCTGCTAAGAGCAGTAGTCTGAGGGGTACTTCAGCCATGGTCTGGTGTGGACATCAGCATGTCAGCACAGGGATCCAGTCAGCAAGACTGTGGCAGGTAGGTGGAACTAGTGCAGTTCACCTGCCATATCCATAGGTCTCTTTTTGTACCCCTTCTCCATTGCAGCTTGGCCAGTAAGACTCCTGTTCCTCCGTGCCTAGGAGGAACAGGACGTCTTACCCTGCTCCTAGTTCAGGGCCACCCTGAGGGCTAGCAGGGACTATTAGGTTCCGGTGTATGAGCCCTCCCACCATCAGGGTTGGCTCAAATGGTTAGGAGTCAGGGTCAGGTTAGGGGCGTGATAGGAGGTAACCTGCTCCCTAATTCTGTCGTCCTGGCCGAGCAGCCAATAATATCTTCTGGCATCGCACGGCTGAGGGTTTTCCCCATCCTCAGCCGTGACAGTATGACCACAAGTGCTCCTCACGTGGCGTAACCCTCGGAAGAGGGTGCAGCATGCATCGCCATATATTTGTGGGGTGCATGCGGGTTCTCCGGAGGGAGAGCGTTTTTGGGGTTTCATTGCTAACGGCGTGGTGAGTGGCGTTTCCCCGCCATTCCTTCACCGTTGCCTGTTTTGGTGTCCCCTTGCCTTTTTATTCCTTCACCGTGGTTTGTTTGGTGTGCGGTTGCACACCTTCGAAAGAGGGTGCAGCATGCATCGCCATCTTCCTTTGCGGTGCATGCGCGTTCTCCGGAGGGAGAGCGTTTTGGGGATCACCGTTAACGGCGCGGTTGGTGGCTTATTCCCCGCCACCTTAACTTACATGTCCGTGTTGGTGATCCCTCGTCCCTCTCCATGTTCCTATCTCTGGTCGTCTGCTGGCAGCATTACGTTAGTGTTCCGGCTGCGTGCTGGTTAGGAGTGTCTGCTGGCAGCGACTGGAGTGGAGAGTGGACGCAGTGTCAGTGCGCTCTCCCCGGGCTGTTTCTTTGCTGGTCTCCGGTTACTGTGTGTTGCTCCGGAGCCTGGCAGTCGGCTCCTGGTTCCTGTGTGTTGCTCCAGGGGCCGGCAGCAGTCCTGGGGAGACGCGCATGTTATGACACTGATTCCCCTTCTCCTATCCTCTTGTTGGGTCCCTCACCAATTTCCCTTTTTTTTTTTTGGTGGGGGGGCTTTGAGGGGTGGGAGTGTCACGACCATGGTCATGGTCGTGACTCCTGCACCGCAGGCTGTTGCCTGCGGTCTCGTTTGGTTGTTTCAACCACAGGTGATGGACGCTTGTACGTTGCCTCACTTATGGCTGCCGCTGGCAACATGTTCTTATGATGTATGTGGCAGTATAGCAGCCTGAGCTGGTGCTAGGCAGCTTGCTGCAATGTGCATGTGGTTGCACCTGGCAACCTCTCTTTATAGGTGTGCCTTTTATCCGTTTGGTGTGCACGGGGTGTTATATGTGTGTGTGCACTGTGTTGTTTCGTTACTTGCGGTTGTCTGCGGCAACGTGTTCTTTGTCTACATGTGGTGGCAGTGTCTCGGCCTTCTGGCTGGCTCCCAGGACATAGTTGGCATGCATGTCATTGCCGGCGGTAACAGCTGCTGTGTGATAGGTGTTTGTTCACTTCCCCTTTATGTGGCTGTTTTCTCATGCCTGGTGTAGGAAGGGTTAAATCCCTTCTGTGTGTGTGAACACTGGGCGTGTCTGTGTGGGTATGGCTACTTGGGCCTATATAGCCTCTGCTAAGAGCAGTAGTCTGAGGGGTACTTCAGCCATGGTCTGCTGGAGTCGTCCTCCTACTTTATACCATATGCCAGTGAGGGCCACCCTTGTGGTCATAGATTTTTATATGTTCAGTTGATGTATTCCTTTTGTTATTTAATGCAGCTATGGATCTGGGTTCCTGTGTGTGTATGTGTGTTGGCTGTGTCCATTTAAGTATGGTGTGGACATCAGTGTGTCAGCACAGGGATCCAGTCAGCAAGGCTGTGGCAGGTAGGTGAAACTAGTGCAGTTCACCTGCCATATCCATAGGTCTGTTTTTGTACCCCTTCTCCTTGCAGCTTGGCCAGTGAGACTCCTGTTCCTCCATGCCTAAGAGGAACAGGTCATCTTACCCTGCTCCTAGTTCAGGGCCACCCTGAGGGCTAGCAGGGACTATCCGGTGTATGAGCCCTCCCACCATCAGGGTTGGCTCATATGGTTAGGAGTCAGGGTCAGGTTAGAGACGCGATAGGAGGTGACCTGCTCCCTAATTGTGTCGTCCTGGCTGAGCAGCCAATAATATCTTCTGGCATCGCACGGCTGAGGGTTTTCCCCATCCTCAGCCGTGACAGGTTTCTGCCACTTTTGGTGGGAAATTTTAGCATAGCAGTCAGCATTATGTTTTCTATTTAAAAACGGAAGGCTTTATGAAACCTGAATAGACACTATTATGTCAAAGGTATCGGTTGGTCATCATTTGGAACCACATACGTGTAATCCTTCAGAGCATCATGGCTATAAATGGAAGCCATGATGCTAATTAGTGATCAGCGAAGTTATCAAAAATTTGATTTGGCTGCTTTGCTGAAGTTCACAAAGAAATTCAAATCTTTACGAATAACTTTGTCACAAATTGCATTCTATTGTATGTAGAGGGTGCAATGTCAGGGAATGGTGATCGTGCGTCCCCATCATTGAACCCTTTAGATGCTGTGTTCATCACTGACTGGTGCATCTGACATCAAAATTAAGGCCTTCCAGAGGTTAATTAGCGTAAAACAAAACCACATACTCACCTTATCCATTTGCTTGCAGAGAGACCGTTGCGGCTATCTCGACACCATGCAAAATCTCTGATGTCTAAACCACCCCTGGCGCCCGCCATTTATTGCCTTCTAACTGGTAGACAATCGCCTTGCAGTCTTAACGCCAAATAATCCTGGTCTTTCAAAAAAGGCTTTATCATTTTGCAAAATATGCTTCTTTTAGGTGGGAATTAGTAATCTGACATGAATGTAATTTACGCAATAAGAATCTGAGATTTCCAAATATGCCCATCATGAGGCAAGTAGTTCAACAAAATGACATCATTCATTGAATACTGTAGCTAATGGGAGAACAATGACTCTACCTCACCTAAAACCACATCCATGTCTATATATTTTTCTCCTATTACTTTTCTCTTGCCCACTTCCATTAGCTGAACATTTATGGTCTGCAAGAAACGGTAACAGGTGTAAATAATTGATGGTCTTGGCTTCCGTAATACTTACAATAATTACGTTATATCTTATAAACTTTCCTTAGATAAAAAAAAATGTAGAAATGAAAAGGCTTCATATTAATAAAATACTTATTAGACTTATTCTGTAACTTATATATTTGATAGTGAGACTTTATCTCTGATAGGCAATACAACATAGTCAGTCATACGTACAATAGCGGCAACCCTTGCATCTGGTTTGCGACCCTCAGAGAGAAGGGGCCCACCCATGTTTGATCCGATTCCCTTGTTATTGGGTAGTTAAACATTGTGCAGCAATCCACTTACTAGTTAAAAAAAAAATGCTCTGGGGCCCCCTCTCCGCCATTTATATTGTTGTGTATTGCCCAACAGAGGGCAGCAGAGCTACAGCTAGAACTGCCAGGGCGTTATTCCGCTTCGTGATTTGGGTGCGTTTTCCTGTATAAGACGATTTATTTCTCTTTACAGAAGTTTAGTTTCCTTAACTATGGATTTTTCAACCCGGGAGGCCTCGTGGAAGTCCCAGGCAGTAATCATTTTTAATGGTGGCAGCAGCCGTTCACAGGATGTGGAACAGAGGAAAGCTATGTTCACATCTGCGTTCAAGCTCTCTGTTCCTGTAGTCCGTCCGGAAGTAGAAAAAAAAATCTAAAAACGTATCCGTTCAACCTCCCATAGAAACTAATTGACGTATGTATGCATACGTTTGACTCCGTTAGTTGGTAATACGTTCGGAATACGTTTTTTCAGACGGAAAACAAAATCCTGCTTGCAGGATTTTTTTCTACGTTCAGAAAAGCGGATTCTTGACGGAGCGTCCATTCACGTTCATTGTAGTAAATGAGAAACGGATTGTTCAATTTTTATTTCGCGGACATAGCGTTCCTAAAGTACGTTTGAATTGGGTATGAATTGATGCAATTGAAAAGTATTTACTTCGATCATCTACTGGGGCATGCTATTTGGCTATTGGGGGCTAATATCTTGAAACTGTGGATGCTAGGCACATGGGGGATGTTATTAGTCTTTTGTGAGATGCTATCACGCTACTGGGACATGTTGTTTGGCTACTGGGGGCAAATATTTTGGGCAATATAGCACCATTTTTATATAGCATGCAGATAGGGGAGGGACAACTGAAAAAAAAAAAAGGAAAAAAACGGATCCGTTATCGGAGTAACTAAACGGATTGAACGGACTTCAACTGACATTTTTAATCCGTTTATTAACGTATCCGTTATATGGTATCCGTTTAAAAACGTAGCAAAATATGTCCGTTACGTTCCGTTATGAATGAATCCGTTTCAATTTTGAAACGGACGCAAGTCATAACTGAAAGCCGAACGGAGGACTAAACGCTGATGTGAACGAGGCCGAATTCACGAGAAACTAAGGTGAAATTTAAGAACCTCTCACATAGACATTTAAAGATTTGGTGGAATAGGACATCACTTGAGCAATATGTCCTAAGGTAAGGAATTTGATTCCCCATGGTTTGAGAGTGCAGATCTTTCCCTCCCACAATCTGGACACAGAACAACTAAACGCGAAATGGGAGGACGCCTGTAATCTATGCTCCATGACCTTTATGCAAGTATTCATTACCACTGATGATATGATGCTCTCAGAAGTTGATAAGGAGTTGAGGGTCCTAGAAGAACAACTGAATCAAACATTGAATGATAATAAACGTGAGACCTTCAAATGTGAGATTGATGAAGCCTATATGGGAGAAACAAATTAAGGAGCGAAAGAATAACAAATTTCAAAGAGATTTACAGGACCTGGAATTGAATAGAATGTATAAGTGGAAATAGAAGAAATATGAACCACGTAGTAGGAGTGCTTTGGTGTCTTCACTTTTTTCAACAGATAACAAAGGGAATAATTTGGATACCAGTACAAGACCGTATACCACGCGGTATGGGAGGAAATGAAAGGAGGTAGTAAGGAATCGCCCCCCAACTAAAAGATTTCAGGGTACGGGTGACCCCAACAGTCAACGTTTACAGGTAATTAATCTATCAAATCAGATTTTGAGTGATGAACAACTTGAGGTGTTAAGTTTGGGCTTAAACTTTATCCCCAAAACTGGTTATAATCTTTTTACAGCCGCAAAGGATTTACAGATGTTTGCACGGAATTTAATTTTTAAGAAACTATATCACAATGGCGGTGAGGAGGACACTATGTAATATTTACATTTTTGTCAAGGTTGTAACAGACGAACTGAGGTTTACACCAGAGGACAATCTTAATAGATGACAACTAGGGATGAGCGAACCCGAACTGTATAGTAAAAGTCCGGGTTTGGGTTCAGTGTTCGTCGCTTTCTTGGCGCTTTTTGAAAGGCTGCAAAGCAGCCAATCAACAAGCGTCATACTACTTGCCCCAAGAGGCCGTCACAGCCATGCCTACTATTGGCATGGCTGTGATTGGCCAGTGCAGCATGTGACCCAGCCTCTATTTAAGCTGGAGTCACGTAGCGCCGCACGTCACTCTGCTCTGAACAGTGTAGGGAGAGGTTGCAGCTGCGACTGTTAGGGCGAGATTAGGCAGTGATTAACTCCTCCAAAACACTTAAGTCAGTGATCGATCTACAGCTGTGGATCATTGAACTGCTGCTATTCAATTGCTCACTGTTTTTAGGCTGCCCAGTGCGTTTTTCAGTCACTTTTTTTCTGGGGTGATCGGCGGCCATTTTGTGTCTTGTGGTGCGCCAGCACAAGCTGCCACCAAGTTCATTTAACCATCAATAGTGTGGTTATTTTTTGGCTATATCCTACATCAGGGGCAAGCTGTCACCAAGTCCATTTAACCATCAATAGTGTGGTTATTTTTTGGCTATATCCTACATCAGGGGCAAGCTGTCACCAAGTCCATTTAACCATCAATAGTGTGGTTATTTTTTGGCTATATCCTACATCAGGTGCAAGCTGTCACCAAGTCCATTTAACCATCAATAGTGTGGTTATTTTTTGGCTATAGCCTACATCAGGGGCAAGCTGTCACCAAGTCCATTTAACCATCAATAGTGTGGTTATTTTTTGGCTATATTCTACATCAGGGGCTTGGCTGTGCTTGCTATTCTATTGAGGGGTGAAATACAATTGCCAAAATAGCAGTACCCTAAATCTGGTGTTTCAGCTGTGGCCAGCCAATTGTAATACTGTCTGCTGTCTGGCAAAGGATATATTTTTGTTCAGGGTTGAAATACAATTCCCAACTCAGCAATTCTCCAAATTAGTGGTTTCTGCTGTATCAGGCCTACTTTAAATCTATCCCTAAAAGGGTATATTAGATTCAAGGTGCTGATAGGGCCATTCTCAATAGCTTCACACACACGCTACTGTGCATTTCCAAGTCTAATTCTGTCTGTAAACGTATACCTGTCACCCAGCGCCTAAATAATAGGCCTCAAATTTATATTCAGCTAAATCTGTCATTACTGCTGTGCCTGTATTAGTGTAATACGATACCTAAATAGATAGCCAGATAGTGTTAGGTGTCTGTAAAAAAAGGCCTGAATTTGAAATCAATACATTGGGCCAAATAATATTTTTCTGATTGTGGTGAACGGTAACAATGAGGAAAACATCTAGTAAGGGACGCGGACATGGTCGTGGTGGTGTTAGTGGACCCTCTGGTGCAGGGATAGGACGTGGCCGTTCTGCCACAGCCACACATCCTAGTGTACCAATTACCTCAGGTCCCAGTAGCCTCCAGAATTTACAGCGATATTTGGTGGGGCCCAATGCCGTTCTAAGGATGGTAAGGCCTGAGCAGGTACAGGCATTAGTCAATTGGGTGGCCGACAGTGGATCCAGCACGTTCATATTATCTCCCACCCAGTCTTCTGCAGAAAGCGCACAGATGGAGCCTGAAAACCAAGCCCATCAGTCTGTCACATCACCCCCATGCATACCAGGGAAACTGTCTGAGCCTCAAGTTATGCAGCAGTCTCTTATGCTGTTTGAAGACTCTGCTGGCAGGGTTTCCCAAGGGCATCCACCTAGCCCTTCCCCAGCGGTGGAAGACATAGAATGCACTCACGCACAACCACTTATGTTTCCTGATGATGAGGACATGGGAATACCACCTCAGCATGTCTCTGATGATGACGAAACACAGGTGCCAACTGCTGCGTCTTTCTGCAGTGTGCAGACTGAACAGGAGGTCAGGGATCAAGACTGGGTGGAAGACGATGCAGGGGACGATGAGGTCCTAGACCCCACATGGAATGAAGGTCATGCCACTGACTTTCACAGTTCGGAGGAAGAGGCAGTGGTGAGACCGAGCCAACAGCGTAGCAAAAGAGGGAGCAGTGGGCAAAAGCAGAACACCCGCCGCCAAGAGACTCCGCCTGCTACTGACCGCCGCCATCTGGGACCGAGCACCCCAAAGGCAGCTTCAAGGAGTTCCCTGGCATGGCACTTCTTCAAACAATGTGCTGACGACAAGACCCGAGTGGTTTGCACGCTGTGCCATCAGAGCCTGAAGCGAGGCATTAACGTTCTGAACCTTAGCACAACCTGTATGACCAGGCACCTGCATGAAAAGCATGAACTGCAGTGGAGTAAACACCTTAAAACCAAGGAAGTCACTCAGGCTCCCCCTGCTACCTCTTCTGCTGCTGCCGCCTCGGCCTCTTCCTCTGCTGCCGCCTCGGCCTCTTCCTCCGCCTCTGGAGAAAAGTTGGCACCTGCCACCCAGCAAACAGGGTATGTACCACCAACACCACCACCTCCGTCACCAAGCATCCCAACCATGTCACACAGCAGCGTTCAGCTCTCCATCTCACAAACATTTGAGAGAAAGCGTAAATTCCCACCTAGCCACCCTCGATCCCTGGCCCTGAATGCCAGCATTTCTAAACTACTGACCTATGAAATGCTGTCATTTAAGCTGGTGTACACAGACCGCTTCAAACAGCTCATGTCACTTGCTGTCCCACAGTATGTTGTTCCCAGCTGGCACTACTTCTCCAAGAGAGCCGTGCCTTCCCTGCACAACCAAGTATCCGATAAAATCAAGTGTGCACTGCGCAACGCCATCTGTGGCAAGGTCCACCTAACCACAGATACGTGGACCAGTAAGCACGGCCAGGGACGCTATATCTCCCTAACTGCACACTGGGTAAATGTAGTGGCGGCTGGGCCCCAGGTGGAGAGCTGTTTGGCGCACGTCCTTCCGCCGCCAAGGATCGCAGGGCAACATTCTTTGCCTCCTGTTGCCTCCACCTCCTACTCGGCTTCCTCCTCCTCTTCTTCCACCTGCTCATCCAGTCAGCCACACACCTTCACCACCAACTTCAGCACAGCCCGGGGTAAACGTCAGCAGGCCATTCTGAAACTCATATGTTTGGGGGACAGGCCCCACACCGCACAGGAGTTGTGGCGTGGTATAGAACAACAGACCGACGAGTGGTTGCTGCTGGTGAGCCTCAAGCCCGGCCTGGTGGTGTGCGATAATGGGCGAAATCTCGTTGCAGCTCTGGGACTAGCCGGTTTGACGCACATCCCTTGCCTGGCGCATGTGCTGAATTTGGTGGTGCAGAAGTTCATTCACAACTACCCCGACATGTCAGAGCTGCTGCATAAAGTGCGGGCCGTCTGTTCGCGCTTCCGGCGTTCACATCCTGCCGCTGCTCGCCTGTCTGCGCTACAGCGTAACTTCGGCCTTCCCGCTCACCGCCTCATATGCGACGTACCCACCAAGTGGAACTCCACCTTGCACATGCTGGACAGACTATGTGAGCAGCAGCAGGCCTTAGTGGAGTTTCAGCTGCAGCACGCACGGGTCAGTCGCACTGCGGAACAACAACACTTCACCACCAATGACTGGGCCCCCATGCGAGACCTGTGTGCCCTGTTGCGCTGTTTTGAGTACTCCACCAACATGGCCAGTGGCGATGACGCCGTTATCAGCGTTACAATACCACTTCTATGTCTCCTTGAGAGAACACCTAGGGCGATGATGGAAGAGGAGGTGGCCCAGGAGGAGGAGGAGGAGGAAGAGGGGTCATTTTTAGCACTTTCAGGCCAGTCTCTTCAAAGTGACTCAGAGGGAGGTTTTTTGCAACAGCAGAGGCCAGGTACAAATGTGGCCAGCCAGGGCCCACTACTAGAGGACGAGGAGGACAAGGATGAGGAGGAGGTGGAGGAGGATGAGGATGAAGCATGGTCACAGCGGGGTGGCACCCAACGCAGCTCGGGCCCATCACTGGTGCGTGGCTGGGGGGAAACGCAGGACAATGACGATACGCCTCCCACAGAGGACAGCTTGTCCTTACCTCTGGGCAGCCTAGCACACATGAGCAACTACATGCTGCAATGCCTGCGTAACGACAGCAGAGTTGCCCACATTTTAACGTGTGCGGACTACTGGGTTGCCACCCTGCTGGATCCACGGTACAAAGACAATGTGCCCATCTTACTTCCTGCACTGGAGCGTGATAGGAAGATGCGCGAGTACAAGCGCACATTGGTAGACGCGCTACTGAGAGCATTCTTAAATGTCACAGGGGAACAAGTGGAAGCCCAAGGCCAAGGCAGAGGAGGAGCAAGAGGTCGCCAAGGCAGCTGTGTCACGGCCAGCTCCTCTGAGGGCAGGGTTAGCATGGCAGAGATGTGGAAAAGTTTTGTCAACACGTCACAACTAACTGCACCACCACCTGATACGCAACGTGTTAGCAGGAGGCAACATTTCACTAACATGGTGGAACAGTACGTGTGCACACCCCTCCACGTACTAACTACATAAAAATGAGCCAGGCATGGATCCCACAGGACCTGTCCATCCCTTGTGCAGATTAGACATTAACTACCTCCCCTTAACCATATATTATTGTACTCCAGGGCACTTCCTCATTCAATCCTATTTTTATTTTCATTTTACCATTATATTGCGGGGCTACCCAAAGTTGAATGAACCTCTCCTCTGTCTGGGTGACGGGGCCCTGAATGACCAGGGGACTCCGTTTATGTCCAAAGTCAGTTTTAACATATCAATGCCTAGTGTATAGTTAGCATTTATTTTCTAAATGTGATGAAAACAACTATCAGATATGCATAAAATATAAAAAAGAGGGAGACAAACAAAGACAAGGCAAGACACAGAGGGGGAAGGATGTCAAAGAAGTAATGGTTAAATACTACGTAAGTGTGTCAATATACGCATCCCAAGGCTGCCAAATGCCATTAAATCGTTCCACTTGGTCTGTCATAAGTGCTGTTAGATATTCTATTTGCCTAACATAAATAATACTGGTGGTGAGGTCAGAGCGAGCAGGTCGGTCCTGTCACTTCCAAAAACTAACTATGAAGCATCTGGACGCTGTCAGTATATGAAGTGTGAGTAATAGGGTATGTTTTTTTTTAAGGTTGTAGCAGGCATATTCAACAAGTACAAATAAGGATCTAAAGGAAAGTTAATATCAGTCAGCTGTACAAGAAGTCCCTGCGTTTCCTTCCAAAAAGGTACTATGAGGGGGCACTCACAGAAAATATGAAAGAGTTCCCAATCCAGACTTGCATCTCCAACACCTATCTGTTAGAGTAGGATTTAAATGTCCTGAGGAGTGTGGTACCAAAACATTAGGATTTTATAGGAGTTCTCCTTGTGTGTGGCACAAGTAGAAGTCAGCGCTGTCCTTTTCCATATTAGCTTCCATTCTTTTGAAGAGATTTCTCTCAATTTACACATCTCCCATTTGGACATATACAGGTGTCTAAGTATTGTGGAGGGTACTGAAGAAGAAAGAATAATGTAAATATCAGAGATAAGTCCCTTAGTTGAATCCGAGAGTTTATATAATCTCTCGAACATCGTTGGCATAGATACCTGATTAGCATTGAATAGCGTTGTGAACAAGTGCTTTATTCGCTTATGCTGATATCTGGAAGGGAATGAGAGAAAAGAACGCAATCAGCACTGCTACATGTGCCTATGCAGTCACTGGAGCACATAAAACACTTGGATCCTGAACCTTCACGGTGGTGCTCTATCAGTGATATAGTAGTTATGATGATAGCAGAAGAAAAAAGCACCGTGGCACTCACCACTGGTCACAAAGTTGCTGTTTGCAGTTTATTTTTCAAATACACATTGTGGACGAGGACAGGACACAGGTGAATGAACAGGCTACAGCTGTTTCGCGCTGTGTTGTGCTTTGTCAAGCCTCCTGTGACGTGGAGGAGGAGGGGGCTAGAAATACCCCCATCTCGTGCACGTCACTGGTTACAATTAGGGTCCATTCACACGTCCGTTGTTTCTTTCATGATCTGTTCCGTTTTTTGCGGAACAGATCTGGACCAGTTCTGTACCCATTCATTTTCAATGGGTCCTGAAAAAAAAATTCGGACATTGTGCTGTCCGATTTTTTTTCAGGACCCATTGAAAATGAATGGGTACAGAACTGGTCCAGATCTGTTCCGCAAAAAACGGAACAGATCAGGAAAGAAACAACGGACGTGTAAATGGACCCTAAAAGTGGTATAGAAAACATGTGTGCTAAAACCAATCAAATGAAAACAGCTAAGTCATTCTTGTCATTTAACCCTAGAGGGCCCATGGCTTGTGTTTTGATTATCCATACAGCTTCTTTCTGCAGTTGAATGCGTTTTCTGTCCCCCCCCCCCCCCCTCTCATGGGGGTGTGGACCACTTCTATACCTGCACATTTCAAAATTTCACTGTTCCCCGCATGTTCATTATGTATATGCTCAATTAATCTAGTTGCTCCATTTCTGGTAATAATAGATTTTTTGTGTTCCCTAAAACGTACATATAGGCACCTGTGTGTCTTTCCAATGTAAAATCTCCCACATGGGCACAAAATTGCATACACAACATATTGAGTCTCATAGTGTATAAATTGTTTAACTACATGCCCTACATGCCCCAGCTGCAGATACTTCTGTTTGTATACATGTGCGCACATAGAGCAGTGTCCACATGCAAAGTTTCCTCTGGGAGCACTCCTACCCAGCCAGTTGTCAACTGGATGGGGGGGGGGGGGCTGCTCCTGACAACGGCATCTCCTATAGTTTTACTTCTGCGAAAACTGACAATGGGACGGCTTTAATTTAGCCGCGGTAGATGTGGAGAGTCTATACACCAGGATTCCACAGGAATTGGGGATAGAGATGATTAGGGAGAGCCTGCGCAGAATTAATAAAAGTGACAAATATGTTGATTTCATCACAGAATCCCTCTTATTCATATTGACACATAATGCTTTTACTTTTAATCAGGAATGGTTCAAACAATTGTCAGGCACAGTAATGGGGACACCTGTCTCATGCACCCTTGTTAATTTATTTTTTAGCTATTTTTGAAGAGGTATATCTACACTGTCCAGAATCCATTTATTCGATATATCAAGGTTTTCCTTCAATGTATCGATGATATATTCATTGTCTGGACAGGTGATCTGCATATGTTTAGTGCATTCGTGGAATATTTGAATCAAGCTAACAATATGAATATGCGTTTCACCAGCACAATCAGTGCGGAGGAACTGGATTTTCTTGATGTCAAGGTGAGGGTTAAAGATGGTCAGCTAAACCCTACTATTTATGGAAAAGTCACATCCACGAATGCACTACTACATTACAAAAGTTACCACCCACCCCACATAAAAACCGCCATTCCTTACGGCCAATTCATGCGCCTTGCTAGAATTGTGAAAGATGACACTGAGTTTAAAGAGCAATGTGGAGACATGAAGAGACGATTTTTACAGAGGGGTTACCCGGAGAAGAGGGAGGTTCTGGGTAGGGACATCCACACAAAAAAAGAAAAAGAGGAGACAACAAAATAATGATGGCGAGCGTAGAGCGGTGTTCACATTCGACTTTTCACCAATGGCTTCCACTATCAAAACAGTGATCTTGAATAACTGGCAGATGCTGCAGAGGGATCCCTCCCTGGCAGCCATGGTAGACAATCCTCCCATTGTCATTTTCGCAGAAGTATGTTCATTTGATTGGTTTTAGCACACATGTTTTCTATACCACTTTAATTGTAACCAGTGACGTGCACGAGATGGGGGTATTTATAGCCCCCTCCTTCTTCACGTCACAGGAGGCTTGACAAAGCGCAACACAGCGCGAAACAGCTGTAGCCTGTTCATTCACCTGTATCCTGTCCGTGTCCACGATGTGTATTTGAAAAATAAACTGCAAACAGCAACTTTGTGACCAGTGGTGCTTTTTTTCTTCTGCTATCATGATATCTGGAAGGCTCTGACAGATTGTACGTGGCTTTAAGGGTGTCAAAAGATATTATCTTAAAAGTTCTATAGTCCACATTGTCTACAAACCGGAATAGCTTATTGGAGAGCCACAGTTTGAAAAAGGAGGCATGCATGCCTGATGGGAACAATGGGTTAAATATAAAGGGTATCATGGAAGACTTATCAAAAGCCAAGGGGAATCTTCGTCTGCAAGTCTGCCATATATCATATGTGAGGGACATAGGTCCTAATAATTGCGGTATTTGATTAGCTGGCAGTTAGTACTATAGTAGCACATTTGGGTGTACTGGCGCAATCCATAGTTTTTCTATCTCCATCCATCTGGAATACGCAAAGAGGTTTGTCCAAGCAGGAATACGCCTCAGGTGCTGTCACGGATGGTGTTACAGAAAACTAGAAGACACAAATGAAGATCCGACTGACTTGATCCAAAACTAAGGAACGGGAGGGTAAGCCCTGTAAGAGCCCTAGCTCTCTCCCTTACTGCTCAGCCTATGCAAAAATCTCAGTGGTAGAAAATGTATTCTCCCGCAGGATGAGCAAGACCTGACGTAGGTGGTCCTTATGAGTTTTGAAATCAGAAGAAAAAATCAAAATGTCATCTAGATACACTAATACAAATTTCCCCATTAAATGATAAAAAATGCTGTTCACAAAATGCTGAAAGACGGCTGGAGCATTCATCAAACCAAAAGGCATAACCAAAGTCTCAAAATGGCCCTCAGGTGTATTGAAGGCCGTCTTCCATTCGTCTCCTTATCTGACCCTGACCAGGTTGTATGCCCCTCTTAGATCCAACTTGGAAAAAACTTTAGCCCCAACAATCTGGTTAAACAGGTCTGGGATCAGAAGAAACGGATAAGGGTCACAAATTGTGATACTGTTCAGCTCCCTGAAATCCAGACATGGTCTTAAAGAACCATCTTTTTTCTTAACAAAGAAAATACCAGCGGCGACAGGTGACTTCGAGGGTCGTATGTGTCCCTTTCTCAGACTTTCAGAGATATCAGCACGCATAGCGACCCTTTCAGGTTGGGAGAGATTGTATAAACGAGATTTAGGCAGCTTGGTGCCTGGGGTGAGATTAATAGGGCAATCGTACTCCCTGTGAGGGGGCAAGTCCTGAACACCACTCTCAGAAAACACATCCGAAAATTCAGAGAGAAAAGATGATACAGTCTTAGTAGAAACCTCAGAAACAGATGTCGTTAGGCAATTCTCTCTGCAAAAGTCACTCCAACCATTTATTTGCCTCGCTTGCCAATCAATGGTGGGGTTATGTTTAGTGAGCCAGGGTAGCCCCAACACTAGAGGAGTAGGCAACCCGCTTAGGACGAAACATGACACATCCTCAACATGAGTATCACTCACAATCAAACGGATATTGTGAACTATGCCCTTTAACGATTTCTGAGAAAGTGGAACGGAATCAATAGCAAAAACAGGTATATCCTTTCCCAAAGTGCATACCTGGAAACCATGAGTTATAGCAAATTGATTATCAATGAGATTGACAGCTGCTCCACTATCTACAAAAATCTCACAAAAAATGTTCTTGCTCTCTAGCGCCACCCTGGCAGGTAGGACAAAACGGGAACTACAAGCAAATGGAAAAGCTTCAATTTCCGCATCAACCTTGCCAATAGTAATAGATGGAATGTTTTTAGAGGATTTTTTTCTTTTTGTTTCTTTATTACTTTAAAAAAAACTGCCTGAATCTCCTAGAGGGACAAACATTTGCCAAATGATTTATACCTCCAGAACAGAAACAAACCTTCCTATGAGAGCTGAATCCTCTATTGTCAGAGGCAAGCAAACCCAGCTGCATGGGCTCCTGCTCAGAGGGGATTGAGAGCGACTGAGACCACTGTGCACTGAATAAGACCGCCACACTGTCCTTAGACTGAGTATGACAGGAAGGAGTGATCTCTCCTCTCTCTCTAAGACGCCTGTCAATACGAACGACCCGAGACATGGCAGAGTCCAAGGAGGTAGGTCTCTCATGAAAGGCAAATGCATCTTTCAATCCCTCTGAAAGACCATGGCAAAATTGACTTCGGAGTGCAGCATCATTCCAACCAGTATCAGCTGCCCATCTCCGAAATTCTGAACAGTATATCTCTGCGGACTGTTTACCCTGGCATAAAAGACGTAGTCTAGACTCAGCCAGAGCAATTCGATCCGGATCATCATATATCTGACCCAGGGCTAAAAAAAATTAATCCACTGAACAGAGGGGCCATGCCCCCACCGGCAGCGAAAAGTCCCAGGACTGAGCATTATCCCTGAGCAGCGAGATAATGATCCTCACCCTCTGCTCCTCATTACCAGAGGAATGGGGAAGTAGGCGAAAATGGAGTTTGCAAGCCTCTCTAAAACGAACAGAATTCTCACTACCCCCGGAGAACGTATCCGGGAGCGAGATTTTAGGCTCAGAACAAACTCCATGAACGCAAGCTGAACTGGTCACCTGAAACTGAGAAACAGTTTTACGGAGATCTGCTACCTCCAATGAAAGACCCTGCATGTGTTCAGTCAAAAGTGAAACCGGATCCATGCTTGAGACGGTTTTGGCGGTTTATAATGTCACGGATGGTGTTACAGAAAACTAGAAGACACAAATGAAGATCCGACTGACTTGATCCAAAACTAAGGAACAGGAGGGTAAGCCCTGTAAGAGCCCTAGCTCTCTCCCTTACTGCTCAGCCTATGCTAAAATCTCAATGGTAGAAAATTGCATATCCTCGTTCCTCGACTGTATGCACCTGAACACCCTATAATAGTGAGGGGACACGACCACCGGCTCCCTACACTTAATACGGAGGGAGTCAGGGTCACCTAGGATCAAGCCCACAGGCAAACAGAAATAAAGAAAACAGACTTATCTTGTGGATGCAGTAGTAACAGCTTCTAGCATCAGCACACTCCAGGAAGTTGTATAAACCGCAAAGTGATGCAGTATGGGAAGGGATTTAAAGGGATGCAATCAGTGCAACTACATGACAGCTGAGAGAGGCTAACGAGATGAGAAAACGAAAGCAAAACAAAAGGAACCTCAAGCAGGAGGTTCTGAAGCACATCTGTCAGAGCTTCTCAGATGTCTGGTGGTGACAGGTGCGTTGCCCAGTAGTATCTAGTAACATCAGGTACCCCCAGCCCTCCTTGTGATTTAAGGGCAGTGAGGACGCTACACGATATCCTAAGTCTCTTGCCATTCCAGATGAACTTGAGAATTGAGGATTGGAGTGCTCTCAATTCCCTCCTTGGAATAGGAACTGGGAGAGTTTCCAGTATGTATAATAGCTTAGGCAGTATGGACATTTTTATTGCTGCTATACGGCCTGAAAAAAGGGGCGGGAGGTTATGAATGTACAGTGTACAGTGAAGCATATGACTTAGGTAAAACAGCAGACCTGAAGTGCTGCATTTATAAGTGCATCTGAGATATTCAGGAGATACTCAGGAGGTAATCTGGAGGTGGATACAATCTAAAAAAGTTGGATTTGTTTGTTTAAAATCTTTCCACTCTTTAAAATGGCAGACCTGGCTCAGTGCAGGAATTGTTGTGCTTTTATTTCAGGTTCCACTCTTTGGAGGTTTGGATGTTGTCTGATTTGTAGACAGCTCTCCATAATGCAGCAGGAAATTGAATTTTTGAAATCTGAGATTTGTAAATTAACTGTTAAACAAACTTAGCCTAGGAATGTTGCAATGGCACTGCCACAGAGGCCCCCTAGAAATGGAATATGGGCTACTGCAGGTTCTGGTAGACTGAGAGTTGTTGATATAAGACATTGTCCCATAGTCTGTGGCTCTCCATAATTCATTTGCAGCACTTTCAGAGCGCAAGAGAAACATGGAGGATGGCTCAGGCACAGTGGGTGAAGAACAATCATCTCCCATGCCTAAAGTAGGCAAGACTGCAGCCAAAGACAAAAATAATAAGGTGAGGACTGATAGTAAGCAGCGATTCTATCATAGGTTCAAGGTTTGAAGTTTGAGGAAAATGGTGTTGTGAGATGTCTCCCTGGTGCTACCGCTAGCAGGGATAGACGACATATCCTTAATATTGTTAGGCAAGCAAAGCAGGAAAGGGAGGTGGATGTTATTGTGACAAATGATCTGTCTTGCAATGAGGTTTCAAAGGTGAAGGAAGCTTTTCACACACTTGGAAAGGATATACGAGAGGTTGCATCAACTGTTTAATTCTCTGCAGTTTTGCCTGTGCATAACCTTCAGCATGACAGGAAGATGCGCATTAAGGAATTCAATGTATGGCTTGGTGAATGGTGTCTAAACCAAAGGTTTGGCTTTGTGTCTCATGTTAGCTCTCGTTGGAATGGAAAAGAACTGTACAAGAAAGATGGTTTGCATCTTTCTCTCAAGGGAACGAATGTCCTCAGTGAACAGTTCAAAGTATTTGCTAAGGAGCATTTAAACTAAGAAAAGGGGGGCAAAAGAGTAATAATCCAGCAGTGCGACTGCCCCCCGGAACAATGCCAGAAGATTCCAGTAGCACATAGGTTAAGAAATGACAAGCTCAGAGTCTTGTCTACAAATGCTCGCAGTTTAGGGAATAAGATCAATGAACTTGAGTCTATAATGGCATCTGAGAATATAGATTTAGTAGTTGTTACTAAGACATGGTTTAATGGTAGTAATGACTGGGATATAACAATACCAGGGTTCTTTCTATATAGGAAAGACAGAGAAGGCAATAAAGGGGGAGGAGTGGTCCTGTATGTGAAAGATAGCATAAAATCTAATTTAATACAAGTTAGCGAGACCAATTTAGAGTCAGTTTGAGTTACCTTGCAGCTTGATAATCATAAGGTAACTTCTGTAGGTGTGATATACATACCATCTAGCCAAGTCAAAGAATTAGATGATCTGCTAGTTGAGGAAATAGCTAAAATGACATTGAAAGGGGAAGTTATCATTATGGGAGACTTTAATCTTCCTGATTAGAGTTGAGCGAACCCGAACTGTAAAGTTCTGGTTTGCACCGAACTTTAGGATTTTTGGACCCCGGACCCGAACAGTTCCGCAAAAGTTCGGGTTCGGTGTTTGCCGCTTTCTTTGCGTCATACCACTTGCCCCAAGAGGCCATCACAGCCATGCCTACTAATGCCATGGCTGTGATTGGCCAGAGCAGCATGTGACCCAGGCTCTATATAAGCTTGAGTCACATAGCGCTGCACGTCACTCTGCTGTTACAAGTGTAGGGAGAGGATGCTGCTGGACTTGTGATTTCAGGGAGAGAATAGGAGAGAATCTGACTCTACAGACAAATAGTTGTGTGGGTGCAGAGCACTATCGTTTTTCCCTGCCCTGAGCTCATTGACTAAAAAATACTAACTTTTAGAATTCTGTTAGTTAGGTGGGTGGCGGCGGCGGCCATTTTATGCATGCTCAATGCACGAGCACTGCATCTGAGCTATTGGGACATTGCAAATCACAATTTTTTTTGGGCAAACTACAACATCTGGATTAGACAGTGTGCAATTTAAGGTAGAAATACACCCATCATTTTCTTGCGTTTTAAAAACAAACTATTTAAAAAAAAGGGTATTTTCTAGATCTGCAAGTGTTACATTCAAGTTTAATATATACAGCTTTCATATTCTGTTAGCAAAAAAAGACATTTTTGGCAATCTACAACATCTGTATTAGTCAGTGTGCAATTTAAGGTAGAAATACACCCATCATTTTCTGGAGTTTGAAAAACACACTCTTTTGACAAAAAACACTATTTTCAGGCCTTGCAGCATCAACACGTGTAAAATTACATGCTTATATACTGCTGTCAAATTCAGTTTTTAAACAAACACTCATTTGGGCACAAAAAATTTAGTTGGCAGACTTTGATGCAGATGTCATTGTGAGATACACCCTTAATACATTTGGGTAACATTCAGAGATTTTAAATACCGCCATTAGGTGCACCAATATTGAATTCAGGCCTACACAGGTTCAGGCCATCTGAGATACCACCTCTACATACCCCCTGTATGTAGAGGTGGTATCTCAGATGGCCTGAACCTCTGTAGGCCTGAAATCAATATTGGTGCACCTAATGGCTGTATTTAAAATCTCTGAATATTACCCAAATGTATTAAGGGTGTATCTCACAATGACATCTGCATCAAAGTCTGCCAACTAAATTTTTGAATCAGGCATTTGAATCAGGCATTTGAAATACAGCCTTTTTGTGCAAAGATATATTTACTTCAGGCGTACAGAAGTTCAGGCCCTTTGAGATACAATCTCTACATACAGGGGTTTGAATTAGGCATTTGAAATACAGCCATTTGAAATACAGCCATTTTGTGCAAAGATATATTTACTTTAGGCCTACACTGGTTCAGACCGTGTGAGAGTCCCCCCTACATACAGGGGTTTAAATCAGGCATTTGAAATACAGCCATTTGAAATACAGCCATTTTGTTCAAAGATATATTTACTTCAAGCCTACAGAGATTCAGGCAATCTGAGTTACAACCTCTACATACAGGTGCTTGAATAAGGCATTTAAAATACAGCCATTTGAAATATAGCCATTTTGTGCAAAGATATATTTACTGCAGGCCTACACTGGTTTAGGCCCTGTGAGATACTACCTCTAAATACAGGGGTTTTAATAAGGCATTTGAAATACAGCCATTTTGTGCAAAGATATATTTACTTCAGGCCTACACTGGATCAGACCGTGTGAGATACCCCTCTACATAAAGGGGATTGAATCAGGCATTTTAAATACAGCCATTTGAAAAACAGCCATTTTGTGCAAGGATTTAATTATTTCAGGACTACAAAGGTTCAGGCCCTTTGAGATATCACCTCTACATACAGGGGTTGGAATTAGGCATTTGAAATACAGCCATTTTGTACAAGGATATTTTTACTTCAGGCCTACAGAGGTTCAGGCACTTTGAGATACTACCTCTACATACAGGGGTTTGAATTAGGCATTTGAAATACAGCCATTTGAAATACAGCCATTTTGTGCAAAGATATATTTACTTCAGGCCTACAGAGGTTCAGGCCCTTTGAGATATCACCTCTACATACAGGGGTTGGAATTAGGCATTTGAAATACAGCCATTTTGTACAAGGATATATTTACTTCAGGCCTACAGAGGTTCAGGCACTTTGAGATACTACCTCTACATACAGGGGTTTGAATTAGGCATTTGAAATACAGCCATTTGAAATACAGCCATTTTGTGCAAAGATATATTTACTTCAGGCCTACAGAGGTTCAGGCCCTCTGAGATACTATCTCTACATACAGGGGTTTGACTCAGGCATTTGAAATGCAGCCTTTTTGTGCAAGGATATATTTACTTCAGGCCTACAGAGGTTCAGGCCCTCTGAGATACCACCTCTACAAACAGGGGTTTGAATTAGGCATTTGAAATACAGCCATTTTGTGCAAAGATATATTTACTTCAGGCCTACACTGGTTCAGACCCTCTGAGATAACCCCCTACATACAGGGGTTTGAATTAGGCATTTGAAATACAGCCTTTTGAAATACAGCCATTTTGTGCAAAGATATGTTTACTTCAGGCCTACAGAGGTTCAGGCCCTCTGAGATACTAAATCTACATACAGGGGTTTGACTCAGGCATTTGAAATACAGCCTTTTTGTGCAAGGATATATTTACTTCAGGCCTACATAGGTTCAGGCCCTCTGAGATACCACATCTACATACAGGGGTTTAAATTAGGCATTTGAAATACAGCCATTTGAAATACAGCCATTTTGAGCATTAATATATGTACTACATGCCTATACTGGTTCAGACCGTGTAAAATGTCACTCTACATACAGGGGTTTGAATCAGGCATTTGAAATACAGCCATTTGAATTACATCCATTTTCTGCAACTATGTATTTACTTCAGGCCTACAGAGGTTCAGGTCCTCTGAGATACTACCTCTACATACAGGGGTTTGAATTAGGCATTTGAAATACAGCCATTTGAAATACAGCCATTTTGAGCAAAGATATATTTACTTCAGGTCTACAGAGGTCCAGGCCCTCTGAGATACCACCTCTATATACAGTGGTTTGAATTTGGCAATTGAAATACAGCCATTTTGTGCAAATATATATTTAATTCAGGCCTACAGAGGTTCAGACCCTCTGAGATGCCACCTCTACGTACAGGGGTTTGAATTAGGCATTTAAAATATAGCCATTTAAAATGAAATACAGACATTTTGTGCAAAGATATATTTACTTCAAACCTACAGAGGTTCAAGCCCTCTTAGATACTACCTCTACATATAGGGGTTTGAATTAGGCATTTGAAATAAAGCCATTTGAGATACAGCCATTTTGTGCAAAGATATATTTACTTTAGGCCCATAAAGGATCAGGCCCTTTAAGATACTACATCTACATAGAGGTGTTTGAATTAGGCATTTGAAATACAGCCATTTTGTGCAAAGATATATTTACTTTAGATCTACACTGGTTCAGACCGTGTGAGATACACCCCTACATACAGTGGTTTGAATCGGGTATTTGAAATACAGCCATTTAAAATACAGCCATTTTATGCAAAGATATATTTACTTCAGGACTACAAAGGTTCAGGCCCTCTAAGATACCACCACTACATAAAGGAGTTTGAATTAGGCATTTAAAATACAGCCATTTGAAATACAGTCATTTTGGACAAAGATATATTTTCTTAAGGCCTACATAGATTCAGGCACTCTAAAATACCACCTCTACATACAGGGGTTAGAATATGGCATTTAAAATACAGCCATTTGAAATACAGCCATTTTAGGCAAAGATATATTTGCTGCAGGCTTACACTGGTTCAGGCCCTGTGAGATACTACCTCTACGTACAGGGGTTTGAATTAGGCATTTGAAATACAGCCATTTGAAATACTGCCATTTTGTGCAAAGATATATTTACTTCAGGCCTACACTGGTTTAGACCGTGTGAGATACCCCCCTACATACAGGGGTTTGAATCAAGCATTTGAAATACAGCGATTTTAAATTTAGCCATTTTGTGCAAATATATATTTACTTCAGGCCTATAGAGGTTCAGGCCCTATGAAATATGACCTCTACATACAGGGATTTGACTCAGGCATTTGAAATACAGCCTTTTTGTGCAAGGATATATTTTCTTCAGGCCTACAGAGGTTCAGGCCCTCTGAGATACCACCTCTACATACAGGGGTTTGAATTAGGCATTTGAAATACAGCCTTTTAAAATTCAGATATTTTGTGCAAAGATATATTTACTTCAGGCCTACAGAGGTTCAGGCCCTCTGAGATACCACCTCTACAAACAGGGGTTTAAATCAGGCATTTGAAAAAAAGCCTTTTTGTGCAAAGATATATTTACTTCAGGCCTACAGATGTTCAGGCCCCCTGAGCTACCACCTATACATACTGGGGTTTGAATTAAGCATTTGAAATACAGCCATTTTAAAAATATCCATTTTGTGCAAAGATATGTTTACTTCAGGCCTACACTGGTCAGACTGTGTGAGATACCCCTCTACATAAAGAGGTTTGAATCAGGGATTTGAAATACAGACTTTTTGTGCAAGGATATATTTATTTCAGGACTACAAACGTTCAGGCCCTCTGAGATACCACCTCTACATACAGGGGTTTGAATTAGGCATTTGAAATACAGCCATTTGAAATACAGCCATTTTGTGCAAAGATATATTTACTTCAGGCCTACACTGGTTCAGACCGCGTGAGATACCCCCCTACATACAGGGGTCTGAATCATGCATTTGAAATATAGCCATTCGAAATGCAGCCATTTTGTGCAAAGATATATTTACTTTAGGCCTACAGAGGTTCAGGCCCTCTGAGATACCACATCTACATACAGGGGTTTGAATTAGGCATTTGAAATACAGCCATTTGAAATACAGCCATTTTGTGTAAAGATATATTTACTTCAGGCCTACAGAGGTTCAGGCCCTCTGAGACACCACCTCTACATACAGGGGTTTAAATTAGGCATTTGAAGTACAGTCATTTAAAATACAGACATTTTGTGCAAAGATATATTTACTGCAGGCCTACACTGGTTTAGGCCTTATGAGATCCTACCTCTACATACAGGGGTTTGAATTAGGCATTTGAAATACAGCCTTTTTGTGCAAAGTTATATTTACTGCAGGCCTACACTGGTTTAGGCCCTGTGAGATACCACCTCTACATACAGTTGGTTTGAATTAGGCATTTGAAATACAGCCATTTGAAATGCAGGCATTTTGTGCAAATATATATTTACTTCAGGCCTACAGAGGTTCAGGCCCTTTGAGATAGCACCTCTACAAACAGTGGATTGAATTAGGCATTTGAAATACAGGCATTTGAAATACAGCCTTTTTGTGCAAAGAAATATTTACATCAGGCCTACAGAGGTTCAGGCACTTTAAAATACTACTTCTACATACAGGGGTTTGAATTAGGCATTTGAAATACAGCCTTTTGAAATACAGACATTTTGTGCAAAGGTCTATTTACTTCAGGCCTACAGAGGTTCAGGCCCACTGAGATACCACCTCTACATACAGGGGTTTGAATTAGACATTTGAAATACAGCCATTTGAAATACAGCTTTTTTGTGCAAAGATATATTTGGGTCAGGCCCTCTGAGATACCACCTCTACATTCAGGGGTTTCAATTAGGCATTTGAAATACAGCCATTTTGTGCAAAGATATATTTACTTCAGGCCTACAGAGGTGTAGGCCCTATGAGATACCACGTCTACATACAAGGGTTTGAATTAGGCATTTGAAATACAGCCATTTTGTGCAAAGATATATTTACTTCAGGCCTACAGAGGTTCAGGCCCTCTGAGATACCACCTCTACATACATGGGTTTGAATCAGGCATTTTAAAAACAGCCTTTTTGTGCAAAGATATATTTACTTCAGGTTTACAGAGGTTCAGGCCCTCTGAGATACCACCTCTACATACTGGGGTCTGAATTAGGTATTTAATATACAGACATTTGAATTGCAGCCATTTTGTGCAAAGATATATTTACTTCACGCCTAGAGAGGTTCAGACCCTTTTGAGATACTACCTCTACATACAGGGGTTTGAATTAGGCATTTGAAATACAGCCATTTTGCGCAAATATATATTTACCTCAGGCTTACACTTGTTCAGACCGTGTGAGATACCCCCCTACAAACAGGGGTTTGAATTAGGCATTTGAAATACAGCCATTTGAAATACATCCATTTTGTGCAAAGATATATTTACTACAGGCCTACACTGGTTCAGACCGTGTGAGATACCCCCCTACATACAGGGGTTTAAATCAGGCATTTGAAATACAGACATTTGAAATACAGCCATTTTGTGCAAAGATATATTTACTTCAGCCCTACACTGGCTCAGACTGTGTGAGATACGCCTCTACATACAGGGGTTTGAATCAGGCATTTTAAATACAGCCATTTTGTGCAAGGATTTATTTATTTCAGGACTACAAAGGTTCAGGCCCTCTAAGATACCACATCTACATACAGGGGTTTGAATTTGGCATTTGAAATACAGCCATTTGAAATACAGCCATTTTGTGTAAAGATATATTTACTTCAGGCCTACAGAGGTTCAGGCCCTCTGAGACACCACTTCTACATACAGGGGTTTAAATTAGGCATTTGAAGTACAGTCATTTGAAATACTCACATTTTGTGTAAAGATATATTTACTGCAGGCCTACACTGGTTTAGGCCCTATGAGATACTATCTCTACATACAGGGGTTTGAATTAGGCATTTGAAATACAGCCTTTTTGTGCAAAGTTATATTTACTGCAGGCCTACAGAGGTTCAGGCAGTTTGAAATACCACCTCTACATACAGGGGTTTGAATTAGGCATTTGAAATACAGCCATTTGAAATTTAGCTTTTTTGTGCAAAGATATATTTTCTTCAGGCCTACAGAGGTTCAGGCCCTCTGAGATACCACCTCTACATACAGGGGTTTCAATTAGGCATTTGAAATACAGTCTTTTGAAATACGGACATTTTGTGCAAAGATATATTTACTTCAGGCCTACAGAGGTTCAGGCCCTCTGAGATGCCACCTCTCTGTACACGTGTTTGAATTAGGCATTTGAAAGATAGCCATTTGAAATTAAATACAGACATTTTGTGCAAAGATATATTTACTTCAAACCTACAGAGGTTCAGGCCTTCTTAGATACCACCTCTGCATACAAGGGTTTGAATTAGGCATTTGAAATACAGCCATTTGAAATGCAGCCATTTTGTGCAAAAATATATTTACTTCAGGCCTACACTGGTTCAGACCGTGTGAGATACACCCCTACATACAGGGATTTGAATTAGGCATTTGAAATACAGCCATTTGAAATGCAGCCATTTTGTGCAAAGATATATTTACTTCAGGCCTACACTGGCTCAGACTGTGTGAGATACGTCTCTACATACAGGGGTCTGAATCAGGCATTTAAAATACAGCCATTTTGTGCAAGGATTTATTTATTTCAGGACTACAAAGGTTCAGGCCCTCTGAGATACCACCTCTACATACAGGGGTTTGAATTAGGCATTTGAAATACAGCCATTTGAAATACAGCCATGTTGTGCAAGGAAATATTTACTTCATGCCTACAGAGGTTCAGGCCCTCTGAAATGCCACCTCTACGTACAGGGGTTTGAATTAGTCATTTGAAATACAGCCATTTGAAATGAAATACAGCCATTTTGTGCAAAGATACATTTACTGCAGGTCTACACTGGTACAGGCCCTGTGAGATACTACCTCTGCATACAGTGGTTTGAATTAGGCATTTGAAATACAGCCATTTGAAATACAGCCATTTTGAGCAAAAATATATTTATTTCAGACCTACACTGGTTCAGACTGTGTGAGATGCCCCCCTACATACAGGGGTTTGAATCAGGCATTTGAAATACAGCCATTTGATATACTGCCATTTTGCGCAAATATATATTTGCTTCAGGCCTTCAGAGGTTTAGGCCCTCTGAGATACTACTTCTGCATACAGGGGTTTGACTCAGGCATTTGAAATACAGCCTTTTTATGCAATGATATATTTTCTTCAGGCCCACAGAGGTTCAGGCCCTTTGAGATACCACCTCTACATACAGGGATTTGAATTAGGCATTTGAAATACAGCCATTCGAAATACAGCCATTTTGTGCAAAGATATATTTACTTCAGGTCTACAGACAGTGGCGTACTGCCAATATAGGCAGACCACGCAGCTGCTATGGGGCCCGTGGGAGGGGGGGGCCCGGAGTGCATGGAAGCAAGGGCCGGCTCCCAGCTACCACCATTCTTCCTTCTCTGCTGCTGGACTGCATTTAGTTTTACTTTGGAGAAAGGGACAGCACAGTACCGTGCAGGGATTGTTCCTTTCTCCAAAGTAAACTTTACCGATCTGACATGAGCAGACAGCTCCCCCCCCCTCCTCCTCTCTGCAGTGTGATATTCCTTCATGTGTGAGGAGGGGGCGGAGCCAGAGGAGCCGAGGCAGCAGCAGGAGATAATGGAGACCCTGCACCTTCTGACCTCCGGTGTCACTGTGCCTCCAGTATAAAGTTCAGTCCCTCACCGGTCCTCCTACACAGCAACAATGGGGTAAGTTACTGTGGGAGGGAAGTCAGAGTCCTGATTGAAACTGCTGCCAGAGAACATCTTGTGTCCCCCTGCTGTTCCAGCCCTTCACAGACCTGCCCACTGACTATCTCACCTATACTTCATGCAAAGCAAGAAGTTATGTCTCCCAGTGACTCCCCCCCCCATCAGTGGCATTTCAAATTTTCCCAGCCCTCACCCCCATATGTATGATGTAATGTCTCTGGAGGTTATATCAGCGCTGGAGCGTTATAAGAGAAGCGGCTGATATCAGTCACATAGGATGCAATGTCTCTTGCGGTTATATCAGTGCTGGAGCATTATAAGAGAAGCGGCTGATATCAGTCACATACGATGTAATGTCTCTGGAAGTTATATCAGCACTGGAGCGTTATAAGAGGAGCGGCTGATATCAATCACATAGGATGTAATGTCTCTGGAGGTTATATCAGCACTGGAGCGTTATAAGAGGAGCGGCAGATATCAGTCACATGTGATGTAATGTCTCTGGACAGTGCACAGCCCCCATCATTTAACCCCCCAGGTGCCACGATCAATGCTGATCGCGGCACCTGTGAGTGAAGGCGGAGGAATGCGGTTCCCTCTATAAAAAAAAATTATGATTTATCCATAAGAGTTTTAAAAGGTTATTTATACATTGTATTTCTTTACTTATTAGCAAATGGGTGTGGCAGCGGAGGAGCCACGGCCAGGGGTGGGTAATGGGCGGAGTTAGGGGGCCCAATTCAGATTCTTGCTATGGGGCCCAATGATTTTTGTGTACGCCCCTGTCTACAGAGGTTCAGGCCCTCTAAGATGCCACCTCTACGTACAGGGGTTTGAATTAGGCATTTGAAATATAGCCATTTGAAATGAAATACAGACATTTTGTGCAAATATATATTTACTTCAAATCTACAGAGGTTCAGGCCCTCTTAGATACCATCTCTACATACAGGGGTTTGAATTAGCCATTTGAAATACAGCCTTTTGAGATACAGCCATTTTGTGCAAAGATAAATTTACTTCAGGCCTATAGAGGTTCAGACCCTTTGATATACTACCTCTGCATACAGGGGTTTCAATTAGGCATTTGAAATACAGCCATTTGAAATACAGCCATTTTGTGCAAAGATATATTTACTGCAGGCCTACACTGGTTCAGACCGTGTGAGATACACCCCTACATACAGGGGTTTGAATCGGGCATTTGAAAAACAGCCATTTAAAATACAGCCATTTTGTGCAAAGATATATTTACTTCAGGACTACAAAGGTTCAGGCCCTCTAAGATACCACCTCTACATACAGGAGTTTGAATTAGGCATTTAAAATACAGCCATTTTAGGCAAATATATACTGTGTTTACTGCAGGCTTACACTGGTTCAGGCCCTGTGAGATACTACCTCTACATACAGGGGTTTGATTTAGGCATTTGAAATACAGCCATTTGAAATACAGCCAATTTGTGCAAAGATATATTTACTTTAGGCCTACACTGGTTCAGACCGTGTGAGATACCCCCCTATATACAGGGGTTTGAATCAGGCATTTGAAATACAGCCATTTGAAATGCAGCCATTTTGTGCAAATATATATTTACTTCAGGCCTATAGAGGTTCAGGCCCTCTGAGATACCACCTCTACATACAGGGGTTTGACTCAGGCATTTGAAATACAGCCTTTTTGTAGCGATGATCGGGAGGTGACATATTTGATTTCGCGATATTTCGCGAATATTCGATTGAATATTTGTGTTATATTCGTCGAAATCGAATATTCATAATTATTCCAATTACCGCAAATAATATGCGATTCAATTAATCGCGTATTGCGATTTTTTTTCTTTTTTTCTTTTGATAGTATAAGGCAACGTTCCTATGACTAATTGACTATGGCTAGTCTAATGTGTATTTTACGAATATTCTTAATATTGCTCTAACTTCGTCTTTTAGAATATTTGTAATATTCTAAAAGACGAAGTTAGAGCAATATTACGAATTTTCAGAAAATACACATAGATTGTAATTTAGCTAATATAGTGCTATAATCCTTTTTTTCTTTTCTCAATTTTTTTTGCCTCTTATGAACTTAAGTTTTGTAAATATGTACACTATTAAAAAAAATTACTATAGCAGTATATTAGCTAAATTACAATCTATATGTGTATTTTACGAATATTCTTAATATTGCTCTAACTTCGTCTTTTAGACTATTCGTATTATTGCTCTAACTTCGTCTTTTAGAATATTACGAATATTCTAAATGACGAAGCTAGAGCAATATTAAGAATATACGTAAAAAGTTGAAATCGCAATTCGATTATTATAACTTGAATTAATCGAATTGCGATTTCAACTTAGCACTGCTATATTCCGTATTAGGCTAGAATTAATGAATATGGAACATTGCAGTGTTAAGTTGCAATCGCAATTCGATTATTATAACTTGAGTTAATCGAATTGCGATTTCAACTTATCACTGCTATATTCCATATTAGACTACAATTAATGAATATTCAATATAGCAGTAAGTTGAATTCACAATTCGATTAATATAACCTGAATGAATCGAATTGCGATTTCAACTTTTACAGTCTACCATGTTTGGTTTGTTATCGCGATAATACGTAATTTAAATAATCGTGTATGTGCGTCCGTACGTACGTGCGTGCCTATCTTTGGATCGCAAGGGGAGTGGAGAGAAATAGAGATAAGTTTATTCGAAAATGGCAAAGAGCAATTTCAATCAAGAAGAGCTGTAAGCTTTGATCACTGTAAGTAATTCTACCGAAAAAAGTATGTCACTGTTAAAGGGGCCTTCACTATTCAAGTCACTGTTAAAGTGCCGGCCACAGTTTAAGTCACTGTTAAAGCGGCGGTCACTATTCAAGTCACTCTTAAAGGGGCGGCCACAGTTCTAGTCACTGTTAAAGGGGCAGTCACTATTCAAGTCACTGTTAAAGGGGCGGCCACAGTTCTAGTCACTGTTAAAGGGGCGGTCACTATTCAAGTCACTCTTAAAGGGGCGGCCACAGTTCAAGTCACTGTTAAAGGGCGGTCACTATTCAAGTAACTCTTAAAGGGGCGGCCACAGTTCTAGTCACTGTTAAAGGGGCGGTCACTGTTCAAGTCACTCTTAAAGGGGCGGCCACAGTTCTAGTCACTGTTAAAGGGGAGGCCACTGTCAAAGTCACTGTTAAAGGCGCGGCCACTGTGGAGTTTAGTTCTTATATTTGCCTTGAATATAAATGTTTTTTTTTTTACTTTCATATAGTTCCATAGGGAACTATATAAATATCTACTCTTTTACCGTTTTGATATTACATTATATTTTTGATGGTTGACACGACTATAATTACTAATAATTGTATTTTACAACTTTGGGATTACATAATTTCATTGTTATCTTGCAGACTATGTTGGAGAAGGGGTACGATGACCTAAAATGCCGTCTTGAGAAGCAGGCCATAGTGCGTAGATAGGCACGCCGGCTGTGGCACCTGCATGGAAAAATACACTCCAAAAATGCAATGCTAAAAAAATGGTCAGACCTTAAACGGCATCACATGGATCTGATCAAAGAGGTCAGAGATAAAAACTGTCCAGGTACGATGCTTACATTAATTTTCTTTTACCCACCTATTGTTATTTATGTGTTCAGTTATGCAAATAAGTATTGATATCCCTTTACAACTGATAACTTAGTTCAGTGGTGTCAAACCGATGGGACGGGTGCTAGTGGTGGCACTCAGATCCATCTCTGTGGGCCGCATACCCTTGAAAAGGTCTAAGGCGTACTAATCGGCTTTAGACATTTCCTACCATACAGCTTCGCAGGCACACTATTAACAGCACAGTCAGCATATTGAATGTAGGAAGGCTATTACAGCAAAATGATAATTGTGTGGAAGACAGACTATACTGGTATTCAGGTACAATGGTAACGTTGGAAATTTGCAATAAATAATTTAGTTAGGTTTCTCTTCTGGCTAAAAGTTCTCCAGCACGAATTTGATAAATGCTGGTACACATAGCTGATTACCCCTTTACAATATATACATACACTCACAGCGAGATACAGATATATGATGTAAACCCTTATCCAATGTCAAAACAGTTGACTTGGTCCACCTCATTTCAATAACCCTGCAACAGTACCTTCCGAACCAATACCCCCCGCTACCTCATCCTAGCTATTAAAGTACTCAACTGTAAACCATCTGAAAGACTTCATTCATAGTTTCATCAAACACCAAATCATGTGAAATCAAACATAGGAGTAATCATTATGCCATCCAGGTCCCACCATAGATTCATTTGTGTACCCTTAGCTTTTTTTTTTTTTGCTTTGCTTGTTTATCTTGTTATTTTTTTAAAATTTGCTCATTACAGGGGTGCCTCTTCCTAAAGTGCGCCCTAAGCGCTCTAACAAGAAGGTGATGGTGGAAGAGAAGGAGATGACGGAGGATGAGGAGCAGGAAGAGGAGCAGGCAGGACCATCAGGGCATCAGGCCCATAGCCCACCTGAGGCAGTTGAGGTCCAGGAGGATGAGGAGGAGGAAGAAGAAGAGGTGGTGACCACCCCCCGCCAGGAGGGTAAATATATTCTGTTGATGTTTTAATTTAAAAAATGTCCCCACACACATACAGGTGTCAATTTAGTCTTTACCACAGGCAGATTTTATTCAAGAAAAGAATTATAAACAAGTTCAAGTTCAACCTCTAATTGTTATTCAGACTTCAGATATTGCATAACCTAAAGTCCCACACTTTGCGTTCACTCCAAGCAGTGTAACAAAAATATTAGTATATCACCACTCTTTAGTGTCTGTCAAAGACCATCCTCATTTCTCTGCAGGTTCAGTTTTCACATCTCCTGTCCACACTTGAAAAGAACAGCATTTTTAATCCAAACTTTATTAAAAAGGCTTGATGGAGTACAGGAGTGACCTGTGCCACTATATCTGTCTGGGCACTCAGTCCAAAACCCAGGACCCCAAATAATTCCACGTAAAGTTTTTTTTACAGCTAGCTGATGTTACTGGTGTACTGATTTCCATAAAGTATCTGAATGAGACATACTGTTTAATATTGGATGTAATGAACATCCAAAATATAAAAATTTTCTTGGACTAAAAAATAAAGTGCACAAAACCATATTAATATTTATCTAAAAAAATGTGTAAAAACTATAAAACAGTCAACAAGAACGTACAACACACAACAGTAATATAAAACACGAACACTATAAAGTAATTAATCTACATCAAAAGCATCAACTTAACTACTAAGTCCATAACCCTAAAGTCTAAAGAACTATTATTAATCCTAACTAAACCAATATATAATGGATTAACATAGTAACATAGTACATAAGGCCGAAAAAAGACATCTGTCCATCCAGTTCGGCCTGTCATCCTGCAAGTTGAACCAGAGGAAGGCAAAAAAAAACTGTGAGGTAGAAGCCAATTTTCCCCACTTTAGGGGAATAAAAAATTCCTTCTCGACTCCAATCAGGCAATCAGAATAACTCCCTGGATCAACGACCCCTCTCTAGTAGCTATAGCCTGTAATATTATTACACTCCAGAAATACATCCAGGCCCCTCTTGAATTCCTTTATTGTACTCACCATCACCACCTCCTCAGGCAGAGAGTTCCATAGTCTCACTGCTCTTACTGTAAAGAATCCTCTTCTATGTTTGTGTACAAACCTTCTTTCCTCCAGACGCAGAGGATGTCCCCTCGTCACAGTCACAGTCCTGGGGATAAATAGATGATGGTATAGATCTCTGTACTGACCCCTGATATATTTATGCATAGTAATTAGATCTCCCCTCAGTCGTCTTTTTTGTAAAGTGAATAACCCTAATTTTGATAATCTTTCAGGGTACTGTAGTTGCCCTATTCCAGTTATTACTTTAGTTGCCCTCCTCTGGACCCTCTCCAGCTCTGCTATGTCTGCCTTGTTCACAGGAGCCCAGAACTGAACACAGTACTCCATGTGTGGTCTGACTAGCGATTTGTAAAGTGGTAGGACTATGTTCTTATCACGGGCATCTATGCCCCTTTTGATGCAACCCATTATCTTATTGGCCTTGGTAGCAGCTGCCTGACACTGGTTTTTGCAGCTTAGTTTGCTGTTTATTAAAATTCCTATATCCTTTTCCATGTCAGTGTTACCGAGTGTTTTACCATTTAGTATGTACGTGTGACTTGCATTATTCCTTCCCATGTGCATAACTTTACATTTGTCCGTGTTAAACCTCATCTGCCACTTATCTGCCCAAGCCTGCAATCTATCCAGATCCCTCTGTAGCAGTATACTGTCCTCTTCAGTGTTAATTACTTTACAGTTTAGTGTCATCTGCGAAAATTGATACTTTACTATGCAAGCCTTCTACAAGATCATTAATAAATATATTGAAGAGAATAGGGCCCAGTACTGACCCCTGAGGTACTCCACTAGTGACAGTGACCCAATCTGAGTGTGTACCGTTAATAACCACCCATATGTTTTCTATCATTGAGCCAGTTACTTACCCACATACAGACGTTTTCTCCCAGTCCGAGCATTCTCATTTTATATACTAACCTTTTATGTGGTACAATGTCAAATGCTTTGGAGAAGTCCAGATACACGACATCCATTGATTCGCCACTGTCAAGTCTAGAACTTACCTCCTCATAGAAACTGATTAAATTAGTTTGACATGACTGATCCCTCATGAAGCCATGCTGATATGGCGTTATTTGCTTATTTACGTTGAGATGCTCTAAGATAGCATCTCTCAGGAAACCTTCAGTTTACCCACAACAGATGTTAAACAGCCTCTGTTTTTGGATCCTTTTTGAATATTGGCACCACATTTGCCATGCGCCAATCCTGTGGGACATTCCCTGTCAGTATGGAGTCTGCAAATATCAGAAAAAGGGTCTGGTTATGACATTACTTAATTCCCTTAGGATACAGGGGTGTATGCGGTCCTGGCGATTTGTCTATTTTAATCTTTTTAAGTCGCTGATGTACTTCTTCCTGGGTCAGACAGGACTTTATCTGCTTTATACACCAAACAATGATTGTCTTTTAAAGTAGATTTAAAATGTATATTTCCTTTACGTTTACAGCAATAAACAACTTAATTAAAGAAGTGAAAAATGTGCAGCGGGAGCAGTGCGACCGGATGAAAAAGTTGAGGGCGCAGCTGCTGAAAAGGGTGAGGGATGAGCTGACCCTAGCAGAGGAGGCCAACAAAAAGGCCATGGCTGGACTGCTTCAAAAGCTCCAAGAAATTAAAAAAATTGCGGACAATTTAGTCTGGGCCAAAGTAATAATTCATTATCATTACATACAGAAGCCGCCGTTACATGGAAACAGGGTAATAGACATGGCGCCGCTTATGGTCGCACCTCTTTTTTACTATGACTATTTTCTTGTGCCGGTGGTCATGTGTGTGCCACAATTCAAACCGAATACTGCGGACTGTGGCGCTCTTAGCAGCACGCGTGACGGGACCAGGTCCAATCATAGACCTTGTACAACATGCATACATGTAATCCAAAACTATTAAAATACAAGTATTAGTACTTAATGTGATCATGTCATCAAAAAAATAAAAATAATTATGGCTATAAATGGCAAAAAAAATATTTTAGGTTACCGTTATAACATTCCATTGTATTTAAATTGCATGTGTGAGGGTTTTTTGAGCAATGGGGTATTGGCCAATGGCCATGTGAGGAGAGGTGTACCTGTGTAGTGACGGTATGGTATGGTTTGTACAGCTGGTTCGCCTCTACGTGGTGCACCCTGGGTTATGGTAAATGAACCAGTGAATACTGAAATACTGGAGGTCAAACACTACTTCCCATAAACTGTGTGTGAGTGAGGAGGTGGGGGGGGGGGGGGGGAACGTAATGGAGGGGGGTTTAAGGTGGTGGAGGGTTTAAGGGGAAAGGTGGGGTTGGTGTGGGTTTTATAGCGTGGGATATACAGTGTGTAGCACGTAAATAGAGGTGCTATGTGCATATGAGAGACATTTGTCTGCTACATGTTACAGACATTGTAGTGTGATGTAACCACTTTAATTTGTGCCATAATCATTTACCGCTTCACACCCAATGACGTAGCTATACTTCATCCAGCAGAATAATTAAACATAGATCAATCCTTATGCGGGCGCCGTGGCCACCTGCTTTGTGTGGCTGCATACACCCACGGCTAATGTCCGTGACCGTCAGTAATACCGATGGTGGACATTTAACCTATAAGATGTAGTGGTCACTTGTTAACTAGAACAATACAAGCAATACGAATATTTTAGCAATAGTGTTGAATTCGAAATGCAACTGATTTTTATTGCATTGCAATTCCAGCTTTGGAGATTTTGCTATAGGTGGTATTGGTAGAATTAACTAATAAAACAAATATAGTACTGTATGTCAGAATAGTGCCTTATAAAAGTTGGATTCACAATGTGGTTAATAATAATAGCAAATATTATCACATTGTGATTAAAAATTAGCACTGCTAGATTCAATATCAGTTAAGTTCGTTAATTCTAGACCCATTCCATTAGAGAGACCCAGCAGCAGCATCAAGTTGAAATCGCAATGCGATTAATATAGCTCAAAGTAATCGCATGGCGATTTCAACTTAGCACTGCTATATTCCATATTCGTTAATTCTAGCCTAATATGGAATATAGCAGTGCTAAGTTGAAATCGCAATTCGATTAATTCAAGTTATAATAATCGAATTGCGATTTCAACTTAGCACTGCTATATTCCATATTAGGCTAGAATTAACGAATATGGAATATAGCAGTAATAAGTTGAAATCGCCGTGCGATTACTTCGAGTTATATTAATCGCATTGCGATTTCAACTTGATGCTGCTGCTGGGTCTCAACTAAACCAGGTCCAAGTTGAAATCGCAGTTCGATTAATTCAAGTTATAATAATCGAATTGCGATTTCAACTTGGACCTGGTTTACTATGGTTGGCTTCAATGGTTTGGTAGAATTAGCGAATATGACGAATGTATTCGTCATATTCCACAAAACAAAGATAACAAAGAATTCTTCATCTTCGTTTTAGCTACCTATTATCAACTTCTCTAATTCTAGCAATCATATAGGAAAGTTTACTATAGAGACAGCTAAGTTTAATTCGCTATGCGATTATATTACTTTGCTTTTTTTAAAATAAATAGAATAATTATAATACCTGATCATTATTATAATTATTCTATTTATAAAAAAAAAGCTAAGTAATATAATCGCATAGCGAATTAAACTTAGCTGTCTCTATAGTCAACTTTCCTATTTGATTGCTAGAATTAGCGAAGTTGATGAATAGATAGCTAAAAACGAAGATGGAGAATACTTCGTTATCTTCGTTTTGTGGAATATGACGAATACATTCGTCATATTCGCTAATTTTACCAAGCCAACCATAGTAAACCAAGTCCAAGTTGAAATCGCAATGTGATTGATATAACTCAAAGTAATCGAATGGCGATTTCAACTTAGCACTGCTATATTCCATATTAGGCTAGAATTAACGAATATGGAATAAAGCAGTGTTAAGTTGAAATCGCAATTCGATTATTATAACTTGAATTAATCGAATTGCGATTTCAATGTAATTCTCAAATCCGACAATACATTCTAGTATATGGAGACGTTCCCATGGTGATGGGGACGCTCCGTGAGCACGGAAGTCGGCAGAAGCGACAACGGGCACTGACTGGAGCAGCCAAGAAGCCAGGAATCCAAAGAACAGGTAAGAACAACTTTAGGGAAGTGGGAAAGAAAAAAATATAACAATAAAAAAAATAAAAAGAATATTCGATTTCGCGAATATATAGAACTATATTCAAAATATTCGTGAAATCTCGAAGTCACGATATTCGAGAAAAAAATTTGCAATTCGAATATTCGCGCTCAACACTACCTTTTTGTGCAAGGATATATTTACTTCAGGCCTACAGAGGTTCAGACCCTCTGAGATACCACCTCTACATACAGGGGTTTGAATTAGGCATTTGAAATACAGCATTTTGAAATTCAGCCATCTTGTGCAAAGATATATTTACTTCAGGCCTACAAAGGATCAGGCCCTCTAAGATACCACCTCTACATACAGGAGTTTGAATTAGCCATTTAAAATACAGCCATTGTGTACAAAGATATATTTACTTAAGGCTTATATAGATTCAGGCCCTCTGAGATACCACCTCTACATACAGGGGTTTGAATAAGGAATTTAAAATGCAGCCATTTGAAATACAGCCATTTTTTTGGCAAAGATATATTTACTGCAGGCTTACACTGGTTCAGACCCTGTGAGATATCCCCCTACATACAGGGGCTTGAATCAGGCGTTTGAAATACAGCCATTTGAAATACAGCCATTTTGTGCAAAGATATATTTACTTCAGGCCTACACTGGTTAAGACAGCCATTTTGTGGAAGGAAGAAATTATTTCAGGACTACAAAGGTTCAGGCTCTCTGAGATACCACCTATACAGACAGAAGTTTGAATCAGGCATTTGAAATACAGCCTTTTTGTGCAAAGATATATTTACTTCAGGCCTACACTGGTTCAGACCATGTGAGACACCCCCCTTCATACAGAGGTTTGAATCAGGCATTTTAAAATACATCCATTTGAAATACAGCCATTTTGTGCAAAGATATATTTACTTCAGGCCTACAGAGGTTCAGGCCCTCTGAGAAACCACCCTACATACAGGGGTTTGAATTAGGCATTTGAAATACAGCCTTTTGAAATACAGCAATTTTGTGCAAAGATATATTTACTTCAGGCCTACAGAGGTTCATGCCCTCTGAGATACCACCTCTACATACAAGGGTTTGAATTAGGCATTTGAAATGCAGACATTTGAAATACAGCCTTTTTGTGCAAAGATATATTTTTACTTCAGGCCTATAGAGGTTCAAGCCCTTTGAGATACTACCTCTACATACAGGGGTTTGAATAAGGCATTTGAAATACAGCCATTTGAAATACTGCCATTTTGTGCAAAGATATATTTACTTCAGGCCTACAGAGGTTTAGGCCCTCTGAGATACCACGTCTACATACAGGGGCTTGAATTAGGCATTTGAAATACAACCTTTTGAAATACAGCCTTTTTGTGGAAAGATATATTTACTTCAGGCCTACATAGGTTCAGGCCCTCTAAAATACTACCTATACATGCAGGGGTTTGAATTAAGCATTTGAAATACAGCCATTTGAAATACAGCCTTTTTGTGCAAAGATATATTTACTTAAGGCCTACAGAGGTTCAGGCCCTCCTGGATACCACCTCTACATAAAGGGATTTGAATTAGGCATTTGAAATACAGCCATTTGAAATACAGCCATTTTGTGCAAACATATATTTACTTCAGGCCTACAGGGGTTCAGGCCCTCTTAGATACCACCTCTACATACAGGGCCTAATGCTGCTCTTCGAATGGTGAGGCCTGAACAAGTACAGGCGATAGTAGATTGGGTTGCTGGATCCAGTTCCTTCACATTGTCTCCCACCCAGTCTCCTGCTTAAAGACCATAGTTGGCACCTGCAGCCCATGTCCATCAGTCTTTCACCTCACCCTCTTGCAAATCAGCCAAGCAGCCTGAGCCCCAAGTCATGCAGCAGTCTCTTCTGCTTTTTGATGACTTTGTTAGCAGGGTTTCCAAGGGACCTCCACCTAGCTCTGCCCCAAAAGTGGAAGAGTTTAAGTGCACCGATGCCAAACCACTTATCTTTCAAGATGAGTACATGGGAGGACCATCGCAACACGTCTCGGATAATGACGAAACACAGGTGCCAACTGCTGGGGCTTTCGAAAGTGTGCAGACCGACAAGGAAGGCAGGGGTGAAGACTGGGTGGAAGATGATGTGGAGGATTATGAGGTCCTCGACTCCACATGAAATCAAGGTCAAGCGAGTGACCTACAGGTCCTTCTAAAAAAATTTGCATATTGTGATAAAGTTCATTATTTTCTGTAATGTACTGATAAACATTAGACTTTCATATATTTTAGATTCATTACACACAACTGAAGTAGTTCAAGCCTTTTATTGTTTTAATATTGATGATTTTGGCATACAGCTCATGAAAACCCAAATTTCCCATCTCAAAAAATTAGCATATTTCATCCGACCAATAAAAGAAAAGTGTTTTTAATACAAAAAAAGTCAACCTTCAAATAATTATGTTCAGTTATGCACTCAATACTTGGTCGGGAATCCTTTTGCAGAAATGACTGCTTCAATGCGGCGTGGCATGGAGGCAATCAGCCTGTGGCACTGCTGAGGTGTTCTGGAGGCCCAGGATGCTTCGATAGCGGCCTTAAGCTCATCCAGAGTGTTGGGTCTTGCGTCTCTCAACTTTCTCTTCCCAATATCCCACAGATTCTCTATTGGGTTCAGGTCAGGAGAGTTGGCAGGCCAATTGAGCACAGTAATACCATGGTCAGTAAACCATTTACCAGTGGTTTTGGCACTGTGAGCAGGAGCCAGGTCTTGCTAAAAAATGATATCTTCATCTCCATAAAGCTTTTCAGCAGATGGAAGCATGAAGTGCTCCAAAATCTCCTGATAGCTAGCTGCATTGACCCTGCCCTTGATAAAACACAGTTGACCAACACCAGCAGCTGACATGGCACCCCAGACCATCACTGACTGTGGGTACTTGACACTGGACTTCAGGCATTTTGGCATTTCCCTCTCCCCAGTCTTCCTCCAGACTCTGGCACCTTGATTTCCGAATGACATGCAAAATTTGCTTTCATCCGAAAAAAGTACTTTGGACCACTGAGCAACAGTCCAGTGCTGCTTCTCTGTAGCCCAGGTCAGGCGCTTCTGCCGCTATTTCTGGTTCAAAAGTGGCTTGACCTGGGGAATGCGGCACCTGTAGCCCATTTCCTGCACACGCCTGTACACGGTGGCTCTGGATGTTTCTACTCCAGACTCAGTCCACTGCTTCCGCAGGTCCCCCAAGGTCTGGAATCGGTCTTTCTCCACAATCTTCCTCAGGGTCCGGTCACCTCTTCTCGTTGTGCAGCGTTTTCTGCCACACTTTTTCCTTCCCACAGACTTCCCACTGAGGTGCCTTGATACAGCACTCTGGGAACAGCCTATTCGTTCAGAAATTTCTTTCTGTGTCTTACCCTCTTGCTTGAGGGTGTCAATGATGGCCTTCTGGACAGCAGTCAGGTCGGCAGGCTTACCCATGATTGCGGTTTTGAGTAATGAACCAGGCTGGGAGTTTTTAAAAGCCTCAGGAATCTTTTGCAGGTGTTTAGAGTTAATTAGTTGATTCAGATGATTAGGTTAATAGCTCGTTTAGAGAACCTTTTCATGATATGCTAATTTTTTTAGATAGGAATTTGGGGTTTTCATGAGCTGTATGCCAAAATCATCAATATTAAAACAATAAAAGGCTTGAACTACTTCAGTTGGTGTGTAATGAATCTAAAATATATGAAAGTCTAATGTTTATCAGTACATTACAGAAAACAATGAACTTTATCACAATATGCTAATTTTTTTAGAAGGACCTGTATGTAGTTCGGAGGAAGAGGCGGTGGTCGCACAGAGCCATTAGCACAGCAGAAGTAGGAGCAGGGTGCAAAAGCGGAGCGGCCGTCCTCTAGACAGTATGCCTCCTACTGCCCACAGCAGCAAGGGACCGAGCAGACCAAAGCCAGCTCCAAGGAGTTACCTGGCGTGGCAGTTCTTCAGACAATGTGCTGACGACAAGACACGACTGGTTTGAACCCTGTGCAATCAGAGCCTGAAGCAAAGATTGATTGGTTTCAACCTGAGCAAAACCTGCATGACCAGGCATTTAAGTGCAAAGCTCGAGCTGCAGTGGAGTAGACACCTCAAAAACCAAGAAAGGTCTCTGGCTCCTCCTGCTTCCTCTTCTGCTGCAGTCGCGGCCTCTTAATCCACCTCTGGAGTGACAGTGCCGCCTAGCACCCCACAAACAGAGGATCTTCCAGCAACACCAACACATGGGTCACCAAGCATCTCCACAATGTCCCACGCAAGAGTTTAGCTCTCCATATCCGAAACGCTGAGGAGGAAGAGGAAGTACCCCGCTACCCACCTGTGATCCCTAGCCCTGAATGCCAGCATTTCTAAATTACTGGCATTTGAAATGCTGTCATTCCATCTGGTGGAAATGGATAGCTTTAAAGGCCTTATGGGAGTGGCTGTCCCACAGTACGTCGTGCCCAGCTGCAACTACATTTCAAGGCGATCCATTCCTTCCCTTCACAACCAAGTAGGGGACAAAATCAGGTGTGCACTGCGCAACGCCATCTGTGGCAAGGTACACCTGACTACGGATACGTGGACCAGTAAGCACAGTCAGGACGTTATATCTGCATAACAGCACACTGGGTAAATGGAGTGGTGGCTGGGCCTGAGGCGGATAGCAGTTTGGCGCATGTCCACTGAGGATTGCAGGGCTCTTCAGTTTGCCACATGTTGCTTCCTCCTCCTACTCTGCTTCCTTGTCCTATACCAGCTCCTCATCCGGTCAGCATAACACCTTCACCACCAACTTCAGCACAGCCAGGGGTAAACGACAGCAGGCAGTTTTAAAACATATCTGTTTGGGGAACAAACCACACACTGCGCAGGAGCTGTGGACAGGCCTTGAACAACAGACCGATGAGTGGTTTGTGCCAGTCAGCCTCAAGCCCAGCCTGGTGGTGTGCGATAATGGGCGAAATCTCATAGCAGCTCTGGGACTAGCCGGTTTGATGCACATACCTTGCCTGGCGCATGTGCTGAATTTGGTGGTGCAGAGATTCCTTAAAAATTACCCCAACATGTCAGAGCTGCTACATAAAGTGCGTGCCATCTGTGCGCGCTTTAGGCGTTCTCACCCTGCCGCTACTCGCCTGTCAGCGCTGAAGCGTAACTTCGGCATTCCCACTCACCGCCTCATATGCGACATGCCTACAAGGTGGAGCTCCACCTTGCACATGCTGGCCAGATTGTGTGAGCAGCAGCAGGCGGAACAGCACCACTTCGGCGGAACAGCACCACTTCACCACCAATGACTGGGCCTCCATGCGAGACCTGTGTTCCTTGTTGCGCTGTTTCGAATACTCCACCAACATGGCCAGTGCTGATAACGCTGTTCTCAGCGTTACTATCCCACTTCTATGCCTCCTTGAAAAAACGCTCCTGGCGATGATGGAAGAGGATGTGGCACAGGAGGAGGAGGAGGAAGAAGGATCATTTCGTAGGGTTTCCGGCCAGTCATTCCCAAGTGGCTCCGATGGTGGGTTTCTGCACCCACAAACCCAAGGTACATAATTGTCCTGCCAGGGCACAGTTCTGGAGAATGTGGAGGTGGAGGAGAAGGAGATGGAGGAGGAGGAACCATGTTTACAGCAGGGTGGCACCCAGACCAGCTCATGGCCATCACTGGTGCGTGGATGGGGGGATACAGAGGACACAGATACACCTCCCACAGAGGACAGCTTTTCTTTGCATCTGGGCAGCCTAGCACACATGAGCGATTACATGCTGCAGTGTCTCCGCAACGACTACCGAGTTGCCCACGCCGCTGGATCCCCGTTACAAGGACAACGTACCATACTTAATTGCGTCACTGGAGCGTGATCGTAAGATGCGCGAGTACAAGCGCACGCTGGTAGATGCGCTGCTGGTGGCATTTCCACCTGACAGCGGGGGCACAGTGGAAGCACAAGGCGAAGGCAGAGAACGAGGAAGATGTCGCCAACGCAGCTGGCGCAACACCAGCACCTCAGAAGGCAGGGTTAGCATGGCCAAAATGTGGAAAAGCTGTGTCAGCACGCCAGAACAACCTGCACCACCAGCTGATATGGAGCGTCTTAGCAGGAGGCAGCATTTCACCAACATGGTGGAGCAGTATGTGTGCACACGCCTACACGTACTGAATGACGGGTCTGCCCCTTTCAACTTCTGGGTCTCCAAATTAGACACATGGCCTGAGCTTGCCCTTTACACCTTGGAAGTGCTGGCCTGCCCTGCAGCCAGTGTATTATCTGAACGTGTGTTTAGCACGGCAGGGGCGTCATCACAGACAAGCGCAGCCGCCTGTCCACAGCCAATGTGGACAAGCTCACGTTCATTAAAATGAACCAGGCATGGATCCCTCTGTAACGGACCGTTCAGCACACAACTCCATTCAGACGATATCCTCCTTTCAGATTGACAGGCAGTTAATGCAAGCACCAATTTCCCGAACTGCAAACTACACGAATCCTTCAGCTCCCGAACAGGAAACACACGAACACTGTAAACCGCTGAACAGGAAAAGCATACAATCAGCTTACACTCCTGGCAATCAGCATACAATCCAATTCCCCCAATAACGATGCAACACTTTGTTTTGAGATCTAGCAGAACTGACTGTACTGGCACATACAGCCTCTTTTATTCACAATCCACAAACATAGTACTGCCCAAAGGGTTTTGAAATACAACCAATCAATCCGTACAATACACACAGACACTCCCAAACAAAATCCTCCCCTCTGCCTGTGATATGATTACTGAAAACAATGGGTAATATAATTATCACAGGCAGAGAAATACAGTTTTATAAAACATATTACAGGAACCCCAAAACATGCAATAACCCCATAACAAGTATATCCTCGGAACCAGGGGACCTGGATGAACATATCCAAAATTCACCCAGATCCGTTCAGTAGTATGGAAGATACAGTTTAATGCAGATTCCGCAGAACATATACAGGCTATATCAAAAATAATTACTGTATAATGTGTCCCCTGTTGTATAGTTTAAAACTACTGCTCGATGTCTTTGTGCACCAAATACCGGCGAGATGGCACCATGTAGAAAAGTCCAAAGTCCAAACAGTGTCTGTGAGTTAAAAATGGCCGCCATCCATTGTTCTCACCATGTGCTTCATCCATTGTTCTCTCCATGTGCCTCTGATACATGAAATGGTGGCCATCCAGTAACTCCACAGTATGTCTTCAGATGGTTCTTAAAGGGCCATAATCCAGGAGCAGGAGGCGGGTAAACAGCCCCCTCCAAAACACCGTGGCGAAGTGGCTTTCGCCACACCCTCAGGACATGTGCAGAATAGACATGTATACCGGCACTAAGCAGCCATTGTTATACTGCAGAACAATTGCTCATGTTTGTATTTTGGATATTTCACACTCTTTTGGAGTGTACCTTAATTTTACTAAATTAAATTAAAACCAAAAACCTGTGTTGGCTATCTCGTCCTCCTCCACCGCCGCTTCCACCTACTCCGCTACGTCCACCGCCTCCTCAAACTCCTTTTACTTTTTCGGGTGACAATAAACAATTGTTTTCTGTCATAGACCCCTGCTCTACCAAGTAGACAGGTTAATTCATTTCTGTAATTTTTACATTCTTGGGTTCACATTATGCAATTTTAGACGTGAATAAACCCCTACTCTGCATAGGTGACAGGAAATAAAATTTCTGAAATGTTTCTTAAATTGATGCGCGCCACCTCCTTTGATTCAGTGCTTAAACTTAAGCAAATTGTACCACATTTAAGCTTCAATACTTTGTCCCACATTTCCGCTATACTCTTTTGGCCAACATTTGCTCCTCAATAGCTTTTACCACAATTCCGCTTGACTCTTTTGGCCCACATTTGGGCTTCTGTAATTTGTCACATATTTGCACCTCAATAACTTTTCCCAACTTTCTTCTTGATCCCAAATTTTTAAAATACATTCATCTCCCTTAAATTTGGTCTCTTTTTCACACGCTCTCTCTTCGGCCTGGAACCTTGATTCCCCGTCACCCGTAATCACCATGGTAGGCGTATAAAAGAACATCGAAAGTTGATAGAGCAGATATCAAATTGGATCGTGAACATCACGGGGATGTGCGACATGGTGGGTGGGGCAGTAAGTATGTACACGCCTACACGAACTAACTGACAGGGGTCAGCCCCTGCAACTTCTGGGTCTCCAAATTGGGCACATGGCCTGAGCTTGCCCTTTACGCCTTGGAGGTGCTGGCCTGCCCTGCAGCCGGTGCATTGTCTGAACGTGTGTTTAGCACAACTGGAGGGTTATATTTCCCAATGTTTTGGGGTGTACCCTAATTAAAAAAATATATAAATAAATTTAAAACCAAAAAGCAGTGTAGGGTACCTCCTCCTCCACCGCCACTTCCACCTACATCGCCACATCCACCGCCTCCTCAACCTCATTCTCCATATGGACCTGGTCCTCCTAGATCAAGATTATTATTTTTTATTTTTATGTATTTTATGTTATTTTAAGTCATTTCCCTATCCACACTTGCCATGCTCTTAACCACATTTTGACGCAATTTGCAGCCCTCTAGCCCTTTCCATGACATTTTTACAGCCATTTTAGTGCTCAAAAGTTCGGGTCCCCATTGACTTCAATCGGGTTCGGGTTCGGGGTCAAGTTCGGATCCCAAACTGGAACTTTTTTCCGAAGTTCGGCTGAACCCGTTGAACCCGAACATCCAGGTGTCTTCTCAACTCTTTTCCTGATGTAAACTGGAAAACCCAAATAGCTAGTTCTGCCAGGAGTACAGATATTCTAAATTCCCTACTGGCAAGTAGTGGAGGAGCCAACCCGGAAGGAGGACATTTTAAATTTAGTATTCACAAATGGGAATTTGTTATCTGATATTACTGTAGGGGAAAGCTTGGGATCTAGTGATCACCAGTCAGTGTGGTTTACTATAAGTACAGTGACTGAGTCACACCACACAAAAACAAAAGTTTTAGATTTTAGAAAACTGACATTTCTAAAATTAGATTAGTGGTATAAGAGTCCCTTTCAGATTGGAACAGTTTCAATGGAGTCCAGGAGAAATGGGACTACTTAAAAGTGGCACTATTGAAGGCAATAGATAATTGCATTAGGCTTGTCAGTAAAAGCAAAAAAAAAAAAGAGACCACTGTGGTACTCAGCAGAAGTGGCCAAAATTATTAAAAACAAAAAGATAGCATTTAGTAATTATAAAAAAAACAAAAAAAAAACGAGGATGACAGGCAAATTTATAAGATTAGGCAGAGATAGGACCAAACAAGTTATAAGTAGTGTTGATCACGAATATTTGAATTTCGAATTTTTATTGCGAATATAGGCACTTCGAAAAATTCACAAATATTTCGAATATAGTTATATATATTCGTAATTTCGAATATTCCCCAAAAAATTCCTTTTTTTTTATTTCTTTAATTCGATTTTTTTCTTTTTAATCAGCACACATGATCCCTCCCTGCTTCTAGCTTGTGGGCCAATAAGAAGGCTGCAATATACTTGAATTTAGGAGTAGTAGTGTTTGCGAATTTTGCTCTATATTTGTTTTTTCGAATATTCGCTATATTGCTATATATTCTTGTTTTAGAATATTACGAATATTCGAAAAAATGAAGTTATAGCAATATAGCGAATATTCGAAAAAAAAACTAATTTAGCTAATATAGTGCTATAATCTTTTTTTTTTTATAGTTGTAATTTTTTTCCAATCTGAACTTCAGATGAGAAAAAAATTACAACTATTAGACAAAGATTATAGCACTATATTAGCTAAATTGCTCTATATTCGTTTTTTTCGAATATTCGCTATATTGCTATATATTCTTGTTTTAGAATATTACGAATATTCGAAAAAACTAAGTTATAGCAATATAGCGAATATTCAAATAAATCGAATATAGAGCAATTTAGCTAATATAGTGCTATAATCTTCTTTGTCTAATAGTTGTAAGTTGAAAAATTCGCAATAAAAATTAGAATCCGAAAATTCGAATTACGAAAATTTGCATATTACACAATCATTACCTTGCCGACGAATTCTAAAAAATATTCGCGAAATATCGCGAGTTCGAATATGACCCCTGCCACTCATCACTAGTTATAAGAGCTTCTAAAGCACAGGCAGAAGAAAAATTAGCTCAGTCAGTGAAAAAAGGCGATAAGACATTCTTCAGACACATAAATGAAAAAAGGAAGCTAAAACAAGTAATTACCAAATTAAAAACAAAAGAAGGAAGGTATATGGAAGAAGATAAAGAACTAGCCGACTGCCTCAATGAATACTTTTGTTTCGTTTTTGCAAAGGAAAATGAAGGAAAAGGACCTCATTTTGGAAGGAAGACTAATTAATCTTTTGATGCATGTGTCTTTACAGAGGAAGAGGTTCTAAGTCAGCTGTCTAAAATTAATACAAATAAGTCACAGGGGTCTGATGGGATACACCCGAAGATTGGAAATTAGCAAATATTGTGCCCATTCACAAGAAAGGTAGTAGGGAGGAATAGGGCAACAATAGGCCAGTAAGCCTGACATCAATAGTGGGGAAATTAATTGAAACCATACTTAAGGAGAGGATTGTGGAACATCTAAAATCCCATGGATTCAAAGATGAAAAACAGCATGAGTTTACTTCATGGAGATCATTTCAAACTAATCTTATTGATTTTTTTGATTGGGTGGCTAAAATAATAGATGGTGGAGGTGCAGTAGACATCGCTTATCTAGACTTTAGTAAGGCTTTTGATACTGTCCCACATAGAAGGCTTATTAATAAATTGCAGTCTTTGTGCGTGGACTCCCATAATGTTGAATGGATTAGGCAGTGGCTGAGGGACAGGCAACAGAGGGTTGAAGTCAATGGAGTATATTCAGACCATGGTCTTGTTACCAGTGGGGTACCTCAGGGATCTGTTCTGGGACCCATATTGTTTAATATCTTTATCAGCGAAATTGCAGAAGGCCTCGATGGTAAGGTGTGTATTTTTGCTGATGACACAAAGATTTGTAACAGGGTTGATGTTCCTGGAGGGATACACCAAATGAAAAAGGATTTAGGAAAACTAGAGGAATGGTCAAAAAATCTGGCAACTAAAATGTAATGTTAATAAGTGCAAGATAATGCACCTGGGGCGTAAAAACCCAAGAGCAGAATATAAAATCAGTGATAAAGTCCTAACCTCAGTATCCGAGGAAAGGGATTTAGGGGTCATTACTTCAGAAGACTTAAAGCTAGGCAGACAATGTCATAGAGCAGCAGGAAATGCTAGCAGAATGCTTGGGTATATAGGGAGAGGCATTACCAGCATAAAGAGGGAGGTGCTCATGCTGCTCTACAGAGCACTAGTGAGACCACATTTGGTGTATTGTGCTCAGTACTGGAGACCATATCTCCAGAAGGATATTGATACTTTGGAGAGAGTTAAGAGAAGAGCTACTAAACTAGTACATGGATTGCAGGATAAAACTTACCAGGAAATATTAAATAACCTTAACATGTATAGCTTGGAAGAAAGACGAGACAGAAGTGGTAACTGCAAATACAGTGAAGGAGCTTAAGCATGCATGGGATAGGCCATCCTTCATATAAGATAGGGCCAAGGGCTATTCATAATATTCAGTATATTGGGCAGACTACATGGGCCAAATGGTTCTTATCTGCCGACACATTCTATGTAAGTGTACTCCCAAATATTTTAAAGTCTCATCTTTCCACTTAAATCGTTAGTTAACTTGTCTGGTGGGACATTTAATGGTACGGCCTCTGTTTTTGTTGTGTTAACTTTATAGCCCAATAATTTGCCATAAGACTCCAACAGTTTTAATAAGTTCAGCAGGGTGACTTGTAGGTTTGTCAATGTTAGTAGGATATCATCTGCGAAGAGTGATATTTTGAAGTCCACTTAATTAACTGTCACCCCTTGATATCTGGGTTTGATCGAATAGCTGCAGCTAGGGGTTCAATACAGAGTATAAAGAGGAGGGGGGAAAGTGGACACTCCTGCCTAGTGCCATTTTAAATATGTATCTTTCTAGAGTGAGCATGGGTCGTTTTAATAACCACCGCTTAAATTACCACCGTGGGTTGGGTATAGAGTGTATGAAGAGCAATAACAAAAGGACCCTTAATGCCAAAACCCCGCAAGGCAGAAAACATGAAAGGCCAGCTTAAGCAGTCAAAGGCCTTTCTGCATCAAGACTTAACAACAGAGCTTGTCCAGTTCTGTTAATAATATCAATCAGATCTATGGTCCTCCTCGTGTTGTCTCCGCCCTGTCTATTTAGCACAAAGCCCATTTCCTTATGGACCAAGTGTGGGAGCCAGTAAGAGAGTCGGTTCACTAGGATTTTAGTAAATATTTTTAAATATGAGTTGAGGAGGGCTATAGGGCGATAGTTGGAACAATCCAAGTGATCCCTGCCAGGTTTTGGAATGAGGTAATGTAAGATTGCAACATTGAAGCAGGTATTGGTGAACCCTGTAAGATAAAATTAAATAGCATAACCATTAGTGATGTCCCGAACAATTTGCCAGCGAACATGGCTTGTTCGCGTTCGCCGCGGCGGGCGAACATATGCGATGTTCGGTCTGCCCCCTATACATCATCATTGAGAAAACTTTGACCCTGTACCTCACAGTCAGCAGACACATTCCAGCCAATCAGCAGCAGACCCTCCCTCCCAGACACTCCCACCTCCTGGACAGCATTCATTTTAGATTCATTCGGAAGCTGCATTCTTAGTGAGAGGAGGGACAATGTAGCTGCTGCTGATTTAATAGGGAAATCGATAGCTAGGGCAGTGTTCTGTGTCCACAGACTCATCTGCTGTAAGGACAGTGTCCTGACAGCACCCCAAATAGCCTTTTTTAGGGCTGGTACATCAGTCTGCTTTTTTTTTTTTTAAATATATATATATATATATATATATATATTGCAGTTGCCTGCCCATATGTGAGAGGCTGCAGGCCCACAGACTGAACTGTGTTCACACCACTCATATAGGGTGTCACAGTACCTTGCAAATAAAAAAAGTCAATTTATTGTTATTTTTTAAATATAATCGCAGTTGCCAGACAGTGAGAGGCTGCAGGCTCACAGACTGTACTGTGTGCACACCCTTCATACAGGGTGTCACAATGTCACAATACCATGCAGATAAAACTAAAGTCAATTTATTTTTTTCTCTGTAATAAATATATTTGCAGTTGCAAGCCAGTGAGTGTCTGGCCCACAGAATGTACTGTGGCCACTGGCCAGGCCACCACTCATACCGTTACAGGGTGTCGCAATACCTTGCAGATAAAACTAAAGTCAATTTATTTTTTTCTCTGTGATATAATTGCAGTTGCAAGCCAGTGAGTGTCTGGCCCACAGACTGTACTGTGGCCACTGGCCAGGCCACCACTCATACCATTACAGGGTGTCACAATACCTTGCAGATAAAACTAAAGTCAATTTATTTTTTCTCTGTAATAAATATAATCGCAGTTGCAAGCCAGTGACTCATATCAGGTGTGAGAGTAAATTGCACGGCGCAGACGCAGTGACCGTGGATTCAAACAAAGGGGAGGGAGCCAGCGTTTTTTTAACCATCTCCCAGTTCGAAAAATCAATTTAATAAATGGACCCCAGATTGGGGATGTAACAGGGTTTAAACTGATGAGAAGAGAACTACAGAAAATAACCATCTCCCCGCTCAAAAAATCTATTCAATTCACCTTTCGGGGACCCTTGGTGTTGTACGTGGCTGGGTGGAGGAAGAAACCTTCAATGACATCAACGGGACATGGCTAGCTTGGTATCCAAACTTGTGCAAATGGGTAGTTTGCGGTTGGGCAAATGGACTGTTTGAGGTTGTTTGCGGTGCATTAAAAGGGGAGTTTGGTCTGTCAATGTCTGTGAAGCGGGCGTAACCCTTACACTACCTGATCGAAACAACATCATACCTGATCGTATACACACACTGGATGTTTTAAGCCACGTTGTACAAAATAAATTTGGATTGTTAGGTGATTTATGCCCTTTATGGATTAAAACTCAACTCTGCGTCAACTATGTAATTTTCCATGGGAGTTTTGCCATGGATCCCCCTCCGGCATGCCACAGTCCACATGTTAGTCCCCTTGAAACAACTTTTCCATCACTACTGTGGCTAGAAAGAGTCCCTGTGGATTTTAAAATTCGCCTGCCTATTGAAGTCTATAGCGGTTCGCCCTGTTCGCCCATTCGCGAACATTTGAGGAAATTCGGGTTCCCCGTTCGCGAACTGAAAATAGTATGTTCGCGACTTCTCTAATAACCATATGCGGGAGGAGAATAGCAGAGAATGTCTTATAATAAAGATATGGTAGACCATCTGTTCCAAGAAATGTATTATTGGGGAGTCTTGATATCACCTCTTGGATTTCTTCCACAGTAATCTGAGCATTAAGGGAAGTTACGGCAGCTTTCGACAGCTTGGGTAGATTACACTGACGTAAAAAGGAGGAGAACATTTTTTGACATTCTATTAGATCAGTGGGTGTTTGTTGCGGGAGGCAATATAGGGGTTCATAGTATTTTTGGAAAAGGCTTGTGATAACATTAGGATCATACGTTATAGTACCATCAGATTGCCTTAAGGCGGTCGGGGTCCCTGTGACAGTAGAGTCACGCAGCTGACGTGCTAAGACAGTCTGTGGTTTCTTGCCCCATGCGTAGAAGAGTTGGCGGGAATATAGGAGCAGCTTATCAGGCTTTGCAAATGCCAAATCTCGCAATTTAGCCCGAAGAATGACAATACGCATCTCTAACTGGCTCTCTAGCTTCTTCAACTGGCTTTCAATGGTAAGGAGTTGAAAGCTAAGATCTTTTTTCAATTTAGAACTGAGTGCTATACAGTTACCCCTAAAAACAGCTTTATGCACTTCCCATAATTTGGATGTAGAAGAAACCGAAGGTTGGTTAATGGTGAAGTATTCGGAGAGATTGTCAGTGAGCTCCTGTCTGGGAATGGGTCTGGTGAGGAGAGTATAATTCATATGCCAATGGCTTTGAGACAAATGGAGATCGGAGCATGGGCGGACCATGTGATAGATCCTATATCTGCTAATAACCTAAGGATGGGGACATTGCCCCAAATATTTTCAATATGAGAATGTGTGGCATGGGGGTGAAAATAAAAAGTATAGGTCTTAGACTTGGGATAGTTTATACGCCATGGATCAAAGTCTACATTGTTCCTGAGATATCACTTTTCCTGTCAGGGGCAGGCGATCTAAAGTTACTGTCAAAATGTGTCTCCTGTAAGAAAACCTCATCTGCTCTCTGTGAGTGACATTCTGCTAAGGCCAATCTCCGTTTAGCATTGGAGTTTAGACCTTTAACATTCATTGACATACATTTAATCATTTTGGCAATAAAAAGGTATCACTATACTTGCTATTGGATGTGTGCGAGATATTCCTCCAGCAGAATCAAGGCCAAAAGAGCCTACAAAAGGTCTGCAGGAACCGGCTTCTACCATTGTGATATCTATGATCAAAAGAGGGGGAGGGAAAAGACACAAGGGAAAAAGGGGACACAAAAAAACACAAATACACATTAATGAGTGTAGGAGTAATCCAAACCTTGGACACCAGTGTCCAGCTGGGGGTTAACAAACAGCACTTAAAAATATGCATCAGACCCTGTCTCAACTCCCCTTTCTCAAAGGAAATAAGGGAGAGGAAGAGGGCGAGAAGAAAAGCCCCCATTGTGGAAGCGTGACTGGGCAGTCTCCTCAAGAGAACGCAAATACAGATACTTGCAAGGAAGAATGAGGTGTACAAAAGCACAGTAATAGTACACCAAACTGCGCCAGTTCTAAAGAAAATAAAACTGTGGTAAATCTGAGAAATACTCAGACAGTTCTCTACAGTTTAGGAACTAAAAGAAAAAAGTAAACACAGCCATCAAGAATAACAAATCATTTCAGGAGACAACCATTGAGAGTTTTCTAAAAAAAGAGTAGATAAATCAGGTGTGCGCATCACGTATCCCCGGACTCGCTGACCCATCTTGAGGGGATCGATGCCTTTTGTGTCATACTGTATTCCAGATCGGCGGATGAGCAGCTGGAGGATCAGGAAACTTCCATCGGTGGGAGAGGAATGTCCAGTGCAGAGCAGAAAGAGGGCAAGTCTACATGTGATCTTAAAATATTGGTTCTGCCGTTTCCAGAGACTATTAAAGCGAAGGGGTATCCCCAATGGTAAGGTATTTTTCTCTCTCTCAGAACAGTCAGAAGGGGTGTAGTGCTCTTCTTTTTTGAAGTGTCAGCCAGGAGAGATCCTGATAAAGCTGGACCCGAGCCCCATGGAATTCAATGGTATGGAGCAAACAAGCTTTTGCCATGATGGATTTCTTAAGTTGGAAATCATGTACGCAACAGATCACATCACGAGTTTGCACAGAGGCATTTTTGGGACTCAGAGCTCTATGGGCATAGTCCAACTTAATGGTTTGTGGAAGCTGAGAGTCTAGTATGGAGTTACATAAGTCTCCTAGTACATCATGCAAGTTCTCTTCAGTCTCAGATTCAGGAAAACCTCTGATTCTAATATTGTTTCTTTGTCCTCTATTATCTCGATTTTCCAAGTGTCGTGTGTTAGCGAGCAATATACTGCCAAGTGCCGTCCAGCTCAGTTTCAATAGAATCAATAGTTCCAATAGAAATCTAGTCGCAGGAATGATATTTCAGTTTTGCAGGCGCTCCTCACCTCTGCCACAAGAGCCTTGAAGTCTTCTTTGGTCTGCAGATGTTGCAAAGATTTCTGGAGTCCAATAAAGGCCTGTGGGAGCTGTAACGCCCCTTCATCTCCATCCTCCAAGATGTCTGACAACTGTTCCCAGCTACCGTAGTAATGTCCCCATCTTGATGCTCTGAAGACTGTGACTGATTCGTTATCTCTCCAGGTGGATCAGTCCAGTCACGGCATCTCTGTCACGGAGCGGCCTGAGGCCCAGTATGTTTGGGCGCCATTTTGGGCGGCATAGCTGGCTTTTTATGTGGCCCGCTGCTAAACTGTGAGGCCACTTCTATATCTCCCCATCATGCAGGGATGCAGGGGCCTGGGTCAAACTCCTGTGCTAGCTGGGAAAGCTTCGATGGAGTGTCTAACCTGGCAGTGCCATGTCGGAGGTCTCGCGGCAGGGGATGGTCATGTGCTTGCAGTGCCGGAGCGGTGTCTGCAAGCTCTGAAGATGGCCGCAATCACCAAGCTGAGCCACGGGGCTGAGCCGTAGGTAAGATTCGATCAGCAGCAACTTCAAGGGAGGTGCCGGGGTGCTTTTTGGTCTCTTGGGGGGGCAACTTCTTCCACATGGAACGCGTCCACCTAGTTAGTAAGTCTCCTGATATGAAGCAGGGTGGCGGAGCTCGCACCTCACGCTGCCATCTTGCTCAACATCCCGGCCACGACCCCCAGTGGACAGTAAGTTACTGGCTAGGTGGCAGGGACCCTACGAGGTTCTCAAAAAGGTTGGAGAAGTAAACTACAAGGTACACCAGCCAGGGCAGCGGAAGCTGGAGCAGGTATACCATGTGAATTTACTCAAACCGTGGAAGGATAGGGAGACCAGAACTGATGATATGAAACCAAAAACAAGCCTCAGTATACAAAGCTATAAGTCTAGGCAAGAAATTGGAAACCAATATAAGTCTACAGTGGTGTTTACTAACAAACAATGACAAAATGCCCAAAATAATTAAAAATATAATTCATTTTATTATAATAAATACATAACATATCATAATGCACATACAAATTAAGAAAACAGAGAAAGAACCAGCAGAAAGGCATATGCCATAATCCACTGGCCTATTCCGCTGTCACCCACCAAGAGATGTAAAACATGTCAGGCACACAGGTTGTACATGCATAAATAATCCAATCACAAATGATATCAATGATAATATGGCTCAATATATGACATGAAATTATCATTTAAATAAATAACAGCCCCAAAGAGAATAACAACTCAAAAAAATTAGACCTATCACTCAGATAAGGTGATAGAGATGATAGAGACAGTAGCCAAAGACAAGAGAGAGGATTAATCCCTCAAAAATAGCAGTGCAAATGATGAGTCTGTGGACACAGAACACTGCCCTAGCTATCGATTTCCCTATTAAATCAGCAGCAGCTACACTGTCCCTCCTCTCACTAAGAATGCAGCTTCCGAATGAATCTAAAATGGATGCTGTCCAGGAGGTTGGAGTGTTTGGGAGGGAGGGTCTGCTGCTGATTGGCTGGAATGTGTCTGCTGACTGTGAGGTACAGGGTCAAAGTTTTCTCAATGATGATGTATAGGGGGCGGACCGAACATCGCATATGAACTGCTCGCCGGCGAAAAGTTCGGGACATCACTTCCCATATGTCGTCGTAAACCGCTGTACGGGCACACAGCAGGGCGCAGAAGGAAAGGATTGCCATACAGTTTTTGGAAGGCAGATTTTGCTGGACTGTTTTTTGACACCATGTCCGATTTGAAGCCCCCCTGATGCACCCCTAGAGTAGAAACTCCTAAAAAGTGAACCCATTTTAGAAACTACGGGATAGGGTGGCAGTTTTGTTGGTACTATTTTAGGGTACATATGATTTTTGGTTGCTCTATATTACACTTTTTGTGAGGCAAGGTAACAAGAAATAGCTGTTTTGGCACCGTTTTTATTTTTTGTTATTTACAACATTCATCTGACAGGTTAGATCATGTGGAATTTTTATAGACCAGGTTATCACGGACGCAGCGATACCTAATATGTATACTTTTGTTTTATTTATGTTTTACACAATAATATAATTTTTGAAACAAAAAAAATCTTGTTTTAGTCCCCCTTATATTCTGAGAGTCATAGTTTTTTCAGTTTTTGTTTATTTTTACTTTAAAACTTTTAATTTAATTTGGGGGGAAAACGTTTTTTTTCATGTTTTTTTTTCATGTCTTTTTTTGTCCCACTTTGGGACTTCCACTTTTGGTGGTCTTATCCTTTACAATGCATTCTGTATTGGAACGCATTGGCTAAATGAGTAATCGTTAATTTCTAATGATAATTTGTTTTCCCTTAGTCCTAACAGCAGCACAGATGGGGTTAACTGCCCCCCGTGGACTGGTAGGACCGGCGGAATTTTTAATGAGCCCAAAGACTTAAACCAATAAAAGAACTCCAGCTCCCTTAAAGGGAGGGGTTCATCCCCCAGCCCACCGTGTATGTCACAAGAAAAAAAGTACCTTAGGGCGGGAAATTTGTGTGCTGCTGTTAGGACTAAGGGAAAACAAATTATCGTTAGAAATTAACGATTCCCTTACGTCCTACCAGCAGCACAGATGGGGAGATAGCAAGAAGAATCCCCTAGGGAGGGTCCTCATGCTCGGCAGAAGTAAGGACTGTCTGCCCAAAGGCCGAGAACTCAGATATCCTAGCATCGATCCTATAATGGGAGATGAAGGTAGACTCCGAGCTCCAGGAAGCTGCCTTGCAGATCAACTCTAGGGGGAGAAGATTTCTTTCCGCCACAGAGGTAGCTACGGCCCTTGTAGAATGGGCCCTCACAAACTCCGGAGGATCTAAGGCTTGGGAAATGAAGGCTTCCCTAATGGCTTCCTTAACCCAGCGACTAATGGTCGTCTTAGACGCTTTACGGCCTTTTGACTTACCGGCAAACAGGACAAAGAGATTTTCATCCATCCTGAACTCTTTGGATCTATCCACATAGATCTGAAGGCATCTAGCTATGTCCAGTGGATGTCGGACTGGAGCATCTGGGGAGGAGGCAGAGAGTAATACAGGAAGAGAGACTACCTGATTAATATTTTGAAAGGTAGAAACTTTAGGTCTAAAGTAAGGTAGAAATTTCAAAAGGACCCTATCTTGTAGAAACATGGTATAAGGGTATGACGCGGAGAAAGCTTGAAGCTCCGAAACTCTTTTGGCCGAAGTTATGGCCAGAAGAAAAACCATCTTAAGTGTTAAGAGTTTAAAACTTGCCTCCTCCAAGGGTTCAAAGGGGGGAGATGCTAGCCCCCTAAGAACAACTGACAAATCCCATTGAGGAACGGGTCTCAGTATTGTAGGCTTCAATCTTTCCCCTCCTTTAAGGAAGCGCTTGATGAGCGGGTCCTGAGAATATGGTCTGTTAAGACAGGCCGAGATGGCAAATACTTGGACCTTCAGGGTAGAAGGGGAGAGACCTCTGTCTATCCCATCCTGAAGGAACTGTAGGAACGCTGCGAGGGGCGGATCTGCAAACGCCACCTGATTGGAGCTACACCAAGAGGTGAAGATCCTCATAATCCGGGAGTAGGCCTTTCTGGTAGACTCTGCTCTGGAATGCGATAATGTTCTCAGGACCGACTCAGAGAGCCCTTCTACTCTGGGAAGGGACTGGTCAACCTCCAGGCTGTCAGGTTGAATCTGTGCAGATCTGGGCAGAGATGAGTGTCCCACGACACCAGGGTCTGCTCCGGGGGAGTCTCCAATATTGTCCCCGACTCATCTGAATGAGCTGGGTAAACCAGGATCTCCTGGGCCAAAACGGTATGATGGCTATTACCGAGGCCTGATCCTGACGGATTTTCATCAATACCCTCGGGATCATGGAAAAGGGAGGGAAGATGTACGCCAGCCTGAACCTCCACGGTATTGTCAGAGCATCTATCGCCAGGTGGTTGTCCTCCCTGTAAAGGGAACAGAACCTCTGTACCTTGGCGTTGAACTTGGTTGCCATGAGATCCACCTCTGGCATCCCCCACCTGAGGACTAATTGTTTGAAGATCTCCGGATGTAATGACCATTCCATGGTCGGTAGGCCGCGACTTAGGCGGTCCGCGATGACATTGAGGGAGCCTCTGATGTGAGTGGCGGATAGATGGGATAGGTTCAGCTCTGCCCACCGAAGAATTACCCCAATCTCTAAAAGAAGGGGTACAGATCTTGTGCCTCCCTGCTTGTTTATATAAAGCACGGCAGTCATATTGTCTGACTGGACTTTCACTGCTTTGCCCCGAATCCGAGGGGCGAAGTGAAGGAGGGCTAGCCGGATAGCACGCATCTCGCGGAGGTTTGAAGAAAGATGCCGCTCCTGAGGAGACCAGGATCCCCGAACTGGGGACCCGTCTAGATGAGCGCCCCAGCCTACAAGGGACGCGTCCGTGGTCAATATGAGCCAAGCTGGTTGGGTCATAGACTTCCCTTCTGGTAGATGGAACCACCATCTGAGGGAATTCCGGGATTGGTTGGATAAGGGGGAACAGGGAATCTAGCCCCTTGGGGCTGCCGTTCCATTTGCTTAAGACCTCCGATTGAAGAGGTCGGAGGTGCCATAAAGCCCAAGGGACTGCATCCGCAGCCGCTGACATGAGCCCCACCATCTTCATGAGGGTCCGTATGGAGACTCGTCGTGGTACGTAAAGGAACCTTGCTAGGTCCTGAATCCGCATTCTTCTTTCTGGTGTCAACTGGAGGGACATCTGCAGAGAGTCGATTATGAATCCCAGATAATGGATAGAAGTCGAAGGGCTCACGTTCGACTTCGACCAGTTGACCATCCAGCCTAGGCGGAGCAGAAAAGAAATTGCGACATGAAGATGGTGGGAAAGTAGAGGGACTGAAGGAGCTAGAAGAAGCCAGTCGTCCAGGTAAGGGACAATGGTCAGACCTTGGAGTCTCAATGCTGCCACAACCGATACTACCACCTTGGTGAAGATCAGGGGGGCAGACGAGATTCCGAAGGGAAGGGCGGCAAACTGGAAATGTTTGCACACTCCTGATATCTGGACCGCGATCCTGAGAAACTTCCGGGAGGAAGGATGGATCGGGATGTGGAGGTAAGCATCTTTGAGGTCCAGAGTAGCCATCACATCCCCAGGGTTGAGGAGGTGGCTGACTGACCTTATGGTTTCCATGCGGAACCTGGTCCTTCTTATGAAACGATTGAGAAATCTCAAATCTATAATCATCCGAAGATCTCCTGTCTTTTTGGGTACCAGGAATACTGGAGAATAAATCCCTAGACCCTTCTCCCCTGCCGGTACCTCCTCCAGGGCTCCCTTGGAAAGGTAGTCTTGGATATAGGCTTCCAAGACCCTTTGCCTGGTTGGCAAAAGACTGCGTGTGGCAATGAATCTTCCTGGGGGGGGGGAGAAATAAGGTCTATTAGATAGCCGACGGCTACTATATTTTGGACCCAGGGGTCCCGGATTTCCTGGGCCCATACGTGGCTGAATAAGCGAAGACGCCCCCCCACAGAAAGGTGGGGGAGGGGTACGGGAAAATCCAGAGGCGTAACGGCAGGGATAGCAGGGTTTATCCAAGAGCCTCTGAGAGGCCCATAGTCAGGAGGGCTTTGCCTCCCTGGTGGGTTTGCGGGAACGCCTAGAAAACTTTCTAGGCGGCCCCCCCCAATCTTTACGTCCCTGCTGTCCTGGTCGGCCTCCGCGGGCTTGTCTTCCCCTGCCTCGAAAGGGCTGTTGGGGAAGGCTCTTCCCCTTTTTGTCTGATAGACCCTCCATGATGGTGTCTAGCTCAGATCCGAATAGACGGTTCGGTTCAAAGGGGAGCCCACAGAGGTTATATTTGGACGCGTTATCCGCGTTCCAAGGTTTGAGCCACAGAGGTCTCCTGGCGGCAGACACTAAAGCCATAGTCTTGGCCGCCAACTTTAATTGGAGTTGGGCAATGTCTCACAAATGACAGGAGACTCTGGAGCTAGCTTGTTAAAGCAGCGCAACCAGAGACCGACTGAGGGAATCAGGGAGCATAAATAGAATAGCTCCGCCCAGGGGAGTGGTGAAGTTCAGTGGCTAAACCTCCCCCTAAACACAGCTATACAAAACAGCCTTCCCTTGTTAAAAAAGGGGAAAGAAAGGCCTAAGCCTATGTGAGAGTGTCCCCCACATCCACCTATTCCCCCCTGCGCAAGAAAAAAACAGCCGAAAAAAACGTTCAGCAGACGCCGGGGAAACCGGAAGTGACGTCGCGGCTAGGGCCGCGTCACTTCCGGTCATGGCGGCGCCCAGGCAAAACTTATCAGCGGAGCGCTGCCGGCTATCGCAGGGGAGATGACGGAGGGAGGACATGTGAGCATGGAAACCACACTACAATGGGGCGCAAATATAAGCGCATCTCAAATAAGGGACTAAAGGAGACCTTCTCAGGTCAGCACGCTAACGTCCCAAACCCCTGTTAAAAAAATAAACCAGGGAGAAGACTCGCCAGTCCACCTGTCCAAAGGACAGAAAAAAACACGGTGGGCTGGGGGATGAACCCCTCCCTTTAAGGGAGCTGGAGTTCTTTTATTGGTTTAAGTCTTTGGGCTCATTAAAAATTCCGCCGGTCCTACCAGTCCACGGGGGGCAGTTAACCCCATCTGTGCAGCTGGTAGGACGTAAGGGAATGCAGTGAGTATTATTCATACAGCTTCCGGCCTGTGAGATCCAGGGGGCTGGCTCTCACAGGCTCTTCACAGGAAGGCAGCGCCTATGCCTCAGGAAGGCATTGCGCTGCCTTCCATGCCATCGGGTCCCCACTACAGCCACAAGGGGACCCGATGGCACCGCCGCCGCACCAGGTAAAAGCCGCAAACCGTAGGTCTGAATTGACCTGCGGTTTGCGGCGATCACCGACACGGGGGGTCACGGGACCCCCCCACGCATTTAGCCAAAGTGCCTGCTCAATGATTTGAGCAGGCACCTTGTTCCGATCACCGCCGGCCGGTCAGAAATACACAGGACATACCAGTACGCCCTGTGTCCTTAAGTACCTGGACATCAGGGCATACCGTTACGCCCTGTGTCCGGAACAGGCTATTCTGGCCCTGATAGCCTAAACACAGACCACCCGCCCTGATAAGAGCGACCCCATCCGGAACCTTATCCTATATAAAAATGGCCCTAGTAAGCCCCTAACCCCTAGGCCCCTGACTTCTAGGTGATCACTATATAGATATATGTGTTTTTGCCTCATTTTAAAAGTATATTATAAGTATATCGCTACCCTCTGTGTATCACACATATCGAAAGCACACCTATACTAGTGCTTAAAATGACTTTTGTGGCCCTATTAGCTAGCTTTTGGTGTCCCTAACAGCCTGTCCCTGCTCCACACAGCAACCTTTCCCTACACTGGCAAAACACTGAATGTAAAATGGCGTCCAGATTGGGTTTATTTATAAGGTAGGGGGTATGTCCATGTGCTGAAATGTCTCAATTGGCTGTCCTGTACCACCTGATGGATGTGTCATGGGTCAAAGTTCTTCACAATGTAAAAGAATATGGCGCAAATTTCTCGAACACGCCAAGTTCGCCGCAAAACGACCGCCGGGCAAACTGCAAGGCCATCTCTACTGACGATAGCACGCAGACGAGTTTTCTAGGGGGAGAGGTTCCGGTCCCTAAGTCTGGTGTAAGGAAAGCAGTTGCCACAGTAAAAATTGCTTACAGCCTCTCCTCTAAACAGATTCAGGAGGCAAGGGAGTTCGTCCGCAGGAACACGGATGTGTTCTCAGACCTCCCTGGATGCACTTCCATAATCCAGCATGACATTGTCACTGAGCCTCAGGCCAAAATTCGGTTGAGACCATACCAAGTACCCAAGGCTCAGCGACAGGCCATCTCTAAGGAAGTACAACTAATGCTGCAACTAGACGTCATCGAGGAGTCTAGAAGTGAGTGGGCCAGCCATATACACTGTAGTACTGATACCCAAACCAGACGGAACATTGTGGTTGTGTAACGATTTTTCAAAAATTAAACGAGGTATCTAAGTTCGAAGAGTATCCCATGCCCCGAGTAGGCAAGCTGATTGAGAGGTTAGGACAAGCCCGGTATTTTTCTGTTTTGGAACTCACCAAAGGGTACTGGAAGGTACACTTAACGGAGGCTGCCAAAGAGAAAATGGCTTTCATCACCCCGGAGGGACTGCACCAGTGTAAGGTGTTACCCTTTGGTCTGCATGGCGCCCCCGCCACTTTCCAAAGGCTAGTGGACATTGTGCTGTGACCAGATCGTCGGTACGCTTCGGCTTACCTGGACGATATTGTCATCCACAGTACAGACTGGGAAAGTCACCTGCCTAAAGTGCAGGCTGTATTAGACTCCCTTCGAAAAGCTGGACTAACCGCTAACCCAATAAATGCGTGATAGGGTTAGAGGAGACAAAATACCTGGGGTATGTCATTGGGCGCAGAGTGATCAAACCCCAAGTAAACAAAATAGAGGCGTTTAGAAATTGGCCCTGACCTGTCACCACTAAACAAGTAAAGTCGTTCCTAGGAATGATAGGCTATTACATGAGATTTGTTCCCCACTTTGCCACTATAGCCATGCCCTTGACAGAGCTCTTGAAGGGACAAAAATCAGTGATGGTTTCGCTGGGATGCAACCTGATGAATCCAGCCAACAGACAATGGCTCCTGTAGTTTGATGGTTAGGTTGCTAAGCACATTTTTTTGGCAAATAATTGGAAAGCACTGGGTGAAAATTTCCACTCAAAACATAGTCTATAACATTGCCTGAGTCACAAAATGTTGTGATTGTAAATGCGACGGTGTGGATTTCTTTACCAGACATACACACATACATGCAAACACTGAGCTTTATATATTAGATTGTAGTGTTAATCGAGCACCAAAGTACTCGGGTGCTCTGGCCGAACACAGCGGGATGCTCGGGTGCTCTACCGAGAACCTGAGTATAATGGAAGGCAATGGGAAACCCAAGCATTAAACCAGGCACCACCTGCTCTGAAGAGGGGAGGGTGCCTGGTTCATAGGAAAAGGTCAGAAATTGATGGAAACACCACCAAAATGGTTTGGGAACAGCATGGGGAGGATGTCTGGATGCATCTTGGACTCCCAGGTCGCTGTTGGGAACCATGTTGTCCGAGTAGCACGCCACTTTTACAGACTGACAATAATACGCACAAAACTGAATAAAAAAAACAATTTTAGAGGAATTTTTTTTAAGAAACATTCTTTCCTGTATATTTACTTGTATATAAAGTGCAAGAGCTGCCAAAAATTACATGGAAGAGGTACTCCGATACAACCTCTATATCACATAATGGAGGGCCTCATTCACATTTTGGTACAATAGTTCAGGTAGTGGGATTCCTTCACTCATAAAGCCTATGCACTAAGTGAAAGGGCTACCAAAAATTACAAGGACGGCACTCCAAAACACCCTTTATTACTCATAAAGGTGGGTGTGGCGAAAATAACCTTGCCACTGGGTTTTAGAGGGGCCTGTTTGCCAGCCTCTTGCCTCAAGATTATGGCCCATATACTAACTTTGAAGGAGAAGATAGACCCTAAATCTGTGGAACTGTTTTGGGCAGGAAAGCCATGCTTGCGGTCAGCTAAATGTGACTTCCATGGAATTCGGGAACCCCTCATAAATTATGAGGATATGTGGGGTTTTAACTTTTGAGGTGTTTTCTGTGTTTTGGTGAAAAATGTGTGTGATTAAGTTAGCCCATTATGTTTGGTAATTGTATCACAGGCAGACCCCATTGTGTTTTGGTAATTGTATTTTGTTGATTGAGTCAAAGACAATGCCTATTCTGTTATTGAGTGCGTCACAGGCAATGTCATTGTGTTTTTTAATTGCATCACAGGCAATGGCATTGTGTTTGTTGAATGTATAGTTTTTGTGTTTAAACTGTAAAGGATTGGCTGCTATGTTATGTCCTCAGTTCCCAACCAGGTCCACGGGGGTGGTACCCTTGTTGGAAATTGTGTATATAAGTCAATGCTTGTGTGTTCAATAAGTAGTTCCTGTTTTACCCTTCATCGTGTTGAGGCTGGTGTTTGGTTAACTGATTGACACTGGGGATTGCTATACGCTGAAGATTTGCTATACTCCCCTGGCTATAACTACTAGCTCTTGTAAGAGCTTGTTCATAGTTCCTGCTCTCTGGATTTAGAAGAGGTTCACCCACTAGAAGCTGAAGCCCAGTCTTGGGTCCAGAGTGGGTGGAGGACGGTGAGACCCCAACCAAACTGCGGCAGTTTGTGGGGTCTGTGGTGGTTATGGTGTCAAGTTGAGTGCTTGGAGCCCTCTGGAAGCATTAGGAGCATCCATCAATGGAGGTACCCAGTCAGGGTGCCAGGAGATCCGTTACAGAGGGCATCATACACACCCTTGAAAAATGATGATTCATGGCCTGCTGGTGACCCTCAAAAAGATTTGGAGCAAGGGCTTGCTGATCTGACCATCTAAAACATTAGGGGACGACGGCCTGATGCCTCATTGGTGACTCTAAATAACCTCTGGGCGATTGCATGTCCCCGTGACGATCCATTCGGGTGTCTTCCCTATCCACTTTCAATGTTATTTTATGCGCCTACCATGGTGATCACGGGTAATGGGGAATCAAGGTTCTATGACGTAAAGGGAGTCTGAGAAACGGCTACCACATCAAAGTAAGTTCAATGGTTGAAATCTGATTGGCTGTTGTTGCCTTGCCCTTTTTTTTTTCCTAATTGTGAACAACCCTGAAAGGGTGGGTCAAGTTATTAAAGCACAAGCGTCCAAGGAAGGCAACAGGCACGCGGCAATTACCCACTCCCGAGGTAGTGATGGAGGTAGTGATGATAAATAACAAGAGGCCCTGTCATTGGAATGAGTACACTTTCTGTTAAAGAGGATCTATTAGAGCGCAAGTCTGGTGCCAGCAGCCGACTTGCTCCCGGCCTCCACAACGCTTACCCAGTGTGCCGTCATGGTGAGGATTGTGTTGACCAGACTCTTGGCTACTGAGACTGGACTTGTAGGTGAGGGCCTGCTGCCGCTTTGTTGACTCTAGATAACTTCTAGTCGATCGCACGTCCCTGTGACGGCCACAATCCATTTGAACATCTGCCCTATCAACTTTGGAGCAAGTTTTCAACAAGGACCTTCTGGTATAACACCATTTTGCTTGTCCTCTCTACCAGGGGAATGAGAGATGAGAAGTTATATTTGTAGCGGGGGTCGAGAAAGGTGAACAACCCTCTATAGAAAAAGTATGGAAAAAAATTTGATGGCTATATTATATTGCTGCCACCACACACAATAGTACCCAAAGGACTTTTGGGTCTTTGAAATGTTTTTTAACTAAATAGATTGCAATCACGCTCCCTACACTATATGTCCCTTCCTAAGCGCAGCTCTCCCTGACTAATAATGAGCCGAAGACGCGCCGTGGGGTGCTATATAGCACCCGATCACGTAGTCTTGCAAGCCAATCACTGTAATGCCAGTAATTAACAAGACTACGGTATTACAGTGACGGCAGTACTTACCTGCACATTTATTGGCTGCATAGCAGCTAAGAAACGTGTGGGGTGGAGACCCAAGCATGGCGCTCAAGCACATGCTGTGCTGAGTACCGCCATGTGCCGAGCTGAACAGCAGTTTGGCCGAGCATGCTCGCTCAACACTATTAGATGGCTCAACTCGATGATAATTAAAATTCATGGTTCATGACAAATATCCCTGACTATGGATTCAGTATGGGAGTCATGAGTGGTAAGCACGATCAATCATGTTCTTACACACTTGCCTAGGATTTCAATCATAATACTGTTTGAATGGTCATGCTGTATATCTCAGATGACACATTGTGGAGTTAAATCATAATGAGTTCCAGAAAAACATATGAGGGAAAAAGCATGCTAACCATTTCCCTGTAGAATATATGTACAGCATGTATTAGTAGATATAATGTATTTATAAAGCATCAGAAGCAGCATATCACACATTACAAGGATACTATGTAACAGTTAGGGTACAGCTATACAACAACATTTGTCGTTCAACAATAAATTGTGTGACAAAAAGGGTACAACTACACTGCGACATGTGACACACAACATTTATGTGTGACATGTTACGACTGCGACACATGCACAAAAATCCTTGGATGGATTTTTGTGTTACTGTCGCAACGCAGTCACAGTGTCACCGTCACATGTGGCAAATCAAGACTATTGACTATCATTACAAAAATGTTGTGCAACATTGCTGCGACAAATGTCGCCGTGTAGTCGAGCCCTAAATGCTGATGGAGCAACTGTGGAATCTTCATAGCTTCCTAAAGAGGAAGTGCAGAGATCCTCTGGCACTGTCACGAGGGTGTCACGACCTATCGATGACCGTGTTGTGCCTGGGTTCAGAAGTTTGCAGCAGGTGGCTACTCGCTTGGTTTCTCAAGAGATCGCTACATGACCTAGTGGTAAGAATGGATTCCGGTCCAGGTTTTCCTGCTTAGGTTTGCGATCCTTTTTGTCCCATTTAGGAATCTGTAGCTTTTCAGCTGTTTTTTGTCAGCCACTCCTAGCTACTATATATTCTCCTCTTCTACTTCCCTCGTTGCCAGATATAGACCTTCTTTGCAGATCTTCTATTCTGACCTCTGGTGGAGTTGGAGTTGCTGTGGAGCTGTTGGAACTGGAGCTGTTGGATCTCTGGTTCTCTCCTGTTTGTTATCTCCATTCGGGGGTTGTTTGTGGTGTTTGTTTTGTTTGTCCTTTCCCTGTTGTTACCCTAGGTGTCAGTGGTGAGGACTTGTGCTCCCACCGCCCTATTAACTACCAAGGGCTTATTTCAGGGTAAGCCAGGGACGAGGCACGTGATCGGAGTATGGGTTAGCAGCCCGTCTAGGGACATCAGGGCAGCCAGGTGCCAGTGCTAGGTGAGTTAGGGGTCACCACTCCCTCTCCCTAGTGGTAGGGCACTCCCCTACCCTCTGTGCCACACGTCTGTTACCTGCCTAATCAGATGTGATATGTGCATGTCATGATGGCTATACTGTACATTGATGACTAATAACAGCCTATGTATGATGTCCAAATCAGATCTTTTCATTAATATGCTGTTGAAAAATAGCCAAGTATAATTGCCACTGCCAGATTCATGTTGTAGTTTAACACTATTGGGCTTTGCTTCAAGAAGTCTACAAGCCATAAACCTTGAGGCATGCTAGGGTGACAGCTGGCACTGAAGAGTCATTGTGAATATGCCAAGTATTGCAATGGGTAGTAGTCAAGCTAGTGAGAAATAAAGCAATAAGCTGAGAAGCAAGAGAAGAATCCACATAATCACTAAATCAGGAGATGGAAACTAAGATCAAGAGCAATGGTAAGACTACAATAATAGGTCAAAGACATCTAGGAAATATAATATATAAAGCATTGTAATTCTGAATCAGAACAACCTATACTTCAAAAAAGAGCATGTTACTGTAAGCCAATTGTTTAGGAGTTGATTAACAGTACAACTGATGACTTGAAACAACAAAGATTGCGTATTCACATTGTTGACTTTAACATTATGAGCTCAGGATAAGTGATATTTATCCTTTGGGAAAAGAGCATGTCTAGCCATCATGCCACAGTGTGTGGTGGCAACAGGAGTGGTGAGAAGCACAAGTAGAAAATGTTATGGAGAACATCTAAAACACAAGTGGCAAACAGTTTGATTGATCCAACTCTGGAGAAATGAATCCAGATTTAAAAGTAGAGTAGGTATTTAGCAAGGTTGAGAAATATAACAGTGACCACCTGTAACCAAAATTTGCATGTGATGGACCAAACTGTCAAAAACTTGAGAGATATAGTAATGCAAAGATTTGGGAAAAATGGGAAATGTGCCATTACATGATTATAGAGAGGACTAGTTAAAGGCTAATGAGACTACTTTCCAGGGGCATTCAGTATGGAATTTGTCATACGTCATACCCAACAAAAAGGTTTTGGTTGTTCTTAACCATAAGCTCATCTAGGTGCTTGATTTTCTCTCCTCTGTCAACTCAATAGAAATTGATAGGAGGCTGCCATGACCAATTTGCCTGCAAAGAGTAATTTAACAGCTGCTGAAGGTATCCAAGGTGAATAAGATTTAATAGGTTTTTATTTACTATGTAAGATTGTTAAGCGAAGCGAAGCATTCAAAGAGGAATTCAGTCTGAAGTTCAGGAAAACTTTGATTTGCCAGAAGTCCAAATATCCTTACCCTTTGTGGTAACGAATACGTTTTCCTCAAATAGCGGCTGCACGTGTTACAAAGTGAAAACAAGAAGCCCAGGAATGCAAGATCACCCATAATGCAGTGCAGCCAGCCAATCTGCAGCCCTATAAAACCCTCATCCCGCACGGTCTCCGTCATTATCCTGTGAGCTGAGCATAGGGAGAGACGAGACAAGCGCTCATGCGCTAGGAACAGTGTTGCTAAAAATTATTAATAGAAGAATATTGGAAAGGGTGAGTGCAGGGAGACTTATTTTGAGTCAGATTTATTTATTCCTAAATTTACTTATTCCTACATTAGTCATAAATGTAATTCAATACCAATAAGATGGAAGCCTTTATTATTTCACTGCCAGCATGCCAAACCATGCCATCCAGTCTGCACTCCTTAGGGAGGCCTGGTCTTAATAATGACCATCCACATCTTTTGCTGGTATTTCTTCTTCCAAATCATCCTTCAAAGTCTCCATGTCTTAGAAAAGTCAGCAAGATGCAGAGAAAGGAGGAGCTGGATGTTCCTGATGACATATTCTCATCGATATTAGATTATGTGGAAAATGAGGAAAAGCAGATGGAGAAGAAGGGCTCCCACCTGTAGAGCAGGAGAGCGCTGGGGTTGGAGAAGTAGGTATGCCAGAGCTCAGCTGATTAATATTCAGGGTTTACTGTCAAAAAACCTGCAGGAGATTGCAGACAAGAACATAACAATTTGCATATTGTCCACCCACCTAACCAGCCAAACCCCATACCAGCAACAGCCGTGAGACTATGGAACTCTCTGCCTGAGGAGGTGGTGATGGTGAGTACAATAAAGGAATTTAAGAGGGGCCTGGATGTATTTCTGGAGCGTAATAATATTACAGGCTATAGCTACTAGAGAGAGATCGTTGATCCAGGGATTTATTCTGATTGCCTTATTGGAGTCGGGAAGGAATTTGTATTACCCTAAAGTGAGGAAAATTGGCTTCTACCTCAAAGGGGTTTTTTGCCTTCCTCTGGATCAACTTGCAGGATGACAGGCCGAACTGGATGGACAAATGTCTTTTTTCGGCCTTATGTACTATGTTACTATGTTATGTTACTACTGTATCAGACTCAATAGCACATGTATTAGAAGTGGACCTTATGTATTAGAAGTGGACCTTATGGGAAGAGAATCTAAGTCCCAGTACTTATACACAATAAGCAAGTGAAGCCCAATGCCTAAGATCTAGCGCAGGCGCTAAGGAAAGAACGCAGATTAAACTAAGTTCTAATACATGCGCATTATCAGGTGAAGGGATGAGTCTATAAAAGCTAATTTCAGGCACAATCGCAGTAGAAACAGATATTTACCTCATTGCACTAAGTGCAAGAACATGCACAGCGGCAAGCGATCTTAAAATATAGAGAGATTAAATCTTCACGCATGTGCAATGGACAAAGAGACCCGGCTCATGCGCAGTATTGAAGGAAGACTACTTTGCAATATGTATAGAATGAAGTGGAGAACTTCAAGTTCTGGCGCATGCGCGAGATGGAGCGGGAGAGAACGGGAACTAAGCATTACCAGGACCAACCAATAGGGGGAAAGAATAGATAGGCAAGGGAGAATGATGAAGAGAAAGCGATGATTATTGGCCCACGACGAATGACGTCATAAACATAGGTATTAAAAGATCAAGTCCTCGTCACTTGGAGTCATAGACTGCCCAGCCCCTGAAGACACCGGTACTCGGCGAAACATTTCGGGGGCAGATTCTAAGTTACAGTTTTATTCCAGGAAGTGAGCGCTATGAGAATGAATATACCTAATAGGATATTAGAATAGAGGCGTCAGTGTGAGTGCGCAGCCACAGACGCTATTCAAGAAAGTAATGAATTGCAATGAGATTAGAGCTCACCCTGAAAGTTTTAACTATAAGTTCTCATTTATATAGTAGGTTTTATTAAGTACAAAATAAAGGTGAAGTTTTAACAATCAATGTGGGGGAGGAAAAAGCATAAATTAGCTGTTGGAATATAGCCTAAACTAGAATCTAAACTAAGCAAACACCTTCAATTGCTTTTCAATGGCTTTTGTTTCAAGATAACACAATGGTTTAAGAAATTTGAGCGAAGAATTTGAGTGCTAACCCTGCTACTGTCACCGCCAGACATCTGAGAAGCTCTGACAGACGTTCTTCAGAACCTCCTGCTTGAAGTTCTTTTGTTTTGCTTTTGTTTTGTCATCTCGTTTCCCTCTCTCAGCTGTCATCTAGTTGCACTGATTGCATCCCTTTAAATCCCCTCCCATACTGCATCACTTTGCGGTTTATACAACTTCCTGGGGTGTGTACATGCTGGATGCTACAACTGATGCTTCTACACGGCCCCTCCGTTCAGTGGATGAATTTTTTTAAGCCCTGGGTCAGATATATGATGATCCGAATCGTATTGCTCTGGCTGAGTCTGTTCATTGATTTGTGTTTTCCTGTTTGCTTGATCCTAGGTGACCCTGACTCCCTCTGTATTAAGTGTAGGGAGCCGGTGGTTGTGTCCCCTCACTATTATAGGGTGTTCAGGTGTCATACAGTCGAGGCACGAGGGCATGCAATTTTCTATCATAGAGATCTTTGCATGGGCTGAGAAGACAGGGAGAGTTTCAGGGCTTAAATAGGGGTCACCCTTTTCTTTCTTAGTTTCGGATCAAGCCAGTCGGATCCTTATTTGTAACTTCTTGTTTTCTGTTACACCATCCATGACATTATAAACCGTCAAAACCGTCTTAAGCATGAATCCGGTTTCAACCTTGATTGACCGCATGCAAGGTCTTTCACTGGAGGTAGCAAATCTCCGGAAAACTCTCTCAGTTTGAGGTGACCGTTTCTGCTTGCGTTCATGGAATTTGTTGCCTAAAATCTCGCTTCCGGATACGTTCTCCGGGGGTAGTGAGAATTTTGTTCGTTTTAGAGAGGCTTGCAAACTCAATTTTCGCCTACTTCCCCATTCCTCTGGTGATGAGGAGCGGAGGGTGGGGATCATCATCTCGCTGCTCAGGGATAACGCTCAGTCTTGGGCTTTTTCGCTGCCGGTGGGGGCATGGCCCCTCCGTTCAGTGGATGAATTTTTTTTAGCCCTGGGTCAAATATATGATGATCCGGATCGTATTGCTCTGGCTGAGTCTAGACTACGTCTTTTATGCCAGGGAAACAGTCCGCAGAGATATACTGTTCAGAATTTCGGAGATGGGCAGCTGATACTGGTTGGAATGATGCTGCACTCCGAAGTCAATTTTGCCAAGGTCTTTCAGAGGGATTGAAAGATGCATTTGCCTTTCATGAGAGACCTACCTACTTGGACTCTGCCATGACTTGGGTCGTTTGTATTGTCAGGCGTCTTAGAGAGAGAGGAGAGATCACTCCTTCCTGTCATACTCAGTCTAAGGACAGTGCAGCGGTCTCATTCAGTTCGCAGGGGTCTAAATCTCTCTCAATCCCCTCTGAGCAGGAGCCCATGCAGCTGGGTTTTCTTGCCTCTGACAATAGAAGATTCAGCTCTCAGAGGAGGGTTTGTTTCTGTTGTGGAGGTATAAATCATTTGGCAAATGTTTGTCCCTCTAGGAGATTCAGGCAGTTTTTTGAGAGTAATAAAGAAACAAAAAGAAAATAATCCTCTAAAAACATTCCATCTGTTACTATTGGCAAGGTTGATGCGGAAATTGAAGGTTTTCCGTTTTCTTGTAGTTCCCATTTTGTCCTATCTGCCAGGGTGGAGCTAGAGAGCAAGAACATTTTTTGTGAGATTTTTGTAGATAGTGGAGCAGCTGTCAATCTCATTGATAATGAATTTGCTATAACACATGGTTTCCAGGAATGCACTTTGGGAAAGGATATACCTGTTTTTGCTCTTGATTCCACTCCACTTTCTCATAAATCGTTAAAGGGCATAGTTCACAATATCCGTTTGATTGTGAGTGATACTCATGTTGAGGATGTGTCATGTTTTATCCTAAGCAGGTTGCCTACTCCTCTAGTGTTGGGGCTACCCTGGCTCACTAAACATAACCCCACCATTGATTGGCAAGTGAGGCAAATAAATGGTTGGAGTGACTTTTGCAGAGAGAATTGTCTCACGACATCTGTTTCAGAGGTTTCTACTAAGACTGTACCACCTTTTCTCTCTGAATTTTCGGATGTGTTTTCTGAGAGTGGTGTTCAGGAGTTGCTCCCTCACAGGAAGTACGATTGCCCTATTAATCTCATCCCAGGAGCCAAGCTGCCTGAATCTCGTTTATATAATCTCTCCCAACCTGAAAGGGACGCTAAGCGTGCTTATATCTCTGAGAGCCTAAAAAGGGACACATACGACCCTCGAAGTCACCTGTTGCCGCTGGTTTTTTCTTTGTTAAGAAAAAAGATGGTTCTTTAAGACCATGTCTGGATTTCAGGGAGCTGAACAGTATCACAATTCGTGAGCCTTATCCGCTTCCTCTGATCCCGGACCTGTTTAGCCAGGTTGTTGGGGCTAAAGTTTTTTCCAAGTTGGATCTAAGAGGGGCATACAACCTGGTCAGGGTCAGAGAAGGAGACGAATGGAAGATGGCCTTCAATACCCCTGAGGGCCATTTTGAGAATTTGGTTATGCCTTTTGGTTTGATGAATGCTCCAGCCGTCTTTCAGCATTTTGTGAACAGCATTTTTCATCATTTAATGGGGAAATTTGTACTAGTGTATCTAGATGACATTTTGATTTTTTTCTCCTGATTTCAAAACTCATAAGGACCACCTTCGTCAGGTCTTGCTCATCCTGCGGGAGAATAAATTGTACGCTAAACTGGAAAAATGTGTGTTTGCGGTTCCAGAAATTCAATTTCTGGGGTTTCTTCTCTCCGCTTCTGGTTTTCGCATGGACCCGAGAAAGTCCGCGCTGTGCTTGAGTGGGAGCTTCCTGAGAATCAGAAGGTGCTGATGCGTTTATTGGGTTTTGCCAATTATTACAGGAAGTTTATTTTGAATTATTCCTCTGTTGTTAAACCACTCACTGATATGACTAGAAAGGGGGTAGATTTTTTCCTCCTGGTCGGTAGAGGCGCGTAAGGCCTTTTCTAGTATCAAGGAGAGTTTTGCTTCCACTCCCATCTTGGTACAACCTGATATCTTTCTGCCCTTCATAGCTGAGGTGGATGCTTCTGAGGTGGGTGTGGGTGCGGTCTTGTCTCAGGTTCCCTCTCCTGCCAAATGGCGACCGTGTGCCTTTTTCTCAAAGAAACTCTCCTCCGCAGAGATAAATTACGATGTGGGAGATAGGGAGTTGTTGGCCATCAAGTTAGCTTTTGAGGAATGGCGCCATTGGCTAGAGGGAGACAGACACACTATTACCGTGTTACCGACCATAAGAATCTGGTCTACCTGGAGTCAGCCAAGCGTCTGAACCCGAGACAGGCCAGATGGTCTTTGTTCTTTTCAAGGTTTAATTTTGTTGTCACGTTCCGCCCTGGAGTTAAGAATGTGAAGGCAGATGCCATGTCACGTTGTTTTCCTGGAGGTGGGAATTTTGAAGACCCGGGTCCCATTTTGGCAAAAGGTGTGGTGGTCTCTGCTCTTTATCCTGAATTGGAGGCAGAGGTTCAGGCAGCCCAGGCAGAGGCTCCTGATCTTTGTCCTCCTGGGAGGTTGTTTGTTCCTCTCGCTTTAAGACACAAGGTTTTTAAGGAGCACCACAATACTATCCTTGCTGGGCACCCGGGGGGTAGAGCCACAGTGGATCTCATCGCTCAGAGATTCTGGTGGCCGGCGCTTCGTAAGTCGGTTGAGGGTTTTGTGGCAGCCTGCGAGACCTGCGCTCGTGCCAAAGTCCCTCATTCACGGCCATCAGGTCCTCTTCTTCCGTTACCCATTCCTTCCCGTCCTTGGACACATCTGTCCATGGACTTCATTACGGACCTGCCTCGTTCCTCGGGGAAGACTGTGAGTCTGGTGGTGGTGGACCGTTTTAGCAAAATGGTGCATTTCATCCCTTTTCCTGGTTTGCCCAATGTTAAGAGGCTGGCGCAGGCATTTATTGATCACATTGTCAAATTGCATGGTATTCCTTCAGACATAGTCTCTGATAGGGGCACGCAGTTTGTTTGCAGATTCTGGAAGGCTTTCTGTTCTCGCTTGGGGGTTCGGTTGTCATTCTCTTCTGCTTTCCACCCGCAATTGAATGGCCAGACAGAGCACGTCAATCAGAATCTGGAGAAATACCTGCGCTGTTTTGTGGCGGAGGATCAGGAGGATTGGTGTTCTTTTTTGTCCCTTGCTGAGTTTGCTTTAAATAACCGTCGTCAGGAGTCCTCTGATAAGTCATCATTTTTTGGTGCATATGGGTTTCATCCGCAGTTTGGGACATTCTCTGGAGAGGGGTCTTCTGGTTTACCTGATGAGGAGAGATTCTCCTCGTCTTTGTCATCTATTTGGCAAAGGATTCAGGATAATCTAAAGAGCATGAGTGAGAGATATAAGCGTGTGGCGGATAAGAGACGTGTGCCTGGTCCGGACCTAAATGTTGGTGATCTGGTGTGGTTGTCTACTAAGAATATCAAATTGAAGGTTCCCTCCTGGAAGTTGGGTCCTAAGTTTATTGGGCCTTACAAAATATTGTTCGTCATCAATCCTGTTGCCTACCGTCTTGATCTTCCTCAGACTTGGAAGATCCATAATGGTTTTCATAAGTCCCTATTAAAACCTTATGTCCAACCCATTGTACCCTCCTCTTTACCTCCTCCTCCAATTGTGGTTGATGGTAATCTTGAATTTCAGGTCTCTAGGATTGTGGATTCTCGTGTTGTCCGCGGTTCTCTCCAGTACCTCGTTCATTGGGAGGGTTATGGTCCTGAGGAGAGGATGTGGGTCCCAGTGACGGACATTAAGGCCACTCATCTCATTAGGGCTTTCCATAGGTCCCATCCTGAGAAGGTGGGCTCTGAGTGTCCAGAGTCCACTCGTAGAAGGAGGGGTACTGTTACCACCAGACATCTGAGAAGCTCTGACAGACGTTCTTCAGAACCTCCTGCTTGATGTTCTTTTGTTTTGCTTTCGTTTTGTCATCTTGTTTCCCTCTCTCAGCTGTCATCTAGTTGCACTGATTGCATCCCTTTAAATCCCCTCCCATACTGCATCACTTTGCGGTTTATACAACTTCCTGCAGTGTGTACATGCTGGATGCTACAACTGATGCTTATACAAATAAGCCTGTTCATTGATTTGTGTTTTCCTGTTTGCTTGATCCTAGGTGACCCTGACTCCCTCTGTATTAAGTGTAGGGAGACGGTGGTCGTGTCCCCTCACTATTATAGGGTGTTCAGGTGTCATACAGTCGAGGCACGAGGGCATGCAATTTTCTATCATAGAAATATTTGCATGGGCTGAGAAGACAGGGAGAGTTTCAGGGCTTAAATAGGGGTCACCCAGTCGGATTCATATTTGTAACTTCTTGTTTTCTGTTACACCATCCGTGACAGCTACATCTGTAATAGTAAAATCTCAATTAGAGGATTAATACATCCCAAAAATATTTTAAAAACCATCTTGTGGAGTCGATCCTCTACAAGAGGGAATGATTCTGAATTGTATGTATCCAATGACCTATCCTTCTTCTGTCATCACGTTTTGTACCTACCATGCATGATATCACTCTTTCACAGCTCTACATGTCATAAGGAGCATTTGAGACTCTGATCAAGCCAACATGAAGGAGGACAATGTGGATAACACGTCACAACAGAGGCCTGTAATTTGCAAGCTCCCTCACATGAATATCACCACACAAACCTGTCAACAGATGAGGCAGAAATATTAATTGTGGAAGAAAGGCCATGATGAGAAATTCTACATATACATATATTTGATTATAGTAGCATTAAAAAAATATATATATATATCCTAGCAATGCATATGCTTTACATAAGGTAATGCATCTAACAATACAATAACATAGCAAATATTCAGCCTCCAATGTGAAGAATCAATGTCTTTATCTTACATAACATACATAAATTAGCCTTTCAAAATCTTTTTTTGTTGTTGTTTTTCTTTATTTTCCGTAGCGGCAATCTCACTTGTTAATCCTTGGAGCAATTCTTCATTCTGAGCAGTAGGTACAATATTTTACATATCTTTGCTATAGTGCTATAGATTGTTTTAACATCCAAAAACACATTGCCATAGGTTTGCAAACTGCACGATGCCTTCTGTAAACATTGTGCATGAATAAGGCTTTTGAAGGCATTCCCAGGGCTAAATCCTGTGCCCTGTGTACCCATGTAATTTACTTTTAATTATGCTTTTTCTGTTCTGGATTCTCTCCATTTGCAGAGTACCATCTGGCTGAACTGCCCTGGTGCCCCAGGAGACACTTTCTTATGATCAGTATTAAAACTGTAGGCTGTTGTGAACGATTGAGAGTTACCTGTATTTAAGAACATTATAACAGTGAGTACTGGCAGGGTTCACTGCTCGCATGGCTTAAGGCAACCTAACCTGGAAGGGCTAAATGAAAAATGATTAAACCTTTGGCTGCAACTGAAGATGCATAGACATCCTGCAAACACATGTATGAGGTAATGCATATCATTTAGTCTAGTAGGGGGTTATAGATTGATAATGATAAAATACTGATTTTTGATTATTGTTTTAAAAAGTCATATAATAAAAGGCTAGAAGCTGCTATAGATTTATACTTCAGATTTTTTTTAAAAAAGCCTTCAAAGCACTGTCCATTTTAAACTCTACTTTTTCATTAGCTGGGTTTACCAATGTTGAACGGTTGTCTTGCTGCTGAAACCAATCAATGATGATCAGTTATAATCTGTGCAGGAACTCCTTTGAAAGTGTTTAATAATGATACAGTGCCACCATAGGAGAATTTAAGCATTACACATGCCAGGTCCTTCAGAATGAGAGGCAGCTGTTATAGCTATTGTCAGTTCTGGCTAATAGACAATGTTTCTGAAAGTGGCAATCTCTGTTCTATGAACTGATAGTGCAGCGTCCGGGCCGCAAGACAACATGTGAGCTACGGTGGGCCGATGTGGGTAGTAGTCGTTTGTATTCACAGTTAGCAGAGCCTCCCAGGGCAGGCGTGCAATAATGGGGAAGACAGAACTAAATCTTCTGGGGCACTCTCTAGTACAGAGATTACCAGCCAGATGGTGGTTGAGGTGCCCATAGTGGTATGGCTGTTTAGGGTGCTTTTGAGGCTTGGACCCCCGGTGGTTTTTGTGATGTCAGCACCATTAGGTGCAAAGGTTGATGTTGGAAGAGATGAGGAATCAGTTGTAGTAAAACAGTTTTTTACTTAACAATCACTTGTCTTCAGTTAGTCAGTAGAGTTTATTTACAATGTAGAGCATTTATATTAATGTTGGCTTAGCTGTATTCCTTGTAACAGGCTTGGCCATTATATTTGAGGAGCTCTCCTTTCTTTTTATATTTGCCTACACTAGGTACACACTTTAACACTCAGGTACTGGATACAATAACTCACTTGTCAGTAGCAATCCACAGGGTGGCTCCCTAATGGCAGGCATTAGTTTTCTGCTCCATTCTTTGGAAAGGATGCTCACTGAAGAATTACGGTCTACTATGTCCATAGGGGCATGTGGTAAAGGATAATTTTGCGCATTAATCTTCCAGCTGTGGCCAGGTACTTTTAGGTTCCTCCCGGTCACTGTTGCTTTTGAAGTCAATTGGTTAATTTAGCTACAACCTCCACTAGACTTTCAGATCTATATGCTCCCTGAGCCTGGCCAGAGCAAAGGGGGTAATATGGCAGTTACATGGTGGACTAGGCCTGTTCTTCTCCTCCACTAACTTGCTCAGCTCAACCTCCTCAACTTCTCTAACACAACTCCCTCTATTAAAAAAAAACTGACTATACAGATATAAGTGCTGCCAGCACCACCTAGGGGAGACTAAATGACACTCTGACAGTCTGTTAATAGGAATTTCAGCTTAGACAAAACCACATTAGATATGACAGTTTAAAGGGGACCTTTCACCTGTAAAAACAATGTGAACTAAGTATGCTGACATGGAGAGTGGCGCCCGGGGATCTCACTGCACTTACTATTATCCCCGGGCGCCGCTCCGTTCTCCCGTTATGCCCTCCGGTATCTTTGCTCTGTAAGTTATAGTAGGCGGTGTCTGCCCTTGTTCTGTGGGCGTCTCCTTCTTCTAGGCTGCAGCGCTGGCCAATCGCAGCGCACAGCTCACAGCCTGGGAGAAAAAAACCTCCCATGTCTGCATACTTAGTTCACATTATTTTTACAGGTGAAAGGTCCTCTTTAAAGTGCCCACATATAACACAGAGTGGGACACAGCATTAAGACAGCTTTTTCCTACAGTATATGTTTGCCAATGCATAATACTATACAATCACCAGCGGCTCAACCACTCCCCTAAATGGAACAGGTGCTCACCTAGAGCAGCCCACCCTTAGGCCTAGACAAAAGGTAATTGAATAGAACAATATAGGGGCACACTGCAGATGAGAGCACAAAATCCAAGTAAGGATGTGATTTATTAAAACACACATAAAAAATTTACACATACTGTAAATGCAATAGGCAATATGTAAAAAACTGAGTACATAAACCCCCAAAACCCCAAAAATGAGTACATACACCCCAAAAAACTCCTAAACCCCAAAAATGAGTACATACACCCCCAAAAAACTCCTACAGACACTATATTGTCTAATGTTCGAACACTTGGAGGATCGTCCAGCTAGAGCAAGAGTCACTCAAATAGTAAACCAAACCAGCCAATATAATATACAGGTGACTACGTCCCTATAGCGGACTGTATCATTCAAGCTCCAGGTGTAGTCAAGTTCGTACTTAGTTATGTTAGATGGACAGTCAATAGTACATTAAGGGCTTGCCACAGCGATAGCTGCAAATAACAAGTAGCAGGATGACGCTCCTAAATAGGAGCTGGGTCTTACCCTTCTTCACTGCACACTGATAGCGCTAATCTCAGGTGGCCGCACACCAGCGGCGTCCTACGTGATGTGCTCGACCCTATACGTGGCGTCCCACGTGACCTGGTAGCTCGAGAGATCCGCCGGAACACAAGTGACGTCACTGATACGCAATGATTTCTTCCAATCGAAGATTTTCAAATGTTCCGTCTCTCTCAAATTTTTTCTCAGTCCTTTCGATTTTTCATTTAGATGTAAACTATATCTCTCCTTGGTTCATGAGACAATCGCTCACTCTGTACACCAGACATGTTTCGAGGTACTGTACCTCTTCCTCAGAAGCCAACTGAGTGAGCAATTCTCCGTTCTTTTTAAAGGGGCTGGTGTTTCCATAATCCTCCTCTTTCTTAAACCATATTGAAACTCTGGAGTGGAGCCTACTTCCCAAGTTTATGTGTATATTCTCTGACTTATAAGTTAAATACGCCTATATCTAAATAACATAAAACTGTAAAAATACAATTGTGATAAAATAATAAATATATATTCAGAAATGGAGAATGCAGCGCCAACCACGCAACAATGTTTGCAGAAGATCATATCGCACAAAAACGCATGCGATAACTCCATCTGTACATTCTAACATGCAACCACTCATGGAATAATCGTGTAATCCTGTCCTCGAATATGTCAATCAAATATAATCATATCCCATAGGATTCATTTTCATCGACAATTCTAAAAAAAAATTGAATAACTATCGAGAATAATATTCGCAATGGAGTACATCTAACGATTCCAATGGTAAATTTAATCTAGACATACTCTATATGGAAAAAATTGTGTATATTGAAGGAGCTGTCTGATAGGGAGGAGAGATCGGAATCTCGATAAACGACCAGACTCCGATGTCTTGTCAACTAATCTAAGTTTCATCTTGTTGTTGGGGGACCCTATCGGTAAAAAATCTTTTCTTTCCATTTTCTTAACCTTAAATAATGCGTCATCAACTGCACGGGATAGTCCCTCTCCAGAATTTGTAATTTTAAACATTCTGCTTCATTTTCAAATTTACAATCCTCGGTACAGTTCTGTTTCAATCGACGGAACTGACTGGTAGGGAAATTTGTCAACCAGCGTGGCAGATGGCAACTTGAAAACCTAATTAAGCTGTTTCTAGTCACTGGTTTGAAAAATGTGTTGCAACATATTTTGTCTGTTTGTACACAAATCTCCAAATCCAGGAATTCCACCCTTTCCTTGCTTATACTAGGGCCAAACACTAGTTCCGATCGTTGACATTATTGCTTTTAAAAAAAGAATTCAATGACTCAGGCGAGTCCCGCCAGACAAACAAGATGTCGTCGATATATCTACGCCATAGCACCAGACTCGTCCCCAGCTTGGGCGTGATAACTTCTCTTTCCCACTGCGCTAAAATAGATTGGTGTAGCTGGGGGTGAATCTGGTGCCCATGGCGGTGCCAGTGCACTGAACATAGAATTGTTGATCAAAAGAAAAATTGTTATGAGTCAATATGTATGTGACTCCATCCAATATGAACGACAACTGTTCGTCGGCAGGACCCCCTTCCACCAACAACTGTTCATGCAGCGCCTGGACCCCCTGTCTATGATTGATGACTGTATAAAGAGATCCGACGTCTAAAGTCCCCAAAATCCACTCATCCTCCCATTTTAGCATTTCAAGGCTTTTAATTATGTCCGTAGTGTCTTTAATGTATGATGGCACACGTTTGACATATGGTTGAAAAACGCACAGTACTATAAAAAAACGCAGGTGCGTTATCTGTGCGTTTTTGCGTTCATTGGTATTCTTTTGCTTGATCACGTGTTTGTGGCCTAAACCAATATAAAAAAATGATATGCTAAACATTAAAATCGCTGTTAACTCATGATTATTAACCAGAACCATACTATGTTGCTCAGGAGATGAGTGCCTAGAGGGGTAATACATAGTATGGTTCTGGTTAGCAACATAGTATGGTTCTGGTTAATAATCATGATTCAATTCCTGCCCCAAATATTGCGGAACAAATGCGGACCCATTCCACAGACGTATGAATAGAGCCTTAGAGGAGGCAGATGTTTAGGGACACTGCAGTGGGTGGGAGATTAGAAGCTGCTAGAAGCTCTATGAGGGGAGTGAATATAAAAGACAAAAGGAGAAGATCTGTTATTAGAGGGAGGTTAGCAGCGGATGGCATGGGCTCTTTTATATGAAAGGGTAATGAAGCAGGTGGCATGGACTCTGTTAGATCAGGGGGCAGAAGTTGACAAGGGCTTTGTGCTAAGGGATTGGGCACATCAAGTCCAATAGGTGATAGGGGCTCAGTTACTGATGGATGGACAGACACAGATTGGAGAAAGACAAAATGTTCCATGAGCTTTGTGAGTGGGTGGTGGTGACAAGGAATACAAAAAGTGGCAGGGGCTCTGTTATGAGAAGGGGGCACAGAAGCTGGTACAGGTTCCTTGGGTCACAGAAGGTGGCAAGGAGTCTCTGGGGACTTCAGGGAACATAGGAGATGATAGTGGCTGGAGGCCACAGATGGTTGCAGCTATTCTGTGGGCACAGTAGTAGAGGGGCATACAAGAGAGGTTCTGTGGGGGCCAGGAGGGAGATAATAGGTAACAGCAGGATAGAGGGAGGTGGCAGGCAGCTAGTGTCCTACCTCAGATTCTTTTCTGCTGCAGTATTTTTCCTTGGCTGCCGGTAGGGGTGTGGCTTCACAGGTAGGGGTGTGGCTTAATGGAGGTGGGCGTGGCCTGTGAAGTTCTGTCTACTTGAGCCTGACACAGAGGGCGGCACATCAGCAGCATGTGCTCTATTGTGTACAGAATGGGGGTGTCACAACCAGACAGCTGAGAAGCTCTGACAGAAGCCTTTCAGAACCTCCTCCTTGAGTTTTCTTTGCTTTGAATTTCAGTTCCTCATCTCGTTAGCTTCTCTCAGCTGTCATGTAGTTGGACTGATTGCATCCCTTTAAATTCCTCCCCATAATGCATTAGTGTGCGGCTTATACAACTTCCTGGAGTGTGTGTGCATGCTGATCCTATTTTCCAGCCTTCTACAAGATAAGTGCTGTAAATTTATTTGTGATTTTCTGTTTGCTGGATCCCAGGTGACCCTGACTCCCTCCGTGTCTAGTGTAGGGAGCCGGTGGTCGTGTCCCCTCACTATTGTAGGGTGTTCAGGTGGTATATAGTCGAGGTACGTGGATATGCGATCATCCACCATTGGGATTTTCGCATAGGCTGAGCAGTCAGGGAGAGTGCCAGGTCTTATGCAGGGGTTCTCCCTTTTGTTCCTTAGTTTTGGATCCAGAGAGTCATATATTCATTTTGCATTGTCTTGTTTCCTGTACACCTTCCGTGACATTATAAGCCGCCAAAACCGTCTCAAGCATGGATCCGGTTTAACTTTTGACTGAACGCTTCCAGGGTCTTTCATTGGAGGTAGCTGATCTCCGTAAGACTCTTTCTCAGTTTCTAGTGACCGGTTCAGCTTGCGTTCATGGAGTTTGTTCTGAGCCTAAGATCTCGCTCCCGGATACGTTCTCCGGGGGTAGTGAGAATTTTGTGCGTTTCAGAGAGGCTTGCAAACTCAATTTTCGCCTTCTTCTCCATTCCTCTGGTGATGAGGAACGGAGGGTGGGGATCATTATATCGCTGCTCAGGGGTAACGCTCAGTCGTGGGCCTTTTCGCTGCCGGTGGGGGCACGGCCCCTCCGTTCAGTGGATGATTTCTTTTTAGCCCTGGGTCAGATATATGATGATCCGGATCGTGTTGCTTTGGCTGAGTCTAGACTACGTCTGTTATGCCAGGGTAAACAATCGGCAGAGATATACTGCTCAGAATTTCGGAAATGGGCAGCTGATACTGGTTGGAATGATGCTGCACTCCGAAGTCAATTTTGCCATGGTCTTTCAGAGGGATTGAAAGATGCATTTGCCTTTCATGAGAGGCCTATCTCCTTGGACTGTGCTATGTCTCAGGCCGTTCGCATTGACAGGCGTCTTAGAGAGAGAGGAGAGATCTCTCCTTCCTGTCATACTCAGTCCCAGGACAGTGCAGCGGTCTCATTCTATGCGCAGGGGTCTCAGTCGCTGTCAGCCCCTTCTGAGCAGGAGCCCATGCAGCTGGGGTTGATTGCCTCTGACAATAGAAGATTCAGCCCGCATGGGAAGGTTTGTTTTTGTTGTGGAGGTATAAATCCTTTGGCAAATGTTTGTCCCTCTAGGAGACTCAGGCAGTTTTATGGGAGTAATAAAGAAACAAAATGGAAAAAATCTTTTAAAAATGTTCCATCTGTTACTATTGGCAGGGTTGAGGCGGAAATTGAAGGTTTTCCGTTTGCTTGTAGTTCCCGTTTTGTCCTGCCTGATTTTTGTAGATAGTGGAGCAGCTGTCAATCTCATTGATAATCATTTTGCGATAACTCATGGTTTCCAGGTGTGCACTTTGGGAAAGGATATTCCTGTTTTTGCTATTGATTCCGCTCCACTTTCTCAGAAATCATTAAAGGGCATAGTTCACAATATTCGTTTAATTGTGAGTGATGCTCATGTTGAGGATGTGTCATGTTTCATCCTTAGCGGATTACCTACTCCTCTTGTGTTGGGGCGACCCTGGCTCACTAAACATAACCCCACCATTGGTTGGCAAGCGAGGCAAATAAATTGTTGGAGTGACTTTTGCAGAGAGAATTGCCTCACGACATCTGTTTCTGAGGTTTACCACCTTTTCTCTCTGAATTTTCGGATGTCTTCTCTGAGAGTGGAGTTCAGGATTTGCCCCCACACAGGGAGTATGATTGCCCTTTTAATCTCATCCCAGGCGCCAAGCTCCCTAAATCTCGTTTATACAATCTTTCCCAACCTGAAAGGGTCGCTATGCGTGCTTATATCTCGGAGAGTCTGAGAAAAGGACACATACGACCCTCGAAGTCACCTGTTGCCGCTGGTTTTTTCTTTGTTAAGAAAAAAGATGGTTCTTTAAGACCTTGTCTGGATTTCAGGGAGCTGAACAGTATCACTATTCGTGACCCTTATCCACTTCCTCTGATCCCGGACCTGTTTAACCAGATTGTTGGGGCTAAAGTCTTTTCCAAATTCGATCTAAGAGGCGCATACAACCTGGTCAGGGTCAGAGAAGGAGACGAATGGAAGACGGCCTTCAATACCCCTGAGGGCCATTTTGAAAATTTGGTTATGCCTTTTGGTTTGATGAATGCCCCAGCCGTTTTTCAGCATTTCGTGAACAGCATTTTTTATCATTTAATGGGGAAATTTGTATTAGTGTATTTGGATGACATTTTGATTTTTTTCTCCTGATTTCAAAACTCATAAGGAACACTTACGTCAGGTCTTGCTCATCCTGCGGGAGAATAAATTATACGAGAAACTGGAAAAATGTGTGTTTGCGGTTCCAGAAATTCAATTTCTGGGGTTTCTTCTCTCCGCTTCTGGTTTTCGCATGGACCCCGAGAAGGTCCGCACTGTGCTTGAGTGGGAGCTTCCTGAGAATCAGAAGGCGCTGATGCGTTTTTTGGGCTTTGCCAATTATTACAGGAAGTTTATTTTGAATTATTCCTCTATTGTTCAACCACTCACTGATATGACCAGAAAGGGGGTAGATTTTTCTTCCTGGTCGGTAGAGGCGCGTAAGGCCTTTTCTAATATCAAGGAGAGTTTTGCTTCCGCTCCCATCTTGGTACAACCTGATATTTTTCTACCCTTCATAGTTAAGGTTGATGCTTCTGAGGTGGGTGTGGGTGCGGTCTTGTCTCAGGGTTCCTCTCTTGCCAAATGGCGACCATGTGCCTTTTTCTCGAAGAAACTCTCCTCCGCAGAGAGAAATTACGATGTGGGAGATAGGGAATTGTTGGCCATCAAGTTGGCTTTTGAGGAATGGCGCCATTGGCTAGAGGGAGCCAGACACCCTATTACCGTGTTTACTGACCATAAAAATCTGGCCTACTTGGAGTCAGCCAAGCGTCTGAACCCGAGACAGGCCAGATGGTCTTTGTTCTTTTCAAGGTTTAATTTTGTTGTCACGATCCGCCCTGGGGTTAAGAATGTGAAGGCAGATGCCCTGTAACGTTATTTTCCTGGAGGTGGGAATTTTGAAGACCCGGGTCCTATTTTGGCTGAAGGTGTGGTGGTCTCTGCTCTTTTTCCTGAATTGGAGGCAGAGGTGCAGGCAGCCCAGTCAGAGGCTCCTGATCTTTGTCCTCCTGGGAGGTTGTTTGTGCCTCTCGCTTTAAGACACAAGATTTTTAAGGAACACCACGATACGGTCCTTGCTGGGCACCCGGGGGCAAGAGCCACAGTGGATCTCATCGCTCGGAGATTCTAGTGGCCTGCGCTTCGTAAGTCGGTTGAAGGTTTTGTGGCAGACTGCGAGACTTGCGCTCGTGCCAAAGTCCCTCATTCACGGCCATCAGGTCCTCTCCTTCCCTTACCCATTCCTTCCCGTCCTTGGACACATCTGTCCATGGACTTCATAATTGCCTCGTTCCTCGGGGAAGACTGTGAGTCTGGTGGTGGTGGACCGTTTTAGCAAAATGGTGCATTTCATCCCTTTTCCTGGTTTGCCCAATGCTAAGACGCTGGCGCAGGCATTTATTGATCACATTGTCAAATTGCATGGTATTCCTTCAGACATAGTCTCTGATAGGGGCACGCAGTTTGTTTCCAGATTCTGGAAGGCTTTCTGTTCTCGCTTGGGGGTTCGGTTGTCATTCTCTTCTTCTTTCCACCCGCAGTCGAATGGCCAGACAGAGCGCGTCAATCAGAATCTGGAGACATATCTGTGCTGTTTTGTGGCGGAGAATCAGGAGGATTGGTGTTCTTTTTTGTCCCTTGCTGAGTTTGCTTTAAATAACCGTCGTCAGGAGTCCTCTGATAAGTCACCATTTTTTGGTGCATATGGGTTTCATCCGCAGTTTGGGACTTTCTCTGGAGAGAGGTCTTCTGGTTTACCTGATGAGGACAGATTCTTCTCGTCTTTGTCTTCTATTTGGCAAAAGATTCAGGATAATCTAAAGAGCATGAGTGAGAGATATAAGCGTGTGGCAGATAAGAGACGTGTGCCTGGTCCGGACCTGAATGTTGGTGATCTGGTGTGGTTGCCTACCAAGAATATCAAATTGAAGGTTCCCTCCTGGAAGTTTGGTCCTAGGTTTATTGGGCCTTACAAAATCCTGTCTGTCATCAATCCTGTTGCATACCGTCTTGATCTTCCTCAGACTTGGAAGATCCATAATGTTTTTCATGAGTCCTTATTGAAACCTTATGTTCAACCCATTGAACCCTCGCCTTTGCCTCCTCTTCCGATTATGGTTGATGGGAATCTTGAATTTCAGGTATCTAGGATTGTGGATTCTCATCTTGTCCGCGGTTCTCTCCAGTACCTCGTTCATTGGGAGGGTTATGGTCCTGAGGAGAGGATGTGGGTCCCAGTAACGGACATTAAGGCCACTCGTCTCATCAGGGCTTTCCATAGGTCCCATCCTGAGAAGGAGGGCTCTGAGTGTCCGGAGTCCACTCGTAGAGGGAGGGGTACTGTCACAACCAGACAGCTGAGAAGCTCTGACAGAAGCCTTTCAGAACCTCCTCCTTGAGTTTTCTTTGTTTTGAATTTCAGTTCCTCATCTCGTTAGCTTCTCTCAGCTGTCATGTAGTTGGACTGATTGCATCCCTTTAAATTCCTCCCCATAATGCATTAGTGTGCGGCTTATACAACTTCCTGGAGTGTGTGTGCATGCTGATCCTATTTTCCAGCCTTCTACAAGATAAGTGCTGTACATTTATTTGTGATTTTCTGTTTGCTGGATCCCAGGTGACCCTGACTCCCTCCGTGTCTAGTGTAGGAAGTCGGTGGTCGTGTCCCCTCACTATTGTAGGGTGTTCAGGTGGTATATAGTCGAGGAACGTGGATATGCGATCATCCACCATTGGGATTTTCGCATAGGCTGACCAGTCAGGGAGAGTGCCAGGTCTTATGCAGGGGTCTCCCTTTTGTTCCTTAGTTTTGGATCCAGTGAGTCATATATTCATTTTGCATTGTCTTGTTTCCTTTACACCTTCCATGACAGGGGGGGAGAGGTTCGGAGGGGGGCCCTGACTGAGAATAGGGGAAGCAAGCAGGACAAGTGGGTGTGCCTCAATGCCCGATAAACTTTCTGCAGATGTGGGAGGCGGGGCCTTCCTTGCACTCCGGGCCCCCCATGCCATGGGCTCCATAGCAACTATGTGCATACTCAGACTGGCCCACAGGGGTACAGGGGAATCCCCTGGTGGGCCCCGGAGCAAGGTGAGCCCCTAGTCTCCCACCCCCTGCACAAGTGGCACATGACACATTAGACTTACTGCACTACATACCTATATTCAATGTACAGCACCTCTACCAGCTTATGTTCATAGAAAAAAACTTGTTAGATGATTTATTATATTTGAATGTACCCATACGATGGGCCCCCAAAATAAATTTTACTGCTGGGCCCTAGGTACCCCAGTCCGACACTGGCTGCGTGGTCTGCCTATATGGTAGGTACGCCACTGTATATGGGGCTATTAAGAGGACTGGTTGGGATTAGGTGCATAGTTATGTTTTAGGCTGAGTTAGAGGCGTGGCCTAGTGCAGAAATAATTAGCCATGGGGCGCTTAGCACGATGTGTCCCTCTTTGTTCATTTAGAAAGTTGTGAGGTATGCACTGCCCCTAGCGCATGAGCGCTTGCCCCATCTCTCCCTATGCTCAGCTAACAGGACAATGGCGGAGACCACGCAGGATGATGAATTTTATAGGGCTGTGACATTACAGGGGGGTGGCTGGCTGCATGGCATAAAAGTTGATCTTGCATTCCCGGGTTTGTGTCCTCTATACTTAGTTTCGCTTTGTAACACGGGCAGCCACTATTTTAGAAAAACCTGATTCGGTACCACAAAGTAGAAATGGCCTTGTGGTTCGCCCGGCGGTCGTTTCGCTGCAAACTTTGCATTTTTGTGATTCGCGAACATATGACGGTATTTGCGCTCGCCATATTCTTTTAACTTGTGAAGAACTTTGACCCATGACGCATCCATCAGGTGGTATAGGACAGCCAATTGAGACATTTCAGCACATGGACAGGGACAGGCTGCTAGGGAAACAAACTCTAGCTAATAGGGCCACAAAAGTCCTTTTAAGGACTGGTATAGGTGTGGTATCGATACGTGTGACTTACTGAGGGGTGTAATATACTTATAATATACCTTCTAACATATAAAGTATATTATAGTGCATTTGTTTTGTGTAGCAGTTGTGTGCGGTTCTGCTGCAATACCGCAGTCATACAGAGGGACAAACGCTATTGGAACAAATAATTACTACTTGTGGGATATATCAGTTGCCCCCCCAAAAAACTGATTGAAGCAGGGATTTTATATACCAATAATATACTTTATAGTGCATTTAGGTAGTGCAGCATTTGTTTGCGGTTTTGCTGCGTTACCGCATCTACACAGAGTGACAAACGCTATTGGAAACAATAATTTCTACTGGTGATTTACCAGGGAAAATAATAGCATTCTGAATACAGAATGCATAGTACAATAGCGCTAGAGGGGTTAAAAAAATAAATAAATAATTTAACTCACCTTAATCCACTTGATCGCGCAGCCGGCATCTCCTTCTGTCTTCATCTTAGCACATGATCTTTTACCATGGTGATGGATCATGTGATGGACCATGTGATGAGCGGAGTGACGTCACCACAGGTCCTGTTCCTGCACAGCAAAGAAAGAAGACAGAAGAGATGCCGGCTGCGAGATCAAGTGGATTAAGGTGAGTTAAATTATTTTTTATTTTATTTTTTAACCCCTCCAGCACTATTTTACTATGCATTCTGTATTCAGAATGCTATTATTTTCCCTTATAACCATGTTATCTACAGAACACCGATCCCAAGCCTGAACTTCTGTGAAGAAGTTCGGGTATGGGTACCAAACATGGCGATTTTTCTCACGCGCCTGCAAAACGCATTACAATGTTTTGCACTCGCGTGGAAAAATCGTGCATGTTCCCGCAACGCACCCGCACCTTTTCCTGCAACGCTCATGTGAAACCAGCCTAAGGGTTACATAGCATCATAAATCAATATAATGCTATGCAACCCCAGCAGTGCTAGAAGTTCAGGCCTGTGGCTTGAAAATTTGAATCACTTACAGATCTTAGCGACACCGGCTTCTTCTTAGATGTGCATAACCTTATGGCTTGTCCTTCTTGGTGGAGCAGTTTAAATGTTGAGGAATGAGGAGCCTAGATGAATCAGACATATATACGTCAGGTTCTGCAATGTAAAATATAAATAAAAATCCAGTAAAATATAGCTTATACAGTCACATATATCATAGTTTGTTATGAGCACCCTCCTCTGTGAATGTGCCATTTATCAGCCCAGCACACATGTATCTATGCCTGCTGAGAACAATCATTAACTGCTCGATAATCAAGCTTTTTTGCATTAAAAGTAATTGCTTGTGATGGCAGAGTTTCTGGTGAACATAAAGTAAGCAAAGACATCAGTCTTCATTCTTGTGACAGCTGGTGTTGGCTGAGGTACAACACCTGTCCTGCATCTGTAAGGGATCAGGCACCCACCTAGACTTTACCAGCAGCTGAACCACCTCACTGTAGTTTATTAACCTTGTTAAGTCTGTAAAATATATTTAAATATATTTTCTTACTCAATTCTCAGCAGGGATGATGCATTTCAAAAACTTTGATGTCTTTATGTGAAACCAGGAAACCTTAGACTGTTGAACTTTGTACTGCATAGGTCAAATGGTGGAGAAGTATAAATTCCCTTTCTCTGTGGATTTTTCTGGACTTGTGTGATTTTTATTTGTAGTAAAAAAAATCCCAGTACAATGATTTGCCATAAAAAAAATTGTTGTATTGAAGCAAAACGGCACACAGCAGGTAATGACACATTTTGAGCCTCTAGCTAGGCCGTTAGTCATAACGAATTTATGACTAAGGGCCGAAAACATATCTTCACCTGCTGTATGCCATTTTAAGTCTTCAGTCAAACTAAAAACATTTTATGGCAAATTGTGCTGCTGGAAATTTTTTGACTATTTTGGACTGGTGCCCCTATACTTTCTGTAACACATGACTTAAAGAGGACCTTTAACTACAATAAAAAAAAATCTAAACTAACTATACAGACATGGAGAGCGGCGCCCAGGGATCTCCCTGCACTTACTATTATCCCTGGGCACCGTTCCGTTCTCCCGGTATAGGCTCCGGTATCTTCATATTTTCCGCTCAACTGGGTGGAGCCTGCCGACGTCTCCTTCTCCATGTAGCGCAGCGCTCAGCTCATAGCCTGGGAGGTTTTTTTTTCTCTCAGGCTATGAGCTGAGCACTGCTATTGGCCAGCACTCCAGCCTGGGAGAAGGAGACGCTGGCAGGCTCCACCCAGTTGAGCCGAAAATATGAAGATACCGGAGCCTATACCGGGAGAACGGAGTGAATGGAATGTATTGATTGGAATGTATTGATGCATGGATTATTTGCTTGCTTCCCTTATATGGTGTCCGGACACTGCAGGAACCGAAAGCGATGTTGTGCGTTCCACACTGGAACGCATTCCACTTCCCTTTCCTCCTATTTCTCTCCCCAATGTGGGTGGATATTCCACTCCATGTGTTTTTAATCGACCTAATTCATAGACCATATATAGCTAATGAACACACACAACTTTTATCCCTTGAGAAAGCGACCACGAAACATGTGTCGGGATTCAGGACTGCTTTGGTCTGTACACTTTACTGCATTATCTCCTATATGTATTTATTCATCTTGAGGCACTGTGCACTTTATTCACTTATCTAGGGCTGGAGTTTATTGATACCCACAGCCTATAGGAGTAATTGTCATTTATATGTACCACTAATGGTAGTCCTGTGGATATCTTTCCAAATGTAATGCTGCTGATATATACGTGATTCTAACTTTAAAAAAACAATTTGTTCAATAAATTTTTTTAATTTTGGGTCATACAATTGCTGTCCTGACATTTAGTTGTTTTGGGTATGTAAATATGATGGGCAACAATATATAAATAAGCTAAGCAAGTTTTAGGCAAAAAAAATGCATATTTCCTAATTTCCTTGGTTCTCTTCTGGCCCTTTGTTTACCTGCAATAAGAACACTCTCTGCCCCTCCCCCTGCTCTACAAAGGGAGTGAATACAAGTGGTGCCCTGAGTGACATGTCTGCCTGCTGGGAGACTCAGCAGCATGTTATATGTGTAGGACTACAAGTCCCAGCTGTACAATGACACTGCTGATACACACAGGATCTTTTTCCTACCTGTTCTTGTGCAATGATCTGCAGAACTCTTCTAGTCTGTCAGCTCCTGTGCCCAGCATTTGTCTCCTCACTGCCTGCAGCTACTCAGTAATGCCTTCAGCCATGAGTCTGTGCTACTGAAGGGGTTAACATTTTTTCTAAAGAATCCAGGGAGAGAGCAGACATCAGCAGGCAGTAGAGGGTGGTGTGGCCAAAACAGTGTCTTGTGTACAGACACATATCTGCTCTCTCAGGCTTGTGCACGAAACATCATCAGAACAGAGAGAGAAGCTGACATCACAGGTCATGTGACCCTCAGTGAAATCTGAGAAAGCAGCAACTGGAGATACATTTGCCTAGTTAGAAACATACAAAGAACAAAAAAAGAACTCAGACAACCCCTTTAAGTTCAGGTAAACCAGGGCAAAAGCTGGTCATTCTATTTTTTTTTTTTTTCATTTTTATGTATGATAAAAGCAAGAACACCCAAAAGATCAAAGGATATTAAAGTGAAGGGCTCACTGAAGCACTATTACTATTATGTAGTTGGTGGCATGTAGGTGTGTTCACGCCTACTGTTGTTATTAACTGTCTTGCATCTGATTTTAAGTGGGGTTATCACTAGGGGCGTAGCTATAGGGGGTGCAGAGGTAGCAGTCTCTACTGGGTCCAGGAGCCTGGGGGGGCCCAAAGACCCTTGTGCCGCATAAGAAGACACTGGTATTATAGAAAGTGCATGCTGGTCAAGTTACAGCTCTGGCTGGAGGGAAGGGGGTTAGGTCAAGAATTTGGCATAGGGGAAGTGCCGTCTCAATTTTTTCTTCAGGCAGCAGAAAGGCTATGTGTTTCCTTGCCCCTGGCCACAAAGCACTGAGGGAAAGGGGCCCCAAGCTGAACTCTTGCACCAGGGCCCATGAGCCCTTAACTATGCACTTGGTTATCACCTAGCTTGGCCTTTTTAATTTAGGGTGAACCTAATAATTTCTTAGCCTTTATATGTCCAAGTGTTTTGCTTCACTGGTTGCTGGTGATAACATATGCTATGTACAATGAGTAAATAAATAAAATAAAAATTTGTTTTCAGATTTGGTATCTTTTCTTATTCTTGTCTGTTGTGTTGCATCAGCTTATCTTGGGACCCGTGGCCCTCCATTGTTGCCGGTATTGAAATTTGTCTGTTTGCTAAGTTGTTTTATTGTTTATCTTGGCTGCCTTGCTGGGTTGTGTTTCAGGAGATCTGAAAGCTCTGCTGCTATAGTGACTTACATGTGACATCTTTGCTGATGTCTGCAGATGTTATATTGCCTTTTCTTCTCCATCTGGCCTAGACTGCTGTGATGACTACTTCTAAAGACTGCAGAATTTGCTTCCAATGCATCTTTGGATTCTCCTGCCATGACCAGCCCATCACCAGACCGCTAAATGCAGACCCCCAAACTAATAAAGACTGAAGTTTAGACCCCCTATCTTTAGCCTCATTTTAGCTTGTTGCTCTAGTTTCACAACCTCAACAGATATGGTCGTGGGCCTTTCTTTGTATAGTTCCTTCAATAGCCATAGGACCTGCATGCATATAGTCATGTGACCTTATCTGTGTACCTAAGTCCTTTGACAGTAACAGAACCTCAGCACCTGCACTCATATGGCCATAAAACCTTATCTAGACAGGTCCTTCTGCAGGTCTTGTACACATTTGCGCCAGGCATAATTGCATTTTTCAGTTTTGTTATGATTTTATGATTTTTACAAGCCACAATGTGCATCAAATATTTGGGCTCAAAAACCATGGACCCTGGGCTGTATCTCAAAACATCCATATTATAATTTGTCACTACTAAACTAGTGACTGGCCAATCTAAAACATTAATGTGCCACATCTTGACTCCTATTTGACTCTCTGAAACCAGTCCTCTAGATAAGTACAAAAAAAGTGTGAGAGTAAGAGTACAGTACCCTGTAGGTACTGTATGTCTACAAGATAATGGAAGATGACAATGGCTACTACATTTTTCAAGACGTGCAATACTAAGTCAATACAAAATTGTTATTCTACCAGTAAAACACTGGCTATAATAATAGAAAATATTCAAAAATAAAAAGTAAGTGACAGTGAATGCTCTAGCAAATTACTCCATTCTAAACTGTGCATGTTTAGTACCATGTTTACCAAGATATGGGAGCTACTTACTTTAAGAGGGTTTTATCTATCTCTACATAAAATTGTATTGAAAGAAATGGGACATGAGGAAATGGATTCTGTGTAATCAGAGTGAACAGAGGCATCCACTTTATATTGCATTTGAAGCCACTTCAATTCTCTGAGATGGAAGAGATGTTTGCAGCAAATTAGATACAATGCTCCTGGTGGGAACGCTTTCATGTAACAGAGATCAAAAGGGTTTTGCCTTCATCTTTCCATGGACAAGAGAGTGCCACACACAGACAAACTGGTATCAAATGAAGCTGGAAACTGAACGTTCCACAGTTACTCGTAGTCATCACAGAGATGATAAATTGGGTGCATCTCAGTTGTTCTCTGTCGACTCCAGAATAAGACATTCTCTTGTTGTATAATTGTGTAATGTTGGCCCAACCCAAATTAAACATGATACACGGTTCCAGTGTCATGAGGCTCATCTTCCTTAAGTATAATATAAATGTTTTGCTGATTTTGTCATTATAGCAAAAGTAGAAAAATTCTTCAATGAACTGTTAAGTGTCTTGTCCACTTTGGACAATACTAGTGTTGGTTGAGCACCAAAGTGCTTGTGTGCTCTGGTGCTCGAGTAGAACACTTCCCGATGCTCGGATGCTCTACAGAGCACCCGAGCACAATGGAGGTCAATGGGAGAACCCAAGCATTAAGCCAGGCACCGCCTGCTCTGAAGAGGGGAGGGTGTTGGGACTCTAGTTCGGCTTAGGAGTCCCTGCTCTGATTCCATATATAGCTATGTCCATATATGGAGTCAGTGCTTGGACACACCCCAGTGTATTTAAATATAAAAAAAATAATAATATGAGACTTCTGCTCTATAGGAATAATTACTACTAGTAAGTATTCCTATACAGCAGAAGTCTCATATATTATTTATTTTTTTAAGTAACTGGCCATGCAGCTCTATAGTATGGTGGTTAAAGGGTTTCTGTCATCAGAAAAATCGTTATGTATCTGGCTGACCTTAGCAATATGCTAATGTCAGCAGAACATAACTGTATGATTTTTAACTCCCTGCCGCCGTTCCCTCAAAATAAAGACTATAATATGCTAATGAGCCTGTAAAGTCCCGCGCCTGCGCCGTTCCATTTAGTATTGGAAAGGAGCAGTGAGTGAAGCCAGCAGCAGCAGAGCGTCCTTCACTCACTGCGCCTTCACCGAATACTAAACGGGACGGCGCAGGCGCTGAGGCACTGAGGAGAACTAAGACGTCAATCAACTGGACATGGGCGTGCCAAACAGTGAGAAGACGAAGCCTCTAGGTGCTGCAGCAACGCCCCAGTAGCACCTAGAAGCTCATTAGCATATTATACAATTCTTTATTTTGAGGTAACGGCGGCAGGCAGGGAGTTATAAAGCATGCTGACATTAGCACATCGCTAGTGTCAGCCAGATTCATAACGATTTTTCTGATGACAGAAACCCTTTAAGATTCTTGGCTGTTGTAGAAGGTTCTGAGTTCGAATTCCGCCAGAAACTTTTCAGAAATTTGATTTAAATACACTGACTCGAGCATCGTGCTTGAGCACACGCGATATCCGGCCGAGCATAGCGAAGCCTGAGCCGAACTGGCGTTCGGCCGAGCATGCTCGCCCAACACTAGACAATGCCCTTTTCAAATGGCTTTCTCCAGAATAAGGTGATCTTAGAGAGTCCTGCATCTGGTATTGCCTGGGATGAGCTTGTGAATCCTGGTAGCAGGTTCTTATTTTTCCTGTAGTGCCACCATAGGTGAAATGAAGTATTACACAATAACCACTGAAATCAAAGGGCTGTCCATCTAATGAATAAACATGTTTGGTTCTCCAGAGGAAAAGATGCGCTTTGTAGCTGGTCAAGGTGTTGGAAACCAGACAAGTGCATTTAATTGATGGATACTGCAGGAAGCAGGTACTTCCATGATACCTGGACCCCACATACATTTTTCCTATTATTATGAAAATTGTAACACTCTGTCATTTGACCCCAGTGGAATGCAATGTTACTCACCACTTGACCATCTCTTCTCTGAGTAGGCCAGTGGGAACAGGGTCATGCTAGCCTACCAGAGTACCAAAGGATTTTCCAGTGAAGCTCGGATACAATGTAGAGCCAACTGCTAAACCCTAGGGTCTATTTCTAATGGGTTAATTTATAACTGCAACTGCTCAGTACAGTTATAGGATGGTTCCTCAGAATATCCCAAAAACTCAATTCCTGAAGATCCACAACAAATAACAATACAATGCTAGTGAGGAGGCTATTTATAGGACCTCATTTACACATAGCTGTACGAAAAAAACTATCCAGTCATTTTTAAAGGGTTTTTCCAGAATTTTAATATTGATGGTCGATCCTCAGAATAGACCATCAGTATCTGAATTGCTAGTAGTTGAAGTAAATGGGAGCAGTGCTGCACTTGACAGCTCCATCCACTGCACAATGGAAGGAGCTGTGTAGTTCTGGTGCCAATTTGCGGCGCTGGAGCTACTCTGAAACAACTGATTGGTGGACGTGTGAAGGATCAGATCCCTGCTGATCAGAAATTGATGGCCTATCTAGAAGATAGACCATCAATATTAAAATCCTGGAGAAACACCCTTTAATGACAATTGAATAAACCAGCGGCATGTATATTTGTAGCAGAATGTGCCTTGCAATGCAAATCCACAGCAAAATCTGTGGCAAAATATAACAAATTCTTGTAGGTCATGTTTTATACATTGTCCTGATGTGTACGGGGCTAATAAGCAGAGATGAGCGAATTTTAAAAAAATTTGATTCGCAGGTTTGCCAATTTTTCGGGAAAAATTTGGTGCCATCCGAATATATTTGCGGCAAATTACGTTAAAAAATGGCTATTTCCTGGCTGATGAGAGCCTTTTTTTATATATATAGGATTGTGTATTTGCGTTATGAGATTTTATTACACAATCAAGTGTTAAATCTATTTTTGATTTATTTTGACCAATATCATGACTGTGGGATTTATTTTATCATGTGGGATTATTTGTGCTACAGGATTTTACATTACATGATCATGTTTAACGTATTATTGGTATTCATGATTATGGGATTTATTTAATTATTTGTGATTTGTATTAGTTATGTTTACTATTTTTACGATCATGTAGTCACACTTTATAAAATAAGTGTATTTTATTGAAATCACCATGAGAATATTTATCTCAAGCTATAGATATATAGTTACGGTCATGTATATTCGAAACTGGGATGTCGCTCATATACAATCGTTTCATACAAACACTATTCCCAGTGTAAGATCATATCACATTATCCTCTCCTGAATATCTAATCATATGATTATGTCAAAGACGCGATATGGCGCATGCGCTGTCGGGCTCCCTCTGGATGTGCTCCATTCCACATCACTGAATATGCCGCATGTGCACAATGTTTATGTAGGGACGCGCTGAAAGATGGTGTCCGGCATCATCGCGGAGTCGTGCCACCGCTGATATTTCTCAGGTGATCCTAGTTAGGAATCAGTTATTTCCCGCCTCTTCCTCCTATATATACCCCTTATTTTATCCATCTAATCACCTCCTGATGAAGCCTGGTGAGGCAAAACATGTGTCGAGGTATCAGTTCGTGGGGCGACATTCCAGTCTCTGTGTATCAAGCAATGGCCGGACTTGGGGGGGGGGGCGAAGCCCCTTTAGGGGAGGCCCCCATGGCAGGGGGTTTGGTTAGAGAGCCCCGGAGTTTGTGGGATTGGAGGACGAGGTTAGAGGGGGGGGGGAAGGGCTAAAGGGTGGGCAATGAGTTAGGATAGGTCAGTTTAAGTAAGGGGGAGGAGTTAAGGGGTTAAATGCGGCAAGGAAGAAGATTTCGCTTTTCTAAGGCACATCTGTATATTATCTATGTACAATCTTGGCAGTCTGTTACACTGTTGGTCAGGTATGCTGCTTAATAATGCTTGGGGCAACCCAGTGTATTTAAAGGGAACCTGTCACCTCCCAAAACCATCCCAAGCTGCCAGCAGTACCCCTTTAAGCTCGTGTGAAAGGGGCCATACTCTTCCTAATCCAACATAAAATACTGGGGGATTGTCTAGTCCAGCCGACAGGCTGAAGAGTTAAAATAATGTGTTTTTTATGCAGCTTTACTGCCGAGGTACTGCTTCTCACTGCCTCTCATCTCCTCTGCATTTCAGTCTGCCTCTCATCTCCCTGTATGTACTGTCTCAAAGACAAACTGTTTGTTGCCCATAGTAGAGATGACCTTGCGGTTCGCCCAGCGGTCGTTTCGCAGTGAACGTTGCTTGTTCGCGGTTCGCCGAATGGGCAACCATATGGCGATGTCCGCCAGTGCCATATTCTTTTACATTGTGAAGAACTTTGACCCATGACACATCCATCAGGTGGTACAGGACAGCCAATTGAGATGTTTCAGCACATGGACATACCCCTACATTATAAATAAACCTGATCTGGCCACCATTTTACATTCAGTCTTTTGCCAGTGTAGGGAGAGGTTGCTGTGTGGAGCAGGGACAGACTGTTAGGAACACCAAACGCTAGCTAATAAGGCCACAAAAGTCCTTTTATAGGTGTGCTATCGATAGGTGTGACTTACTGAAGGGTGTAATATACTTATAATATACTTTCTAACATAGAAAATATATTATAGTCCATTTGTATTGTGCAGCAGTTGTGTGCGGTTCTGCTGCGATACTGCAGCTACACAGAGTGCCAAACGCTATTGGAACAAATAATTTCTACTGGTGTGATATACCAGTTGCCCCCCCCAAAAAAGTGATTGAAGCATGGGTGTTATATACAAATAATATACTTTCTATATAGTGCATTTGGGTAGTACAGCATTTGTTTGCGGTTTTGCTGCATTACCGCAGCTACAAAGAGTGACAAACGACGAATGCATAATTTTTGGGGCCTGTAGTCCACTGGCCTGCTGTAAAATTAATATCCAATGACCGTGTAATCTACCTCCAGCCACATACTTACTTGTTCTTTTATGTACGCTGAATGAATAATTGTTGCCGCCTTGGAGGAATTCAACACCACGTGTTATTGAATTTCAACTATTTTCATTAGGGTTTTTTTCAAGAGGGGGGATTTCGTTAGCCATGCTTTTAATCCAATTTAATATTTTTAGTTCTTTTAAAAATATGTATTTGACCTGTATTTGTACTGGCCTGCAGTAAAATTGATATCCATTGACCGTGTAATATACCTCCGGCCGCATAATCACTTGATCTTTTCTGTCCGGTGAATGCCTAAAGTTTGGGGCTTGTAGTTCAGTGGCCTACAGTAAACCGCATAATGTACCTCCTCGACCCACATAATCAGAGTTTCTTTTATGTCAGGTGAATGCCTAATTTTTAAGGCCTGTACTCCTGTGGCCTAAAATAAAAAATTTCTAGGCTCCAACAGTGGACATTTCAGAGAATTTCCCTTTAAAACGCATAAAAATTATATATATTTTTTGTTGGAATTTTTGTCACGGATCCCCCTCTAGTATGCCACTGTCCATGTTGTGGGACGATTTGTACACTTCTACTAAGTATTTGGTGGCTGCAAATATGAGCTGAAGGTTTTTCAGGCTCCCCTGCCATTAAAGTGAATGGGGCCCGCCGCAAACCTGTGGTTCGCGAACATTTGATCGATTAGTTCGTCCCGGCCGATGTTCGTCCAACACTAGCCCATAGCAGCCAATTACAGCACAGCTTTCCTTTTTGACTATAGTAACCAATCACAGCACTACTTTCATTTTACTACAGTGCTTCTCTATCGGAATCTCCCTTCTTGTCAGAAAATAAGGTTCTTTCTTTTGTCATTCAGAGTAGTAATCTACCTACATGTGCTATCTAAAAGACAAACTGTTTGTTGCCCATACCAACCAATGATGCAGTGTGTATTTTACACACTAATGTAACTGTAACTGCCGAGGCACAGCTTCTCACTCTACCTATTATCTCCCCTGCATTTCAGATTACCTCTTATCTAGCTACATGTACTGTCTAAAAACAAACAGTTTATTGCACATATCAAACACTCACAGCACAGCTTTTATTTTATTACATTGCTTCTTAGAGACCTATGTTTTCCAACTTGTATCTCTCCAGCTGCTGCAAAACTTCAACTCCTATTATGCACTGATGGCTGCAGGCTGTGGGGGCATGATGGCAGTTGTAGTTTTGAAACAGCTGGAGAGCCACAGGTTGGAAAACATAAGTCTACAGTATTGTAAGTAACACAGTAGTAAAATAAAAGCTTTGCTGTGATTGGTTGGTATGGGCAACAATAGATGTTAAAAAAAAATAGTAATTCAGCTCAGCGACATTTCATATTAGTGTGTTGTCTCACATGGCGCCATCTTGGCTATGGCCAGTCTTGTGCAAAGGCGGAAAATAGTCCAGCAATAAATAAAAGAAAAAAATGATTGTGGATCCATTAGAAAACATGAAACAGTTCCCAGATAAAAAAAAAGTTTCTGATGCGTTTCGAACCTATGTGCACCAGTTCTTAATTGTAGCATTTTTAATACTAAGAGGAAATTCATTAAATGTACTCAATTCCTATCCCATGTGTTCAGAAGGGATGGGTCTATTCATTAACTCTAATATGTCAAATGTGTTTGTTGTAATTATTATAGAAAAAGTACACAGACCCCCTATGTGGTGGGGACTGGGAAAGTATAATCAGAATTGAGGTATAGTGGATACTGCAGGTTTCCAAATGAAATAAATTCTAATCTGCTGCTTCGAGAACATGTGCAAACACTCTACTTGTGTATTTTAAGCTTTGTTATGGGCAACAAACAGTTTGTCTTTTAGACAGCGCATGCAGGGAGAGCAGAGGTAATCTGGATAAGGGGCAGAGTGAGAAGCGGTGCCTCAGTAGTTACAGTGCTTTGAAAGGAATAGGACAGTTGGCTCACTTGGGTTTAACCACGCCTGGTGCTCAGGCTCAAAAGAAACACCCCTAGTTCTGATTGTAAATTGGCAAAAAGATGGAGCCGGCACTCAAAACACTTGTACTCACGTGGAGAAAAGTATTACAGTTTATTATTATTATTATTAATAAATACACATATGTCTGTCTAGATCAAACAATCACAATAAAATATATGTTAAAATATTAAATAAAAAATTCTATGCAGGAATATCAAATATCAAATTCGCTTGATCGGGCTGTCTGCATCCGTATCTCCCCTGTGAGGGTGATTGATTAGATCGCAGCTAGCTCAGTCAAAGCGATTTCCCCAGCCTCACTTAGAGCAATGTCAGCGACAAAAACCGTAGCGTTGTTACAGAGTGTCTCTGTGTGTTGTAGTGTCCAAGCCGATAGTTGCTGGAATGATGCGTTAGAGGATATACATCTCCAATGTAGCATTCAAAGTGTCCATCCAGTCTATAATGTCCTTGTTCTGCCAGGTGCGTCCTGTACAGTCTCAGCCGTAATATGGGCTGTTATCCCTCTAAAAAGGGGGAGGTTTTGTATCTTTATGAACTGTCGTTCTGTTTAGATACTTATTGCTACTCACTGTGTGCCTCGATACGGTGTCTCGTCCGGTGTGTAGGATGCGGGAGTGTCTTGCTGTGGCGTCCCACAGATCAGCTGTTCTCCGCTCTGGTAATGTCAGTTCCGGTTTAGTCGAGATTTCGTCTTGCGTAGGCTTGATACATACGTGAGTAGAGTGATGGTTCTTCCGATAGCGCTTTTTTTAAAGAAGTTCTCAATCGGATTTTCTTGTATTAGTACATGGCCATGTATTGTAAAAATTCTATATCACACAGGTAATCGCCCAGACGCGTTTCGAGACCTCCTAGTCTCTTCCTCAGTGGGTGACCTGTGTGTTCTGTGATCTTGACTTTATACCTTCCTCATTATCCTTTTAGTTGATTTCACCTGATTTGTGGGGCTTGGCACTGATGACACACTCCTCTGATTATGCAAATTCTCTGTGCAGTTTCTTATGTGGAAAACCACCAAGTGATTTTCCAAGCAGTTTTTGTATATATAGAGTCTTAGTTCTATGACCTTTCATGTTGTAATATCTTTTTTGTTGTAATATCTTTTTGGTCCGCATATCGTTTCTCTGTCGATAGCTATACAGATATATACAGGAAAAGCAGTTTTCATATAATATTGCAACGGTCTCTATATATAATAATTGCTATATAAAGTGGTGATATTACAATATATAATATAATATATAATGCTTCTATAGCCATATAGACTTTTATCAGAATAATTTCCACTATAGCTCTATCGGCGAGTCTTCCGAAAAAACATGCGGTGACTTCCAAGTGTTTTAGATTTGTCTGGCAATGGAAACAGATGTCCCGGTTTTCTGGACATCATTCAAAATATTCCAATGTTCTCGGACATGGTTTCTCGATGTTAATATATCTCGGCTCAAATTGCATCTCATCTATTCAAGTCTCTCCGATATGCGTTTTTTTCTTGCGTTTTCTTTTGGCATTGTTTCTTTTCTTTTTTTTATATATATATGTATACACACTCATGTGTCAGATCATACATATATAAGGGAGTATGTATAAGTTTATATATGAAAAATAAAATAAAATAAAAAATAAAAAATAAAAAATAATATTATACATACATATATAAGTAAAATATATATATAAAAATGTAAAAAAGAGAAGAATAATCCATCAGTTCTCTTTATTCCTAGTTCTATGACAGCTATCTGTTTAACCTTTTCAATTTTTCAATTTTATTTTGTTTTATTTTTCTAAATATATTTAATATCCGGTGGGTCACCTATTTTAATTTTGGAGACGTGAGTGGGAATTTCTTTTGTGGTCTTTTGGTGTTACATACAGTGGGGTGTTTTGTTATATATTGCCACTGATCTTATCTCATCTCTCAGTGTTATATCCAGATGTTGTTATACTTACAATTAAACCCAAAAATTTCAAGGTCTGAATTCAGGCCTGCAGGAAGGAGGCTACCGAAATCATAAATCCTTCTCGATTCTGCCCGTGACATCCTCATAATGTGATTGCCGCCCCTCCAGTGTGTGTCCACCTTCTCCAGGGCCACAAATATGATGCCAAAAGAAAACGCAAGAAAAAAACGCATATCGGAGAGACTTGAATAGATGAGATGCAATTTGAGCCGAGATATATTAACATCGAGAAACCATGTCCGAGAACATTGGAATATTTTGAATGATGTCCAGAAAACCGGGACATCTGTTTCCATTGCTAGACAAATCTAAAACACTTGGAAGTCACCCCATGTTTTTTCGGAAGACTCGCCGATAGAGCTATAGTGGAAATTATTCTGATAAAAGTCTATATGGCTATAGAAGCATTATATATTATATTATATATTGTAATATCACCACTTTATATAGCAATTATTATATATAGAGACCGTTGCAATATTATATGAAAACTGCTTTTCCTGTATATATCTGTATAGCTATCGACAGAGAAACGATATGCGGACCAAAAAGATATTACAACAAAAAAAGATATTACAACATGAAAGGTCATAGAACTAAGACTCTATATATACAAAAACTGCTTGGAAAATCACTTGGTGGTTTTCCACATAAGAAACTGCACAGAGAATTTGCATAATCAGAGGAGTGTGTCATCAGTGCCAAGCCCCACAAATCAGGTGAAATCAACTAAAAGGATAATGAGGAAGGTATAAAGTCAAGATCACAGAACACACAGGTCACCCACTGAGGAAGAGACTAGGAGGTCTCGAAACGCGTCTGGGCGATTACCTGTGTGATATAGAATTTTTACAATACATGGCCATGTACTAATACAAGAAAATCCGATTGAGAACTTCTTTAAAAAAAGCGCTATCGGAAGAACCATCACTCTACTCACGTATGTATCAAGCCTACGCAAGACGAAATCTCGACTAAACCGGAACTGACATTACCAGAGCGGAGAACAGCTGATCTGTGGGACGCCACAGCAAGACACTCCCGCATCCTACACACCGGACGAGACACCGTATCGAGGCACACAGTGAGTAGCAATAAGTATCTAAACAGAACGACAGTTCATAAAGATACAAAACCTCCCCCTTTTTAGAGGGATAACAGCCCATATTACGGCTGAGACTGTACAGGACGCACCTGGCAGAACAAGGACATTATAGACTGGATGGACACTTTGAATGCTACATTGGAGATGTATATCCTCAGTAGTTACAGTTACATTCTTGTATAAAATACACTCTGAATCATAGGTTGCTATGGGCAACAGTTTGTATTTTACATAGCACATGTGGGTAGATTACCAGTCTGAATCACAAATGACCTTATTTTAAATATGACTTTCCAAGGGATTTGACAAGGGAATATATCTAGGCCAGATATCCATCCATAGACCACTGTTACAGGGTGCTTGCCCCTCATCAGTACAGAGTAGGATTCTGGATGGCTAGGTGCAATGCCTTGAATGCGGATTAGGCAGGGTGCTGAATCTCCTTAAAGAGACCAGTTCTGCATGGAGACATATTGGCAATGTTGTATAGAAAACGAATATGGAAAGAGCTGTCTCCCAAGGAAGAGAACCCTCTCTCTATCGCAACCTCTTTTAAGTGGCTCCCTTTAAGTCAAAATCCAACTTTCCAGTAAGCCTATGAATTTGATAAGGGAATCTAGCCAAGACAGGTATCCATCCATAGACACTTGCCCCTTATCAGTACTGAGTAGGATTCTGGCTGGCTGAGTGTGATGTTCTCTTCCTTGGGAGATACCTCTTTGCATATTTGTTTGCCAAACAGCACTGTCAATAAGTCTCCATACCATGGAGTATTTCCAGTAAGAGCCCAAACAGGACTGGTCCCTTTAACGAGATTCAGCACACTGCCAAAGCCACATTCAAGTCATCGCACCCAGCCAGAATCCTATTCTGTACTGATGAGGGGCAAGCACTCCAAAAAAGATGTCTACAGATGATATCTGGCTTGACTATATTTCCTTGTCAAATCCGAAGGCTTGTTGAAAATTCAGATTTTGACTCATAGGGGGCCTTTTCCAAGAGAAGGTGCTAGCAAGATGGCTTTCTTCCTTGGGAGATACCTCTTTGCATATTTGTTTCACATGGGGCATTGCCAATACTGTAAGTTTCCATACAGGGCTGATCTTTTTAAGGAGATTCAGCACCCTGCCTCCCAGTCAAAAGTATTCATTTTGCCCCATCCTTTTTTTCCCCGTACATCATCTGTCAGGGAAGAATTGGGAACTACTCATACTCAAATTAAACTGCTGGCATGTTCAGCCAATAATGCACTAATATAAATAGGGGACTGATTTCAAAATGGTGGATTTTTTTCTTACCTCTAATTGGGCCACAGACAGCAATGAGTATTTCTAGGTAAGAGATAACATTACAAAATATTTTTATAGGTAGATGAACATCCAGGTAACTCTGAGTATATACAGAAAGCTAGTGCAGTATATAACTAGTTAGAATTGTCATTTAGAAATCTTCTTGTGCACGATGGAGGCGGTATGTGTTGTCACCCACGGCTTTTCAGAGCCGGATATAACAATTGAATAGAATTTTTGGAAGAAGGTGACGATTTAATGTCTTACAGCTACCATTGATTCTTTCATTAAGGGGAAACGCTCTTAAAAATGATTTCAGCGGATCTCATGGAAAATACTTGAAATAAGCCATCTACTGAAATTGTTTGTTTCTTCAGTTGGAAAGGCATATAAAAACCCGACAAGCAAAACTGAATTCTAATGCACGTCCATGAAAAAACAAAGTCATTTCTATGCATTTAATATGTATTCAGCAGATCTAATATCAATAGGAACAAAAGAAAGCGCATGTGTAATTTAAATGATATAATGTACATAATGGAACTCACTGAATACAGAATCAGCACGAAAACCCTGAAAGAATAAAGGGTGTCAAGGCTTATTAATCTGAATTTCGGCACTTTTCAAAATACAATATTAGAAATATTATTTGTAGCCTTTCAGCGAAGGTCCTGAAATGCATTAACCTATTTTAACTCTGTTATTCAGCGCTCTTTAGCACTGCAGTGCATTAGTTTATCTAAATGATGCTTGACATAAGGGTCTGTACCAGGCATAATGCAGGTTTTAAGAGTGCATTTAGTTGTTATGGCAACCTGCAGTTGACTGTAAGTTTTTTTTCAGGCACCTACCCCACAGATTACACCGTTGATTCTATGTAGTGAATGTAACTATGCTGACCTTAAAGTTAACTCTGCTTAAAACTTTAGGTTTGACCACAGTTAACCTCGAGAACCTGGAATATTGGATATGGGGAACTGTAGAGCTTCTGTAGCTATCGTTGTGCCTGTCTCTGGCAGTGTGGACAGTGGGTAAGTAGTGTTGCACGAATAGAAGTATCCAAAGTGGACTTTGATCCGAAATTCAGGGAAAATTTGAGCAGAAATCTCATCAAATGGCTGTAAAAATAAAATAAAAAAATCATACTTACCTCATCCATTTGAGCGCGAAGAGGCCGCTGCGGCCATCTTGCTTGAAGATCCAGAGTATAATCTAGTGCGCGGTGATGTATGACGTCACCATGCCGGCCAGCTTGTTGACGTCATCACGCACCGCATGATATTTCACACTGGATCTTCAAGCAAGAAGACTGCGGCGGCCTCTTCGTGCTCAAATGGATAAGGTGGGTAAAACATTTTTTTTATTGATCAACCCCAGAAAGGCCTTAAAGGGGTTATCCCATCATAATGATCACTGTTAAATCTGTTAATGATTTGACAGTGATCATTTTTGTAAATATACTTTATTAACAAATCCCCACCGATTAGGATAAAATTCACCCCCACTTACCTGATTGTTGTGACTCGGTCTCCCCTGGTTACGACCACTGCTCTTCTCCAAAAGCCGGAAGGTCGCGCTTGCCCAGAAGACGACTCCTTTTCTCCCGGCCGGTCCGCTCGCTGTTCTGAACGCGCACGCTGCCGCGCTTGCGCGACGGTGACTTCTTCCCGGCCAGAATAGTACAGAGCTGCGAACGCGCACGCAGGCTCTGTAGGAATAAGTCACCATTGCGCATGCGCGGCGGCGTGCGCATTCAGTCTAGCGCGCGGCACGGCCGGGAGAAGACTTCAATCAAGATGAAGCCCGCCCCCAGCCAGAATCCAGGAAGTGAAACAGCGGTGGCAGCAGGTAAGTATAAAAACGCTAAGTGGGATAACCCCTTTAATATTCATCTCAGATGCCGCGATCAGCAATGAACATGGCATTATGGAGGGGTTCAATGACGGTGGTTGGCGCGATCACTGTTCCATGTCATTGCCTCGGCGACTTACAAAGTAACGTGCTTCATAAAGAAATAATTAGTCACAAAGCGAATTTTGGGGTAAAATTCGGCGAAGCAGCTGAATCTTTAGTGGTGATGGTGAACAAAATAGCAGCTCTCCAGGATAAAGAAAGAATCCATTAATAATTCCCAAGTTCAGCGAAGTCGTTGAAGGGGTTTTCCATGAATTTTACTCACCAGGTGTAATACTTTCTTTCCTTTCTGTGGGCGGGGAGCAGCTCCCCTGCATAGAAAATAGTTCCTCAGATGTAGAGATTCATATGTTATGTAATGCCCCAGAATTTCCTTCTTCACTGTCTAGAGAGAGCGACACCTATATACTTCTATATTCTATACAAATTTAGAAATAGAGAAAAATGAATGTAAGGTGTCTGGGCAGCTTCACCTGCTTCACTATGAGATCACTACACCAGGTCTGAGGCAAGGGGAAGAGAGCAAGGACGCTACTGAGCATGTCAGTCCAGAGGAAGGTGGACAAGAAGGATAAACAGCAGGGGGCGCTACCAAAGGGGAAAATGTAATGTATATAAAAATTGAAGACTATTTCTATTCAATGTATATTGCAATAATACTTCATTTAAAATGCTCTTTTCATTGCACAGTAATATTTTTTGTAGAATAACGCCTTTAATAGCACCTGTGTATTTTTATAAAAATGCTTGTATTCCCCATGAACAAAACATTTTGGAGCATCTTTTATGAGAAATCTTCATGTTGTCTCTCTGCTCTTCTGCTTCAAAATGTATGACTACATGTGGCTGTTACCAGTTGGGGGCATGTCCCTACACACTCTTACACTGTCCAAAAAGTGCTGATTGTACGGACACATCTCTTTGACAAGGGGAATGGTAATGTTCCGCTGTCACTTTATTCATAAATTATCAGGAGGAAAACGTAGGAATGGGAAAACACAGAGGCCTAGATTTATTTTTGCATTTGGGAGTCGATTTTGATGAAAAATGAGTTGCAGTTGGGAGTAAATAGAACTGTATTCACACCTAAACTTTAAAGTGAAGCTAAGCATTAACAGAAAGTTCTTCTATAAAGAAGTTGGCACTTTGGACAAACCTTGCTCATTGGAAGTGTCCTTCGACAATAAGCAGATCACAAAGTGTTCTTCTGACACGACCCCCAGAAATCAGCTGTTATTTGTGGGGAAAACTGGCAGAATGCATCAGTTTATCCTGAAGTGCCACCACAGGAAAAATCAAGCATTACACTCTGAAATCGAAGGGTTTTCTGTGTAATGCAGGACAGGCCCTCCAGAGAGAGACGCCCCTTTGTAACTCTCTCTCTCTCTCTGCTCTGTCCAAAAGATGAAGATTCAGAAAATTCTGAGGATTCTGCCTAATTACCACTGTCACTGCAGCTTGGCAGCTCAACAGTCCCATTTACAGTGGAAATGTATAGGACATACAAAAATTAAATAATGAGTATCCTTTAGCTGCAGTGCCGAAACAGAATTGCACATACTGCTACCAAGTGCAAAAGCTTTAAATCAATATCAATGACACCGCGCTTGCCTCAACGTTCTACAGTACACTACTACATGATAGGATTGTCACAGACTATTTAACCTAGCGCTGGAGCTGCCGTTACTTACTAAGAAGAAACTGCCGTTACCTGTCTCCTAGCGCTTGTTCCTTGACTGCTATCTCCTATGGGCTGTAGTTTGAAGTGATACTGGGTACTTGGTTGGGGTTGTTTGTTTCACTGTCCGCGCCCCGGCCGGTGGCTCAACGCCGTTTCTACAATGAGTACTTCACTGCTCCAGCTACGGATCGTAGCTAGTACCAAAATTCGTAACAACGCGTTCCGGACAGTACGCTGTCCTTCATCAGGTAAAGAGGAATATAGTGATGCTCCTGAGTGTTCAGTACTTATACCCTTCAGCGAACCCACCTTAACTGTTTCTATCCTGTCTTGTGTTTGGATTTGCCTTCAGTGAAATCTACAGCTTAAGTATATTTATCTACCACAATGGAGCTTTTCTCATTCAAATGCAAACAACTCTATCTCCGAGTTTAACCCTCCGGGTACCAAGGTATCCATATTAAAAATCCATTTAGTTTCCACTCGAGACATAATTTTCATCAGATCTCACCCTCTTTTTGGTAATCTCACTAATTGTATTCTGCAAAAGGTGGACCCATTAAATTTCCCTTCATGCTTTTCCTTGTAATGTCTAGACCAGGGCTGGTCAACCTGCGGCTCTCCAGCTGTTGCAAAACTACAACTCCCAGCATGCCCAGACAGCCTACAACTATTAGTCTACAGCATGGCATGGTGGGAATTGTAGTTTTACAACAGCTGGAGAGCCACAGGTTGGCCAGCCCTGGTCTAGACAATGGATGTCCTTCAAACTTTCTATTGATGTTTTATATATATATTTATATATATATATATATATATATATATATATGTTCTCCCACCCTTTTTCTTAATTGTCTTTTGGTACGGCCAATATACATCTTGTTGCAGGGACATGTGATGGCATATATAACCCCCCAACTATTGCATGTAATGAACACTTTAATGTCTTCTTTGTAGGTGCTATTGACATTTTTATAGTCATCTGTATTTTGCTGTTGCCGGACGTTCTGCACCCTACACATTTCTTACATGGGAACAATCCATTATGTTGGCCTATGCCTTTATAGTGATCTTTATTATCGTCAGTTTTATTTTCATTTTTATTGTTTTTATTTCTATTTGTATTTTTCTCTTTTTTGTTAATACAACTATTAGTGGCTGCCAACATATTGGCTAGGTTTTTAGCTTTCCGATAGACAAATCTAGGCTCCTTGGGGATCAATTCCCCCACTATTTTGTCTCTCCTTAGCACGTCCCAATGTTTGCTCACAATTTTTTTTAAAAAGACTCACTTGGCCGTTGTACAGTAAATTAAGAGATGGGATTATTGTGTCCTCTTCCTTCTTCATTTTGGACTTCTCTCTTCTCTCCAGTAAAGCTTGTCTATCTAGCTGTCCCACTTCTTTCTTTTGAGTCATCAGTTTGGCCACGTTATATCCTTTGGTTTCAAATTTTCTCTGTAGGTCTTCAGCTTCCCTTTCATATTCTACTAATTACGTACAATTTATTTTAATACATAGAAACTGACTTCTTGGTATGTTATCTAATCACCGGGGGAAGGTGACAACTCTCCTTGGAGATAAAGTTGTTGGCGTCAGTAGGTTTATTATAGGTCTTGTATGTATCTTCTTCCCCTCAATATAAACAGTCAGGTTTAAAAAATGAATCTCTCTTGCTAAAATTCGGAGTAAATTCTAGAAAAAAACTAATTTTTATTAGTCTCATAAAAAATTTCCTGTAGTTTTTCTTCTCCTCCCTTCCATATAAAAATAACATCATCGATGAAAAACGCCGCCAGAGGACAAGGTTCACCCGGAGCCCGCCTCCAAAATCCCACATATAGATTTGCGAACCCCGGCGCAAACTTCATCCCTATCGCGGTCCCCCACGTCTGAATAATTCCTCTGTAAAATAAACATAATACACTCCCCTATAAACTCTATCTGTATTTCTAGCATTTCCCCTTTCTTTTTTAGGAAGAATTTTGCCGCCTCACATACTTTTTGGTTCTCAATTACCTTATACAGGGATTTTACATCTAGTGCTATTATTATGTAGCCGTCTTCCCACTTAATTTCATTCAGGGCTTGTAATATATGGTTAGTGTCCTTTAGGTATGTGGGAAGGGATTGTGCATAGGGCTGTAACTGTTCATTCACATACCTAGAAAGGGCACTGGTGAGAGACTCTATGCCCGATACAATGGGCCTTCCTGGCATTTTTTTTTGTATCCTTATGAATTTTTGGATTATGATAAAATGCAGCTATTCTGGGGTTGTTACGTTAATAAATACAGCCTCCTCCTTTTTCAGGAGACCCTAATTTTTTCCTTTTTGCACTAATTCTTTTAGCTCCTTTTTATATATTTCAGTTGGATCTTTTTTTTTTTGCAATTTATATGTTCTGCTGTCACTTAGTATATTTTTGCCTCTTTGTGGTAGTCTTCTTTATTCATTATAACAATTCCCGCACGGTTATCCGCGGGGCGGATGATGATATTATTATTTCGCTGCATAGATACAATTGCTTTTCTTTCTGTTCTAGTAATATTACTTGATGGGGATGAGGTTTGCAAATCTCTATGTGGGATGGTGGGAACATCAGACCATACATGTCACGGTGGAGAGTGGGGGAAACCCCCCACCGTGCATTGTCAAAGGGTAAAAGGGGATCAGCCTGGCTAAAAGAAGTAATAAGGGAGCAGGTCACCCCCTGTATTTTACAATTTATTATGGCACGTACCCCACCCTACTTCCCAATATGCGTGTGTCAAACACTTCAAGACAATGTAGAATGCAAAGCAACTTTACATTATGGTTGTTTTTTTAATTGAGATGGAGAAATTTTAATAAAAAAAATTGTGATTAAAAAAGTCATCCTTGGCCTTACACGTTATCCAACTTCTATGTCTAAATGTGTACTCCAAAAATGTGGAACTCATTCCGAACAGCATAGCTCTCAATGTATTTACACCAGACAAGTGACATAAATACACTGATAAATCACCATATAGGTATATTCACACAACTGTTTGTGTTTCACAGTCCGCAAACATGGATAACAGCATTTTGCGGAATGCACGCTGCCAGCTTTATGATAGAAATGCCTATTCTTATCCACAATTGCAAAAAAGAATAGGACATGCTCCATATTTTTTGCTGGTCTGCGGAAGGCAAGTACGGATGCGAACAGCACACGGTGTTTCCCTCCCCATTGAAATTAATGGGTCCTCATGCATTCCACAAAATTGCAGAACGGATGAAGAATCATAAATACTGTCTTGTGAATGTACCCTATAGCTGTAAATCCCTGCTTCCTGTCACATAACATATTACATAACTGGCTGCCTGTAGCCACCACTAGGGGGAGCTCAGTGCATAAGAATTTCTAAAGTTATTTTAATAATCTCTTTGCACTGCTCTCCCTCTAGTGGCAGTGCAGTACTTTCATGTCAGGGAAAGAGGAAGTTCAGCACTGGTCCCGTCCTCCTCATCCCGGGCCCTCAGAGCAATCATTTGGTTAAACTCTATTGAAGATAAGCCACCGCATTCAAGAAATCTAGATAGTCCTTCTCAAATATCTCAAGTCTGAAACCTTAGCACATGCATGGCCTGACATTATGCCAGTATTCTAGATGTTTTCTGGCTGCTATCTGATTGGTCAATACCAGTTATGGTCAAGGACTGGTCCTGCCATGAAATTCACAGATTTATTGCTATCTTCATACATTTTGGAGACATGGACACATTTTTTTTTGTATTCTGCAACATAATGGTGACAGTTAGTGATGAGCAGCAGGGGCAATATTCGAATTCGCAATATTTTGCGAATATTTTGTAGAATATTTGTCATATATTAGCGAATTCGAGATTATATTCTTGATTGCGAAAATCGGCAGAGTATTATTCGCGTAATGGGTCACTTATACTACATTTTTCAAGCTGGTATAAGTTGCCTGATTTGCAATATGTGCAACTTGTGAGTGACATCACAGCACTATGTCGGTAGCATGTATTTATGGACAGCAGAACCTATTACACTGCCTAACACCCTGCACTGGACCCTATCAGCTACACTATAGATCAATCTAACCTACACTGACTATCTCCCCCTAACTATCTGAATTATATATATCCATATAAGTTAACTGCAAATAAAAATTGGTGGTCAGTCAGCACATCCAGTACACAGGTGCGCATTGCCATGGCTGAAAGCACAAAGGCAAAAAAAGTACAATAATGCCAAAATAATAGAAAGTATTCTGGTGCAAATGCTACGCTAATAAATTTGAGATGCTTGGCAAATCATTTTGTACAAAATTATTTGGGCCCGTCTGCCAAACGTCAAGGCGATCTCAGTAAGACGGGAACCTAACACTAAATACCACATTAACTGGTGCCATACTGGCCTACTTTACATTCAGGGAATGCAGGTTCCACATGCATGCCAAGCCCACATTATATTATGCCTCTTATGGTGCCAAAATGCAGGCTCCTCATGCATGTCGAACCCACACTATATAATACCTCTTTGGTGCCGGCCTCTATTTTGTTTAAGGAATGCAGGTTCCACTAGCATGCTGAGCCCACTCTGTATTCCACCTTACCTGGTGCCAAATGGCCTCCAATACATACAGGGAGAGTGGGCTACAGCTTTATAGCTATACTAATTAAAAGCAGCCTATAGGGCAGACAGGTTAGCCAGGAGTGCATGACCAACAGAGTCAGCCACATCTCCAATACAAACTGCAAAGAAAAATTAGGGGTTAGTTGCCATGGTTGAAAGCACAAAGGCAAAAATAAATATACAATGCAACAGCATGCAACATGCAAACCAAATAAAGTACAATATATGCCAAAATAATAGAAAGTATTCTGGTGCAAATGCTACGCTAATACATTTGAGATACTTGGAAAATCATTTTGTACAAAATTATTTAAGCCCGTCTGCCAAACGTCAAGGTGATCTCAGTAAGACGGGAACCTAACACTAAATACCACATTAACTGGTGCCATACTGGCCTCCATTACATTCAGGGAATGCAGGTTCCACATGCATGCCGAGCCCACATTACATATTTGAGTTAACTGTCTAATGTAATACAACAAAGCACAGAGCACAGCAATGACACTGCTGCCTCTTTCATAACTGCAATAAACTTTAAAAAATAGCTGCTGGGGAGGTTCTTATATAGTAAGGGGTAGGCAACTTTTCTGTTGGTTGCTAGGAATGTTGCTAAGCTGTGACAAAGCCTTCTCATTGGCCCACAAGCTAAAAGAAGGGAGGTATGATCACCTGATGTGTACTGTGTTAAAAAACAAAACAAAAAAACAATGAATTCTTGAAGTGCCGATATTCGCAAAAAAAAATTTGCTTTTCAAATGTTCGCGCTTAACACTAGTGACAGTATTGAACTTAGCTTGAATGTTGTGTACTTCAGCTGAGTGGTAGATGATGACAGGGCATTGGGGAAGTTGTCACAGTAACCAGATGTGACAGAGATATCAATAAATGCTTTGAGAGTGATGGCATATCACGTGATAATAGCTCAAGCTGCCGCTGTGAATTTCCCCTTAATATGGACAATGAATGCAGACATTGCATGCATCACTGAGGTTTCTACATGATGTAGGATTTCCTGATGCTATGTGATTTATTTAATGTACAGAATAAATACCAACTGAGTCAAACATTTTAGAAAACTCATCTTCAGACCTTATGGAATCTTGTGAGTACCATCCTTGAGGTACTGAAGAAAATATGGCTATACGTGTCTGTGTTGACCTGCGTTACTTACTTCTCAACCATCTTTCAATGTTCAACATCATCAAAATACATGTGTACAGTACTGTATAATACAGAATCCAGGTGAGGTTTGTTTGAGGCTCAGTCCTGGTAAATATGTACAAACTGTACTTGAAAAGATGATTTTGTTGCCATGGTTCAAAATATGATGACCATAAAAAGTACACATGAAAATGGCTGCTAGGCACAGGAGGAAAGGAGGAGCTGATTACATGACAGCCTGGTTGCACAGAGTTAGGAGGGACAAACCATCTCAGGCATTGATGGCATATCGCTATGTCAGATAGGTGTGGGTCAAGGAACAAGGAACCTCTGGGACCTGCTCCTATCTCCAGAACGGGCCTCCCAAAGTGAAGGAGAGTGCACCGTACGAGCAAAGTCAACTCCAAATTTACCACTGTGGGAGTTCCAAAAATAGCTGAGTACTGCCTCGGCTATGCCCTAGAGTCCCATATCGGTGAATGGAGAGGTGGCCAGGCATGTGCCATGAGTTCTTAGTTCACCATTTCTGAAAACAGCCAAGGGCGCTAGCAGTGAATGGAAGCCCCGTTCTGAAAATAGGAGTGGGTCCCACAGGTGGGAAATGTACCTATCTGACATTGAGGGCATATCCTAATGATAGTGAATTAAAACCATAAAGCATGGGACATGATAGTCCTACCTTCAGGATCTACATTTATTAGCCTTTCATCCTGGAGGACTTGGTATGTCCGTGATTTACATAATCAGTACAATGATTTCAGTGGACACTGTGTAATACTACACTTCCCTTATGATGGCGCTGTAAGGAAATTGAACACTGGGTTTTCCCACAGATTACAGCTGATTGCTGAGGGTTGCAGAATACAACATGATCAACTTGTTGGTGAAAGAAAGCTTTAATTTCATGATTTCCTTTTTTGGGGATGGAAATTTTCCACAGCAATTTCAGTAAGTACATTGGGTATTTTGTGGTTTTTCTACCATACATATTTTACTGTAAGTTTGGTTATTTGGCACCTTAAACGGGTTGTCTCACTTCAACAAATGACATTTGTCATGTAGGAAAAAGCACCAGCTTATGCGCTCTCCTGGAGTCCCAGCCACCAGAGAGGGGGACGCCATTTCCTATAGTGTACATGCACGGCCACCACTGCTGGATTTCATGGTGGTCGTAATCCCTGGAAACGAGCAGTGTATAATCTGATGGAAAAATTAATCCAGCCAGAAAAGGAAGCAATATGGGTCATAACAATACATTAGTAAGTGCCTTATATTAACTTTCTCTATATGATAAATGCCGTTTTCTGAAGTGAGACAACCCCTTTAGGCTACATGCACATAAGCGTGGGCGAAGGTACATTGTAGATTTGATGCGATTTTGACGCAGATCTCACCCTTCCATTCAAAAGGGTGAAATAAACAGCTAAAACTGCAAACATAATTGACATGCTATAAAGTTGGAAATCCCCACGTAAAAAATCTGCACGTCTTCATGACGCTATGGAGGCTCGTCCCCGTCCCTGCCCGCCATTGGCTGCTTCCCCCAGACACCGGATGAATCTGCAGTGGCAGTGAAGGGACCAGGAGTGCTGCAGGGAGTGGGGACCCAGGTAAGTATAGTCTCTGTGAGTGGTCCGGCACATGAGGGGGCTGTTTATGATATTAGATAACCCCTTTAAAGGGGTTTTCGTGGATCTTAATATGGATCAGGATGGGTCATCAATATCAGATTGATGGGGGTCTGACACCGGGCACTCCCGTTGATCAACTGGTTAAAGAGAAGGCCAAGGTCTGTGCGAGTGCAGCCTTCCCTTCATTGTTTATGTGTACGCCATTGACATCGCAGCAGTGAGCGGGTGTAATTGCAAGAAGCCTATTCAAGTGTTTAGGAAGGAGCCGCCACATTGAAGTGAACGGGGACGGCTTGTATTTACACCTGCGATGTTGACAGAGCCCAGGTAAACAATGAAGGGAAGGCTGTGCTCACACAGAGCATGCCTTCTCTTCAACCAGCTGATCAGCAGGGCTTCCGGGTGTCAGCCCCTCGCCAATCTGAAATTGATGACATATACTGAGGATAGGTTATTAATAGAGATGAGCGAATTTCCGCTTATGGAAAGGCATTCCGTTATGCATTCCATCAGAAAATTGCATTATGGTCCGTGGTAACGGAATCCATAATGCATTTCTGCTTTTACCAACAAAATATGAAATTCACTCATCTCTAGTCATCAATATTAAAATCCCGGAAAACCCTGTTAAGGTAATCAAGCTATTGTTTGGTTATTGCTTTTGTTGCGCTTAAAAAGATATTAGGTAGTTTTCTTTTTTCTTGCGGCCATTTTTACAAAAGCTATGGCTGAGGTATTGCTGCCTTTAAATTAAATTCTTGGAAGCATTTGTGTCTGAGGCTCTTTTCATAGTAAATGGTCTCCTCTGTGCCCCTTTTCCACTCCTGGGTGAATCATGGAGAAACAAATGAATGTGTCACTGTCAATGATCTTGGATCTTCATTAGAGGCATAGTTTGGACCTGTCTGTGAAGGTTCTCATTTATCCAGGTCATGGTATATCTGTAAAGAATAAATCAAGGCAACTGGACGTACTGTATATTTCTTGAAAGCGTTTCACTCGTTCTTCCAACGAGCTTTCTCAATTCTGAGTGATTGTACAAAAATTCTGGGAATAAATATGTAACTGAATCAACATCTGGTAATTATACCCAGCATTGGGTCAAAGGTGTTTATTCCATTATCCTAATTGGAGTCAGTAGGTGATAAAGACTTCCCAGAAAAAGGTGTCAAGAAAGCATTGTATGTGGCAGACAATAGATGTCTAACCCCCCCACCTCTATTCAAGCTTGGCTTCTCCATTTTTACGTAGATGGCCTCCTTTCACGCCTCGATAGTTTGGACCTGAAACTAATTTTTGAAAATGTGCTCAATTTCTAATGACCATTGTGGTCAATTGTGGTCTTGTGGACCAAACAAACTATGGTACTACAACTGATCCTGTTCCAAAGTCACAGCATGTCTGGCCAGTATGTGAGTAATATTAGAGATGAGTGAATTTAAAAAAAAATTGATTTGGCTGGTTCGCCGAATCTTCAGAAAAAATTTGCTTCGATCTGAATTTATTTGCGGCAAAATGGCTATTTCTGGGCTGCAGAGAGACTTTATATGGATATAAAACACTGTGCCTTGCAGTATCATGCATAGGGAGTGTGCTGGGTTAGTGAAATAATACTGTCAGTGAGAATGACATGCAGATGACAGGCGTTGCTATTACAAATCACTGCACACTTCACTTATTGGTCACGGTGCCAAAACTGACCAAATAACTCAAGTATTAACTCAGTATTACAGGTCCATGTTAGCGTCAAGAAGGCTACAGAGTGGCAGTGGCAGAGGTGGCGGCAGCATGAGGAGGCCACAGAGTGGCACAATTACACAGTGTGAAGTTCACAGCAGTATAAGAAGGCCACAGAGTGACACAACAAAAGTTGTCTGGAGTTGGAGACAGCATCAGGAGGCTACAGAGTGGCTCAATGACAGATTCTGGAGTTTGCGACAGCGTGAGGATGCCACAGAGTGGCACAATGACAGAGTCTGTAGGTGGCGGCAGCATAAGGAGGCCACAGAGTGGCACAATAACAGAGTCTGGATAAAAGACTGAGGGGACAGATTGTTGAGAAAGATACAGATGGAAAGTTACCTATAGAGCTGTACGACAGTAACCTGCAGATTAATGCAGCCCTCAAAAGCAAGTTGGGTTTGTCAGTTCCAAGACCTAAATTAGATCGTGGGGCGGGTGATCAGTCCAAGACCTTCAAGCAGCATGATGATAAAAATTTGTGGCAAGGTAACATAGTGTTGAGATGGCAGCATGAGGAGGCCACATAATGGCACAATGGCAGAGTCTGGATAAAAGACTAGATTGTTGAGAAAGATGCAGATGGAAAGTTATCTGTAGAGCTGTATGACGGTAACCTGCAGTTTAATGCAGCCCTCGAAAGCAAGTTGGGTTTGTCGGTTCCAAAACCTAAATTAGATTGTGGGGCGGGTGATCAGTCTAAGGCCTTTTAAGCAGCAGCAGCATGATAATGAAAATGAGTGGCAAGGTGACATAGTGGGAAGGTGGCAGCATGAGGAGGTCAAATAGTGGCACAGTGACATAGTGTTGAGATGGTAGCAACAGCAGCAGCATAATACCACAGAGTGGCACAGTGACATAGCGTTGAGATAGCAGCAACAGCAGCAGCATGATACCACAGAGTGGCACAGTGACATAGCATGGAGATGGCAGCAAAAGCAGCAGCATGATACCACAGAGTGGCAAGGTGACATAATGTGGAGATGGCAGCAACAGCAGCAGCATGATACCACAGAGTGGCAAGGTGACATAGTGTGGAGATGGCAGCAACAGCATGATTCCACAGAGTGGCATGGTGACATAGTGTGGAGATGGAAGCATCAGGAGGACACAGAGTGCCATGGTGACATGGTGTGGAGATGGATGATCTAATCTGCTGCATCAGGCATCAGTGGGTGGAAATCCTTGTTGATCCATGCCTGATTCATCTTGACAAAAGTAAGTGTCTCCACATTTTTTAGGGGACAGGCGAGTTTATCTTGGGGTAACTATGGCCCCCGCGGCACTAAACACCCGCTCTGATGTCACACTACTGGCCGGGCAGGACAGCTTTTCCAGGGCAAACTCTGCCAGTTGCAGCCACAAATCCAGTTTGTCTGCCCAGTAGTCCAGCAGATCTTCAATATGGGGTGGCAGGGTGCTGTTCAAGTATGCCACCACCTGCTGGTTTAGGTCTTGCTCCAGGTCTACCTGCTGCTGCTTATGAGTAGTTTCTTCACTATGCGGGTGAAGAAAGCTGCTCATCATGGACTCAGGCTGCTGCTGATGAGGCTGCTACTGTTCCTGCCACCGCACCCCTCCCCAGAAGCCATGACAGTGGAATGTGAGCGCAGAGGGCCCTCCCAGTCAGACCTGCAAGAGGATGGCCGATGGCGCCGATAGGCAGAGGCCAACTGACTACATAGGATGTCTCTGTAGTACTTTAGTTTGTCCTCCCTCTCAGTGGGTCTAAAAAAGGCCCCCATTTTTGAACGGTAGCAAGGGTCCAACATGGTGGAAATCCAGAAGTCGTCCCTCTGCCGAATGGTGACAATTCTGAAAGCCATTTGTGCAAGTGACTCTAAGGGGTTCCCTGCATCCATCTCCACAGAATACTGCCACGGCGCATTTGGGTCCTCTGTCTCATCTTCCTCATTGCCCTCTTGCTCTTCCGGCTGCTTCTGCTCCTCTGTTCCTCCTCTCCTTTCACCGCAGTAGAAAAACCACTCAATTGGCTACATATTGCCTGCGCTTCAATGTCCTCCTCCAGGGGCGTAGCTAGAAATGCATAGGCCCCATAGCAAAAAAAATGTATGGGCCCCCCCAGCCCCCACATATCTATCGGGCCTCCCACCACCCCTTCCAGAGCTCCCACGCAAACACGCAATGCACCTACCGCACCCACCTCCTGTGCATATGGTAGATGTTTTTTTACCTTATTTTTATTTTCATGGGAATGGGGCCAGGCCGCCAGGAAGGGTCGGCCGGGGGGGGGGGGGAAATGTGACACACAAACCTTCCTGGCGGCCTGGCCCCATTCCCATGTCACATACAGAGTACAGACATTTACATTGTCGTCGTCCCCGGCCCTCCCTCCAGGCTCCATCATGTCAGTGTCACGGTCACACAAACTAGTGCCAGAGCAGAGGCGCTCAGGATTAGCACGGCATCACCCCCCCCATAAAAAAAAATTAACATATCATTGATGCTGTGCTAATCCTGAGCGCCTCTGCTCTGACCGTCAGTAATAGGAATGCCCCCAATTAGTGCCCGCCAGTAATAGGAATGCCCCCAATCTTCGGGAACTCACCTCATTTGGTCGCGCTTAGGTGAACACTCACCTGCTCACTGGATTCTCCTAGGGGACTATTATGGGGGAACTGGAGAGTCATCAGTAGTGGACAGTGCGGGATTCTCTTAGGGGACTATTATGGGGGCACTGGAGAGTCATCAGTAGTGGACAGTGCGAGATGCTCTTAGGGGACTATTACAGGGGCACTGGAGAGTCATCAGTAGTGGACAGTGCGGGATTCTCTTAGGGGACTATTATGGGAGCACTGGAGAGTGATCAGTAGTGGACAGTGGTTCAGGCTGCCTGAAGGAGATTGCTGCTACCAAAGTACAGTTCACAGTCAAGTCACGCCCACTTGTATGAAGCCACACCCAGCTGCTCAGTACAGCTACAACCTCAGATGAGTAGACGCGTGTGCGGTACCGCAATCGGTTCCCCAGCATTGTTTACCCCATGGCACAGGCTGCAGTACGACACCGCCTTCTACTTCCTGGATGGGCGGGCACCGTATGCCAGAGCTCGCCTCTAGCCCCCTAATACCACACAGCGCCTTCCAGTAGCACCACCGCGAAAATGCTCCAGCCGATCACCAAGTCACCCGCCATTTCGTCGCTTCCTGCTTCAGGCCCGCCGCCAGATCCCGTGACAGCTGCTCCCGCCAGTAGCGGTGCGGCCGAATATGCGCTGCCTGCAGCGTCCAATCCGTTTACATCAGACGGCTACTTCCTGCGCACGGGTTCAAGGAGGCGGAGCCGGGACTGCACTGCAGAAGCGTCCCCGTCACCATAGCAACAAGGAAAAAACCTCCTCCCTCCTCTGGCTGAGCCTCCGCCCCTCTGTGAACTTAGCCGCCGGCGCTGCCTGCGGCGCGCAAGTGTTGTAAACTACCCGGGCCAGGGATTTACTGCTTATCTCCTGGGGGGCCCCATGGGCCCCCATGACTTAGGGGCCCGGTCGCAATTGCGACCGCTGCGACCCCTATAGCTACGCCACTGTCCTCCTCCTCCTCTTCCAGTTCAGCTCCCACAGGGCTCATGTGTCCGTGAGATCTAGGTGCCACGTCTCCAGTCCCCTGACAAGCCATATTCACCAGCATCTGTTCCAGGACGTGAAGCAGTGGAATGACGGCATTCATCCTGTAGTCCTGGCGACTGACAAACGGTAGGTGTCACGCATGAGCTGCCACTGGCTGACATCGAAGTTATAAAGGGGAGTACTCCTATCCGCTTGGATCATCAAGAAATCGTTGATGGCCTTTCTTTGTTCGTACAGTCGGTCCAACATATGGAGGGTGGAATTCCAATAGGTCGAAACGTTGCATATCAGCCTATGTCGAAGGGTTGCCGTTCTGCCGCTGCAGCTCAATGAGGTTGTGCTTTGCGGTGTATGAGTGGCTGAAGTGCATGCAAAGTTTCCTGGCCATTTTTAGGATGTCTTGCAGATGGGTGGAAGACCTCAGGAACCGCTCGACAACCAGATTGAACACGTGTGCCATGCAGGGTGCATGGCTCAGCCTTCCTTGACGCAGTGCCGACAACATGTTCTTCTCGTTGTCGGTCACCAAGGTTCAGATTTTCAGTTGTCGCGGAGAGAAAGCCAGCAGTTGATTTCTTTCTGAAGGACATGGAGCAGTTCCTCCGCTGTGTGACTATGTTCTCCCAGGCAAAGCAGGTGCAGAACCGCGTGACACCGCCGTGCCCTCCACATGTGGAATGCTGAAGGGGCACTGTGACTTGTCCCTGCCGTGGAGGCTGAGGACATAGTGGAGGATGAGGAGGCAGAGGCGGACATTGTGGCAGGACAAATGGTGTGACAACGTGGAGGCGGAAGCGGCGTCACCTGGCTAAGTTGTTGGGATGGCTGGGCAAGAACCGCATTCACCCAGTGGGCCGTAAAGGACATGTATTGTCCCTGACAGTAGTTACAGCTCCACATGTCGGCACTACCATGCACATTGGCAGACACAGACAGTCTCAAGGACTGGACCACCTTCTGTTCTACATATGCGTGCAGGTTTGGTACTGCCTTTTGTGAAAAGAAATGACGGCTTGGTACTCTCTACCTCGGCTCGGCACAAGACATCAGTTCTATGAAAGGTGCAGAGTCCACTACTTGGAAAGGAAAGGACTGCAGCACCAGCAACTTGGCCAGGAGGACGTTTAGCTTCTGCGCCGTTGGATACATGCATGCATACTGCTTTCTCTTGGCAATCGCTTCTGCTGAGCTGGTGGAGCCTTGACTGCCTGCAATGGGGTGCGTGTCACTAGGTTATGCAGCGGTGGCTGTGGGAGACTGGACCACCACATCAGAGCCACGATTGTCCCAGGCCACTTATGGTGTTGCTGCATTATGTTGTCGCAGGGCAGTGGTGCCAACATTGGCCCCCTGGCCACACCTCACCTTCTGCCCACAGATTCGACATGTGGCCATGTTCCCCTCCTCCGCAGTCTTGACAAAAGACTGCTACACTGCCGAGTATCTGATTTCCCCCCCAACACTCCGCACTGACTAACTGCTAGTGTTGCTGCTTGTGTGAACCCGTGCACCACTCCTTTCCAGGCAGCTTGTCTGCTGACCTCCCACTACTGCCACCCTGCTGACTCCCAGCCATGCTACTACGTTGCTAGCTCAACAGCTGCCTCGTGGGCAAGCTGCCACCCTCTTCTCCCGATGACGATGAAGCCCCTTCTATACCCAGCTCCCAAGTTCCATCGGCTTCATCATCATCGAGTAGTGTCTGCAAGTCACTGGTGCCCTCCTCAACGCTCTCTAGGTCAGGAGCCTGACCGCTCACACCACATACCACGCCACTCTCCTCATCACTACATGCCCGCCTAGCAGAGGAAGCGGCAGATGTCTCCTCCAAATATTGGCTGGGCAATAGCTCCTGACTGTCCTCGAGTATCTCGTCCTCGCTGAATAGTAGAGCTGAGCCCACAGCAAATAGTACTGCTGTGGCTGAGGGAACAGCAAAGGACAGAGGTAGTTTGAGGTAAGGTGAGGGCACAGGGCCTGATACCGGGCCATGCCAACTAAGGGTTGAGTCTGACAAACCCACCGACTATTTGCTGGTGGTGTCTGATGTCACTTGGGATGAATTGGATGACCAAGTTAACCAAACAAGAACTGCTGTGTTGCTGGTCAAGACACGACCAGTAGATGACACCAGGAGCTCAGGCCTCTCGCTGCGACTACTGCTGCCACGGCCCCTTAATCTGCTGCAACCTCTGCCTGCGCCAGAAACATTTATGCCTCTGCCACCCCTCTGTGCATGTCCTGGCACTTCACTTTTAGCTGAACTAAAATAATTAAAAGCAAATTATAACAACCCTAAAAGCCCGGAATATATTTCTCTTTTTGGACAGAAATAGGCCACTAAATTATTATAGAGGAAATAAAAGCAAACGTGACCTGCATATATATTTCTCATATGCGACTGAAAAAGGCCAATAAATTATTTTAGCGTAAATAACAGGAAAAGTTAGCTGCGTATATTTTTCGCTTTTGTTTCTTACATATGGCAATAAACGCTTTTAGCGCAAATAACACAAAAATGTGAACTGTGTATATTTTTCTCTTATTGTACTAAACTGGCAATAAATGGTTTGAACGCAAATAACACCAAATGTCAACTGTGTGTATGAAATAACTGCAGAAGTGACCTGAGTAAATATATTTCTTGTGGAACTGAAATAGGCCACTATACGCTTTCACCAGAAATTTCTGCAACAGTATAGTGGGTATATATTTTTCTTGCATTACTGATATAAGGCCACTATACGCTTTCACCAGAAATAACTGAAACAGTGCAGTGAGTATATATTTTTCTTGTATTACTGAAATACTGCCCTATACGCTTTCAACAGAAATAGCTGCAACAGTGCAGTGGGTATATATTTTTCTTGTATTACTGAAATAAGCCTACTATACGCTTTCACCAGAAATAACTGCAACAGTGCAGTGGGTATATATTTCTCTTTTTTTACTGAAATATTGCCCTATAAGCTTTCAACAGAAATACCTGTAACAGTGCAGTGGGTATATATTTTTCTTGTATTACAGAAATACATCCCTATATGCTTTTACCAGTAATTACTGCAACAGTGCAGTGGGTATATATTTTTCTTGTATTACTGAAATAAGGCCACTATATGCTTTCTCCAGAAATAACTGCAGTAGTGACCTGAGAAAATATATTTCTTGTTGGACTGAAATAGGCCACTATACGCTTTCACCAGAAATAACTGCAACAGTGCAGTGCCTATCTATTTTTCTTTGTTTACTAAAATACGTCCCTATACGCTTTCAACAGAAATAACTGCAGAAGTGACCTGAAAATGTATTTTTCGTGTTGGATTGAAATAGGCCACAATACGCTTTCACCAGCAGTGCGTATATATATATATTTTCTTTTATGAAATAAGCCCCTATACTCTTTCACCAGAACTTAATGCAACCGTGTAGTGCGTTTAAATGTTTTGTGTATTACTGAAATACCGCCCTATACTCTTCCACCAGAAAAGACTGCAATTGATTTTAGCGTAAATAACAACAAAAGTGACCTGCGTATATATATTTCTTGTATTGTATTGAAATAGGCCACTAAATGATATCAGCGCAGGTAACAGCAAAAGTGACCTGCGTATATATTTATCTGTTTCCACAGATAAAAGCCACTAAAGGCTTTACAACATAGCACTTGCACCCCAATAACTAATTGCTGGAATGACAGAGCTGTATTATGAGACTATCTGGATCCCCATGTAATGTTTCCCTGCACTTGTAAATCGCGTTTTTTCACAATGAGGATTTTAGTATAACTCTCCCTAGCATCTGCACATGTCTCTCCCGGCCTGTGAAGTAAATCGCTTCTTTCCTTTTTTTTTTTAACAATTCATTTTTCTTTCACTCTCCCTAGCGCCTGGATACAGGTCTGTTCCTGACTAATGTACAATGGTGAATGGTAGCTTCTAAGATGGCCGCCATATTTATAGGACTGTGACATCACCGGGCTGGCTGGCTGCTGATTGGCTGCATGCATGGCATTATGGGTCATCCCACCTTCCCAGAGTTCCTTGACCCATGTCCTCACACATGTAGCCGCCATTTTAGACGCCCGCCATTGTAGGAAATAATGCGATTTGCTACCACGAAGCGTGAGGAAATTCGCATTAATTCAGAATCAAATTTTTCCTGAAATTCAGAACGAATTCGACTTTGTCAGCTTCTATTCGCTCATCTCTAGTGAGTATCATCTGCAGTCCATTACTTCATGACCACCTATATGGTTCTGTTGGCACAGGTCTGTGGGCATTAGTATGTTAACCCCCTACATGCCAGCTGATTGCTGGACAATCTTTCACATTTTCAGTTATGTCTCAATTACACTAAGCGCAAGTTAAATGCAAAACAGTTACAAATATAATGCAAATAGTAATGCAATTTACATTGGATCTGCAATTCTAAAAGAAGCACAGAAAATGTCACAGCAAAATCACCCCAGTAATGTAGGTGTTATTTGCATACAGGATATAAGCGATACAAATATTTAGCAAACCCTTGCCGTTTCTAACCCACTTCTTGCCGTATATGTCAAACTGAACTGTATTTTTAGTTCCTACCATCTTAGACACGGGTCATGAATATGCCCAACATTAGGCCCCATTAAGTCTATGCCCCATTACCCAACATTCCCTTCTCAATTTTTATTAGAAGAATTTTGCCATTATTAAAATCAAAGGGCAGGAATACCAGATGAAGACAAATACACATAAAGCTGCTATATCCATGGCTTTAACCTTGCAAGGATATATACGTTTTGCTTGTTGGATGACCAGAAGCCCAAAGTCCCCAGGTCATAGCTACTTTAGTAGATGGCAGTGGAGTGTCTGCCACGGTGGCAAACCACATGACTGCTGGAAGAGGGGAAGTGCAGGAGGGGGTTCCAACACTGAACTGGAGTCACAGATTTTTGTGCATCTGCCACTAGGTGAGTTCAGTGCCTAGACATTGTACAGCTTCATTTGAGTTAAATAATAACTGTAGAAATTGTCTCCCCCTAGTGGTGGTTATAGGCAGCCAGTTTTGTAAAATATTAGGTGAAGGGAGATTTACAGCTAGATGGGGGAGATCAATAAATTAAGGCAATTACGTATGTGGTATAAATACATTGGGAAATATGATGCCCAGTATGAGCACGATATTTACGAAGTGGCTCTTTTTGTAAGTTAGGTAAAATGCATAAGACAGCGCCTAATTTTTATTTTTATTAAAGAATTTCTCCACTTAATAAGAAAAAAAGGGGGCATACTAAGTTTTCCAATGAGACCCTTTGAGTAGAGCTGAGCGGACACCTGGATGTTCGGGTTCGACGGGTTCGGCCGAACCTCAGAAAAAAGTTCAAGTTTGGGACCCGAACTTGACCCCGAACCCAAACCCCATTAAAGTCAAAAATGGCCATGTTGGTGGAGTACTCGAAACAGCGCAACAAGGAACACAGGTCTCGCATGGAGGCCCAGTCTTTGGTGCTGAAGTGGTGCTGTTCCGCCGAGCGACTCACCCGTGCGTGCTGCAGCTGGAACTCCACTGGCCAGCATGTGCAAGGTGGAGTTTCACCTTGTGGGAACGTCGCATATGAGGAGGTGAGCAGGAAGGCCGAAGTTACGCTGCAGTGCTGACAGGCGAGCAGCAGCAGGGTGTGAACGCCGAAAGTGCGAACAGATGGCCCTGGGAAACCCTGCTAACAGAGTCATCAAAAGCAGAAAATATTGCTGCATGACTTGGGGGTCAGACTGCTTGGCTGATTTGCAATGGGGTGAGGTGAAAGACTGATGACATCGGCTGCAGGTGCCAACTGTGGTCTTTCAGCAGGAGACTGGGTGGGAGACAATGTGAAGGAACTGGATCCACTGTCAGCAACCGAATCTACTATCGCCTGTACTTGTTCAGGCCTCACCATTCGTAGATCAGCATTAGGCCCGACCAAACACTACTGCAGGTTTTGTCGCCTACTCGCACCTGAGGAAGGGGTTTCACTTGTGCGTGGAGCTGGCACAGATCGACCACGTCCTCTCCCTGCATCAGAAGCTCCACCAGCAGCACCACGACCTGGGCCACGTCCCTTAATTGACGCTCTCCTCATATTGTTCGAATATAGGATCTTGCCCTAAATGGGTGTTTAATTAATAGTCGAATAAAACAACAGTATGTAAAAGGTGTATCTCACACGGCCTAAACCAGACTAATCCTCAATTAAATATTTTTTTGCCCAAAAGGGCTGTATTTCAAATGCCTGAATCAAACCCCTGCATGTAAAGGGTGTATCTCACAAGGCCTGAACCAGTGTAGGCCTGTAATGCAAGGCACCAACAAACAGACCAGTGATGAAAGCAAAAAGGTGTTTATTCACCAGAAACATAAACGTCCAGGACACTTGCTGGTAACAAGGAATAATAACAAAAAACCAGGCAAGGAGATTCCAGGAATAGTCCCAACCAGTGCTGAATGATGCTGTGCACTTGGCAGTCGAGTCACTCCAGATCTTGGGTCCGCTGTAAGGACAAAGTTCCTGGCAGTCTTCAGTCACTAGGAGTTGTGATCTATACCTGGTTGAGGGAAAATAACAGTGGGCACTGATCACCCTGAGAGACCTCCTTTTAAATGCCTGCTGACCAATCCCAGGGTGCCAAGTGTCCACTACCATAGGTGAACAAATTGCCCTGCACCTGAGTACAAGGCCTAAGGCAATCACAAGTTGATTAACCCATGGCTGGCTCCCTAATCCACTTTGCTCTTGTGAGTCAGTATAATATGCGCCACTGGTCGACGAAGTGCATAAGAAGCGCGTACTCGCGACCGTGTATCCCTTTGCGAACCTGCCCTCATGCGTACGCACGGACGCTTGATTGACTCAGCGTGAGTATGCGAGCGCGTGGACCCAGATGCGGAAACGGAAGTCGCAGGAGACACCGGAGACAACCCTGGCCGCGGCGTCTTGTCACTCGCCTGGCCACTCTGTCCCCGGGACTCCGACGGTCCTCCCCTCCGATGTCCACGCGAACTCATCTCCGCACTGGCTCGCAAAGGGGTCAGCGCTGGTGCATCAGAGACATGCCTAACCTGTCCCGCAACTCCACGAGGACCCCTCTTGGTTCCCCTGGAGTGCAAAGCAGGTGAGGATCTTACAAGGCCTGAATTAAAGAATTCGATCCTCAAAATGGCTGTATTTCAAATGCCTGAATCAAACCCCTGTATTTAAAGGGTGTATCTCACACGGCCTGAAATAGTGTAGGCCTGAATTAAAGATTTTTCCCCCCGAAATGGCTGTATTTCAAATGCCTGAATCCAACCCCTGTATGTAGAGGGTGTATCTCACACAGTCTGAATCAGTGTAGGCCTGAATTAAATATTTCTTTGCACAAAATGGCTGTATTTTAAATGGCTGTATTTCAAATGCCTGAATCAAACCCTTGTATGTAGAGGGTGTATCTCACAGGGCCTGAACCAGTGTAGGCCTAAATTAAAGATTTATTTGCCCAAAATGGCTGTATTTACAATGGCTGTACTACAAATGCCTGAATCAAACCCCTGTATGTAGAGGGTGTATCTTACACGGTCTGAACCAGTGTAGGCCTGAATTTAATATTTATTTGCCCAAAATGGCTGTATTTCAAATGGCTGTATTTCAAATGCCTGAATCAAACCCCTGTATGTGAAGAGTGTATCTCACACGGGTTGAACCAGTATAGGTCTAAATTAAATATTTCTTTGCCGAACAAGCCTGTATTTCAAATGCCTGAATCAAACCCCTGTATGTAAAGGGTGTATCTCACACGGTCTGAACCAGTGTAGGCCTGAATTAAATATTTCTTTGCCCAAAATGGCTGTATTTCAAATGGCTGTATTTCAAATGCCTGAATCAAACCCCTGTATGTAGAGGGTGTATCTCACACGGTCTGAACCAGTGTACACCTGAATTAAATATTTCTTTGCCCAAAATGGATGTATTTCAAATGCCTGAATCAAACCCCTGTGTATAGAGGGTGTATCTTACACGGTCTGAACCAGTGTAGGCCTGAATTAAATATTACTTTGCACAACAAGGCTGTATTTCAAATGGCTGTATTTCAAATGCCTGAATCAAACCCCTGTACGTAGAGGGTGTATCTCACACGGTCTGAACCAGTGTAGGCCTGAATGAAATATTTATTTGCCCAAAATGGCTATATTTCAAATGGCTGTATTTCAAATGCCTGAATCAAACCCCTGTATGTAAAGGGTGTATCTCACAGGGCCTGAACCAGTGTAGGCCTGAATTAAATATTTCTTTGCCAAAAAGGATGTATTTTAAATGCCTGAATCGAACCCCTGTATGTAGAGGGTGTATCTCACATGGTCTGAACCAGTGTATGCCTGAATTAAATATTTCTTTGCACAAAATGGCTGTATTTCAAATGGCTGTATTTCAAATGCCTGAATCAAACCCCTGAATGTAGAGGGGGTATCTCACACGGTCTGAACCAGTGTAGGCCTGAATGAAATTTTTCTTTGCCCAAAATGGTTGTATTTCAAATGGCTGTATTTCAAATGCCCGAATCAAACCCTTTATGTAGAGGGTGTATCTTACACGGTCTGAACCAGTGTAGGCCTGAATTAAATATTTCTTTGCCCAAAATGGCTGTATTTCAAAAGGCTGTATTACAAATGCCTGAATCAAACCCCTGTATGTAGATGGTGTATCTCACACGGTCTGAACCAGTGTAGGCCTGAATTAAATATTTATTTGCCCAAAATGGCTATATTTCAAATGGCTGTATTTCAAATGCCTGAATCAAACCCCTGTATGTAAAGGATGTATCTAACTGGGCCTGAACCAGTGTAGGCCTGAATTAAATATTTCTTTGCCCAACAAGGATGTATTTTAAATGCCTAAATCGAACCCCTGTATGTAGAGGGTGTATCTCACATGGTCTGAACCAGTGTATGCCTGAATTAAATATTTCTTTGCACAAAATGGCTGTATTTCAAATGCCTGAATCAAACCCCTGTATGTAAAGGGTATATCTCACATGGTCTGAACCAGTGTAGGCCTGAATTAAATATTTCTTTGCACAAAATGGCTGTATTTCAAATGGCTGCATTTCAAATGCCTGAATCAAACCCCTGTATGTAGAGGGTGTATCTAACACGGGCTGAACCAGTGTAGGCCTGAATTAAATATTTCTTTGCACAAAATGGCTGTATTTCAAATGGCTGTATTTCAAATGCCTGAATCAAACCCCTGTATGTAGAGGGTTTATCTCACACGGTCTGTACCAGTGTAGGCCTGAAATAAATATTTATTTGCCCAACAAGGCTGTATTTCAAATGCCTGAATTAAATCCCTGTAAGTTGAGGGTGTATCTCACACGGTTTGAATCAGTGTAAACCTGAATTAAATATTTCTTTGCACAAAATGGTTGTATTTCAAATGCCTGAATCAAACCCCTGCATGTAGAGGGTGTTTCTCACATGGTCTGAACCAGTGTAGGCCTGAATTAAATTTTTCTTTGCCCAAAATGGCTGTATTTCAAAAGGCTGTATTACAAATGCCTGAATCAAACCCCTGTATGTAGAGGGTGTATCTCACACGGTCTGAACCAGTGTAGGACTGAATTAAATATTTATTTGCCAACAAGGCTGTATTTTAAATGGCTGAATCAAACACCTGTATGTAGAGGGTGTTTCTCACACGGGCTGAACCAGTGTAGGCCTGAATTAAATATTTCTTTGCACAAAATGGCTGTATTTCAAATGGCTGTATTTCAAATGCCTGAATCAAACCCCTGTACGTAGAGGGTGTATCTCACACGGTCTGAACCAGTGTAGGCCTGAATGAAATATTTATTTGCCCAAAATGGCTATATTTCAAATGGCTGTATTTCAAATGCCTGAATCAAACCCCTGTATGTAAAGGGTGTATCTCACAGGGCCTGAACCAGTGTAGGCCTGAATTAAATATTTCTTTGCCAAACAAGGATGTATTTTAAATGCCTGAATCGAACCCCTGTATGTAGAGGGTGTATCTCACATGGTCTGAACCAGTGTATGCCTGAATTAAATATTTCTTTGCACAAAATGGCTGTATTTCAAATGGCTGTATTTCAAATGCCTGAATCAAACCCCTGAATGTAGAGGGGGTATCTCACACTGTCTGAACCAGTGTAGGCCTGAATGAAATTTTTCTTTGCCCAAAATGGTTGTATTTCAAATGGCTGTATTTCAAATGCCCGAATCAAACCCTTTATGTAGAGGGTGTATCTTACACGGTCTGAACCAGTGTAGGCCTGAATTAAATATTTCTTTGCCCAAAATGGCTGTATTTCAAAAGGCTGTATTACAAATGCCTGAATCAAACCCCTGTATGTAGATGGTGTATCTCACACGGTCTGAACCAGTGTAGGCCTGAATTAAATATTTATTTGCCCAAAGTGGCTATATTTCAAATGGCTGTATTTCAAATGCCTGAATCAAACCCCTGTATGTAAAGGATGTATCTAACTGGGCCTGAACCAGTGTAGGCCTGAATTAAATATTTCTTTGCCCAACAAGGATGTATTTTAAATGCCTAAATCGAACCCCTGTATGTAGAGGGTGTATCTCACATGGTCTGAACCAGTGTATGCCTGAATTAAATATTTCTTTGCACAAAATGGCTGTATTTCAAATGCCTGAATCAAACCCCTGTATGTAAAGGGTATATCTCACATGGTCTGAACCAGTGTAGGCCTGAATTAAATATTTCTTTGCACAAAATGGCTGTATTTCAAATGGCTGCATTTCAAATGCCTGAATCAAACCCCTGTATGTAGAGGGTGTATCTAACACGGGCTGAACCAGTGTAGGCCTGAATTAAATATTTCTTTGCACAAAATGGCTGTATTTCAAATGGCTGTATTTCAAATGCCTGAATCAAACCCCTGTATGTAGAGGGTTTATCTCACACGGTCTGTACCAGTGTAGGCCTGAAATAAATATTTATTTGCCCAACAAGGCTGTATTTCAAATGCCTGAATTAAATCCCTGTAAGTTGAGGGTGTATCTCACACGGTTTGAATCAGTGTAAACCTGAATTAAATATTTCTTTGCACAAAATGGTTGTATTTCAAATGCCTGAATCAAACCCCTGCATGTAGAGGATGTTTCTCACATGGTCTGAACCAGTGTAGGCCTGAATTAAATTTTTCTTTGCCCAAAATGGCTGTATTTCAAAAGGCTGTATTACAAATGCCTGAATCAAACCCCTGTATGTAGAGGGTGTATCTCACACGGTCTGAACCAGTGTAGGACTGAATTAAATATTTATTTGCCAACAAGGCTGTATTTTAAATGGCTGAATCAAACACCTGTATGTAGAGGGTGTTTCTCACACGGGCTGAACCAGTGTAGGCCTGAATTAAATATTTCTTTGCACAAAATGGCTGTATTTCAAATGGCTGTATTTCAAATGCCTGAATCAAACTACTGCATGTAGAGGGGGTATCTCACACGGTCTGACACAGTGTAGGCCTGAATTAAATATTTCTTTGCCGAAAATGGCTGTATATCAAATGGCTGTATTTCAAATGCCTGAATCAAACCCCTGTATGTAGAGGGTTTTTCTCACATGGTCTGTACCAGTGTAGGTCTGAAATAAATATTTCTTTGCCCAACAAGGCTGTATTTCAAATGCCTGAATTAAACCCCTGAATGTAGAGGGTGTATCTCACACGGTCTGAATCAGTGTAGGCCTGAATTTAATATTTCTTTGCACAAAATGGCTGTATTTCAAATGCCTGAATCAAACCCCTTTATGTAGAGGGTGTTTCTCACATGGTCTGAACCAGTGTAAGCCTGAATTAAATATTTCTTTGCCCAACAAGACTGTATTTCAAATGCCTGAATCAAACCCCTGAATGTAGAGGGTGTATCTCACACGGTCTGAACCAGTGTAGGCCTGAATTAAATATTTCTTTGCTAGGTCTAGGTCTTTGCTAGGCTAGGTCTACACGACGACATTTGTCGCGCGACATTTTGTTGCACTAATGTCGCGCGACAATTTTTATAATGGCAGTCTATGGTGTCGCACTGCAACATGCGACATACTGCGACGCGACAGTCGCAGAAAATCCATTTGAGATGGATTTTTCTGCGACTGTCGTGTCGCAGTCGCAGCATGTCGCATGTTGCAGGGCGACACCATAGACTGCCATTATAAAAATTGTCGCGCGACATTAGTGCAACAAAATGTCGCGCGACAACTGTTGCGCCCTATCTGTCGCGCGACTTTTTGTCGCGCGACAAATGTCGTCGTGTAGACCTAGCCTAAAACAATGGGAGGCAAATCCTTGTGGATTTTGGTGTGTAATCACCATGTGGAAAATTTGCAACATGAAATGGCCTTAGGGTATATTACTATGCAGCAGATACACTGCAGAATTTCTTATGACTGCCAAATGAGTTTAATCTTTTGAATGAGGTTGTTTTAGTGACAGTTACACACATGTCAACAAATCTGCCAAGTACGAATTTATCCTAAAGGGGCCCCGTCCCGTGACAATTTTTTTTAATACCACTAGTAGAGTCCTCACGTACAAAATTTATGTCTTTCTGTATTTCGTTCAACTGTAAAAATGCCAGAATAACTGCATGCATTTTTTGACCACCTGCATTTTTATGAATTACTTGGGCCTTTTTTGGGCATTATTTGTAAACACTGAGGGGGTCATTTATCGAGACCTGCATTTTCTCCATTAGTGTTGATAGCCCTCGTGTTGCCGGAGGAGGCACTTAATTTATCATGCCAGAAAGCCAGCACTAATAATGACAAATCTTTGGGCCTCACCCACACCATGCCATACCCCCTTTACAGAAAGTGGCAAAGGTGGCATAAAAACGCCTTTTTGCATTAAAAAAGTTGAAAATCCAAACTTTGAGACTTTTTTTTTACGCCAGCATGGTGGCTTGATAACTGCCCCCAGGGTGTTTGCCCACTAGTGTTCTCTTCATGGCGCTTTTATTTCCCTATATGAAAGGGGATGAAAATTGATGAAAAACCTCAAGCGCTTCAGCTATATTTTTGAAAAGAAGCCAGAAAGACAAAAACATTTCACCTAATAAACAAAAACACCTGTAATTAAAAAAAATGCTTCTGTGTGCTGTGTTTCATATTTCCCAGAGACCTTCAGATAACATCTGGAGCTGGTGTTTTTGCTGCACAAAAGATGTACCAAAAATATAACAGTAATAAACGCCACCAAAAATTTAAAAGGGCAGGAAAATGCCAGCAAAAACTTATGTGTGAAAGCACCCATACAGCAGCTTTTTTTTTATGTAGCATGGATACAATTTTCCATGGAGGCAAATTTAGAAATATCTGCAAAATAATGCCTGCACAAATACGGACAACCCTATGTATTTTTTTCTCACCGATGTAACCTTGTAATATCTTTTTCTACCAGTTATTCCTTCCTTCCAGCACATGTTACACCTATTAAACTTTTGCGATTGCAGTGCATGAACTCATGTGGGGTCACCAAGCTGTTCGTCCTGTGTGGCCGGCTCCATGTTCTGGAAGGGAACCTGTTAGGAACCACAATCTGCTCTTGCTCGTCGTCTCTTTCCAGGTTCTACCTTTACATTTTTTTCCCCGTGCATATAGAAGATGCTATTTTGTGAGCAAAGTACTGGCTTTTGAGAGATGTTTCCATAACAACCGCTGCACCCAATTAGAAGGATGGAGATCAGCAAATCCGCCTTAAAGGGACACACACCATTATGCGGAAAAAGGCAGGAACATCAGACCCAATTATTTTCAGCTTTGTGGACAGATGAATAGTGCTCTGTACATCTGTTTATTTGTGCTCTGTTTTATATGTGCCAGAAGAAAAAAAAAATAACCTGGAATCTAAAGCAATAGAAGAAATATAAAAAAAATTGTGTTATGCTGCAGTGCTGGATGTGGACCTGTGCAATCTTCATTAATTGTCATCATTTAAAGTTAACTCATTGTGAAGTCCCACAGTAATTGCAAAATCGTTGGGGTAGAAACTAATTCTGCAGTAATTGATTTTGCACCCATAGTTATCTCTTTCATAATATGTCCTGTCACAAAACAATATAAAGCAAAATAAACTGATAGGACTAAACCAAGGGAGACCCATATGATATTGCCAACTTACCTTAATGGTGTAATAATAGGTCAAAAATCAGTGTACAGGTCACGTACAGAGAATATTTTCTCAGGGATCCAAACAGAATTCTCAAAGAAAATGATAGCAAGCTCCACTATAGCATGCCATACTATGAAAATATTCTGTATTATTCTACATTACTTCTAGGGTGGCCTAGTGTGCATATAAAACTTAGGACAGGGGGCGTAGCTGGGGGTGGTTCTGGCATGGCATAGGTCGGAGTTGGATTAGTGGGGAAGAGGGCACCAAGAAGTGCCCTCTTGACTTGGTCAGCAAACTGATCCTAATACCTAATGAGAAGGGAATACCTTTATTAAACACGTTATGACCCAAAAAGATTCAATTTGCACAAATATTTCTGTTCTGTAATTATTCTGTACTCGTTAAATGTTGTAGAAGTAGCCTTGGTTTACCAGAAGGAGCATGGGAAAAATGTCTCCTAGATAGATTTATTAATGCTGAACCCAGAAAATGGTACAAATTGTGGTGCAAATCTACATCTAGCAAATGTAAATTTCATTTAATAAGAGGTATGTGCCTTTTAATAAATTTGACAGTTGACAATTTTTTTTAGACTAGCATATCAAACGCCTTTCTTAATAAATCTGCCCCATACTGTCTACTGTCAATAATACGGAGCTCTAAGGACTTGGTGTGCCACTGTATGGGCTCAGAGTATACACATTATGGTACACAAAGCTCAGATGTCAGGAGTCCACCCAGCCAAGACAATAAGCAGTGCTGTGCTAGGATGGTTATTGTGCCAACGAGCCAAATCTTGGCTGCTCACCCAGTCATTGTGACTGGAAGCTGAGCCAATCAGGTTTTCCACTCTTTGTCCAATACATGAGCTGGGCGGGGAATTTTAAACTGCTGATTCCTAATTGAATTGCCTATGATTTTGTTAGTATCAGGGCTTTATACTGTGCCATATCCTATTCTTATAAAATGTAAATGGACTCTTATAGTGAACTATAGCAATATAAGCAGGAAGAGCAGTCAAATGGTTAATCCAGAAACAAGACAGTAGTAAGTTCACCAGGATAGTCGATATAAGCAGGAACAGCTGCCATGGGTTTAATCCAGAAACAAGCCAGTAAATAGGTGCTGCACAGCCCTGTGTAGTGACTTGGCTGCTCTCCTGACATTATTATTATTATTATTATCTATTATTAACGCCCATTCATTCCATGGAGTTGTAGCTATTATAAGGGGTGCACATACATAATACGGACAATTGCAATAAGCATGAACAAGAGGAGTTACAAGCTGGTACAGTGGGAGAGAGGACCCTGCCCACAGAGCCTTACAATTTACAAGGGACGGGTAAAGGACATCGTATGCGTTGGAGGAAAAATAGAGTAGGACTTAGTGCACCCACTGCTAGACAAGGGTTACCACTTTATGCAAATAGCTATTACACAAGTACTCCACTATATAAGTACCTAAGTGTCAAAGGGACTGTAGGTTGTGACACGGTGCACAAAAATCAGAGAGGCCTCCCTAGATCCCGTCTCATGCAAGCACGGGTGACAGCAGGGCTCCCCTACATGAGAACATGTTAGTGGTTAAGTACAAGAACAAGAGGGATGTCCTTATACTGACCACCATTTATGGTAACACCAGCTCCCATGTCCCTGTATGAGTTACCACTACCTCCAAGCCAGACTGCATCCTGCATCCTGGACTACAATATCAATGGGAGAGGGGTTGATCTTTTAGGAAATCAAAGGTGTGGTACAAAAACTGGCCATACACATTGTATAGGTGGCACTGTATAATGCTTAAGTGTTATTTATCTGCAGACCAGGCGGGGAAATTCCTTCAGTTTCAAGAGGCAGTGATCATGGCCCTAATTTTTCAAAACCAGGAAGGAAAGAGGCCCAATACTTCTGGGAGTTAAGGTGTCTGTGTTGTAACAGGTCAAATTTCCCTGATGAAGTTAAGCAAAGAGTAAGGAAGGGAAAGACCTAAAATAAATTGTAGAGTGTTTTAAAAAAAAGGAGGATACAAAAGAAAACGATTTATCACTGTGAAACCTAACCTGAAAAACTTGGCCTGTACATAAATGGGCACATTTATTAAGACCTGCGTTTTAGATGCCGGTCTTAATAAAGGCCCTGTACTGGCGGTGGTTCTGCTGAAGTTATGAAGAGGCACCGGCCTCTCCATAACTTCGGCGTATCCAGCACCAGTTCTAAATGTAAGACAGCTTCTGAGCTGCCTTACATTTAGACAATGTTCTATGCCTAAAACAGCCACAGAAAATTATGAATGAGACTGGCCTTCCGGCCCATCCCCTTCCCTGCACACAATTTTAGACCTGCCGTGAATGTGCCACATCTACATCTGAAATCTAATTTAGGCGTACTTCAGTATAGTAAATGACCCCCAAAGTGTACCATTCATCCATGGAATCTTAATGTTATCCTTTATGTACGTTTAGTACCTCATTAAACGCTGATATATTCCACACAGCTTACATATTCACTTTTCTTCAACCCTACACATTTATTTCAGAATGCTCACTACTCAACTTGAAAAATTATTCAAGGGGCGTAGTTTCCAAAATGGGCTCACTTCTTTGGAGTTTCTACTGTAGGGGTACCTCGGGTCTCTCTTGAAATGTGATAAAGCCCCTGAAAACCATGTCAGCTAAATAAGACCTCCTAGATCAATATGGCGCTTGTTCCCTTCTGAATCCGGGCGTTTGCCCATATATCAGTGCACGCACACATATGGAGTGTTGTCATATTCAGGATTAAATGGGTAACAAACTATGGCATGAATCTTCTCCTGTTACCACTTCTGAAAATTAAACAGATGGGGCTAAGTCTGCATTTTATTATAAAACATAATTTTTAATTCTCACAACTATGTGTTTCTTAATTCAATGACAAATGTTTCTGAATTCTATGAAACCGTCGTTGTGCACACTACCTCTCTTGAAAAATTTCTTGATGGGTGTAGTTTCCAAGTTGGGGTCATTTCTTGGGGTTTCTACGATAAGGATACCTCAGCATATCTTCTAATATGACATGACACCTGAAAACCATTTAATAGAAATCCGACCTTCAAAATCCATGTCACTTCCTCTCTTCTGAGTTTTGCAGTGTGTCAAAACAGCAGTTTACAAGCACATACAGGGTGTTGCCATATTCAGGAGAAAATGGGTAACACATTGTAGGGTGCATTTTCTTCTGTTACCCTTATGAAATTGTAAAAATGTGGGGCTAAAGCTGCATTTTATTGTAAAACATGTTATTTTTCATTTCACAGTCAAGTGTTTCTATATTCTATGGCAAGTGTTTCTAAATTCTATGAAACACACTTGTGGGTTATTTGTGTTCACTACATCCCTTGAAAAATTATTTTTGGGGTGTAGTTTTAAAAAGGGAGACACTGTATGTGTAGCCCAGGATCTCTTGAAATGTGAGACAGTGCCCAAAAACCATCTCAGCAAAATCTGTCCTCAAAAAGCCATAGATTGCTCCTTCCCTTTGAAGTCCTGCTGTGTGCCCATGCAACAAATTATGAGCACATATGGGGTGTTGCCTTATTCAAGAGAAAATGGATAAGAAATTGTGTTATTGCATTTTCTCATGTTGCCTCATGTGAAAATGAAATATGCAGGGCTAAAGCAGCCTTTCATTGTAAAAAAAATAAAATATTTTCAAGGCCAAGTGTTTCTAAAGTATGCAAAACACTTTTTGTTCACTACACCCCTTGAAAAGTTCCTTTAGGTGTTTAGCTTTAAAATGGAGTCATTTTATGCGGATTTTCATTATAGGAGTACCTCAGGGTCTCTTGAAATTTGTCATAGCACCAGAAAATCATCTGAGCCTTGCCGTGTACCCATACAGCAAATTATAAGCACATATGGGATGTTGCCTTATTCAAGAGAGAATGGGCAAGAAATTGTGTGGTGCATTTACCTGTTACCCCTTTGTGAAAATGAAAGATTTTTTTGCAGTATTTTATTGCAAAAAAATTAATTTTTCATTTTCAGAGCCAAGTGTTTATAAATTCTTTGAAATGCTCACTACACCACTTAAAAAATTGTTTGAGGGTGTGGCTAACAAAATGGGATCACTTTTTGGAGGTTTCTACTGTAGGGGTATCTCAGGGTCTCATCAAATGCAACATGGCACCTGAAAACCATTTCAGTAAAATCTGCTCTTTAAAAGTCGTATGGTGCTCATTCCGTTCTGAAGCCTGTGGTGTGCCCATACAGCAGTCTACGACCACATGTCAGGTATTTTTGTAAATTGCAGCAAAAGGGTAATAAATATTAGGGTTTGTTTTACTGTTATGCCCAGCTGTTTTACAGAAACAAATATATTAAAATGGAAAATCTGCAAAAACTGTGAATTTTTTGAAATTTCACATCCATTTTGCTTTAAAGTCCTGTGGAACACCTAAAGGCTAACATTTCAAAATTCAGCTTCAAATAATTTAAGTAACATAGTACCATAGTTTATAGGGCTGAAAAAAAGACATCTGTCCATCCACTTCAGCCTGTTATCCTGCAAGTTGATCCAGAGGAAGGCAAAAAAAAAAAACTGTGAGGTAGAAGACAATGTTCCTCACTTAAAGGGAAAAAAAATCCTTCCTGACTCCAATCAGGCAATCAGAATAACTAACTGGATCAACAACCCCTCTCTAGTAGCTATAGCCTGTAATATTATTACACTCCAGAAATACATCCAAGCCCCTCTTAAACTCTTTTAGTGAACTTACCATCAGTGATGGTCAGTTCGCAGTGTTCGCCAGTGAACACATGCGGGCTGCCATCTTTAGTAAGGTAGACTCACCCGTCCGGCGATGCACAGGTAAGCCCTTACCTGTGCCGGGAGCCGGTCTGAAATGAAGTGCGGTCACCTGGAGCAGGCAGTTCCAAGAACAGCCACGGGGGCCTTCATCAGGCTGTTCTCGGAATTGCCTGCTCCCAGTGACCGCATTTCATTTCAGACCAGCTCCTGGCACAGGTAAGGGCTTACCTGTGCATCGCCGGACGGGTGAGTCTACCTTACTAAATATGGCAGCCCGCATGTGTTCGCTGGCGAACACTGTGAACTAACCAACACTGCTCACCACCACCACCTCCTCAGGCAGAGAGTTCCATAGTCTCACTTCTCTTACCGTAAATAATTCTCTTCTATGTTTGTGTGCAAACCTTCTTTCCTTCAGACGCAGAGGATGTCCCCTCGTCACAGTCACAGTCCTGGAGCTTTTTAGACGATGCATAGGCGTGCGCAGCCTATTGAATTAGGGTGTGCACCCTAAAGCACAAACACACATCCGCATGCGTGTGTATGTATATATATATATATATATATATACAGTTGTAAGAAAAAGTATGTGAACCCTTTGGAATGATATGGATTTCTGCACAAATTGGTCATAAAATGTGATCTGATCTTCATCACAACAATAGACAATCACAGTTTGCTTAAACTAATAACACACAAAGAATTAAATGTTAAAATGTTTTTATTGAACACACCATGTAAACATTCACAGTGCAGGTGGAAAAAGTATGTTAACCCTTGGATTAAATAACTGGTTGAACCTTCTTTTGGCAGCAATAACTTCAACCAAACGTTTCCTGTAGTTGCAGATCAGACATGCACAACGGTCAGGAGTAATTCTTGACCGTTCCTCTTTACAGAACTGTTTCAGTTCAGCAATATTCTTGGGATGTCTGGTGTGAATCTCTTTCTTGAGGTCAAGCCACAGCATCTCAATCAGGTTGAGGTCAGGACTCTGACTGGGCCACTCCAGAAGGTGTATTTTCTTCTGTTTAAGCCATTCTGTTGTTGATTTACTTCTATGCTTTGGGTCGTTGTCTTGTTGCAACACCCATCTTCTGTTGAGCTTCAGCTGGTGGACTGATGCCCTTAAGTTCTCCTGCAAAATATCTTGATAAACTTGGGAATTCATTTTTCCTTTGATGATAGCAATCCATCCAGGCCCTGACGCAGCAAAGCAGCCCCAAACCATGATGCCCCCACCACCATACTTCACAGTTGGGATGAGGTTTTGATGTTGGTGTGCTGTGCCTCTTTTTCCCCACACATAGTGTTGTGTGTTTCTTCCAAACAACTCAACTTTGGTTTCATCTGTCCACAGAATATTTTGCCATTACTGCTGTGGAACATCCAGGTGCTCTTGTGCAAACTGTAAACGTGCAGCAATGCTTTTTTTTGGCCAGCAGTGGCTTCCTCTGTGGTATCCTCCCATGAAATCCATTCTTGTTTAGTGTTTTACATATCGTAGATTCGCTAACAGGGATGTTAGCATATGCCAGAGACTTCTGTAAGTCTTTAGCTGACACTCTAGGATTCTTTTTCACCTCATTGAGCAGTCTGTGCTGTGCTCTTGCAGTCATCTTTACAGGACGGCCACTCCTAGGGAGAGTAGCAGCAGGGCTGAACTTTCTCCATTTATAGACAATTTGTCTTACCGTGGACTGATGAACAGCAAGGCTTTAGGAGATACATTTATAACCCTTTCCAGCTTTATGCAAGTCAACAATTCTTAATCGTAGGTCTTCTAAGAGCTCTTTTGTGCAAGGCATCATTCACATCAGGCAATGCTTCTTGTGAAAAGCAAACCCAGAACTGGTGTGTGTTTTTTATAGGGCAGGGCAGCTGTAACCAACACCTCCAATCTCATCTCATTGATTGGACTCCAGTTGGCTGACACCTCACTCCAATTAGCTCTTGGAGATGTCATTGGCCTAGGGGTTCACATACTTTTTCCACCTGCACTGTGAATGTTTACATGGTGTGTTCAATAAAAACATGGTAACATTTAATTCTTTGTGTGTTATTAGTTTAAGCAGACTGTGATTGTCTATTGTTGTGACTTAGATGAAGATCAGATCACATTTTATGATCAATTTGTGCAGAAATCCATATCATTCCAAAGGGTTCACATACTTTTTATTGCAACTGTATATATATATATATATATATATATATATATCCTTAATGCCATTAGCCCCCATTATCAGCCCCTATGCCTCATTAGCCCCCATTATGCCTCTCATTAGCCCCCATTATGCCTCATTAGTCCCCATTATGCCTCATTAGCGCCCATTATGCCTCTCATTAGACTCCATTATGTCTTATTAGCCCCCATCATCAGCCCTTATGCCTCATTAGCTCCATTATCAGTCCTTATGCATAATTAGTCTCCATTATGCCTCTCATTAACTCCCATTATGCCTCTCATTAGCCCCCATATGCCTCATTAGCCCCATATGCCTCATTAGCCTCATTATCCCCCAAATGCCTCATTATCCCCCATATGCCTCATTATCCCCCATTATGCCTCTCATTAGCCTCCATTATGCCCCAAGCAGCCTCATTTTTTATCAAATAAAAAAAACACTAACCTCTCTGCTCCTGGATGCCGCGGCTCCTCGCCGCCGCAAGCCTCTTCCTCCTGCTGTCAGCTCTGCTCTAAACTTGCGCATACAGCGTGAAATCACAAAGTGCCTCACGCTGTGCGCAGCCCTGCACAGCCGACAGCTGAGGACCAGGAAGCGGTAAGTACATAGCGTTCACCGCTTCCTGGTCCTCCGGTACTAATGAGCGCTTCTAAAGTGGAAGCGCTCATTAGTATTTGCCGGCCAGCAAGCTTGATTAGGGTGTGCCCAGGCACACCCCGTGCTCACGCTTATGAGATGATGGGAGAGAACTCTGTACTAACCCCTAATATCCTTATACATAACTATTAGATCTTCCCTCAGTCTTTTTTTTTTTCTAAAGTGAATAACCCCAATTTTTATAATCTTTCTGGTTACTGTAGTCCATCCTTTCCTTTTATTACTTTAGTTTCCCTCCTCTGAACCCTCTCCAGCTCTGCTATGTCTGCCTTGTTCACAGGAGCCCAGAACTGTACACAGTACTCCATGTGTGGTGTGACTAATGATTTGTAAAGTGGTAGGACTACAGTATGTTCTCATCACTGGCATCTATGCCCTTTTTTTATAAAACCCATTATCTTATTGGTATTGGCAGCAGCTGCCTGACACTGGTTTCTACACCTTAGACTGCTTTTCAACAAAATTCCTAGGTCCTTTTCCATGTCAGTGTTACCCAGTGTTTTACCATTTAGTATGTACAGGTGACTTGCATTGTTCCTTCCCATGTGCATAACCTTACATTTGTCAGTGTTAAACCTCATCTTCCACTTCTCTGCCCAAGCTTCCAATCTATCCAGATCCATCTGTAGCAGTATACTGTCCTCTTCCATGTTGATTACTTTACACAGTTTAGTGTCATCTGCAAAAATTTATATTTTACTATGCAAGCCTTCTACAAGATCATTAATAAATATATTGAAGAGAATAGGGCCCAATACTGACCCCTGACGCACTCCACTAGTGACAGTGACCCAATCTGAGTGTATACCATTAATAACCACCCTCTGTTTTCTATCACTGAGCCAGTTACTGTACTTACCCACATACAGAAATTTTCTCCCAGTCCAAGCATTCTCTTTTTATACACTAACTTTTCATGTGGTACAGTGTCAAATGCTTTGGAGAAGTCCAGATATACGACATCCATTGATTCGCTGCTGTCAAGTCTAGAACTTACCTCCTCATAGAAACTGATCAAATTAGTTTGACATGACCGATCCCTCATGAAGCCATGCTGATATGGCATTATTTGCTTATTTTTATTGAGGTACTCCAAGATAGCGTCTCTTAGAAAACCTTCAAACAGTTTACCCACAACTTACCGGCCTATAGTTTCTGGGATCTGTTTTTGGACCCTTTTTGAATATTGGCACCACATTTGCTATGCACCAATCCTGTGGAACACTCTGTCAGTATAGAGTCCTTAAATATCAGAAATAAGGGTCTGGCTATGACATGACTTAATTCTCTTAGGATCCAGGGGTGTATGTCATCCGGTCTTGGTGATTTGTTTATTTTAATCTTTTTAAGATGCTGCTGTACTTCTTCCTAGACAGGGCATTTTAATGGGGAATTTATTTTTACATTCTACATTTCATTTGAGAGTTTATTTTCCTTAGTGAATACAGTGGAGAAAAAATGATTCAATAGCTTTGCTTTCTCCTCATCGCTCTCTCTGCAACTCCTTCCTCATTACTCTGCAGAGGGTCGACACCTTCAAATTTATACTTTTTACCATTTATATAATTGAAGAACATTTTAGGGTTAGTTTTACTCTCTTTGGCAATTAATCTCTCAGTCTCTAGTTTGGCTGCTTTTATTTGTTTTTTACATATTTTATTTTTTTCTTTATAGTATATCAGTGCTTCCTCGCTACCCTCGTGTTTTATTGATTTAAATGCTATATTTTTGTCATTTATTGCTTTCTTTACATTTATATTTATCCTTGTTTTTTTTCTTGTTCCTTAACCTTTTATTCCCATAAGATTTTAGGATCCTTTTAAAAATATCCCATTTTGTGGCTGTATTTTTATTTTTGAGGACTTTGTCCCAGTTAGTTAGGCCTATGGCCTCTCTTAGTTGGCTACATTTTGCCTTTTTAAAGTTTGGTTTTTTGTTCCTCCCTGAAGAAACACTCTTTTGAATGACAATTGGAAGGTTATTACTTTATGGTCACTATTTCCGAGCTGTCCCCCAACCTGCACATCTGTTGTTCTGTCAGGTCTATTGGTTACTATTCGGGTCCTGAACCAGTTGGGAAAGGTAATTGTCTTTGGTTATTGCCAAGAACTTGTTTCCTTTATGAGATATACAGGTTTCAGTTTCCCAGTCTATATCTGGATAGTTGAAGTCCCCCAAAATAACGACATCATAATGATCTGCCGCCCCATCTATCTCGTTTAATAGTAGATTTTCTGTGGATACTCTACTCTGGTATAGTAGGTGGTTTATAATAAACTCCTATTAGTATTTTATTACTGTTTTTGCCTCCATGTATTTTGACTCCTCATGTTCATGTCTCTCACTTATATCTTCTCGGACTGTGGGCTTTAGACAAGACTTTACATAAAGGCAGACCCCTCCCCTCTCCAGTTTTGGCGATCCTTTCTAAACAGACTGTAACCTTGTACATTTACTGCCCAGTCATAACTATCATCCAGCCATGTCTCAGTTATTCCCACTATGTCATAGTCCTCCTCACACATCACTAATTCCAGTTCCCCAGTTTTATTAGTCAGGCTTCTGACATTAGTATACAGTGCCCTGCAAAAGTATTCACTCCCCTTGACTTTTTTCATATTTTGGTGCCTCACAACCTGGAATTAACATGGATTGTTTCAGGATTTGCATAATTTAATTTACAGAACTCTGTGAGCTTGCCACATCTTACCACTGGGATTTTTGCCCATTATCCTTGCAAAAATGCTCCAGCTCCTTCAAGTTGGATGGTTTGCGCTTGTGAACAGCAATCTTTAAGTCTGACCACAGATTTTCTATTGGATTGAGATCTGGGCTTTGACTAGCCCATTCCAACACATTTTCATGTTTCCCCTTAAACTACTCAAGTGTAGCTTTAGCAGTGTGTTTGGGGTCATTGTCCTGCTGGAAGGTGAATCTCCATCCTAGCCTCAAATCACGCACAGAGTGCTACAGGTTATGCTCAAGAATATCCCTGTATTTAGCACCATCCATCTTTCCCTCAACTCTGACCAGTTTCCCAGTCCTATCCCCACAGCATGATGCTGCCACCACCATGTCTCACTGTGGGGATGGTGCTCTTTTGGTGATGTGATGTGTTGGGTTTGCACCAGACATAGCGTTTTCTTTGATGGCCGAAAAGTTCAATTTTAGTCTCATCAGACCAGGGTACCTCCCTCCATACATTTTGAGAGTCTCCCACATGCCTTTTCGCAAACTCACAATGTGCCTTTTTGTTTTTTTGCTGAAAGTAATGTCTTTCTTCTATAAATTATTGCAAAAGTTGCACCACAATGATATGCAACTGACAAAACTGGCTAATTCCTCAAGCTGATGTTAAGAACTGAGACTTTAGCTAATGTATTCCTGTCAGGAACATATCGGAGCCCTTTTGCACCACCGTCAAGGTATCTCAGTGTGACATGGGTTCCTACCACTAGACTACCTACGGTGTGTGAACACGGTCTGAGAGGTGCTAAGATACAACTAAGGCTACTTTCAGACTGGCGTTTGGTGCGGATCCGTCTTGTATCTGCAGAGACAGATCTGCACCGATAATGCAAAATCTTTTATCCGTTCATAGCGGATCCATTTGCATTATTCATAAAAAAAAAGAAAGTCTACGTCAAAACGGATCCATCTTGACTTACATTGAAAGTCATTGGGGGACGGATCCGTTTTTAATTGCACCATATTGTGTCAGTGAAAAACGGATCCATCCCCATTGACTTACATTGTAAGTCAGGATGGATCTGTTTGGCTCTGTATGGTCAGATGGTCACCAAAACACTGCAAGCTGCGTTTTAGTGACTGTCTAGAAAACAGAACGGAGACCAAACGCAGACAACTTGATGCATTCTGAACGGATCCTTATCCATTCAGAATGCATTGGGGCTGAACTGATCCGTTTTGGGCCGCTTGTGAGAGCCCTGAAAAGGATCTCACAAGTGGACCCAGAAACGCCAGTGTAAAAGAAGCCTTACAGCCAAGCTCCCACATACCTCCATAGTGAAATCACTTAGGTAGTGGGAGAGATGATAAGGCTGTAAGCCCCACCTATAACAGGCCATGTGACACAGGCTACCAGGTGCAACAGAATGCTACCAGCAGTACGCAATGGCACATTCTAACCATATCAAGAAAAATAACTGAAATAAAGTCGCCTAAAAGGGAGGAAATGCTCAAAAACCCCAAACACTGTGGCGTGTTTATAATCGGGGGAGCAATTCCTCCGCATGTGATCCGTTGCCAATGGCAAACCCCAGCAAAAATCCATACAATGGAGGATGTCAGCGGCGGACCACATGCACCACAATGGCATCCTACACAAGATGGGATAATGTGTGGATGCAAATATAAAAATACATAAATCGCTGTGATTTATGTATCTTTATATTTGGTGCACCACAAGGTTCATCACAATGATATGCAACTGACAACACTGGCTAATCCCTCAAGCTGATGTTAAGAACTGAGACTTAAGCCAATGTATTCCAGTCAGGAACACATCAGAGCCCTTTTGCACCACCGTCAAGGTATCTCAGTGTGGCATGGGTTCCTACCACTCAGGGCTGGGACAAGGTCCACCACCAACAGAGGCTGAGCTGCCCAAGTGTGCCCCTACCCCCCCATCTACCCCACCAGACATTTAGATGTTATTTATTCCTGCAGCTCTAATGCTCTGATAATCACTGATCAGTAGATGACTCAAGTCAAGCCCCCCCCCCCCACGCCATTTAGATATGTATGTTTGTTATTAATCATCATCCACCCCATCTGGTCCTGGCAATTTGTCTATTTTAGTCTAGTCCCTCCTTCCATTCCTACCCCAGTCAAATTACCTCGGCGCGGTCTCTATCTGCACTATCTTCTCATCCTGTAACGTAATTATTCTCCCCCCAGTCCCTAGTTTAAACACTTTTCCAACCTTCTAGCCATCTTCTCCCCCAACACAACTGCCCCTTCCCCATTGATGCGCAGCCCATCCCTACGATAGAGCCTGTAGCCGACAGAGAGGTCGGCCCAGGTCTCCAAGAACCCAAGCCTCTTCCTCCTACACCAGTTCTTTAGCCACTTGTTAACTTTCTGTGAGACAGTGACAGGTCTCACGCAGTTTGGAGGCAAGGAAGGGGTAGATAGTGCGGTCCACACCCCTGTTCCACCACAGGTGAGACAAGCTGGAGGTAATCAGCCTGGCATAAGGCACCTCCCAGGGTGTCAGAAAGGAGGGAGTGTGTTGCCTGTAGACAGAGGCCTGGAGGCTCTGTCTGTGTGGCCTCAGCTGGGCTAGGCTGAGGGATCACGAGGCTAAGTGACAGCCTGGAATTTGGGGGATGCAGTACCGCCTGCGGCACAAGGGCCACAAGGTTAGAGTCGGGAGGACTGCTGGACCACAATCCCCCAAAGAGACTTGCATTTGCTACAGCCTGGAGGCTGCTTGACTATTGGGCTGAGAAAGCCGCATGTTATGACCGTGTGTGAACAGTCCTTTAGGTGAGTCAGGTTATTATATGTTTAGTTAGAGCCCAGCCGGGCAGGTGTTTATTTTGTATCATTTATGTTTGGTTTGCTGAGGTGCCAAATAAAGCGATGTTTGGACCTGAAACTTGGTGTCTGGCGACGATACTTGGGTGAATGAACCCGGAGAAGAGCTAACCCCCCACACCTTCCTAATCTCCTGCTGCCTTTCTTTTGTGGCTCGTGGTACAGGTAGTATTTCAGAAAACATTACATTTGAGGTCCTTGCCCTAAGCTTTTGATCTAAATCCCTAAAATTGTTTTTAAGGACACTCCACCTACCTCTAACTTTGTCATTGGTTCCGATATGGACCATGACTACTGGATCTTCTCCAACCCCTCCCGATCCGCAATGTGTCAAACTCGAGCGCCAGGAAGACAGCACACTGTATGACGATCCTGGTCTTTGTGACAGATCTCTACCCCTAATAGTGGCAGCAGGAGAAGTAAGTGACTTTATTATTTTACAGTCTGATCTGAGGTCTGATATGGAGGTTTAATGGGGGTCTAGAGAGGTCTATTGGGGGTCTGGAGTGGTCTATGGGGGGTCAGGAGGTCTGACTGGGGGGGTCAGGAAGTCTGACCTGGGGGTCAGGAGGTTTGACTGGGGGTTCTGAAGGTCTGACAGGGGGGTCTGAAGTGGTCTAATGGGGGGTCTGGAGGTCTGATTGGGGTTCTGAAGGTCTAATGGGGCTCTGATTGGGGGTCTAGAGGTCTAATAGGGGTCTGATTGGGGGTCTGAAGGTCTGATTAGGGGGTCTAGAGGTTTAATGGGGGTCTGATTAGGGGTCTGGAGGTCTAACTGGGGGTTCTAGAGGTCTAATTGGGGTCTGATTTGGGGCATGACTGGGGGGTCTGGATGTCTAACTGGGGGTCTGATTGTGGGTCCGGAGGTCTAATAGTGGCGTGATTGTGGATCTGGATGTCTAATCGGGATCTGATTGTGGGTCTGGAGGTCTGACTGGGGGGTCTGGAGGTCTGGGGGTTTGGTCTGAGGTCTTATATGTGGGTCTGGAGGTCTAATGGGGGTCTTATATGGGGGGTCTTATCTGAGGTCTGATATTGAGTCGGGGTCTTACATGGAGGTCTAATAGGGGCCTGATCTGAGGTTTAAAACTGGGACCTTATATCGGGTCTGACATAGAGGTCTAAAGTGGTTTTGGTCTGAGATTGGGGGATCTCATTTAGGGTTTTATATGGGGGTCTGATCTGAAAGGAAGGTGTTTTTTTTTATTATTACTATCGCACAATATAAAGGCGTGTTTTTGTACTGACGTGTGTGGTACCAGTATTTTCAGGGGTAGTGTTTCTGCAGGAAAGTATTGGGGAACACAGTGGACACAGTATTGGGAGTGGCAGGAAGGGCTGTTGAGAAGGTGGGAGCATGATGGAAAAGTAGGAAAGTAAGATGTTTGTTTGTTAAACTCTTATAGAAGTGCGGCTTTTACATACAGTGACGTTTCGGCCGGATATGGCCTTTATCAAACTGGTAAACGAGTTGATGGTAGCGCTACCATCAACTCATGCAATTGCACGCTACCTAAATTCTCTAAGCGCAGCCATTTATTACACCTTGCTATCCCTTCCAGCGGCACCAGTTTGATAAAGACCATATCTGGCCAAAACTTCACTGTATGTAAAAGCCGCACTTCAATTAAAGTTCACCATTCTGCATCATTACTGCTGGAGTTTTCTTCATTTTTGTACACGGGGTGGGAACCCAACTCCATGCGCTCATTGGCAGAGTGCCACAAAGTTCTACGTCAGTGTTTGTTAAACTCTGCAGAGACAAGGCATGGCCTGGTCTAATAGGAGAAGAAGAGGAAAGAGAATATCTACATCAGAGAAGAGAAGTCACTGGATGTAAGAGGTATGTGGTGCTTTATGACCCTGTATGTTCTGTAGCGCTGTATGTAATGTTTTCCAAGTATGTCTTTAAAGGGGTTGTCCGCTTTTTTTTTTGTATGAGCGCTGCCTTCTCTGCTCTGTTTACCTGCTCATCACTGCAAATGCTATGGTGAGCAGGTGAACAGAACAGAGAAAGCAGCTCTCATATGAGTGCTGCCCTCTCTTCAAACAGCTGGGGGCACCAAGGGCATTACTACTATGTAGGGGGCACAGAGGGCATTACTAATGTGAAGGGGGCACAATGGGCATTTGTACTATGGAGGGGGCACAGAGCCAGAGGGCATTACTATAATAAAGGGGGCACAGTGGGCATTATTACTGTGAAGGTGGCACAGTAGGCATTATTACTGTTAAGGGGGCACAGTGGGGATTTCTACTATGGAGGGGGCACAGAGGGCATTACTAGCACAGTGGGCATTATTACGCCCGGTTAGATACTCGATGTGCGATTCCAAACGGGCAATTTGTTCACATTTTGAACAAAGATATGCACCCTCAAATGGCTGTTCTAGGGCTGCATACATTAGACAAGATGTGCACTGGACTGCGTTGTCAATAATGGAACACATACTAAATGGGGATTACGCCAGAAAAGAGAAAAAATATATATAGTATAGTGCAGTGATAAGAATGTAATTTACTGTAGTCCCTGAATCTAAAGTCACGTAATCTAAAGTCACACACTTAATCCAAACACACACTTGAAATCAAACACGTGAACGCTCACAATCTTGCGTTGTTTGGCTGCCTGTATAAGTGCAGGTCTCAAACCAGACTGCTTTTTTTCCACTGGATTCAAAAAGGTGTGAAATTTATAAACTGGGGTAATTTAGGGTTAATTTTTATTATGTAAGCCCCTCAAAGTCACTTCATAGCTGAATTGGTCCTTAAAGTCAGTTTTGGAAATTTTAAAAAAATTGCTTTTAAAAGTTGAAACCTTTTCATCATATAAAAATACAACTTAAATTTAACAGATGAATAATAGTTATATTTTTTATTTTATAGCATTTCCTGCTCTGAGGCAAGTTCTTTAAAATCCCAGAAAACTTCTTTAATAGTAGGAAATGATTATAAAAATAATTACAGTATAGCCATAAATCTGAATTATAGAATAGATATGGGATTTTTTAACAAATGGATGCTCAGTTAATGTCCCCAACCCTTTCTCGCTATGTAAATAATATAATTTCTCAAAGGACAAAAAAAAAAAAAGCAATTTAATCTGCTCATTTACGCTATTAAAAGCTTCATAATCCATATCATAAATCCATTTAGGCTGTCATTTAGATATTTTTCATCTCCTCCAGTTGCAGATTTTGAAAGCCATTCCTATAGAGGAGTTTTAGAGAAATAAGCCTTTATGTCGACATTATGTATATATATGTATATAACGATAAATGTAAAAAAAAAAAAAAAGAAGAATTGTATAATTCTTTTTTACAGTAAACATATTTTTGAAAATAATACTTAACTATATTTTTGTCATTATTTATCTGTTTTGAATACTACATTTCAAAACAGGAGGGACATCTTCAAAATAAACCTCTATATAGGTGTTTGTACTCTCATTGATCAACTGTACTTTGCAGGGCAATCTAGCAGAATAGGTTCTGTTCCCCTGTAGCACTTGAAATGCATGAACATTCTTGGCCCTCCAGAATGTCCTTTCTGCGCATTCACCATCTTCTAACACTGGAAAAGGGAAAATCTGTTGTGGACTCTGAACAAACCTAAGGCAAAATCAACATGGGTTACATTTTACATGTGTGATGGGTGATTATTTGTATAACGCAAATGCAGAAATGTACTTGTAATGAGGGGCAGGCGGCGCGTGCTTACTTCGCAGCACCACCAGCAACCTGCGCAAGGAGAGGGGCAAGGACGTAGCCTGCGTCCTCGTTTCCATGGCAGCAGGCGAGCAGCAGGGAAGCCGAGCGCCGATAATGATGATCGGTGCTCGGCTGAGTTTGGCTGCTGTGAGCCACGTGACACTGGCCACGTCATGTGACTCACCAGCCAGGCCTACTTAACCATCTCCGGACCGCCTAACGCAGGATCGCGGTCCGGAGGCGGCAGTCAAGCATATATATGCGTCATCTCGCGAGACGTGAGATGACGTGCTCAGCCGGCCCGCACATGCGCATCGCGGGCCGGCAAAAGTTAGAGGGGGCCACGTCATCAGCTTGCCAGCCAATGATCGTGGCTGGCAAGCTGATGATTAAAAAAAAAACTAATCAGAAGCCAGTTAACACATTATATTTATAAATATAATGTGTTAAATGGCTGCTGTGCTCCTCTGCTGGTCCTTTTCGTCGGTTGGTCTCAGCAGAGGAGCACAGTTCACAGTGAGTACACACCAACAGTACCCTTAGCCCCAGATCACCCCCCATCACCCCAATTAACCCCTTGATCACCCCTTCTTGCCCCTATCAATCATCTAGTGAAAGGGAAAAAAGTGATCAGTGTAAACTGTCACTTTTTTTTTCACTGGTATTGACTGTTAGGTTTTAGGATAGTTTAGGCCCCTTGGTTAGGTAGTTAGCAATCGGTTAGCGCCCAGCCCACCGCACCGCAGTCACTGATTCGCTGATTAGCGTATCGCTAATCAGCATTTGTACTGTTATAGTATCTGTAAGTGATCGAAACTGATCACAGTCAGATCTATAATAGTATTAGTGTCACCTTAGCTCGCCCTCCTCCCAAAACGCAGTGTTAGCCCGATCAGGCCTGATCGGTCGCCCACACGTGCGTTCACCCACGCCCGCCCCGCCGCAGTGACAAATTTATTTTTTATTTTTTATCACTTTCCAAGCGCAGCGTCGATAAAAAAATCAGTTTTGATATTTTTATCAACTGCAGCGGCCTCCGGTACTTTGCTAGCCTCCCATTTGTAAGACAGGCTTGCTTTTTTTCTTGGGTAGTCTCAGGGAATACCCCCTAAATTTAGTAGTCCAAATGTCAAACAAGGGGTATTCTTCTGAAGAGGCCTACAGGATTCTGACCCAGTGGCAGTCTGACTCAAAGTTCGGACAAGGAGGTTGAGGTCCTTGATACCACCAGGCGTACCCAGCCCCGTGTTGCTAGACCACAGGTTGCACAGGATCCGCTTCAAGGGCCGCAGAGTGGGGCTGGCGCTGTCAGATTACGTGGTGAGGCATACACCAGCAGCGCAGCCGCCCCTGGACCTAGTACCAGCACTGCCGTACAACATGGTGAAGTGGCGAGCTCCAGAAGGGCAGTGGAAGCTGGTACGGTGGCACGTGCAATAGTTACCCCGTCGCAGCCACTGCACAGACAGGCCCGTAGACCCCTAGAGTCCCTGAGGTGCTGGCAAACCCTGATTGGCAGTCCCCAACTTCAGCCGCACCATTAGTTCCCCCTTTCACCGCCCATTCTGGAGATCGGGTTGAGACAGCTCAGATCGGTTCGGCCCTGGGATTTTTTGAGCTGTTCTTGACTGCGGAGCTCTTGGACATAGTCGTGGCAGAAACAAACCGGTATGCCACTCAATTTATATCCGCCAACCTGGGAAGCTTTTATGCCCAGCCTTTCCGGTGGAAACCTGTCCAAGTTTCAAAAATTAAAAAAATTTCTGGGCCTTCTCCTCAACATGGGTCTAACCAAAAAGCATGAATTGCGGTAATATTGGTCCATGAACCCAATTCATCACAAGCCCATGTTATCTGCTGCCATGTCCAGGGCATGATTTGAGGCCATCCTGCGTTTCCTGCACTTTAGTGACAATAGCACCTCTCGTCCCAGAGGCCACCCAGCCTTTGACCGACTCCACAAAATTCGGCCCCTCATAGACCACTTTAACCTGAAATTTGCAGATTTGTATACCCCTGAGCACTGGCGTTGCTAGGGTCTGAAAACATCCGGGGCACAAGCCCATTTTATCACGCCCCTGGGAAGCCACGCCCCCACCCCATGAAGCCATGCCCCCGCGGGCCTTCACAGTAGTTATTAACCCCTTTCAGCAGTCCTCCCTTCACAGTAGTTATTAAGCCCTTTCAGCAGTCCCCCATTCAGTGAATGGGGGACTGCTGAAACGGGTTAATAACTACTGTGAAGGGCCTAGCCGTCTGGGCACCCAACAGATCATCCCCTCAGTAATCCGTATCCTGCAGTAACTTAACTTTAAATCAGCGCACATCTCATTACTATCTTGACTTAGACACTCAGCTCCTGTAACAGGCAGTGCGGGCGGCGCTCACTCACTGACATCACGGCCTGCACCGCCTAGTGGGAGGAGAAGGCGTGTGACGTCAGTGAGCGAGCGCCACCAGCACTGCATGTTTCCGGACCTGAGTGTGTAAGATAGTAATGAGATCATAAGCGCTGTTTTAAAGTTCAGTTACTGCAGGATACGGATTAGGATGGCGGGGCTGTGCAGCGCAGGAGAGTCAGAGCATTATAGGGGGTACAGTATAAGGCAGGTGGCACACAGTGCAGCATAGGGGGCACAGTACAGGGCAGGAGGCACACACAGTGCAGCATAAGGCAGGGGGGCAGAATACAGCATGGGGTGCACATTACAGGGCAGGGGGCAAAATACAGCATATGTGGTACAGTACAGGGCAGGGGGTATACACAGTACAGCATGGGGGGGTACAGTACAGGGCAGGAGGCACACACAGTGCAGCATAGGGGGTACAGTACAGGGCAGGGGGCAGAATACAGCCAAAACATGCACCTAGAAATGCTCCATTCACATGTCCTACCTCAGGAGTTGATAGTTACTAGTGGGCAGAAGGATTTTTCATGATGTCAGGAGCACGTGATCAGTCACATGAGTGGGCGGAGTCAGGCTCCGGGCTGTGCAGGAGATTGTGTGGAAATAACTGCCAGTATAACTGCCAGTATAACTGCCAGTATAACATTCCCACTGAAGAAGGGATTGGAATATCCCGAAATGTGTCTGGGTAATAGACACTCCGCACTTACCTCCGTAACAAGGACTTATTGCATGGCCATGCTTTAAAGATTAATTATTGAACAACTGCTTTTTCGTGACGATTCTACTGCCCAGGAGATCTGAGCAAGCGCTGTCACTGGACGAAAGTCCCGCTTGAAGTATCACGAGATTTGGGCGAGATCGTCAGAGTTTGTGAGCCGCGGAGACGGAGCGGCGTTCCGAGCTGCTCGTTCAGCGTCCTAAAGAAACTTTACCTTATCATAGGAGACCAGACCCTTGATGGCTCCTTCCAGATAGAGGTAAGACTACAGCCGAGATAACCATCGTGCTATGGGACTGCACTACTAAACAGCCAAGCTTTCTGTGTTGTGGTGTATAACACCATAGACTCGGACCCATTAATTTTCCCCACAGGAACCAACTCAGGATACTGCGCTATACCGCGCCGGACTCCAACTAGTGTCCACCTATTCTATTCACTATTTTTTCACAAATTCATCACGTTCAAGTTTATGTATTATATCTCAACACTATACAATTAATTCATTGTATTTATTTATTCATTTATTCACCAGTATTTTTCACCGATTACCATTGGAATCCCTAATCTATGCTGCAGGAGCTTTTATTTTCAGTGTCCACACGGTCGACCATTGTAATTGATTTATATTATACAACTGTTTTAACCATTATTGATTTCATGTCATTTTATTAATGTCATTTTTAACTAGTGATTTTTAACAATAAAATCTGAGTGGTGCCATAGAATTGAGTGCTCGCTTTCATATCTTTGTTAAGTACTCTTCCAATTGAGGTGTGGCGTCCTCAACCTTTAGTTTGTAGCACCATACCATCCATTGTCAGCAGTGAGCCACTTCATCTAATTAACCAAAGTATAGCATTCGGGGCACTGGTCAAAACATCCAGGGCTCAAGCCACGAATGTTTTGACCTAACGACGCCCCTGCCCCTGAGCAAAACATCTGCGCAGACGAGTCCCTGATACATTTTACCGGGCGCCTTGGCTTCAAACAATACATCCCAAGCAAGCGCGCCCGGTATGGGGTCAAATTGTATAAGCTCTGTGAAAGGGCCACAGGCTATACCCACAAATTTCGGATCTATGAGGGCAAAGATCAGACCCTGGAGCCGGTTGGTTGCCCTGACTACCTGGGGAGCAGTGGGAAGACAGTCTGGGACTTGGTGTCACCCTTATTTGGCAAGGGGTACCATCTTTATGTGGACAATATCTACACATGTGTGCCCCTCTCCAGGCATTTGTTCCTAGAACAGATTGGCTGCTGTGGCACCGCGCAAACTAGTCGCCGGGGCTTCCCCCAAAGGCTCGTTACCACCCGTCTTGCAAGGGGGGAGAGGGCTGCCTTGTGTAATGAAGAACTGCTTGCGGTGAAATGGAGAGACAAGCATGACGTTTACATGCTCTCCTCCATTCACGCAGACACGACAATACAAATTTAACGAGCAGCCAGTGTAATTGAAAAGCCCCTCTGTATCCACTACTATAATTTGCTCATGGGAGGGGTAGACTTCAATGACCAGATGTTGGCTCCGTATTAAGTTTCCCGACGCACCAGACGCTGGTATAAGAAGGTGTCTGTATATTTAATTCAATTGGCTGCATATAATAGTTTTGTTCTCTACAGTAAGGCTGGGAGAACAGGATCCTTCCTCCGAAAAAGATGTCGTGTCTGTAGCAGGAGTGGAATAAGGCGTGCCACCCATTATTTCTGTCCTGACTGTCCTGACCACCCTGCCCTATGCTTTGGGGAGTGTTTCCAGAAGTACCACACACAGGTACACTTAGCATAGGGATCACATCTCACAGGACAGGCACACAGGGCTATTAGGGCCCATTCACACAGAGCGGCTGCAAACCTCTCCTTTCACCTGGAACAAAGTGCATAATGTACTTCGCCACATTTTTGGGCGTTTTGCGCTTTGCACATTGTCCCATGGGGAAGGAAAGGTTTGTCCCATAAAGGTAAAAAAAATTTAAAAAAAATTAAAAAATCACCAGCGATGTGATGCAGGCCTCTTATGGCCTGTGTCCCACGCTGTACGGCTTTGGCGGCGCAATGACATCATCGCGCTGCCTGCTTCAACCACTGATCTGACGCCTCTCCCTCCCCCGCCGCAGCACATCTATCTGTATCGCTATCCTGAGGACGGCTATACAGATGACTATGGAGATGAGCACTTCTACAATGGAAGCACTCATCTCCCTGTGCCCTGCCGCCACCCCCCACTTGTCACCAGGGCCGCGCCGCCTGGGGCCATCACCTCACTTTGCTTAATTGGTGGTGCGGCCCTGCTAGCGTCCCCAGGAATTTTGCACCCGGGGCAATGGCCCCCTCAGCAGCTACGTCACTCTCCAGCAGGGCTAAAGAGGCAGCTGCCTTGGACCCCCCAGGATCAACTGGGCCCGGGGCAGCTGCCCATTTTTCCCCGCGTTAAAGACGGTCCTGATCACTATCTAACCTACACTGACTATCTCCCTCTAACTATCTGTTATATATATATAAGCTAACTAACTATCTAATGTAATTAAACAGTAAAGCACAGAGCACAGCAATGACACTGCTGTCTCTCTCAGAACTCCATAAAACTACAGAAAATGGCTGCTGGGGAGGTTCTTATATAGTAAGGGGTAGGCAACTTTCCTGTTGGTTGCTAGGGATGTTGCTAAGCTCAGACAAAGATATTTTTGGTGGGAGATACACGTGCACTTTATACGTGGCAGGGAAATTAATATAGTTAATCTGTCTGTTAGATCAGTGGGTGACCTTAAAGAATAAGGAGAGCATCAAATAAGGGACGTGGCCCTGGTCATGGTGCTGCTGGTGCTGGTGGAGCTCCTGTTGCAGGGAGAGGACGTGGTCGATCTGTGCCAGATACACACCCAAATGAAACACCTTCCTCAGGTGCACGTAAGAGACAGGACGTTCAGCGTCATTTAGTAGGCCCGAATACCGGTGCAAGAATGGTAAGGCTAGAACAAGTAGAGGCAGTAGTAGATTGGATGGCTGACAGTGTCTCCAGTTCCTTCACATTGTCTCCCACCTGGTCCCCTGCTGAAACCGCAGAGTTGGCACCTGCAGCCCATGGGCATCTGTCTTTCATCTCACCCCCTTGCAACTCAGCCAAGCAGTCTGAGCCCCAAGTCATTCAGCAGTCTCTTATGCTTTTTGATGACTCTGCTGGTGGGGTTTCCGTGGGCCATCCACAAAGCCCTGTCCCAGGGAAGAGATTGAGTGCACTGATGCCCAACCACTGATGTTTTAGGATGTGGACATAGGAGGACCACAGCCGCACACCTCTGATGATGATGATGACAAACACAGTTGCCAACTGCTGCGGCTTTCTGCCATGTGCAGACCGGCAAGGAGGGCAGGGGTGAAGAGTGGGCGGAAGATGATGTGGAGGATGATAAGGTCCTAGACCCCACATGGAATCAAGGTCATGCGAGTGACGTGTGCAATTCGGATGAAGAGGTGGTGTTCACACATCAAAAGAGGGAGCAGGGTGCAAAAGCAGTGGCCGTCCCCTAGCCAGTATGCTTGCTACTGCCCACCGCACCCAGGAACGGAGCACACCAAAGCCAGCTCCAAGGAGTTCCCTGACGTGGCAGTTATTCAGACAATGTGCTGGCGACAAGACACGAGTGGTTTGCACGCTGTGCAATCAGAGCCTGAAGCGAGGCATAAACGTTCTATACCTGAGCACCACCTGCATGACCAGGCATCTAAATGCAAAGCGCGAGCTGCAGTGGAGTACACACTTGAAAAACCACAAAAGATATCAGGCTCCTCTTGCTCCCTCTTCTGCTGCGGGCTCGGCCTCTTCCTCTGCCTCTGGAGTGACAGTGGCACCTGCCACCCCGCAAACAGCATGTCCACACTATCCCATGAAAGCGTTCAGCTGTCCACCCACCAAACACTGGAGAGAAATAGGAAGTACCCCCCTACCCACCCGAGATCTCTGGCCCTGAATGCCAGCATTTGAAAATTCCTGGCCTTTATATATATCCCTAACTGCACACTGGGTAAATGCAGTGGCGCATAGCAGTTTGGCACATGTCCTACCGCCACCGAGGATTGCAGGACATTTTTCGTTGCCTCCTCTTGCCTCCTCCTTCTATTCCGCTTCCTCCTCTACCGCCTCCTCATCCGGTCAGAGTAACACCTTCACCACCAACTTCTGCACAGCCAGGGGGAAATAAAAGCAGGCTGTTTTCAAACTCATCTGTTTGGGGGGGGAAACCCCACACCGCACAGGAGCTGTGGACAGGCATGGAACAACAGACCGATAAGTGGTTGGTGCGGCTGAGCCTCAAGCTCGGCCTGGTGGTGTGCGATAACAGGCAAAATCTCGTAGCAGATCTGCAGATCACACGCTGCACCACACAGATAACACGCTGCACCACACAGATCACACGCTGCACCACACAGATCACACGCTGCACCACACACATCACACGCTGCACCACACACATCACACGCTGCACCACACACATCACACGCTGCACCACACAGATCACACGCTGCACCACACACATCACACGCTGCACCACACACAACACATGCTGCATCACACGCTGCACCACACACATTGCAAGCATGTATGTAGTGAATGCTGACAGGCTATTATAGCCAAGTGATAAAGTACAGGGAAGATCTGCCATATTTGACTGGACTTTATCACTTGGCTATGATTGACGCACCTCTTAGGCCCCATTCACACCAGCGCTATTTATTTCTGTTGCTCTTCTCATCTAATGGAGCAGAACAATGAAAATAACGGAAGTGCTGGATCAGGCACGTAAGGCTGGGTTTTTGTCATACGATCAACATACACAACAGATGTCCTCAGAAATATCTCCCCAGACATTATGGGATGCTCACAAGGCTGTGTTGAGAGGACAGTGCATCAGTATTAGTGCCCATCTAAAAAAAACTAGGAATCAAAAAATAAACGATCTCCATGAAAAAATTTCTACCTTAGAAAAATCCCATAAAGTATCACTACTGAAGGTCCACTTGGAGGAACTAAATAGCTGTAGACGTTCCCTTAGGGACCTTTTAAACACTCTATCGGCAAAATATTTCCTTAATTCGCAGCATAAGATATACGCTCATGGAAATAAAGCCTCCAGATTCGTCATGAACAGGGTTAAACAAAGGAAAGCAAACAACTTTGTACATAAACTAACTAATGCCTCAGGGTCACATATTTTTGATTCAGATCAAATTGCAATGCAATTTAGGAACTATTATGAGTCCCTGTATAACCTAGAGGGGCTTACTCCTACTCCTCCTTCTCCTGAGCTATTGTCTTCCTTCTCCGAGTATTTGAGAAAATTACATCTTCCCTCTTTATCGGAAGAGAATATATCATTGTTGGCCTCCCCCTTCTCTCCCTCTGAACTTCTGGAAGTTATCCGTAACTCTCCTAAAGGGAAAAGTCCAGGCCCGGATGGCCTTCCTATCTCCTATTACTCTACATTCCATGATACTCTTATTCCCCACCTCATTCCGCTTTTTAACCTAACCCTAACCAATATTCCCTTATCTAATGACATGACTAAAGCCCATATTGTCCTAATTCCCAAGGAGGGTAAGGACCCCTCTATGTGCCCTAGTTACAGACCCATCTCTCTCCTTAACATTGACCTCAAATTACTAGCTAAAATGCTAGCGAATCGTTTAGCTCCTATGCTACCTTCTTTGATCCACAGAGATCAAACTGGCTTTGTTAGGGGGAGAGAGGGTAAGGATAATACCGCTAGGGTCCTTAATATCCTCTTTCACGCGAAAAAAAAAGCTATTCCCCTGGTCCTTCTCAGCACCGATGCTGAGAATGGCATTTGATAGGGTTAAATGGTAATTTATGAACTTTGTTCTTACCTCTCAAAAATTCCCATTGCCTTTCCTATCAGCCATAGATGCCATGTACTCAAAGGCCTCTGCCTCAATTTCCATAAATAACACCATATCTTCCCCTTTTAGGATATCTAATGGTACCCGTCAGGGTTGCCCCCTCTCCCCTCTCCTGTTTGTTTTAATTATGGAACCCCTATTGCAGTCCATTAGGACTGACAGAGACATTAAGGGAGTGTGCCTTGGGGACCAAGAACATAAGACGGCAGCCTTTGCCGACGATCTGTTGATCATGATTGGTAACCCAAGTATTGCTCTCCCTAGAATTTATCATCACTTGGAAAATTTTAGTAAGCTTTCCAATTTTAGGATTAATCACAGCAAATCCTTAATCATCCATTCTGGCCTCTCTAACTCCATGAAAAATCAGCTGACACTAAATTCACCCTTTAACTGGATGGCCCCTCATTTAACCTACCTTGGCATTAAAATAAGTAGTGACCCCTCCCAACTCTTTGCATTAAATTACACCCCTCTTTTGAGACATATAACCAGCACCTTGAAAAATCTAGACCTGCCAATATTTTCTTGGTTTGGTAGAAAAAACCTCCTCATGTCTTTAATATTACCCAAACTGTCTTACTTACTCCAAGTCCTCCCTATCCCTGTTCCATCCTCCTATTATGCCTCGCTTAGATCACTTTTTGGCTCATTCATTTGGAATGGGAGGAAGGCCAGACTATCATATAAATCCCTAAACAGACCCAAGGCTCTCGGGGGTATTGCGCTTCCAGACCCTGAATTGTATGGGAGGGCGATCCTCCTTTCCAGAATCGTGGACTGGTTGAGATCTCCTCCCCATAAATCCTGGGTCCAGATTGAACAATCTTTAGCCAAAATATCCTTTAAGGCTCTTCTACTGGGCCATAAATGTCCTCCCCCTGTCTCACTGGATGCCACCCCGTTAATGAAAGCTACATACAATACCTGGAAGTGGCTCCAAGCCACTCATCTCCATGTCCCCTTCCCTTCTCCACTTCTCCAAATAAGAGACATTTTACAAATTGCTCCCAAGGTTTTCCAAGAAAGTTTACCTAACAGCCTGAGAAACTCTGTAGTTAAGTTGAGAGATCTTTACCAGGATAACACACCCATATCTCTAAACAGCTTAAAAGAAAGCCTTTCAATTCCACCTTCTATTTCACTTATGAACCCCACCTATTTTATTAAGGCCTACTTGTCTGAACACATCTCTTATGGTGACCTTTCAAGACCTTTGAACTGGTTTGAAAGCTTGATAGAGACCCCGCAAGACCCCACAAAAATGATATCCCAATTTTATAACAGAATAAGAACCCATACATCTTCTATTCTACCCCCCTTCATTGGTTTGTGGGAGAAAGATTTGAAACGCACTTTTTCATCTACTGAAATTCATATTATTCTGAATTCTCCTCACAAAGCATCTAGATGTGTACGTATTCAAGAGAATGGGTACAAGATAACCACTAGATGGTACAAAACCCCTGACGTGGTATCTCGCTACTCATCATCTGGCTGTGATAAATGTTGGAGATGCTTAGCGGATAGAGGCTCTTACATACATATTTGGTGGGAATGCCCGAAATTACTATCCTGGTGGAAAGAAGTATTCCAAGTCAGCAACAACATCTGTGGTGGGGATCTCCTCCCCTCCCCAGAGATAGCTCTCCTGAACATTTTTCCTCCTAATCATAAAATCCCTAACCTAGGTCTCTTTAAACAGTTAATTGCAGCAGCCAAATTGCTTATCCCCAGACTTTGGCTCTCCACAGAAACCCCTCCTATAAAACAATGGCTCTTGAAGGTTGATCAGATCCATAGATTTGAAGAAATTTCCTCATGGGAACAGAGAAATTTCCAAAAATTTTCGAAATTGTGGGAAGCTTGGAAAACTTATAGGAACTCCAATGATTTTCCAGTTAGTCATAGAGGATCCGGTGGAGATTAATACTTGCTCTAAAACAGGTTCTATCCGGTGGATTAGCACCTTCCTTTTTCATATTTCATTATCACATCTCAATATTAATGTGCTCCCACGCCCATACCTTACCTTCTCTCTCTGGCATACATGTTCCCTGTAGGGGGTTACCTCCTTATATGCGATTATATCCTTGCATTTTTATATGTCTCAGCTATGTGACGTTAATGTTGTTTATTACTTGAAAATACTGACGGGAGGTCTCCTCCTCCATAACTGTACGGAATACTGTATTTTCTCAATAAAAAATTTCAAAAAAAAAACATACACAACAGATGCCATACTGTGACATTCAGCACCATGGAGTAAAAAAATAAAAATAAAAAAAACTTTTTGGGGAGGACCCTGCAGGATGGGAAAGTGCAGGGTACCATGTTTTTCCATCCTACAAAGTCCAGCAAAAAAACATGTAGCCTAACGTATCTTTTATATATATATATATATATATATATATATATACACACACACACACACACACACACACACCATCTATATATATATATATATATATATAGACAAAGAAAATCCGCAGCACTCCTTCAAGTAAAAAAGTGTGTATTTTGTTCACACATGTCGGCAAAGACAACGTTTCGGTCCTCTCACAGGACCTTTATCAAGCCACTTGACCGAAACGTTGTCTTTGCCGACATGTGTGAATAAAATACACACTTTTTTACTTGAAGGAGTGCTGCGGATTTTCTTTGTCTGCTGATTCCGTCCTGTATCGAAGGACCGCCGCGGGCACCTATACAACTGCATTTGCATTTGGAGGAGTGCTGCCTGACCTTTTCCATGAATATATATATATATATATATATGTATATGGAGATATATAGTTACTGATCTATATTACTAAATACATATGTATCTATATATACCATCTATATAATGTATATAGCAGTGGTGAACCGTGGTGGGGGGCCAGGGGGCCGTTGCCCCGGGCGCAAAATTGCAGAGGGTGCCAGCAGGGCCGCACCGCCAATTAGGTGAGGTGAGGCGATCGCCTCAGGCTGCACGGCCCTGGTGACAAGTGGGTGGTGGCGGCAGCAGGGCACAGGGAGATAAGCACTTACATTGTGGAAGCGCTCATCTCCATAGTCATCTGTATCGCCGTCCTCAGGACAGCAATACAGATGTAAGTGCTACGGCAGAGCAGGGGAGGGAGAGGCGTCTCCCTTCCCTGTTCCTCTGATAGGCTGCAGGCAATAGGCCAGGGACCAGGGCCAGGGTATTTTTTTAAATTCTATGTTATTTTAAGTGATTTCCCTATCCACATTTGTTTGCATGGAAACCGTCCTGCTCTTACCCCCCTTTTGCTTCCTTTTGCAGCCCTCTAGCACTTACTACGACTATTTTACAGCCATTTTAGTGCACCACAGTTCAGGTACCCATTGACTTCAATAGGGTTCGAGTTTCGAGTTTGAGCATATGCTGTGAAGATACGAGATGTGCAGCACCTGAAACTACGGATACTGGAAGCCTAAGCTAGCATTTCTCCTGCGGTGTTGCTATCAGTGTGTGAAGAGTGGGAGAAGAGGGTTGCATTGAGAATCCAACACAATGTGCAGCACATTGAACACATTTTATAAGTGGTCAGAAACTTGTAAATAACTCATGAAAGAATAAAGTTACGTTAAAACCAAGCACACCATTGTTTTACTTGTGAAATTCCCAATAAGTTTGATGTGTCACATGACCCTCATCCTATTGAAAAAACAAAAGTTGGATTCAAAATGGCCGACTTCATCTTGAAAAGTTTCCCCCCTCACATATACTAATGTGCCACAAACAGAAAGTTATTATCACCAACCATTCCCATTTTATTAAGGTGTATCCATATAAATGGCCCACCCTGTATATATATATATATATATATATATATATATATATATATATATATATATAGTATATACTTAAATTATACTGTATATATTTTCAATTTTAGGAGATATCAAAAACCCAAAACTGCCAGGAGAAATTAGGAAATTGAGTATGTATTGCATTAATCTCAGGGGTGAATCCTCTAGTTAATTTCTCCTAGTATCTCTTCTTTGTTAATTAGCATGTTCAACCCTTAGACGGGAAAAATACCCCCTTAACCACTTGCCCCTGTTACCATGGAAAACCTTAACGGTAGCGATGGGGCACTCATCCACAGATCATAATCCTGGACTTTCACCGGGGACAGACGGACTAACCTGGTTTTAATTATTAAGTAATAACTGAGACAAGCTGTAGTGTTATTCCATTTCATTTGTGCTTTAATTACACATTTTTTTTCTTTGCGGCTTTGTTGCATCAATTAGTTGATTGAATCGTCTGTGTTGTGGCTTTAGTGAAAAAGGATCTGTTGTGAAGGAGTATGTTTATCGGGAACTAAAAGAAGAGGGAACAGGGGATGGCAGGGAAAAAAAATTCAATTAAATGTCAGTGCAGAGTGACGAGGAGCATTTGATATGGCTTTTAGTTTAATTGCTTGCATTTCATTAACAGACCTATTTGTCAGGAGGATACTTCATCGCTAGGGATAATATAAATGAGGATGTAGTCCTAAAAGTAAGGAAGAATCCTGGTTAACCCACATGTTGCCAAGCATAAGTTGCATCATCAACAGGTCCTGTTATCTCACACTTGGCAAACCCCATCTTTGTTAGCTACAACTCCTGGCATGTCCTAAAACCATTGTTTTTGAAAGCATATTGGAGGCTGCAGTTTTGCAACAGTTGGAGTACCTCTACTTGAACTTCTCTAGAACCAGGCCCTGGGGTGGAGTTACAGAATAAAATTTTCCTATTATTTAACTATTTTCCAATGCTTATAAAGTGCCAACATATTCAATTGCATTTGCCGTTGCTGACTGGAAAGCAGCAGGAACCTCCTCCCTCTGTCTAATGCCATGGTTACTATTGACCATTGCATCTGAGGAGTTAAACTGAAATGCCACGATTGAAGTTGACTCCAATCCCAGCAGTGAGGCAAGCAGCAAGTGATGGCACAGGCACAGCTCCTGTGCAACTCCATCATTATGCTGTACTATTGCTACACTTAGCGTTAACTACCTACTTCATATGACATAATAGTACAGCGCAGGGAGGGAAGGGGGTTTAACGCTGCAAATAAAATCAGCCAAGATTATCACAAAGCAGTAACAGAAACAGTCAGTAGGAACTTACAAACATATGTACAGCTGGCATGAGTCTCTTCTGGTTGGTTTCCCATACATAGATAAATCCTTTCTACTCTTGAGAGTGGCATTGGAGGACAGTGGTCCAACTTGATTCCCTGACCATAACTACTCTGATGGCCCACTCTTTCTTGGATCACCACAGCCTTTTAAACTACTCTCACAGCACACTCTCTAAAGGATCACCACAGTCAGGATGGTTATACCACTCTTTGCAGCAACCTGGCTCATAATTCCTTAGCTTTTACTTCTCACCCAGCTCTAGCTTGCACCGCACACACTACACACCTACAGATGGGAACCACCCTCTGTTATAGACTATCACACCACCAGTAAAGAACCTGATACTCTATTTACATGCTCTCCCGTGACGCTATCAAGGCTGTGCTCCTCCCCTACTCTTATCTTAACTAGAGGCCCCAGAATACTATGCAAATCCCCATGGAAACCAGCCACCCCTTACTCATTCTAATAAAACTGTATAATAATGTATAAGTAGCATAAAATGATACAGCACAAATAAACATGGCAGGGAGAAGCCAATCCACATTCGATTTACAGATTTGTAACCATACACATCAACTGTCCCAAATGGGGCTCACAAACTAATTTTCCCTATCTCAGACACACACCCATACACATTTATTGGTGCCCTATTTTTTGCTAGGTGCAAACAGACCACTATGTATGGGGCCTTATACACATACAGTACAGACCAAAAGTTTGGACACACCTTCTCATTCAAAGCGTTTTCTTTATTTTCATGACTATGAAAATTGTAGATTCACACTGAAGGCATCAAAACTATGAATTAACACATGTGGAATTATATACATTATAACAAAAAAGTGTGAAACAACTGAAAATATCTCATATTCTTTCTTCAAAGTAGCCACCTTTTGCTTTGATTACTGCTTTGCACACTCTTGGCATTCTCTTGATGAGCTTCAAGAGGTAGTCACCTGAAATGGTTTTCACTTCACAGGTGTGCCCTGTCAGGTTTAATAAGTGGGATTTCTTGCCTTATAAATGGGGTTGGGACCATCAGTTGCGTTGTGGAGAAGTCAGGTGGATACACAGCTGATAGTCCTACTGAATAGACTGTTAGAATTTGTATTATGGCAAGAAAAAAGCAGCTAAGTAAAGAAAAACGAGTGGCCATCATTACTTTAAGAAATGAAGGTCAGTCAGTCCGAAAAATTGGGAAAACTTTGAAAGTGTCCCCAAGTGGGGTCACAAAAACCATCAAGCGCTACAAATAAAAACTGGCTCACATGCGGACCGCCCCAGGAAAGGAAGACCAAGAGTCTCCTCTGCTGCGGAGGATAAGTTCATCCGAGTCACCAGCCTCAGACATCGCAGGTTAACAGCAGCTCAGATTAGAGACCAGGTCAATGCCACACAGAGTTCTAGCAGCAGACACATCTCTAGAACAACTGTTAAGAGGAGACTGTGTGAATCAGGCCTTCATGGTAGAATATCTGCTAGGAAACCACTGTTAAGGACAGGCAACAAGCAGAAGAGACTTGTTTGGGCTAAAGAACACAAGGAATGGACATTAGACCAGTGGAAATCTGTGCTTTGGTCTGATGAGTCCAAATTTGAGATCTTTGGTTCTTTGAAGAACCTAGAATATGACATATTTTCAGTTGTTTCACACTTTTTTGTTATGTATATAATTCCACATGTGTTAATTCCTAGTTTTGATGCCTTCAGTGTGAATCTACAATTTTCATAGTCATGAAAATAAAGAAAACTCTTTGAATGAGAAGGTGTGTCCAAACTTTTGGTCTGTACTGTATAACAACTGTACTTTCTATTGTGAAATATGGCCTTCTTAAGCAGGTTTTCCAGGATTTTGGTAATGATGGTCTATCCTTAGGATAGGTCATCAATATTTGATCAGTAGGGGTTGGACTCCTGGTACCCCTCCTGATCAGCTGTACCAACAGGCTTTAGCACTCTGAGCACCTAGGCCATATGAAATCATATGAAATCATCTGTCACATGTCCTAGGTGCAGCTCATACATATGAATGGGGAAGAGCTGCGATACCAAGCACAGCCACTATACAATGTATTGTTCTGTGGTTGGTAAGCTGGAAGGGGGCAGTGGCACTTGTCCAGAGCTCAGAGAGCACCACTTCTTCCTCAAACAGCTGATTGGCTGGGGTGCAGGGAGTTGGACCCCCACCCATAGCATATTGAGGACCTGATAGGCCATCAATGAAAATCCTAGAGAACCTTGTTAATGATAGAACAGCACAAAACCTAGTGATCTACTAGTACTGACAACATTGATTTGTCAGGTTTGAAAATTGAAGTGAACCAGAATAATTAATATTTTGGTGGAGAAGGTTTTCAAAGATGAGCTTATCTGATCAGACCTGCAATCCTTTATGTAGTCAGGTTATATTGTGAAAGTATACAGTACAAGCAAGTAATAACTTCATAATATGATAATAACTGAAAAGTATAAAATAATACAATAATAAGGCTCATTACGACACTCTTGGGTCCAAGTAAAAGCATATTGCAAATAAAATAAAAGCGTAAAAATGCAGGGGTAACACTATGAAAGCCATTATCAAACATTTTCAATAAGTGTTGATAGTCTTCACTTAGGCTTTACTCTAAATTACCATAGATAAACTTATATTAATCCTTAAGTACCCTTTGGAGAAAGCAATGTTCTTCAAAGTATGCGACTTACATAACTAATAAGAAAAAATATTGCCTGGCCTACAGAACATGCAGAGATGCCAGGCAGCTCCACATTTACTCTAAGTCTGTAGCGCAGATCTATTCCGACCAAGAAAGATTGGTGTAATGCTTAATGGGTTTTCCGTTACTTGCATATTGATGACCTATCCTCAGGGATTGGAGTGGGTCTGACACCATGTACCCCCTTCATCATTACAGGCTTCCAGAGCCAGAAACAAATTAGTGGATGGAAGGATCCATCCACTGTGTAGTTCCCGCACCAGTGTAATTAAAAAGGAGCTGAGTTGCAGTACCGAAGGAGCAGTCATTAGACAGTGGATGGATCTTTATGCTTCTAGTTCCATTCATTGTATAGTTTTCCCTCAGTAATGGCTGCCCGAAACAGCTGATCATGGGCAGGGCTGCAGAGCCAATATTTATCACTTGTTCTGAGGAGAGACCATCAATATTTAAAAGGGTTTTCCATTATAATTTTTTTATGATGACCTCTGGATAGGTCATCATCAGTATCTGATTGATAAAAGTCCAACACACGGAACCCCTGTCGATCATCTGTTTTGAGAAGGCACTGGCGCTGCTGTGAGCGCCGCTGCCTTCTCACAGCTTACCAAGCACAATACCATGCATTGCATAGAGACCGTGCTTGGTATTGCACACAGCCCCATTCACTTGAATGGGGCTGAGCTTCTCCTAGGCCACGTGAACGATGAATGTGACATCACTGGCCTAGAAAAGCCCTTAACAAGGTACCATGGAAATTGTCCCCCCACAATATAAACGATTCAATATTTTAAAAATAATATTTAGTGTTACTCAGGATTAATTGAGAGGCAATTGACTCATTATACTACTTTGAAAAATGATAACTTTTTTCTCCGGGTCAGTAGGATTACAGCAATACAAAATTTATACGGTATATGTTTTTAAAGTTTTACTACTTTTTGCATAATAAAAAATAAATAAAAACTTTTTATTTTTATTTATTTGTTATTATGCAAAAAGTAGTAAAACTTGAAAAACATATACCGTATAAATTTCGTATTGCTGTAATCCTACTGACCCGAAGAAAAAAGTTATCATTTTTCAAAGTAGTATAATGAGTCAATTGCCTCTCAATTAATCCTGAATAACACTAAATATAATTTTTAAAATATTGAATCGTCTATATTCAATATTAGTACAGAATAAACACAATAAAATTAAAAAACATAAAAGCAAACTACATTTAAAGAGGACCTTTCACTAGAATAAAACATCTAAACTAACTATACAGACATGGAGAGCAGTGCCCAGGGATCTCCCTGCACTTTGTGTTATACCTGGAGCCTAACTATAAAGATACCGGAGGCTATACCGGGAGAACGGAGCGGTGCCCAGGTATAACAGTAAGTGCAGGGAGATCCCTGGGCGCCACTCTCCATGTCTGTATAGTTAGTTTAGATGTTCTATTCTAGTGAAAGGTCCTCTGTAAGTACCTATGTGTACAACCAACAGTGAGGGAGCTTGGGAGGCTTCGAAAGGCATCTGGCTTCTATCACCTATTGAAGGTGTATTGGTCATTAGTGTTGATCACGAATATTCGAATTGCTAATTTTTATTGCTAATATAGGCACTTCGAGAATTCGCAAATATTTAGAATATAGTAATATATATTCGTAATTTCGAATATTCGAGATTTTGTTTTAATCAGTACACATGATCCCTCCCTGCTTCTAGCTTGTGGGCCAATGAGAAGGCTGCAGTATCTTTGACTTTAGGAGTAGTGTTGATTGCAAATGCATCCATTACAACATTTAAAGGTACCAAGGGGTTTGCGTTCCAGCCAGGTGCCGCTTGGGCGTGGTCTCACATAGTGGCTGTGCATAAGACGGTCACCAATAGATCTCCCTCACCTGTATGTAATCAGGGGTCGTGGAGGGAAAAGATCCCCAATATCCGGGTCTGATCGTAAAATCCCCCAATATCGTTTCAAAATGCCCTGTACCCGAAAGTTTTGCTCTTCAAATATACCGATAATATGTAAGTTGTCATCCTCATGTTTTAAAATAGGGGTGTTGTGCAACAGGGTGTGTCTATCTCTGTCCAATGAATGTTGGAAAGCGTCCCTGAGAGTTTCTGATGGATAACCACGTTGGGAAAAACGAATCCGAAGATCCCCTGCTTATGTCTTAAAGGTTTGCAGAGAAGAAAAATTCCTTCGTATACGAAGGTATTGTCCCTTCGGTATGCCTTTTTTCAAACTCGGGGATGATAGCTATCCCACCTTAAGAGGCTGTTGGTGGATGTCGGTTTCCGATAAGTCTTGATACATAAGTCTCCATTTTTCTTAATGATGAGAATGTCAAGGAAGGCGATACATCTATTATTGATCTCGTGGTTTTCTTAGAGGCCCCATTAACACTGAATTATGGATTTGTGAGGCAAGGGAGGTGTTTTCAGAGAGGGAAGGTGAAAGTGTCTCGGGTGGTTTACCTCCGTAAATTTTTTTTTTAAAGATCTGTTTGAGGCATACAAACTTGCACTCGTGGTGGGAAGTACAGTCATTGGATAATTACATTCAACACAAATTTGTGCCCAAAGGCCTCAGAGTCTGTTTGGTCCCAGCAGAGAGATCTAGGTCTGTGTCCTTGCTTATCAAGTGGGAACAGGAATTCCTAGATAGTTCCCTCCGGTTTATGAACTTGTTATTGTAGGAGGAACGTCAGATACTGGAAAAATCCAGACAACATCTCAATTCCCTTATAGAAGCAGCATTGAATTATAAAGCAGAGAGTGATTTCGCCAGGAGGGAAACTATACTACAAAATAATATTGAACAGTATCAAACCACCCTTAAATAAAGAAAACAAAGGCAATTTGTACGAGATCTTACTGAATTTCGTGAAAAACATGTTTTCAATTATAATTTTGATTCCTCCACCCAAGGTGATCAAGCTGCTGATTCTTCCACAACAGACATAGACTCATCTGAAACTAAAAGACGAGCCAATCTGACACCTAAGGGTACTGCTCAGAACCAGGGTAGAGGGAGACGTCGATGGCCTCAAAAGGGATACAGAGGTGCCCGTACAGGCGCTGCTACACAATTTCAGTCTGGTCCACAGTCATTAATAAGTGTGGCCCAAGCATCTGGCTTTCCTGCCTCTTCCGCCACATACCCATCCTCTTCTTCTACTTCCTCCTCTTTTTTTAGAGATGGGTTTAAATGTTCCCCCTTATGAATTGAGTGACAGAGATACCACTCAGATCTCCTGGTCTCAAAAACCAAAATAACATCACTGACCAATCAGGTTATTAACCTATCTGATCGCTTACTAACAGATTTTGAATGTAGGGTATTGATGAAAGATTTCTCCTTTGTCCCTACTACACGATTTGATTCATTCTGTTGGATCAAGGATCTGAATCTCTTCATTCTAAAATTGAAATGGAAAACGTTTTTCAGAACACATGACAATGAGACTTGTAGGGAACTGGGTGTATCTCTCTAAGATCTTGAGGATGTTCATACACTTAGTTCCCTTTTAGAAGAAAACTTGAGAACTCCTGGCCAGGGACCCTTTACCTCCCTCAGATCAGATTGGGTATCAAAAAAATGCCACAGCCACAAGATGTTTTTTACAAATTAGTCACTGAACAGTTGGAAGCCATTCCTCCTACTAACTCTCATACTACCAAAAATCTTAATAATGCAGAATGGAAGGCTTTAAAAGCACTAACTGAAGATGCAGCAATTGTTTGCAAATCTTCAGATAAAGGGGGTAATGTGGTCCTTATGGATCACTCTATGTATCAGACTATGTGTTATGATCTTCTAAATAACAGGACCTGTTATGGTATACTACCTAGTAATCCTACGGAGACCTTTGCCATGTGTCTGGAAACTATATTATTGCGGGCCTTTGAAGATAAGGTCAGATCCGCGGATGAACTGAGATTCATGATCCCAAACAAACCACAAGTTCCAACGTTTTATGCCTTACCCAAAATACACAAGGGGTATCCTCCCTTGAGAGGCCGTCCTATTGTCTCGGGTGTCGGTTCCATCACACAGAATAGCAGCATTTATATTGATAGAATACTTAATCCCTTTGTTATTTCTTTACCATCATACATACGTGACACCACAGATTTATTGAAAAAAAACGAGAATACTTTATACTAGCATTCCACATAAATCTGGTTTGAAGGCCACACAATATTTTCTTAATACAAGGGGTGTTCAATATAGAACACATAACCAATATGTACTGGAAATTCTTGAATTTTGTTCGACGGCCGTTTCTTCCACCAGCTCAGGGGGACCGCAATGGGTAGCCCTTGTGCGCCCAGTTATGCTAATCTCCTCCTGGGCTGGTGGGAAGACACAATTATTTTTAATGAACCATGTGAACAATGTACTTCCCATATCCTCTTTTGGGGGCAATACATTAATGACATTTTGATCTTGTGGGATGGGTCTGCTGAATTGCTCAAGGCTTTTATTCAGCAACTTAATATCAATGACATTGGCCTTAGGTTCACCCACAAGATCAATAATCGATGTATCGCCTTCCTTGACATTCTCATCATTAAGAAAAATGGAGAACTATGTACCGAAGCTTATCGGAAACCGACATCTACCAACAGCCTCTTAAGGTGGGATAGCTATCATCCCCCGAGTTTGAAAAAAGGCATACCGAAGGGACAATACCTTCGCATACAAAGGAATTTTTCTTCTCTGCAAACCTTTAAGACACAAGCAGGGGACCTTCGGACTCATTTTTCCCAATGTGGTTATCCATCAGAAACTCTCAGGGATGCTTTCCAACATTCATTGGACAGAGATAGACGCACTCTGTTGCACAACACCCCTATTTTAAAATGTGAGAATTAGAACTTACGTATTATCGGTATATTTGAAGAGCAAAACTTTCGGGTACAGGGCATTTTGAAACAATATGGGGGAATTTTACGATCGGATCCGGATATTGGGGATCTTATCCCTCCACGACCCCTGATTACATACAGGAGAGGGAGATCTATTGGTGGCCTTCTCATGCACAGCCACTATGTGAGACCATGCCCAAGCGGCACCTGGCTGGACCGCAAACCCCTTGGTACCTTCAAATGTGGTAATGGATGCATTTGCTGTCCTTTTATCTACAAATCGTCTACTTTTTGCAGTGTCTCTACTAATAAAATCTACCAAATTAGGGACTTTGCAAATTGTAAGACACAGGGTGTGGTCTATCTCTGCACAAGTACCTGTCCCCTCAACTATGTTGGGAAGACCAAAAGGGAACCACCACGAAGGGCGGGCGACCATTTGAGTGATATCAATCATAAACGGGATAAACCCATTGCTCGACATGTTACTGAATTCCATCAGGGAGACCCTAGAGCTATTGTTTTTCAAGTCATTGAGGTTGTTCGTAAATCCGCTCGTGGCGGTGACTGGGACAAACAAATTCTAAGTTTAAGAGGCTCAATGGATCCACCGTCTCAAGACTGTGTCTCCCTCTGGCCTAAATGAACAGATATCTTTTGCCTGCTTAACTACCTAAGTGTTTAATTTATCCTGCTTCTTATATTTATTTGCGCATATTCATCAGACCAAAATAGGTCCTGTGCATTTTGTGTTATCTACGAGGTTTCGTGGGTTTATGGTTATTATATCCTTGACCCCCGTTTACATTATCCTCTTTCTACTTACATACCCTCCGTCTTATGCCCTACTGGCTCCTATCCCAGTTTATCCATTCATATTTTTAATAATCTAACTAATATACGTTATATGGATATTGATCCCATACCACATGCCTCTCAGACTCTCATGATGTTGTTTATGCTCTGCGCTGGGGACTCCAAGATGGCGCTCGGTCCGGATGTCTAGAAGCTCAATCTCAATCTCGCGAGAACTTGAGCTCCTTCTCCCTGGCTAAGAGCGGGACGCTACGATTGGATGCGCTCGCTGCCAGGGAGAGCATAACCGTGCCCACCACAACTTAGAGAACAACGCCTACTATAACTTTGTTGCCTCATTTGCATATGAGGTATTGAAACTAATGGAGAGAGTAGCGGGCGGTCCATTTAAAAAGAAACAAAAAAACTGTCTGGACATCAGTAAGAGCAGCCCCATAAGGTCGTATAAGAATTTAACACACTATTTTCTGATGAAAGGTCCTTTTTAATAAAAGAAGTAAAAAGAAAAAAAAAAGGTATGACTTTAGAAATGTGACAAAAAAAAAAACTAAAAAAAAAAAAACTTGTCCTTAAAAGATCACAAAAATTACCTTTTATTCAAAACAGGATTTTATGTTAAATATTTTTTTTAAATTTTGGTTTAAATCTCTGTAGTCACTAAAAGTCATGCCGGGAGAGGTGAAGGGTCCTCTTTAAGTGCCAGAATGGCCAAGCCCTAAGAAGGTTAAATGTTGCTGTCATATCTTTTCCTTTGCTTTCATTAATTTAAATTATTTTTATTTAAGGTTTGTCAACCGATTTGATTCATGAATGGACTGTTTTTATTTCCATTTTAATACTATTGTTTAAATATGTATTCAGGTCTCATATAAAGTGATGCTTTAATGACAAGGCTGTGTTTCTATTATGGAAGCATACTGGAAAGGTCATTTTCTGGAAAATATAAAAAACTAAAGTCACATGCAATAGCACCCGCCGTGAAATGATATGACTCAACGGAGTAAACTTGTGCATTTATATGTGGCTAATAAAAGACACGGTGGGCTATTAAAGAGTACATTGCAGGCTGAACTTCAAATAACCCTATTTCCTATTTCTTTACATTTGCACAACAACAGAACAGCACTTACCACAGTGATCTGTTACTGGGTAAAGTCAGTGTCAAACGGGTAAATGGAAGGCACAATAAGAGCAACAGTAAGGCCCACTGCATTGTATGCAATACAAAAATAGCAAGAAATACTAAGTAAACTTTTGGGATTTTTTTTATTTCTGCACTGATTATTAATAGAGATGAGCGAATCGAAGCTGACGAAGTAGAATTTGATCTGAATTTCAGGAATTATTCGCACTGAATTTCCTCACACTTCGTGGTAACGAGTTGCATTTTTCCTAAAATGGCTGCTGCACGTGTTAGGACATGGAGCAAGGAACTCTGGGAACGAAGGATCACCCACAATGCCATTCATACAGCCAACCAGCAGCCAGCCCTGTGATGTCACAGCCCTATAAGTGCTAGGAAAGACTTGAAAACTTATATTTTGCTCAATAGAAGTTCAGGGAAAGAGCATTAGAAGTGTAGGGAAAGGATAGGGAGGAATTATTCCACGGTATTGAAGCAGAACCTGGTCCGATAGGGGAGTTTACAGCCTGGGTAATAGGAACAATCCTATTACACCTTGCTGCACTGACTGGGCATCCAAATTGCCATTCTACTGCTGCTCATTTCAGGTTTGCAATACCTCTGTAATTCCAGCAAACCGTTCTTGTTATTTGGGTATTATTAGCCCTTGTGCTGTGCAATTATATATGTTCTAAAGCCTTTATTTGTCGTGGGAAAAAAAAAGATGCTTATTAGCCATTGTGTGGTGAAGTAAGAAAATTGCAGTCCTTAGTGTGCATTAGTGGCAAAAAAAAAAAAAAAAATTTGCCATTCACGGCCGCAGTTATATCTTCTAAAGACTTTTTTGGGTGTGTATTAGTTGGGGGAAAAAGGGGGCTTATTAGCTGTTGTGTGGGGAAGTGAGAACAATACAGCCCTTTTTATCGTGTATTAGTGGGGGGGAAGTGGCTTATTAGCCGTTATGTGGTGAAGTAAGAAAATTACAGCCCTTTTTAGTGTGTATTAGTGGCAAAAAAAAAAATTATTTGCCATTCACGGCCGCAGTTATATCTTCTAAATACTTTTTTGGGCGTGTATTAGTGGGGGGGGGGGAAGGGGGCTTATTAGCTGTTGTGTGGGGAAGTGAGAAAATGACAGCCCTTTTTGTCCTGTATTGGGGGGGGAGTGGCTTATTAGCCGTTATGTGGTGAAGTGAGAAAATTACAGCCTTTTTTAGTGTGTATTAGTGGCAAAAAAAACTTTATTTGCATTAAACGGCCGCAGTTATATGTTCTAAAGCCTTTTTTAGTGTGTATTAGTGAGGAAAAAGAAAAAGGGCTTATTAGCCATTGTGTGGTGAAGCGAGAAAATTAAAACCCTTTTTGGCGTGTATTAGTGGCAAAAAAAACGTTATATGCTGTTCACGGCCGGAGTTCTATGTCCTAAAGCCTTTTTTTGGCATGTATTAGCGGGGAAAAAGAAAAAGGGCTTATTAGCCATTGCGTGGTGAAGTGAGAAAATTAAAGCCCTTTTTGGCATGTATTAGTGACAAATAAAACAAAACCTTTATTTGCAGTTAACGTCCGCAGTTATATGTTCTCAAGACTTTTTTGGGCGTGTCTTAGCTTATTAGCCATTGCGTGGTGAAGTGAGAAAATTAAAGCCCTTTTTGGCGTGTATTAATTTCCTTTTTATTTACTTATTTGATCTAACAGTATGTCAGACAGAGAAGTGACAGGCCCTGTATAAGGGAGGTGCAGAGGCCTAAATGTTTCTGACGCAGGCACAGGTCGGTAGCATGGCACAGGTTGGCAGCATGGGTCACTTCCAGAGGACTGATCTCCCAGTGTCAGTTAGCATCGTATCTTGACCAGAAACTCAACGGTTCTTCAATGGTTGACTCAAGTGACATCAGACACTGTTCGTCACCTCCTGATGGCCCGGGAGCAGGCCCTGTGCCCTCACCTGTCCTCAAACTGCCTCTGTCCTTTTATGTTCCCTTAGCCAGAGAAGTACTATTTGCTGTGGGCTCAGCTCCACTATACAGTGAGGAAGAGCTACTAGAGGACTGTCAGCAGCTACTGCCCAGCCCAGATCCGGAGGAGACATTCGCCGCTGCCTCCTGCAGACGGGCAAGTAGTGATGAGGAGAGTGGCATGGGAACTGGTGTTGGAAGCGATGAGGCTCCTGGCTCAGAGACTGTTGAGTAGGACATCAGTGACATGCAGACAGTACTCGATGATGATGTAGCCGATCTCAATTGGGAGCTGGGTGACAAAGGGGCTTCATCATCATAGGGAAAAGAGGATGGCAGCTTGCGCGTGAGACAGCGGCAGAGCCAGAGAGTCGGTAGGGTAAAATGCCTGGGGTAGACCACCCACTTTGCAGGA